>NC_133458.1:54628092-55258926 GCF_048565385.1 Saimiri boliviensis | reverse complement strand
TTTTTAACCTAAGAGTCCATGTTTCTCTGAAATAATATCCCCATAGTGATGAACAGTGGCTTTTGCATATTAAGTCTTGGATCTAACACACAGACCTTCATAAAGCAAATATTTTATTTACCCTAGTCTTTCTCAATGGTGCCCTAATGTGGTGACAAAGGTTTCTCAGAGACTTGTTCTATGTATCAGTGATTTGAAAGCTATAACCTGATGTCCTACTGTATTAAAGTTATTTTTGTATCTAAATTTAAAATCTGAAAAAGAAAACCTCAGACATTATTTCCTTTTATCTTCTATATTCCTAATCTAGGGGACAACAGAGAATAAAATCTAGTTGACCTTAGGTCTGTTATTTCTCTCAGGGGAAATAGAAATCATCCAAATTGGAAAAATCAATGCCCTAATTTTTATTGCTAAGTAACTACTTTATTTGAAGAAATCATTGATCTCCAACCAAGTTATTGTAACTTGGTTGGAGATCAATAGCTACAACAAGCTATTGTAGCTGTAGCTGGTTTTATGAATTATTTTATAAACTGCAACTTTTATTCAGACTGTGCACAAAAAAATCTAAAATTTTGAGGCCTCTTGATCATGCTCTCAACAGAAATACTGTGTGCCTTTATTAAAATTTATAAACTAATATTTGTCAGAATACTCAGCCACCTATGTTTAAAAGCAATAATGTTATAGAATATTTACCATGTATGAAAGCTCCTCCTTATTAAAAGCTTGGAAACCCCTCATTATTATGGCAAATCATTCATAACACTAGATTAAAACTTAGTATCAATCCCTCTTTGACTAATAATTAGTGCTCTTAGATTCATTATAGGTTGTATCTACACATAGCAACCAGATAAAATCAGGATCAGTTGTCCACATATCATGGCTGCAGGGAACTGTTTCCATGAAAGGGAATTCTTAAACACTCTACAAATATTTACAGGCACATGCCACCATAACCAGGTGATTTTTTGTATTTTTAGTAGAGATGGGGTTTCACCATGTTAGCGAGGCTGGTTTTGAATGTTTATGGACCAACAGAAAGCATAAATTTATATTAGTTATAAGTTACAACAGAATGGAAACTTTGATTTATACTGTCTTCAACCTATTTGTTTTAGCTGTACTGGCCTCCTTTCTGTTTCTCAAACAACCAGCATATTCCTACCCACACAGGATCTTGAATTTGTCTTTTCATTTTCCTGGACTACTTTTCTTTCAAATATCCACCGGTTCCTTTTTGTCACTTTATGATATTCTTTGAAGAATCAGGTCTTCAGGGAGCTTTTACCTGACCACTTTATCCAAAACTGAACTTGTTCTTATTTTCTGTTGCCTTCCCATTACTTTTTATTGCATGTATAACTGACCATTTATTCTATATCCACATGTTTATTTATTATCAGTATACCTCACTAGAAAGTAAACTCAGAATGTCAGAAAATTTGTTTGAATCACTGCTCATTTTCAAGCTTAGAATAATCTCTGGCACCTAAGCAGTGCTCAATAAAGGGGGGTGGAACGAATGGATGAATACCTGAGTTTCTTTCTCGAACCCAGTGGTGGGAACCCTCTACCTACATAGAGATTCAGCCTTACCCAAGACTCTGGGACATATCTACCTCCTAGTTCAAAATGCTCTAGGCCAATAGTTTGAAGCTGCAGTAGCCTTTTGGCTCTAGAATCTTGTCCTGAGTTAATCTTGTATCATAACTGTGATAATTTTATCTTAATTCTCATGATTAATATTGTGAGTCTCTGTTTCTCTCATACCTGTTTCCCTCTCAACTTTATCTGGGATGTCGTTCTTACCTTGCTATGGCCATTCCCATTGTCTGGTTTTCCCTGTACTAATTCACAGTGAATCAAATCACTCACACTGAAAGCAGTACATTTGGTCAACAAAACTATACTCTCAATCACTTCCTACACACACATGCGTACGTACGCACACACGTGTGCGCGCGCACACACACACCAAAGTTCTATGGATTTTACTACCTATGAATTAATGATAATTACACTTTGCTAAAATTTCTTTGTTCATGCTCTCTTTATTGTTCCCCTCAAATATTACAAAGACTTCCTTGATTTCCCTGCCTTCATTATAGAATGTCAGTGGAAAGTTAGAGGAAAAGAAGTGCTGAGATTAAACCTATGAAAGAAGTATAAAGGTTCTGGGATATACTGGAAAATATATAAATTCCAAAACTTATTTTAAACAAAGGAACTGCAATGTATGTTTTCTCATTAAAGAAATGTAAAGGCTTTGTAAATATGTGGACATGTGAATCTTGGGTTATGTTAGATAATCACTCACATTTTCTGGCTGCTTTTTGATAAACTATAAGGGAGGATAGATTTGTTTATTATTCCTTTATTCTTAGGAGAAACAGTGGAAAAACTGACAATAAAATTTTATCAATTAGTAATTGTTCCCTGCTAAGATTTCTACCCTCACCTTACCCTTCTCTTCTTTCCTTTTACATTAGAGTGATTTTAAATTATTTTATAGGATGTTAAAGTTTGCTTCCTTTCACTGATTAATGGGTAAAATTACAAACCTGAAAATGCATATTTTAAATATGAATACTGATAGTAACACAAATTAATACAACCTGTGCAGTCAATAAACAAAAAGTTTTAAACAATATACAATAGGCCCAAAATGACATAACCCTGACAATGATGGGTATATAAAAGGAACAGATTTGAGTTAAAATTTTTCAATGAGTTTTCTTTCTTATTATCTCCTACCTCCATGCCATATGTAAACATACTACAGTGAGGGGCATCCATTTGGCAAGAGAAACCTGCCCTTTGGCACTGGGATCAGGCATTGGTGGGTGCCATTCCCCAAAGGAATCTGGTTCCCTTTTGGCTGGTCCACAGGAACAGTAAGGTTTCTCCATTCCAGGTCCCTCAGGATTATTTCTAGGAGGATTAAATACTTCCTATTTCTGCCCCTGCTCTTTAAGGATGAGAGTAAATGGTCTCCATGGAATTTCCAGAGAAAAATGTTTTTATGCAGCTATCTGGTTTCCCTGAAGATGAAACAAGTGTTATTATACCTGTAATGAAATGGAACACATTGCAACAAGGGCAGTTGCTAGCATTTCCACCTTCAGGGATATCTAGGAATACTAATTTTCAAAGAACATATATAGTTTAGATAATTTTAACTACTCTCCTCCCTTCTCCCCATTCCCCTTTAATTTAATAGGGGTCTCGTTTATGATAAAATGGAGCAGTAAATAATTAAAAGAAAATGTCTATAAAGGTGTACACAGGTTAGGGAGATGTGGGGATGGAGACTCCTGGAGACAGGCACCTTGACAGCCTGACAGTGAAGGACAGAGGGAAAGTACAGAAAGTTGACAGAGGAATGCAAAAACGGAGCCATCCAGAATCATCATTACAGTGAGACTGCTTATCAGTCTGGCAGATAAAATCAAAATATTGCAATCCAGCATAGCTATTGATTCTCCTAATAATGACCCTGTTATCCAGAAAAGGTTAAATTGTATGCATAACGTTTAAGAAATATTTGCTTCAAAGGTAATTAAGATTCCAAAGTTTGGACTTCTGAAAGGGAAAGGCTAGAATATTCACCTAAATAGAATACTACATTCCTTGAAAATGCCAGACAAATGTAATGCAACTCTTGGTATAAAATATTTTAACTATCTTCTATTTGGGAACAATTTATTATATACAAATTTATACTCACTCAAATTAAGATTTAACTAAATTGTCTCAACAATTATCTTACAGGTGCATTGCAGAAATGCAAACAAACCTGAACGTATTCTTACATGCCTAAAACATTCTAAGTATATGTAAATATACTTTTAAAAAGTCTCTAGATATTTTACAATTATAATGAAGTTAAAAACTACATATTCTTTTGCCCCAATAATTGTTTTTTGAAGTCAGAAATTTTGTATGTGGCATATTTGTAAAGCAGCTAATGAATGTGCTGGATTAAAATAGATGTGTAAAACTAAGGTATGTTACTTAAAATTGATGTATTAATAAAATGCAAATTTACAAGTTTTTTTTTTTAATCTCAGCATAATAGTATGTGGAAATGTTTTCTTTTCTTTTCACTTTTGGGGCACTTACCCTTTCCCTCAGGGTTCTAAGGAGTAAACGTTGCAGGACACTTGCTTCAAAGCCCATTTTTATACTTGGAGAGAAAATAATACATCACCATCTTGGTTTATTTTCCTGAGAAGCCCACATTCACGGTTTGTTGTATATACTCATCTTTTTTTGAGATGGAGTCTCACTCTGTCACCCAGGCTGGAATGCAGTGGTGCGATCTCGCCTCACTGCAACCTCCGCCTCCCAGGTTCAAGCAGTTCTCCTAGTTCAGCCTCCCAAGTAGCTGGGATTACAGGCAGGAGCCACCACACCCAGCTGATTTTTTGTATTTTTAGTAGAGACCGGGTTTCATCATGTTGGCCGGGCTGGTTTTGAAGTCCTTACCTCAAGTGATCCAACCACCTCAGCCTCACAAAGTGCTGGGATTACAGGCGTGAGCCACTGTGCTAGGCCTCTGTATAGACTCATCTTACAGGCAAAACATAATCAAAAGCGGAAGACGTTTGGCCTATTATAGTGTCACATTTTAAATTCATGTTCATGGTCCTGTTTTTGCAATAACCTTCATTTTAGTACAGGCCTTTGTTTTCTTTTAATATTTACCTCCTGCTATGTTTTCATTCTCTCAAAATTTAACGGATTTTCTTTTTATGAGCCTTTCACGTGTTTTATTTCTACCAAAAGCTCACTGGCATTAGTTGCTTTCTGTATTTTTCCTTTGTTTATCCTTTGCTTTCTTCTGGGAATTGAGAGTCCTCTGTGAATTTTCTACTATAGTTCAACTTCATATCCTAGAAAGCTTCCTCTAGTGGGAAATGTTTCATTTTACACTTCACTTGATCTTATTTCGTGGTTCTGGCTCCTACAAATTAATACTTTTTTTTTTTTCTGTAGAGCTATGGGGGAAAACAGAATAACAGAAATGACATTTACTAAAGTACCCACAAGACAATGACTCAATGTCAACTACAGAGGAAATTTAACTAAAATGATTTATCTGTCCTGTATAAGAAGCAACACTCTCTTAGAAATGGCCATGCTCATGGGTATTTTGTTCAAATAAAGATTTTGTAGTTTGGCATGTTACATGTCCAGAAATTGATATAATGTGCCCTGATTCTTCACATTTTATAAGTTATTCAGTAAATCCAGTGGTGTGGTATCTTCTCTTAGTAAATGGTTCTTACTACATACTTCATTTGCCTGAAGTTCGTGTGAATACAACTAATCATTTAAATGACGTTTTATTCCATTTCTCATCATTTAATAAATTATATCCCTTATAGTTTAGAAAATATGTTATTTTCCTCTTTTATTCTTCTTTAATCTTCAGGTCCTTATCCTGTTATTGAGACAGGCCTCTCTAGTCATTAGGAGGTTGGTAAGGGGAAGGCAAATGTTTGTCTCCAAGTATATGGGAGTATTCCACTAACGGGAAAAACAGTGTGCTTTATTTGCTTTCATTTTTTCTTTTGTTACATTATTTTTTAAAGTTTTTCTCCATTTCTAAAGCATCCCCTGTTAATACTCATTTTCATGTTAGCTGGTTACATTCCCTTTATTCGTAGTTTTTTCTTGTGTTTTACTTCTTGGATACCCTTACAATTATTATTTGCTTAATTCTATGACGTGCAGTTTGAGACCACTCCTGCTTCTTGGTAAACTCCTGTAACTCTTGACTATAGAATTGGACTCAAGAAATAATAGTTATTTAATAGAATTACTTATATTTCATTAATACAGGTACCCAGTTACGTAAAACATGGTTTTGATTTTCATGTTTCATGTAAATTTTTATCACTCTTCTCTTACTGAAAAAAAAGTGTCCTAATGGTGCCTAATTTTTAGAAACACTAGTAGAGGTACAAATTGTATAGGAGAGTAGATATGTGTATCTAACAGTAAAGGAAGGTGGATTGTGGTTGCCTCAAAATAACAATGGTGTCTATTAAATTTGAACATAAAAACATCAATACAGAAAGATGAGAAGCTAGAGCTGAAATATAGACAGAAGCTTCTGGGTGTAGTTGGGGTGGTCAAGTTATTAGAGGGAGAGTCGACCTTGACAGCCTTGCTAGAACAGAGTGGATTCCTGTCAGCTGTAGGACAGTCATTTACAACTTTTTGTGTTGGATGTCCACTTCCAAGCATAAGAATTGTTGGCAGTACACTTGAAGAAACTCACCATAATTATTCTACTGCACTGTTCAGAGGTGAGTGATTGTCTAATGGAATTGTTTGCATCCCAGGCTGTACCTGTGTGTTGTAGGAAATTTTATCTCTTTGGTGTCAACTAAGCCATAGCACTGTGTATGTCACATTTTCTGACAAAGAGCATTGGAACAGAATCTGTCCTCATTTTCAGCAAAACAATTTCTACAGCTGTATTGAAGTGCAGAAGATAGGCAGTAAAAAGTTGCAGTGCTCCCGTTACCCAAGGCTTTGGTAGGGAATGTCAGCATTATTTGTCCGAGTATGTAATAGAAACCTAGAAATCATAAATTTAAATGCCAGTCTTGGATTTGGCATAACTCAGTGCTGGACATTTGCTAAAGGGCTCTACGTACACTGTATTTAAAAAACTGGTAAGTTGCGCAGGATATAGGATTTGTTCTGAATGTTCTTAAGGGGTAAAACAAGGAAAAAGGATAAAGAGAGAACGATTATGGCCTGTTACAAAGAAGTACTTTATCATAGCCAGGGCCGATGAAATAATAAACTGAAATTAGCTGCCAAACGCGGACTAAGAGCTCTCTTGGCAGAGTTGTTCTGAAGGGGATACACACCTGATAAACCTTTAGACTGATAATAATTAAAACATCCAAAACAATACCAGACTTGATGCTTTGCGTATTCAATCACCAGTTTTCAGTGTTTCTTCAATGAAAGTATTATGTTAACCATTTTTACAGAGGAGAAATCTGTAGCTTGCAGGAAGTCTCTCAGGTAGAAAGTGGAAAAGTCGAAATTACTTCCAGCCTACTTTGACACATAATCTGTGCTTGGAAGAATTGTTTCCCGTTGGGAAGGTGTTCAGTCAATGTAAAACCTAGATTTGCCCTTACTTCCCTTTCCACAACTGGATAACTGGCTCTGCTCTTCTATTTGTGCCTCCTTGACCTTCAGTTTCCTTCCAACCCTGATATCCATCATTCTAAACCAGCGTTTCCTAAAGTCTGCTTGGCAGAACATAAGACATACGGAATTCTATCCCCCAAAGAGGGAGGAAACCTGTGGTCAAACAATTTTGGAAAATATAAAATACTTCCTACCATATTCTCTTTGGAAAATTCATTTTATAGATTGTATCTTAAAGTTTTAAGAAGCCCTGCAATAAAGAAGCATGTTTTAATTTGTGCTGCCAGCATTTTTCCAGATTCTTAGACCATGGAAACAATTGTCATGGAGCTCCATTAACACCTTTCCTGGACCCATGTCCTGGAGCATGTGTTGGAAAACAACAATATCATTCAGCCGTGCAGGCCTCTACTGTGTTCCCTGTAAAGACCAGTGGTTGAGCTGGATGCTCTTCAAGAGTTCTACCAACACTATACTATGTAGTGACGGTTTTCTGTCCACGCAGCCAACTCTGCATCTAGCAGTCACTAGGACTCAGCCTCTAGAAACCAAATCAGCCTGTTCTCCCTTAAGGCCAGTGTTCCCCATCATCCGGAAGCAACTGGATTGATAGAACAGTAGAATGGCCTTTTGAAGTCACAATTACAATGACAACTAGGCGACAATACTTTGCATGGCTAGGGCAAAGTTCTCCAGAAGACCGTGTATGCTCTGAATCAGCATCCAATATATGGTTCCATTTCTCCAGTAGCCAGGACGGATGGGTCCAGGAATCAAGGGATGGAAGTGGAAGTGGCACCACTCACCATCAGCCCTAGTGATCCACTAGCAAAATTTTGCTTCCAGTTCTGGCAACATTGTAATCTGCTGACCTAGAGGTCTTAGTTCCAGAGGGAGGAATGCTGCTACCAGGAGACACAGCAATGATTCCATTAAACTGGAAGTTAAGGTTGTCACCCAAAAACTTTGGGCTTCTCCTACCTTTAAGTCAACAGGCTAAGAAGGGAGTTACCGTGTTGGCTGGGGTGATTGGCCTGGACTATCATGACCTATTGAGGTGCTTGCTGAAGGCAAAGGGAATATGGAATGGGTAGTAGAAGAAGGTAGTCCTCAATACCAGCTATGACCAGGTGACCAGCTGCAGAGCCAAGGACTGTAACTGTTATGAGTAGTTCCTCCTTTTTTGTAAAAACATGTTTGCACATGTATACACTTATACTAAGAACATATCTCCATTTTATTCCTTTTCCTTTATGTGACATAAGATTTATTGACTTCGTATTAGCTTTTAAGTATTATTAACTTTATGTAATAGGATTTGGGTTGGGAATTGGTGTGTTTCTGGTTGTATGAAGCATCCATATTAGGCATAATTATGACCTTATTATTGTCTTTATTTAAAAATAATATATGACCTCAGAAGATGTGTATGGATTCACATTGACAAGGAGTGGACTTGTGATGGTTAATATTGAGTGTCAACTTGATTGGATTGAAGGATGCAAAGTATTGATCCTGGGTGTGTCTGTGAGTGTGTTGCCAAAGGAGATTAACATTTGAGTCAGTGGGCTGGGGAAGGCAGACCCATTCTTAATCTGGAGGGCATGAGCTAATCAACTGCCAGCAAATATGGTGAAAAAATGTGAAAAGGCAAGACTGGCCTAGACTTCCTGCCTACATCTTTCTCCCATGTTGAATGCTTCCTGCCCTAAACATCAGACTCCCAAGTTCTTCAGTTTTGAGACTTATCGACTGGCTGTCCTTGCTCCTCAAGTTCCAGACAGCCTATTGTGGCACCTTTTGATAGTGTAAGTTGAAACTTAATAAACTTCAATTTACATAGCTACATAGGTCCTATTAGTTCTCTCCCTTTAGGAAACCCTGCCTAATATAGCCAGTCAGCTAACTGGGAGAGAACAAGGGTGATAACAAGGACAAAAGTGGTTTTGCCCTGAAGTTCAGTACCAGGTGCCTATGTGATTCCAGAACAACTCTCCTGAAATTTCTCTTCGCATAAATTTAAGTGCCTAACGTCTCTTAAATCCTACCCTCCAAAACAGTATTTTATTATGTAAATTAACATAGGCATACCAAGGATTAAATTGTAACCCAAAGTCAATACTGGGATACAATAGCATGAATAATAATGACAATAGCAATAAGAAAATTTTAGATAGAGTTTACTATGAGCTAGACTATTCTAAGCTACATACACACCCATTATATATACCTATGTTATATATAAATACACACACACACACATATACACACACACACACAAATATATTTAATCACCATAAAACCCTTGAAGAAACCATTATTATCTCTACTATACATATGAGGACACTGAGACCCAGAGAGGTTACAGCAAATGATCTCAAAGCCAGTTGGGGACAGGGGAAGGAATGGAAGGGTAGAAGTATATGAATGGGGAGAAAGGGTTTGTGACGACGATTGATTTGAAGAGTTCTACTCTAATTCTACCCCCACCAAAGCAACGATGTGAAGGGTAATTACTGCTTTACCTTAAGAGAGGAACTTAGTATGTGTCACCTAGTGTGTGGCCTGATAGACTGGTATCTTCACTGAGCCTAGGAAATCAAAAGGCCATGGTTGGGCTTGAGTGGCCTATGGCAGCTGAACAAAGGAAATTAATTTGCTCTCAACCTGCTATCACAATGCTGTGTGTTTCATGATCCATATTGGAAACATGTTCAAGAGAAACCAACATGAAGTTGTCTACGTCCTCTTCAGGGGTTTCTTCAGGGGTTCCTATCTAAAAGCTTTAAGTAGCCAGGTCATGAGAGGCTGAGAGGCAAGCTGAGCCAGAAGAGTGGGCCAACTTAAAGAGTACTGGAGGTGGGATGCTTTCCCAGCATAAAGGGATTCAAAGCTCGCATGGATCAGTATGTCATATCCAAAACTGAAATTGTCCATGAGCATATAACAGAGAGCACAGAGGCATTTGCTATATTCTCATTATTTAAGTGAAAAAGAAAGTCATTGGACCGGTATTTTGTACATCACAGAATCAGAGGAAAACTAGAACCAGGCTCTGAAAAGGCTCATCAAGGAAAGTGGAGCAGCTAAACTACCACCAAGGTCATAGGGTAGGGTGGATCTTTTCCCATTACTTGCTTTTTAACACAAATTTCTCTCAATACAATGCAGTACATTCTACAAAGACACTGTCATTTTTTTTTTTTAGTTTGACTTCTTTCTAATGAGATGGAACATGATTCTATTTCCATACAAAGGAACTTTGATAAGTATCTCTGACTTCTGACCACTACTAAGCCGGCCAGCCTTAGAAACTGGACCCTACCACTAGACCATAGCCACTGGATACTAGATAATATTCCCAGGCTTTTCTGCTTCTATAGGTCAATCAGCCTAGATTCAAATTCCCTGGCAGGTGTATCTGATTATCTGAGATTGGGTCACATGACTGCACCCTAGCTTCCAAAGATCAGAGTAACGTTTTCTCTCATACTTCTGCAGAAGATGCCCCCTCTGAAAATTATCACACAATGGTGGATTTCTCTAACTTAGGGAAAAGGTCAAGATGTTTGACAGGCAAAGAATTGGTTAGGGTCTTAATTCCTTTCCTTTCCAGTCTACACGTATATCAATCAACCGACCCAGTGTAAAATCTACATCCCTAACTCAGGCTTAGTCTTTGGGTCTGAACCCATATGCATCCTCCATCTAGATTGACTTTAAGAAAAAAAAGCATAAACTAGGCTGGGCACAGTGGCTCACACCTGTAATCCCAGCACTTTGGGAGGCCAAGGTGAGCACATCACAAGGTCAGGAGATCGAGACCATCCTCCCAACATGGTGAAGCTCCATCTCTACTAAAAATACAAAAATTAGCTGGGCATAGTGGCGCATGCCTGTAGTCCCAGCTACTTGTGAGGCAGAGGCAGGAGAATCGCTTGAACCCGGGAGGCAGAGATTGTAGTGAAGTGAGATTGCACCACTGCACTCCAGCCTGGCCACAGAGCAAGACTCCATCTCAAAATAAATAAATAAAGTAAAATTCAACTGAGCACATCATCTTCTGAAAACTTCTGTCCTTCCTGTGTACCCAATCTCAGTAACTATCACAGCCATCTAAACAACTGCCCAAGCCAGGAACCTGGGAGTCATCCTTGATTCCCCAGGACATTCAATTAATCATGAGGTCCATTCAGTTCTACCGTTGAACATCTCCTTCATGTGCCCCCTCTGATCCAATCCCTATGTCCCTGCCATAGTTCATATGGTCATCATTTCAGAGAGCACCAACCAATAGTGTCCTTACATGTCTTTACCGATGCTGAAGTAATCTCTCTCGTGTCCGAATCTAATCATTATTTCTCTGCTCAAATACCTCCCATCCAGGTCTCCGTAAAATCCTTTGTATGCCAGAGAATTGTATGGCTCCACGCCTCACCGAAAGCCACTTCACCAACTCCTTCCCAGCAAATACAGATTCCTTGAACTTCTCCTAAAATATTATATTTCTTCACATTTCCATCCCTTTGTGCTTAGATTTCCTTCTTCTCTCCTTCCAGATTCTGCTTAGTGAAATTCCATTCATCTCCAAATAGACTTCAGCATACTCTCTGTTCTGTGCCCCCAATAGTCTTCATTGCAGTAATTACAGAGTTATAATATTTTGGTTTGGCAGTTTTTTGTCACTCGATTGGACTTTAAATTCCTAGCACCATTGATAGCATATGATAAGTACTCAGTGAGTCTTTGCTTCATGGAGTGGCTAAAGTGGTTAGATTACAGATTTCATTATGTAATTCTACATGTTAATCAGTGTTGCATTCTTATAATATTTCTCTTTAAGAGGTCGTGTTCCAGTGTTCACCATCGTAGTGCATAACTTCCTCTCCACCTAGTTGCCTAAATTAGAATGCTGAGTCACTTTTGACACATCCCTCTCTTTCATCTCCATATCCATTTTATCACCAAGGCCAATCAGCATTACTTTTTAAACATCATTTAAATTCTTCCATTTCTCCTCAGTTCTAACATTGTCATCAACCTAGTCTAAAATGCACTATTTCTTCCCAGACTGCTGCAATCACTTTTCTAAATAGAACTCAGATTCTCTCCACTTCAATTTTCACAATGCATCCAGAGTTTACAAAATCCATGGAGCCATGGCTTGGCTTTGCTCCTGAGATCAAAGAAATGGAGACAAATTTGCTTTCTATTATTGGAAGTATGGATACATAAATTATGAGGGGGACACCTAGGGGTATGACACAACATTCAGAATCAACAGATTATCCATACTCCTAATTCCATGAATAGATATTAAGAAAATAGCTCTAAGTAGAAAAAATTAAAAACAAGATGGATAGCGCAATGTCATTTACATGAATTTAAATGTTTTCATATAAAACAATAATTCTTATTAGCAAGAATATATTGAAACACAAAAATGCATTTCTTATACTTCCTGATGCCCGTTTTCTACTTCATTTTTCTCCTTAGCACTTACGTCTAATCAACTTATGTTCTACTTATTTATGTTGTTATTCTCTGGTTTCATTATAAATGTAAGCTTGATAAGGGATTTATGTCTGTTTGTTCACTGCTGTTTCTCCAGTTCTTAGAGTAGTGTGTGGCATGTAGGAGGTGCTCAATATTTGCTTAGTGAATGAATTTTATTTATTACATTAGAACATTTGTCAGTGAGGGGAGATAATGGAATTCAGGATGGGAATAAAAGGCAATCAATAAAGTAACCAAACAAAGCAACAATAAAGCAGAGACAAACTGCTTCAAAGGAGTTTCAAAACCACCCAGGTTCTGTTACAGGTTTATCTATTTCTGGGCATCATCTCTTCTAATGCCCTCCTTGCCCATCAACATACTTTAGCCACCTGCTCTCAGTTCTTCAAATGTGCCATGCTCCTTGCCATCTCAGGGCCATCCTAACTACTGTTCTCTTTGTCTAAAGAACTTTCCTGTTCAGACCTCTCTCTACCCAATATTCTTTGCCTACTTAAATCCTACTCATCCTTTAGATACCAGCTCAATGACTGTTTCATCAATAAAATGTTCATAACTCCTTTAGTCTTCAGTGCTCCCAGGGAATCCCATAATCCTGTTTCATCTTAATTTGTCATCCTACATTTGATTTTATGTTATATTTTGTTAATGCCGATCTCACCCGTCTATCAGCTCTAAAATATGAAAGACAACTTCTTATTCTGACCATTATTGTAATTCTGGTGCCTACCACAGTACCTGTCATATAGTAGGTATTCAACAAATGTTAGCCATTTAATCAAATAGATCTCATTGTATAGGTTTCTTTGTCGCCTTTAAGAAAATAGAAATATTATCTGCCAGAATATGCCTAGTTCCAGAAAGCTTCAAATTCTGAATTTCTAAATCCATTTCAAGGTCACTGTTTTTCAATGTGGCCTTCATATAGGTCTCATTGTCTCATCATAAATGGCATCAGACTTGCCAGCCTGGATAAGGTTTCCTCAGGATAGTCATCTAACAGAGCCAGAAGGCGACAAAGACGTTAAGAGGAACCTGTATCAGGATATCTCCTCTCATTACTTGCTGCTTTAAGAGAAACATGTAAGCTAATTATGGGCAAGAAAATTAATATTTCTTTTGCCTTTGAGCCAGATCCTATTCCTTATGAAGCTCAGAATTTTGTGAAAGATTTAATACTTTCTATTATCAGTTCTCTTGGCACTTCTCAGTGTTTCTGTCACTTTAATTGAAAAAAATATCAAAGTATTTGATGACAAAAAAAAAAAAAAGTCCCTACACTAGCAACAAGTGCCTGGAATTGCTTATTATTAAGTAGCTGGCTTTTTAAAGTCAGGGAGCTAAAGCTTTGATCATATTGCTCTTAAAGTCACCATTAATTTTCCCCATTATTGTAATTCTTGTTTAGTTAGTTAACTGAAGCATCTTTCCCAAAGCTGAAACCAAAGAATGAATAAAATCTTAGACACGAAGTCTATGTGATAATACAATTTTCTTTTAAAAATAGTTTCAGGTCTATTTGTAGATTTTTTTTAATTGTTGGAAAAGGTTTTTCTTTATGATCATATGTTTAAATGATCATAATAAGCATAAAAATCTTTCTATGGGGAGATATTTTTCCCTATTTCACATAATCACATACACGGTTTTTCACTAATGTGGCTGATCTTACTTTTCTGGCATTTCCTATTCCTTTTCTTTGTTTTATTCTGGTTAAAATGCTTTTAAGCTTTTTTTTTTTTTTTTAATGTCCTTACATAGAATAACATACTGATTCCACCTTCAATTTTGCTATGAAGACTAAATCAAATGTTCTCAAGGACTTGGCTTCAAAGTATTCAACACAAGAAATCTTCTGAAGGAAGAAAAATGTATTTAATCTCCTGAGATTATAATATATAGAGAAGAGAGAGTGAAAGAAGAGAAATTCTTCCAGAGCGTGGGCCAGAGAAACCAAAATAGTAGACTTAACTTCTGAAATACTTAAAACGGTTGGGCAGTAGAACTGTCTATGTAGTTTTGAACTGTAGGGATGATTCTGCTGATGATTCCTCATGTTCAAACCTAATAGACTCAGCTAAGTAAGACTCTGGTTGCCTGCCTCATCATCAAAAGAAAAAGGCAATTTTATAACATGTGTTCATTATACTGTGTGCTGATGGAAACCACCCCCAAATGATATACAAACCATCCAAATCAGAATTTTCTATGAATATTATTTTTTATTTCTTTAAAATATAAATACCTCACAGTCTGTTACTATGTCTCATAAGTTACATTGGAAAGTATAAATAAATAAAAAATTTGTAAATTACAAGTCTTTAATTGGTAAAAGAAAAGTTGTAGAATGAAATTTTTTTAAATCCTTGCCCAAAATATTCAGCCATTGAATTACTCACAAAGCTCACAAATAACTCTGTCCTCCATTAAAAGTACAAAATTTGGATACCTGTTAAAAATGTCCCTAAATACTGAAAGATAACAGGATTTTTGCAATATCTCAAAGTATACAACCAAAAATTCCTGAGGTAAGGCAGACAGGAATTCTAAGACCTGAGACTTTTTATATAAAATATACAAATACTGATTTTCAGACTGTGAAGTTCAGAAAGAATGCTAAGAACATTCATGTGAAGAAAAAAAATGTTACAAGTGATTACCAACTAAGTCACATTTTCATTTCTTTGGGACCCCATTTTCTGCTTTATTTTTTTCCTTAGCACTTAACATCTAACCAGCTTATAGTCTACTTACTTAGGTCATTATTCTCTAACTTCTCCATTATAAATGTACACTTGATAAGGGATTTATGTTCATTTTGTTCACTGCCATTTCTCCAGTTCTAGAGTAGTGTGTGGCACATAGAAGGTACCCAACAAGCATTGAGGAACCACTACAAGGAATATTTAGTGTATTGAAAATACACATTTGTTTGACTTGAAAATGTGAGAGGGGTGAATCAGATCCGAGGTTTAAACTCACGTCTTTCTGTATCTTGTCAAACAAATGTATTTTACTTTATTTTTATTTTGACAAAATAACATAATGAACATATTTTCAAAAGTCAAGTAGCACAAAAAGCCTTATATTTAATAACAAGAGTGTCCCACTACACCTGTCACCAACCCACATTCTCATTTGAGGCAATCATTTTCAACTTCCTTAGCAATTTATTCTGATACAGTGTACACATCTTAAAAGTATTTTTGTACTACTGTTTGTTGATTTGTCAATTTTAGACATTTCACTTTAATTCCTACTGTGATTCCTACTGTGATTTCCAATCTAATGAATATTTAGCTCTCTTTTCCACACACATACCTCCCCTCATGTGTAATCACAATTTTTATTAAATTTGCCGATGCTTTAATTATAATTATGTAAATATTAATCACTCCTGTGTACTATGGCTTTATATTTTCTTTTCCCCTGTGAATTAATAATTGCCTCATTTTTCCATTTGCTTAATTTTCTAATTATGTATTGCTACATTTCCCAAATGCATCGAAAATTTTAAAAATGCTAGTGAATGCTATTTTCTACACAAACACATAGGATAATTTATAAGTCATTTTTTTCCCCATCTTCAATCTGTTAATCATTTTTTGTGTGGCATCATATTTTTATTTCATGGATAGAACATCTATATTTTAAAGCATTTTTTGCTAACTGTATGTAGGCTCTAGATTTCAGCTTTTTATTTTTGGTAAATCTAGTTAACTCTCCATCTATATGCTTTCTTCTAAAATTGTGTTATCATTCTTGATTTGCTATTCTCTTCTATCCTCTTTCTGACTCGTTATTCCATTATTTAAAAATTCCTTCATTATCATTTTAGCATGGCTTGGGACATAGGAGAGGGAACAAAAAAAATGTGTTCAATTCTCCATGTAAATTTATCTAGGTAAATTTAAAAGATTATTGAGATAATCACATTTTTTTTGAAAATTATGAAGATATTCACAAAAAGAGGTCCAGTTTTACTGGTTTTTAAGAAAAAAAGACCAAGGACAAACATTTTAAAAGCTCAACTCCTAGGCATTGAAGAGTAAGGATGGAATCTTGGGTGTGTAAGCATTCAGCTTAAAGGGTTTGATTCATTCCTCAAGTTCTGTGGATACAGGAGGAGGTACCATTCACAGGAAAGGTTTTCTCTGGCCAATGCAGAACTCAGAGAGAAGATGACCTATGACATCCCCAGATAGGAGTGGTAAGCGGAACAGTGAGGTCTTATCCTCCCGGTAGGCAAAGATAGCCTGGCCATTCTGGGCACCTTCCCAGTACCCCGATGGGGAAGGACTCAAGATGCCAAATTAGGGGAGAACCTGAGATCTAGATGCAGGAAATAATTGAAGGCAGACATGGCACGTCGCAATATTCTTTCCAAAGCCAGAGCTTCTAAATGACTACTTCTGACTTTACAGATCATTGTTACTGTTCGGTGAAAGGGTATAGTAGAAAGACATACTTTGATTGGATAGTAATGATTTTTTTTTTAAAGAAATCAGTATTTCTGGCTTTTAAATTTTGTTCTGTTATCTGAACTTGTCTATTTTATTCATCCTGGCCTTTCTTAGCGCTGGAACTCTGGGTATGGGTATTTCTCACAGAGACTGAAGGATGAACTGGTTATCACTCCAACACATTAGGGAGACTCTGGAAAGTAAATGTGGCTCATGTCATATGCCAAATTATGAACGGCTTTTAAAAATAATCGTAATTGTAGAAAGAATGCTTAACATGAGTTCTACCTTCTTAACAAAATTTTTAATACAGGTATAGGAATAATTGTAATGAAGGTGAAATTGTGCCTTTTAAGTATACAAAAATAGAAATGGATAATGAAAAGGTAGGAAATCAGAGTGTGTGTGTACATGTGTGTGTGTGTGTGTGTGTGTGTGTGTGTGTGTCTATAATCATGTGGAAGCCATATGAATCCTTAATTTCTAAAAATTGATTTTTACTTGAATAGATTTTAGTGGTGTCCAAATACAAGGTCGCATTCTAGGACATCATGCAAACGACATTTCTGCATTTTTATCTTCCTTTAATTTATTCTCAAGCCTGAAACATATTTACTAACTTTGACTTCTTTACTCCAAATAACCTAACACTCTATCCTAGCAGTTATACTTACCAAATTGTTCTTTAGACCTGTCCATAGTTTCCAGTATCACCTCCCAATAGCTTTCCTAGTATAGGCAATTAGCATCTTGATCCAAATCAAAAGCAGCACCTCCCAACTGATTCCTTGATTCATTCTCCCTGCTGTCACCCAAGCGATCTCAGTACTAATCCAATCATTTTATTGCCCTGCTTAAGATCCTTCAGGGTTCCCTTAGCCTTAAGAATGAAGTTCAGAGTTCTTAACGGTTTCTTTGGATGTCCGTCTCTGTAGTGTCACTTCTTTTTCTCTACCTCTTTCCCTTCAGTTCCCGGGTTTTAGTCTACCATATTTACCTAAATAGGCCATGCCCTCTCATAACTCAAAGTCTCCTCTGCCTGGACTCCTCTTGTACAGTCTCCTCCTCAGCACCTTCCTGTACCAAACTAACTCCTTTCCCCACTGCCCAATATATTTCCAGAGCTCCCTTTACTAATCCCCTCTTATTATATTCACAACACTTTATTGCAAGTTTTTGTTTATTTCCTTGGCCACTAGACTATACAATCCTTGAAAGAATATAGTTGTTTTCTTTACAATGATATCCTGAGAGTTTAACATGGTATCTTACTCCTAAAAAGCATTCCACAAATAGATTTTAATTAATTTTGAATTAATGCATAAGCAAATTTAGTTATTTAGTGTTGAACCATTCTTGTTAGAAGACAATCCCAAAAAGACAGTTAACTCTAAAATAATTGAATATTTAGAAGCAGTTTTTAGAATATACTGTTTTTTCCTTGTATTGATATCATTTACTGTAGTGATTACAAAATGAAGAATGTCACATGTTTATTTTTCTTTTATTATTAAATAGACGTATGCAAATTTTACGAAGTAAATTACGCTATGGGAAAGAAAAGCAGTATGTCAGATGTCACAAAGATTCTGGAAATATCGGATTGAAGATTCTAGAAGAAACCTTGTAAAGATACATTTAAGCAAAACCAAAATAGCCTGTTATTTTAATAGCCTAGTTCCCAAATCCCTACTGCAATAACTGTCAATTTAACTATTAAGAGACCATTTCCTACGATCAGTTGCATTCATGATCAGGTAAAAGTCGGAAGGATAAGGGCAGTTTATTTATCTCCAGTGTCTACCAATATTTAAACCATTTAATGATGTGCGAATGATCTCTGCCTTTCCCTTTATTTCTCTATTTTTTGTTTCATTGCCTTGGTTTCTTCATTGAAATCTTACGAGTTAGGAAAACTAGAATTTTTTAGCTTTCTGCATGTGGAGTTGAATTGCTTAGCCACTTTGTGCCTCTGACCATATTTCAAGTTAGTCTGGATAAAGTTGACATTGAGATCCAAATCTAAAATTATTTATGAGACCCCCAAGGAGTTCACTTAATTTACCATTTTTGTGTATTTTCACAAAATTCTATTATCTTTCAAATGTCTGAGAAGTGCACATCATAATGTTAAATGAAAGTAGCTAAATATGCATTTCTCAAATTGGAATCAGACCAGGAATAACTCAGTGCTATAGATAAATGTATTGAATCTTATATAAGTAGTTAAAGGCAGATCTTCTCTTCTACCAGTGTATTTTTCAAGTTTGTCTTTCTAGTTAGCCTCCTTTCTACCAATAACTTAGGAACATTTCCTACATACAGAATTCTTTCTCTAACTTTTATTGCATCCTAATAGCCATTTCTCTAATGTGGCAGCTCTCCAACTTCTTTTTCCCACTTCCAAACATGGGAGCAGTATATGCACAGGTGCAACACACCTGTACTCACTTAGATCTGGCTGCCACATAGATTAAAACAGGCTCTGTACAACTCCTTGGCGCTAATTTATGTTCCACCCCAGCGAGTTATTTTGTGTGATAGACTCATTCATGTATCTTCTGTGATACTTCAGCTGAGAACTGTTACACTATTGGACCCTCGGTCCAGATGAGGATGTCTCAGCATTAGAATGTCAATCAGGTCTCTGGAAGTAATTGGTAAGTAGGAAGAAAGGATACTAGCTGATTATTCTTCCTCACGAGGCTGTCCTAAGAACTTTCCAAAAGGTATGTTAGATATCACCTGCAGTGTGTATTTAAAACTTAAAGCAGTTGAGAATCAAAAGTCATAACACCAGGAGCCTTCCTATCCTGGTGGACCTATTGAATCCAGAGCTTTCATGTAAACATTGTAGGATTTCAAGTAGGAAGTCTTGGATCTTAATCCCAGTTTTACTCAGTACTAATTCTGAAAGCTCCATTTGCTGTGTTCCCATCATAGCGCACATCCTTGAACGCCCTCGCCACATTATATTTTGTATGTTTTGCCCTTCATGATGGAAGCTCTTGGGGCCAGAGGTCTGATGCTAGTCCTCTTGCTTCCCTGGTGCCTTCCACTCGGTTGACAGCCAATACCTAAGTAAAAAGGAACTCCACCTTCTTCCCCAGGGCTCCATGCTTTCTCTCTAACAGCTTAACTCTCTAGTGTGGCATCTTCCCGGGTCTTCCCTCCCTTTCATCCTCCCTTTCTCCCATCATCCTTCCCTGCCTGCCTTTCTTCCTTCCTTCCCTCCCTCCTTCTTTCCTTCTTTCCTAAGACAGATATTAATTGAGCATTTTTTTTCTGATCTACAAACTGAGGATACAACAGTGAACAAGACAAAGGTTCTGTTCTTATGAAGCATATTTTATAATAGAGAAAATTCTTGATTTTGATCCTGATTCATGTATATTTCTTTTGATCTCTATTCATAATGTACCAAAAGAGAGCTGAATTACAATGCCACTCTGGTGTTATATTTCCTTTGTACTGGAAGAATTCTAGGAGCAAATAAAGTCTCTGACCTCTCATTCTACCCAAGAATATCTTAGTCTCTCTCACCTGTGTGCTTCTACCTGAATGTCTGCCAATATATTCAAAGTACCTAAGGTCTCCTCTGCTTCCCAACATTCTACTCCTCGTAATCCACCAAGCTCCGAGTACCTCATCATACATCCTTCTATTTGCATTTCTTATTCTCCATTGAATTTTGGTTCTATATGGTGAATAAAAATGAAAATAATTCTCATTATGTTGATTATCATGCCAACACATGTCTGAACTGTGTGGATAGTTTTTGTCTGAAGAAAGTAGTATAGAAATCAAATGAATTCTTATATGCTAGGTCAAACTTGCATTCGATCATAATATCTCTGAAACTTTTTTTCTTTCGCCGCTTAGGTAGCAGAGGGCAAAACATGAAGTGCTTTGCTTTTTAAAGTATTAATTAAACTTGTTAGATGAGAGGGTAAACAGAAATCTCAGCATAGTTTGAAAAGAAAGATAATTTCAGAAAACAGTTACAATTTCTGGAACCTAATTTTATACTGAAGTCAAATACCACTTTAAATTCAAGCACAATTCAATATTTGCCTTTCCACAGGTTATATATAGCCTCAAATTAAGATAATTTGTTTTTACTCTGACTCCAAGGCAGCATGGTACCAAGTCAGGAGAGGAAAGTTGTAGAAAATGTTGTCCAAAGTCTCTAACAATTCAAATAGCAAAAGGTGGTGTTCCCAGACCAGACCGAGAGTCGGGTGCTTATTTTCGTGGCCCAGTAAAAAGATGCAGACGAACTTGGAAAGGGGGGAGTTTTTCTTTCTTTCTTTTTTTTTTTTTTTTTGTGTGTGTGTGTGTGTGTGTGTGTGTGTGTGTGTGAGACAGAGTCTTGCTCTGTTGCCTAGACTGGAGTGCAGTGGTATGATCTCAGCTCACAGCAACCTCTGCCTCCTGGGTTCTAGCGATTGTCCTGTCTCAGCCTCCTGAGTATCTGGGACTACAGGTGCCTGCCACCACACCCAGCTAATTTTTTTGTATTTTTAGTAGAGACGGTGTTTCACCATGTTAGCCAGGATGGTCTTGATCTCCTGACCTCGTGATCCGCCTGTCTCAGCCTCCCAAAGTGCTGGGATTACAGGCTTGAGCCACCGCACCCTGCTGAGTTTTTATTTCTGTAACTGGTCATAGGGAGAAGGCCTGGAAAATATTGCCAGACCAACTCAAAATTACAAAGTCTTCCAGACCTTATATGCCTTCTAAGCTATATGTCTACATGTAAGTGTGCATTCATCTAAAGATATAAGTGATTAACTTATTTTAATCTACAACAAAGATCTGAGTCCTGAAGACCTTTCTCTGTAGCCTCAGTAAATTTACTTAATCCAAATCGGTGTAAGTGCTGGGGTGATTACCCTTATCTTGTCTCCTACTAAATCATGGAGGTTTGGAGAGTTCCCTTAAACCCCAGCAAAACTTGTTTAATCCTAAATGGGTCCTCTTAAGAATTCCTTTGTTATCTTTTCGTGCCTCAAGGCCCAGAAAAGGCCTGGACAAAACACTAGGAGGGCTTTTGTTACATTCCAGCCTTTGTATAAAGGCATTGGCTCTCTTAGTTTTTAATAATTAACTTAATCTCTCAGTCACTGCTGAAACAGTTGTTACAGAGGCCTGTGTTAGTAAGACCTGGCCTGCCACAGTAGCAGAGACTAAGAATTCGATTATAGAACTGGAAAACATTATCTTAAAAATTGGCAAGCTTATGCCAGAGCTACATAGTTCCTCCTGCAAACCGATAGATAGCAGCACCAACATTCTGAGGAGTATCAAAGAGGAGAAGACAGAAGTGTGAAGTGGGATATAGGTTGATTAAAAGAGAGGGGATTAACTAAGTCGTTACATTCCTACAGGGTGGTTTAAACCAGGCACTACCAAGCATCAGTGAACATGTTAAAAATACATTTTATCAATACCCCCTCAACGTAAACCCTTGAATCTGATAGGTTTGGGAGTTGACATTGAGAAATATGTATCTTTAACAAGAGCAGCTTCTCTAAGCTGACATTTCAGAACCACAGTTTTAACACATCTATTCTAAAGCTATAATGACCAAAAAAGAACAAAAGTTCTTGTACCTTGGACAATTTTTAGTCAAATGGAAGTATGGAGGTTTGGGGATTATATAATAAGAACTTGATTTTTTTTTAAATGCCAGTGTATGAAAAATGTCTCTGCTTACTCCAACGCAAGTATCTTCTGCTTTCATGTTGTACTCAGAGACACCAAGCCCCAAATAATATTTTTTTGCACTCTTCATCCCATCTGGAAGACAAGAGTTAGTCAGTTTCAGAAGAAAACTCATGAAAGAGCTGTAAGATGCACAGCGTGGATGCCTCCTTCTTGGTTAACCAGATATGTCTACTTCTAAAACGAGAAGCCCAGTCGAGTTTCGCATGTAAGTTCTTCCTGCCTTTAGTCTCATCCTCCTCTGGTCCATTACTGCCACCAGACTCATGTGTCACAAATGCAATTCCAGTCTTGTCACTCTGCATTTCAAACTGTTGGTGGTTTCTCATTGCTTTAAAAGGAAGAAAGAGAAAAATCGGGGACCAGGTATGGTGGTTCATGCCCGTAATCCTAGCACTTTGGGAAGCTAAGGCAGGCAGATGGCTTTGAGCTCAGGAGATACAGACCAGCTTGGGTGGCGTAGCGAAACCTCATCTCTACAAAAAATACAAAAATGCTTGGCATGGTGGCAGGCACCTGTGATCTAGCTACTCGAGAGGCTGAGGTTGGAGAATTGCTTGAGCCCAGGAGGTGGAGGTTGCAGTCAGCCAAGATGGCACCACTGCTCTCTAGCCTGGGCAACAGAGTGAGACCCTGTCTCAAGAAAGAGAGAGAAAATCAGTAATTTTTTGGAGGGCGCGCAAGGGCCTCTAATCTGGCCTTTTATGTGTGTGCAGTCTGTGCTCTATCCTCCCAGTGTCCCTGCTTTCCCAAGTCTCCAGGTCATGAACAAAAATTCCCTCTCCTGACGGTTCATACAAATAGGGATCTGTCCATTGCTTAGACAAATAGAGTGCCGTAATATCATTATGTTTCCTGTGAGAGTTTTAAGTTTTTCTCTTCTTTCTAATTGCCTTTTTCTACCATCACTCTTTGCCTTTGTTGTATCTTTATTTTTTCTTTCAAATGGTCAATCATATAATATGTTCAGTAAAATTCCTTTTTTTCAAATACTGTCCTTTCAGGGCCTTCTATCTCTTGTTCATATCACAACCTGTGGTTAGCCTTTCCTTTTAGTCAGGGATCAGCAAACCATTGCCCTTGGGCCAAACCCAATCCACCACCTGTTTTGGACATAAAGTTTTATTGTAACACGGCCCTGCCCATCCATTTACATATCATCTGTGGCTGATTTTGCACTAACCCAGGAGAGCAGAGGAGTTGGGACAAATACTGAATGGCCTACAGAACTTGCAATATTTACTCTCTGATCCTTTGCAGAAAAAAAAGTTCACTGACTCCTGGTCCTGGTTCTCTGAAATATCACAATACCTATATAGAGAGTACTTTTAAAAAATGTATTTGTTCCAGATCTACGATGAACTCTTTGTATTTGAAGATGTGCTTTCAGCTCTGGAAAATGCTATACTTAAAAGATTTCTTTGTGACTTTCTTTCCGTGTGTTCGCTGTTCTGTCTGGAACCCCTATTAGTGAGATGTCACCTTTCTGGACTGACCCTCTAAGTCACCTGTCTTTCCTCATATTTCTTTTCTCTTTATGCCCTCACTCCTCAATATGAGGAATTTTCTTGTTCTTATCACGCAACTCTTTAATTAAATGTCTTTACATTTTATCCATCAAGAAAATTTTTTTTAATTTCAAGAGTCTTATGCCCTGGTTTTTATTGTTTGTGACATCCTGCTCTTATATTTTCCTGACTGATTCTTATGTTCCTTTCTTGGTCTTTCTCTTTCATGTTTTGGGTTTTTTTGAAAAGAAGGCTGATTTCTTACAGCCTGTTTACATTTAAGAATGAAGCAATAGAGACATTGACCGTGATCTCTGTACACACATTGATGGCCTCATTTTAGGGAGAGTGGGTGGGGAGCTGGACTTAATTTTTCAAGTCCCAGATGCTTCGATTAGGAGAGGCTTACCTATATTCCAACTCTGAGATTAGCTTCCTAATTCTGATCAGGGAGGCCTGTTTATTGGCTTGTTTCCTCAGTTAGAGGCTACATGGACGTCAGGGCTCTGCCATTGGCATTATAAATCGTCCGGACCTCATTTACTCAGTGTCTCCAAGTCCCAAGCCCTTGGTGTTCTGTGGACTAGGGTACTCCCCCTCACCTCCAGCTTGGATGCATCCCTTTCTCAATATATTCTTATCTGCAACTAGATGTGGCTACCTTAGATACCACTGTGTCAATTTCACCTTCAGTGGCTTAATAAGCTCTCTTATCCACTCTTGTGTATTGCTGTAGGTTAAAACCTTTATAATCCCTTGCAGCCTTTTCAGTGAGATCTGTTTCAGGAAGGAGAAGAGATATACTCAATATGCCTTCTTGAAATAGAATTTCTGGGTCTCTCTTGGTATCACGAAAAATCTCCCAAAGCATTTCCTATGTTCTGCTCTCATGGTGTTTATTTCCTCCTTCCTCGTGTTTCATTTATTCACATACATATTTTATTTCCTCTCTAGACCATAATCTCTTTGGAGTTTAAGTAAATCTAGGCATATATACTACTCTCTTTAAAAATATTTGTCAAAGGAATAAATTAATAAATGAAGAGAGGAAAGTCAGAAGGAGAAGTCTGTGGCAGAGACTGCTACTTGGCTAGTGTATTGCAATCTAAGTACCATTCATCTTTACCTTTTTTCTCCGAAATGCAAATGACCCCAAATCCTAGCAATATCCCTAACTTTGGAACTACTTTAGGGAAAGAAAAGTAAGTTGTATTGCCCCCAAAGGATATCTTAATACTCTTCTTTATTTTATATGGTAAACCTGTAATAGAATCAGTCACCACAGTTTTTCCGCTTTGGTTTAAGTACCACAGAGACCAATAAAGAGGTATTTCCTAGAGGAAAGAGAGAAAAGGTAAATGGCTTGAATAGTTTTCTCGTGGCTTCTACAGTGATGATCCACGTGACTAGCAAAAAGCATTTGTATTGATTTTAATTATAAGGAAAACCAACCATGATAAGCAATAGGAACATTGGTTTTTAGGTAAAAGCTAAATGTGAAAAACCTTCCTCACCAAGGGACAAAGCTGTGGAATTTGTAAAGATAACCCAAGCTGCTGGGGTTATGCCAGTTACTCTTGATGAGACTGGAGATCAGCTCCAGGACTAAGCTGTTCTTTTGAAACCCACCACACCAGAGGTCACTAAGAAGCCCGTCTCCTAAGATGAAGGAGAAGAAGACAGAATTAGCATTCCAGTGCATTCAGCTCCTCAGTGACTTGTGCTTGGATGGCTGAAGCTTCAAATTACTATGCTAAATACATCAAGTAATTCACATAGGTAATAAATGTAGGAACACAACAGCCTTCCTGCAAAACTACTCCCTCTTCTACCTCTCCCTAAGAAAGAAAAATATAATTTCAGCTTTGTCTTCTCTCTTTAAATTGTTCATCATTGCTTTAGGGTACACAAGCAAATGTTTGTTTTATTCCTGATCTCAATTTACACTGTTTTCTGAACTCCAGTTTTATGGCAGTTTGTCAATATTATCTTTCCAAAGGGACCAAGCAAACTGCCAGGATGCATTTTTAATGGCCTCCTGGTGGTAATTAACATGTCATTTATAAAATAATAACCTGCTTGTTTTACCTGTCTTGAAGTAACTGCTCAGTTTTACTTAAGCTGCATTGCTCTTTCCATATCAAAGACCTGTATTCAAAGTAATCAAAGAATGCTATATTTCTTGAAGTATAATAAAACCCCAGCAAATTTGACATGTACCCTTTCCACCATGGCCACATGCATGGAGCATTTACAATGCAATTTAGATTACACCTGGTGTCTTTGGGTCTCCATTCTTTCCGGCCACACCTCCCACTCAGAGAATTAGGGTCAGAAAGCAGATTCAACGAATTGTCTTAATATGACCATCAGGAAAATCTTCTCATCCTAATCTTAGTGGAGTGGTAATATAGTATAGAAGTTGTCTGAGAGGAACTGTGGCATAGCAGTTATATGCCTAGACTCCAGAGCCAGGAGGGCTGGGTCCAAATTCTGAATCCATCACTTATCCACCATGTACATTCTGGAGAAGCTGCCTAGCTTCTCTGTATTCAGTTTCTTTATCTGCAAGATTTTGAGAATACTACCTTCCTCATAAGGTTTTGTGAGTTAATTTACATAAAATGCTTATATTAGTTAGTGACTGGCACACGATAAGCACTATGTAAGTGTGAAACATGATGGTGGTGATGATGATGATGATACATAGATTTGCTTGGTGAGTTTTTGAGTATCTACTTCAAAACATTTAAGGCCAGACTGTAAAATTACCAGGAAGCAGCTCTGTGAGAGGCTAGGAATTTGGGAAAACAGTAGCAATTCTTTTTTTAGATAAACCACATTGAAATCCTGCTTTAAGAAATCGCTGGTGTAGCCTTATGGTCTGATCCCTGTCCAGTTAGTTAAGAAGATTGGAAATTCCTACCTGTTCAGTTCCTCACAGTGGGCAAGTCATTTATGCCCTTGAAACTCTTTTTCTTTATTTGTAAAAATGAAGATATTTTATTAGATGAACTCGGAGGTGCTTTTCAGCTCTAAAATCCTATCCTTTTGACCAGCTGTTTGTAAATCAAATTACATTTGGAATACACTGGGGAAAAAAATGCCACTTATAAAAGTACAGTGTGGTAACTGGAAAGTGGTTTCTTATGGGAAATCCTCCCTGTTGATTCTGGCTTCTTAATGTGGCTGCTAAAAACCCAAGTTTATTCCCAGACAGCACACCTACACTGCTATTCCACAAATCCCTGAAGCTGGAAGTAAGAGGCTCTGATAAGAGTTCAGCCAGTCGTCTGCAACCAGCTCACCACCGTCTCTGGGCTAGGCCCGAATACACCTGGGTGATGCAAGTTGTCTGAGTTGGCAGCCTTCACTCTCGGAAGGTTGCCCAGATTCCAACTTCCATGTGCACATATGTTATCTGCCTCTACTTCCTACTGAACAGCCGTCCACCCCTTCCCCTACCACACATTGGCTTGTAATTACTATGCGTATTTCACATCACCCAAGGGATTTTGAAGTTATTCATTAAATTAAATTGTCTCCTTGGGAAAACTTATACACATACACATCAGTTCATGCTTTGAAGGTAAACCTTAAATTTTTCAGTGCCAAAGAAAATGGAGAGGAAGGAAATATGGTAATTGCGATGAAATTTTCCTCCAGATAATTGTCACATAACAAAGATGACCCTGAAAGTGTAGGGTGGAGAGGAGAGAGGATTAGCATTGAACAAGCACCTATTCTGGGAGGAGTCTTACACTAGATGTGTTCAGCAATGTATTATTTCACCATTGGAGGATACGCATTGTGTTCCCTAGTTTACTTTTTTTTTCCTCTGGAAAGTTCCACGAAGATTCCTGTCGAGAGTCACACACGACCAGTAAATGGCTGGCACTCTGGAATGGGACTTTACCAGAGGAGACTTCACTAATGCTTTCTGGAGGTCTTCAAGACATCCGTCTTGTAATCTTTTTAAATCCCATTTTGTTCATCTGTAACCAATGCAGTGAATACCCATTTTATTTATACCTTTACAAACATATGATTATAAATTCTGAATCTTTATAAGAAGATGTATCATATTTGTTGGTAAAATTGCCTTGAATTTACCATATTCTTACGATTTAAGGTTGGAGAAAGGTTTTATGTGCTCTGACCAAGTATTTGCTCTCTACAGTTGAAATCCAGACAAAATGGGGAGAATGATACATGACATTAGCCAGTAAAATACAATCAAATGGTGCGAACTTAATCTACTGGTTGGATTGTCCTACCTCAGAAACACTCAGTTGGACTCTATAAAGTGATTAGATTTTGTTTGCAAATGCAATCCAGAAAAATATATCTACTTCAGCTGCCTTTTTAAAAAGCAATAACTGAAGCAGATACTATTCACTAGAAGTCTACAGACAAATAGGAAAAAATGAACCACATTTCTGAATGAACTGCATTTAGATGAGTAGGTTAAATATAACTAGCAATTTGCAAACAACACATAGTGTAAGTGCTCTGTGATTCTTTGGTAGTTTCCCATTACTCCTCATTAGACAGTGATAAAAGCGTTGGTAAAAGCTCTTAGCCAGAAGACCCATTAGGGTAGCTATTACCAAAGAAAAATAATAATAAAAAGGCAAGGAAAGAAATAATAATAAGGCGAGGATATGCAGAAATTGGAACTCTTGTGCATTTCTGGTGAGACTATAAAATGGTGCCGCTTCTATGGAAAACAGTGTAGTCGTTCCTCAAAATATTAAAAATAGTCGTTCCTCAAAATGTTAAAAATATTTGACATTGAAATGTCAAATAATCCAGCAATATCACTTCTGGGTATATACCCCCAAAAATTGAAAGTAGGATTTTTGAAGAGATACTTGTAAACCCATGTTCATAGCGGCGTTATTTACAATAGCCAAAAGGTGGAAGCAACCCAAATGTTCATTGATGAATGAATGGATAAACAAAATGTGGTATGACCATACAATGAAATATTGTTCAGCCTTAAAAAAAAAAAAAAAAGGACCTTCTGAAAAATACTACAACATGGCTGAACCTTGAAGATCTTATAGTGAGTGAAATAGGCAAGTCACAAAAGGACAAATACTGTATGATTCTACTTATAGCGAGTATGTAGAGTGGTCAGATTCATAGACAGAATGTAGAAGGGTGGTCATGAGGACTGCAAAAAGAAGGAAATGGAGAGTTTGAGTTTGGGAAGATGGAAAAGTTTCTGGAGATGGGTGGTGGTTGCACTACAATGGGAGTGTACTTAATGTCACTCAATATTATGCTTAAAAACAATTCATATGGTAAATTCTTTGTTATATATATTTTATCATCTGAAAAAGAAAGGTGGAAGTTGGGCAGGAGACAAGAACGTAACGGATTGTCTGTGTTCGTTCAGTCTGCCTTATTTCCCAGGCAAGAATTTACCCATGTTAAAACTTTGAGCCTTCTTCATATATAAAATGTTAGTCATAGGGAGAGAATCACAGTTGTTTGAAATGATCGAATAAATTCTTAGATGTTATGGGTTGTGAGGAAGCTCTTAGCTGGAACCCCTGCTCTAAGTCCAGAGTCTCTACTTTTCTAGTCATCACAGCTAAGCCTGCCAAAGCCCCTTCCTTGTGAGTTCTAAGACACTAATTGCATAAAGTTCTTCAGTTGTCCAAAGATGGCAGAAACTAACATTGCAATCTCTCAGCTGTAGAGCATGCTACGCTATTCCCATTTTGCTAATCAGGTAACAGGCTGAGAAAGGCAAGCATGGTTATACAATTTGCTGCACTCAGACATCATTTCATGCAGGTCATACAACCAACATGTGAGTCTAGTTAGTCTTCTTAAAATGGAAGGAAGGAGAGAGTACAGGAGGCGGAAGATGATCATGAATTGAGCTCCTGTGATGTGTCAATCACTGGTTCAGGCTTCCCAGACTCACTATTCTCTGGAGATTATCTTCGTGATCTCCATAAAGGTGATCACCTTCACGAAGTTAGTAGTTGCTTACATCTTATCGTGCCAGACTGTGAAGTAACCCCACCCTATGAGTTCCCTTTCATGTATTTCCATTCCCTTCCCAAAGTATGTCTGATGGTACTCAGGTGGTGTCACATCTGTGCTCTCCAACCAGTGAAGTCAGTTACAGGGTACTTGCTAGACATAAGCTATCGTTTCTTCCCCTGGGCACCTCTTGTCATTGCTGCCAGTGCCTTTGCTGTTTGTCTCCCAGCTGCCATGGCACTACAAGCCACCAGCCACCCTTTGCAGATGCTGCTCTCTCAGGTACACACTGCCATCAGTGGTAAATAACCCTACTCCTTTCACTGGGTGGCACAGTCCCCCAGGGGCCTATGCTGCATCTACGTCTACTTTTAACTACACGTCAGGCAGAGACCCCTTATCTCATCTCAGTCTCAGGTAGACACTGCAGTTCTTCTTGGGTACAGTCACTATTACACTGGAACCTTCAGATACCTGAGTATGATGGTCAATGCCTATTTAGAAGAGAAAATTTTTTCTTCCATTTGGATAACGCTTGCTAAGATGAGTACCAAAGTGAAGTTACCTGTGTCTCGAAGTCTAACAGGATTTTAGTGAGAGCACCTTTCAGGATGTAGTCACACCCCTTTGTCTCCCTAAATTATGAAATGAATTTAAGGAGCTGACCCTCAATAGATTTGAATGGCAAACCAAACTATATACAACATCGTTCCTCCCTACTGACTTTGAGACTATTACCAGCTCAAAGAAATTCTTCCTTCCAAAATTTATTTTCTGGAGGCCCCTTTATCCTATGTGAAAGTAGTCTCTGAGTAGCCCGCTTCACCATTTCATCAGACTTTTCCAAACATCTTTAAATCCTCGTAGCAGGCATAGCTTAGGCCTTGCCTGGGTATCCTACACAACTTCAGTCTCATTTAAATCTCACAAAACCCCTGTGAGTTATATATTATTATCTTCATTTTATAGATAAGGAAACTGAGTGGCTAAGTCACTTGTCATGAAACAGCTAATCCATTAACATTAAACATTAAAACAGCTAGTTAGTAGCAGAGTCAGGATTTGAGCCAAGGTCTGGCTGCTATCCAAAGCCCAGGCACTTTATCACCACCCTGCTGCACGTCCCAAGCTCAGTGCAGGGCTTATAAAGTGCCAGCCACCTTCTTCAGTCACACAGCTCAGCAGCCGTATTTCTCAAGCTATGGCTGCACCTACCTCTGAGTTACGACTGCACTAGGTCTGCATTGCACTTCGCCTTCATCACCCATATGTCCCACGTGCTTGCACTGTGCTGATGCCATGCGGAAAGCTTTTAACGCCTTCATAATTTTATGTGAGAAAATAGTATTTTCCTTTCTGAGTGCTGATTAGAAAACTCCATCAATCCAAGGTCCTTTCTGTTTTTTTCTTTTCTTCTTTTTTGAAATGGAGTCTCGCTCTGTTGCACGGGCTTAAATGCAGTGGCATGGTCTTGGCTCACTGCAACCTCTAATTCTCGGGTTCAAGCGATTCTTCTGCCTCAGCCTCCTGAGTAGCTGGGGCTACAGGTGCGTGCCACCATGCCCCGCTAATTTTTGTATTTTTAATAGGGATGGGATTTCACCATGTTGACCAGGCTGGTCTCAAACTCTTGACCTCGTGATCTGTCCGCCTCAGCCTCCCAGAGTGCTGGGATTTTAGGTGTGAACCACTGCACCTGGTCCCAACATCCTTCTTAAGGTTGACTCCTGCTCTGAGCTAGGACTCTGAAGTTGAACTGTTTATTGTCGTTCGGTTTGGTTTGGATTTTTCCCATCACACATGGGTTACATAAGCTTCTCATCATAAAACCGTGCTTAGTGACTGACCTCTGCTATTTAGAAGCACTTGTGTAAGTTATTCTAGAAGGGTATTTGAGCTCAATGCAGAGGGGACAGTGAAGAAGATGAAATTATCTCCATTTGGCTTCCCCTGCATTCTCCATTATAAGGAGTCCGTTAGCATAGACCAGAGAGATGAAACTGACCTTTAGGTTATCATCTCATTCTCCCCTGCCAATGCACGATTGTTCTCTTCAGTACTGTCCATAATATTACTAATATTAATTATAAATCATTCAAGCAACAGGTCTTCATTTGCAGTTTCCCCAAAAAGGATTATGTCAGTACTGTCAGCCATTTTGGCTATTCCTTGAAGTATTCAGGTTGGATCTAATCTTGTCCTTCACTCTGTTCTCTTACTGTCGTTTTCACAGAGACGTGTTTTCAGTTTCTTGATATATTTTGGGGGAAATTTTTGTTTTTATTCACTTCTAAAAATGCACATGCTTATGTTTACTCTGACAAAGCTCAGTTTTTTTATATATGTGTTTTATTATAAAGTTTGTTGGCAAGTCATCTCAAGGTGTATTATTAATAGATCTCTACTCTTTCTCTATGCTCACACTTCCTCAGTGTTGACTTGAGTGGTGTCTGACATTAACTTAGAGTTTTCACTTACAGTAAAAGAACTACAGAATTTTAAAGCTGGGAAAAGATGACCAGCAACTAATTTAGGGGTAGCTCTTGCAAATATTTTGACAAGTAAGGAAACTGAGGGTTCTGGATTTTACGTGGCTTCCCAAAGCCCAATGAGTTAATGGCAGGGCTACATTTGGAAATACAGATCTTTCTAAAGTCTTAAATGAAGTGAGGTAGGTGCATTTTCTATTCCTCTACCAAAACCAAACTATGTCACTGGCCCCATTTTTCTAGAGGAGTCTGTGTTATAATTAACTTAATGCTAGCTGTTGTAACAAATGTGTCCTGAAATCATAGTGTTAAGAAAAGAAATTTTAAACCAAGAAAAATGTATTTATTGTGCAAGCAACAGTCGAATGCTGGTGCTTCTGGTATCTGTCTTTCAAGTGTTCATTCAGGCATCAAATTCCTTCATATTGCCTCTTGGCACAGGGCTCCTAATCTGGAATTGTTTCCATTGGGCTGTCAGGGAAAAGAGTAGAGGATGGTCTAGGAAACTGCTGTGACTTAGGCCTGGGAATCACATATATCATTGCCATACATTTCCGTTCCCAAAGTATGCTCTTGGTTTTTCTCTATACCTCGGTGCAATTATTCCCTTCTTTTATGTTGCGTAGCAATTTTACAGGTCCCATTTGGTGACTTTCTGTTCAGTGAGGATGGGTATATCCAGGTCTAATGTTTTTTAACCACGGATGTTTCCCATTCTCCTTCACTTCCCAAGTGGTTGCATTTAGAATCCTTTTGTGCCTTATACCTGAAGATTGCCTAAGGGCATGGTTACGTGTCACATTTTTAAAGCCAATCATTTTCAAAAATCAGTTTACTCTGCTGAACTGAGCAGAGAACTGCTTTTGCTACCCGATGGGGTTCAGGACACACTACTCAAAAACATGGCACCTTTGCTTCTGAGAAAACAACAGCAGCGGGAAAGTCACTCTTACCATTCCCTTGCCCCTCTTCTGCCAAAGCAAGTCATTAAAACCTAGGAAGGATTTCCTGACCTTCCCCTAAAGTAAGTCATAAGATCCTCTTGTGAGAGGTGCTCTCCGTATACCCAGAGGAAAGGAACATCCTTACTTCTGAAGGCACAGGAACCTAGGGAAGAATCTTAACAAAAAGGCCTCACTTAGTTCCTCCTAGCTTATTGCCATTAGATCATACCCCCTTCACCCAATCATACCTCTCCGCAACTATCCTGTTCTTCATTTAACAGCAAAAAAATTGCACAGATTTTCCTTGTTCTTTGGGTCTTCATTTCCTTATGTAAGCTCCTGTGCCATCCAAAACGTAAATTAACCAAATGTGTATGCTTTCTCTCTTAATCTGTTATTTATTATAGGGGCTTCAGTGACGAACCAAGCAATGAGAAAGATATTTCTTTCCCCCACTTATCTAATCATGTAAATATGGGAAGGAAGTTCATTCCTGTGTTATTTCAAGTAGTGTGTGATTTTTCTCTTGAAAATAAAATATGTGAAGTTACTGCTCTTAAAGAATTGCTCTTGTCTCCACTCTCTCGACTGCTGATTGATGGTCAAAGTTCTAACTATATACTGCTATGCATTTCTATACTCTGGTGATATTAAATTACTGGAAAGCATGGACTTTGAATGGATAAAAGTGAATACTAATGACAGTGATGGCATATGTATATTTATCAATTGGCCCTGACAGCATCAAGAAGCAGCTCCCCCTTAGAGAGAAGCAAGAGGTAGGTCCTTGCTTCCTTTGGTTAGAGAAGGCCAGATGTTATTGAGGTAGCAGTTGTAGTCAAGGTGCTTATACATATCCTCCCTCCCTCTAAGCCTGGGCCTGCAGCTCTTCTTCAGTGTCTCTGAGCAGATATTTCTGCTGGTACTCACCAAGTATTAGCTAATACTGAATTTTTTCAACTGATATAATTACATCTTTCTGTGTGTTTCCTTGAGAATGTTATTGAAAAGTAGAAGCTGAAATTATGCATCCCTAGTCACCCACCATCATAATTCAAAAAGAGCATAAATGAGAAGTAAATTATTTATATGGCATTAAATTCAAAATCCTATTGAAATTAAATCAGGCATCATCTGCATTTGTGATGTCATTATCATGACTGGGATGGGGAAGGGTGTGGGATGTTTGTTTGTCTACTCAATAGACACAGGCCCGAAAGAACTTTTTTGTTTTTGCTTAAAAATAATTTCAAATCAAGAATAAATAATATGACTAAAATTTGTCCTCATCAAATGTTAGATAGAAATAGATAAAACTCACTCTCTTCAGTCTTTCTGATCTGAATGGACTATTTGTAGACATCAGAATTCACTTAAGATTCCTGCAGAGTACTTTTGAGAGTCATTTGCTGAACTAGCTCAGGTTTTTTCTGACTAGGCTTGGCTGGCTATGGATGATCATGAGGAAGCTGAATCACTTCCAATGGTGTATCTATGGATTATGTTACAATTTAATGTTCTGAAACCTGCCTGTGCCCCAGTTGGGATGAGGTATCATGATTCTTCTTATTGTGCCTTACCAGTCTGTGTAGATTGCACTATGCCGTATTCACCAATGGGAAATAATCATCAAATAACATTTATGGGTTCTACATGGATTGTACATGTGACTGAACATGTAAATCATTACCTTGTTTAGAAGAACCGATTATCCTAATCAAGGACTGTAACATAGAGAGCCAATCATCATTATCCCCTTGATTTTAGTTTAACTCATTGTTATCCCTCTCTTAAATGGGTACATGATAATATTGCTTTGTACTGTAAGATTCTTTTTAAGTTAGCATGTGTGATTTTTATCTATTGTGTGTTCATTTCAATATTTAAATTTCAAAGGGAAAAGTAATTTCTCTGATTTTTGAGGAGTATCTTATTGTAAAATTTACACATAAACACATTCACTGGATTATAAAAAATGTTACTTGAAAATGTTTCGTTCTAAATTACATTTTATAAATTGTTTGGTTGAGAATATCAATGGCAGTTCCATCAGTTCATTCAGTTGCAAGTCTAGGTATATGCCAGGTATACAGTGTTAGATATTAGAGATTAATAGATCAGTAGTTGGTTGCTGCAGTCAGGTATCATAATCAAATTGGAAACAGACAAATAGATAGACTAGTGTAAGGGAAGAATAACCCCCATTGAGTTTTGTTTTTTTTTTAAGACAGTGAGGCATTATGATTTATTTAACAAAAAGTTAAATTCTCATTTAGTTTTAAGCAAACCCATAAATTTTATCAAGGCAAAGAAACCTGTACACTCCCTATAGTTGTTGTAGTTTACATTCTGCATTTATGTAACAACTTTGACATTTGAGGGCAGTTTGTAATCTTGAGGAGAGTAACATAGTTTACAAAATTATGCATTGACACAAGCTTTACACATGATAGGGCCCACCGAAGACAAACTGATAGATGAATGTGGTAAAGCAGAAGCTATATATAGAGAGATGTATAGATATGGTTAAAAACTTCATGTTTTAGTAAAGTAGTAAGCATTATCCCTATCATTCCCAATAGCATTTGTTGGCATCACATTCTTAAATGTATAAAAGAGATTTAAGCATTTTGCCTTAAAATAATTCTCACGGAGCTCTCTCTGCACTGGTTCCAAGGGCTGGGGCACAACCGATGATGTGATGCTGAGCAGAACTGCTCTCTAGAAGGTGAACAGGATTTGTGTTGTAAAAGCAGATACTCTCTGAGCATCTACATGTGCCAGGTGATTGTCAAGGTATTGGAGGTGATCCATCTATAAACCTTAGAAGGAATCCATAATCTGTTGCGGAAATAAATTTGCACAAAAATGAAACCAAAAAGGGACAGAGAGGAAACTGGAGATGCTGAATGAGAGCTGAGCTTGTAACTCCTGGTCCTGGGTTGCAAAAGTGGCCTCTGCTGTTGGAAATACTAAAGAAGGGTCTAACTGGAAGAAAAAGAACAGAACAGATTGAGTGACCACAGTTTTGCTTTGTTTTGTTTTGGTAATAGTGCTTTTTGATAATGTTTTAATAAAATATATGAGCATGGCCTGAATGGTAAGGAGAGGTTTATAATAAAAAGCAACACACGTTCCACCTCTATTGACATGTATAAGGATACATGTCAAGGATAACCATGTTAACCCTTTTAGCTGTTAATTCTGGATATATAATCTGCTTCTATCACTATTTCTTAATTTACCAATTTGGAATCATACCCACTGACTTTCTGCTCTCCTGGATGAGATTTAATTATCTAGCTTCATCTTTGCCAATCTAGATCCTCCAACTTGGTTGTCAGTATTTTAAGTTTCTTCAATAAAGGAAAGAAAGAAAGTATTCATGACTTTGTTTATTTTCCATTCACTATGACAGTATTTTTCAGTTCCCCATTGTTACAGATGGAATTGTGTCTTCCAAAAATTCACATGTTAAAGCCCTATTCCCCAGTGTGACTGTATTTGGAGATAGGGCCTTTAAAAAGGTAACTGAGGTAAATGAGGTCATAAGGGTGGGAACGTCATCCAAGGACCAGTGTCCTTATAAGAAGAGGAAGAGACACCAGGAAGGTGCTTGTGCAAAAGAAAGGCCAAGTAAGGACACAGTAAGAAGAGGGCCTTGTGCTTGTGCAAGCCAAGGAGAAACCAAGTCTGCAGACACTGTGTCCTTGGACTTTCAGCCTCCAGAACTGTGGGAAATATATTTCTGTTATTTAAGCAACTCTGTGGTTTTTTGTTACCCCAGATGTTCTTAGTTAGAATGGGTCCCTATAAGAAAAGATAAACTAACAAGAGAAAAGTGAAAGTTTATTAATGTGAATATTTTATATACAAGTTATACATGGGAGACAAGCCCAGAACAACTTTAGACCCTTATTGACCTGTCTGCAGTGGTTAACCTTTGTTCTCCCTGATAGAAGGGGAAGTGGGATGCCTTTTGTTTTTGTAAATCTATATCACGCTTTTAGGCAAACAGAGGGAAGGCAAAGAGCTTTCCTGTCTCTGCTGCTTCTTATTTGTCTTCAGCTCAACAATCCTTCACGTTTTGGGGAGGCATACCCTGGTCTTCCACACTATTCATCCATCCATTCCTTGTATCCATTCACCTATCTAATAAGTATTGAGCACCTTCCCTGTGTCAGTCACTGTGTTAGTGAAGGGAACATAGCTGTGAATAAGATTAGTGCTCCCAGGTCGCATTCCTCAAACTTGGTCCAAAGAAAGTCTCTACTTGTTTTAATTTTTCCTCAGTTTTGTTCTTGTCGTTGCTCTTTTTTTTTCTTTTTCTTTAAGTGGCATGGAGCTTACAGTCTAGCGGGAAGACTGGATGTTATTATGGCTGCACCTGAGGAAGCTTCACAAAGGAGTGAGCCACACGGATGAGACTTGTAGGAGTGGAAGGCTGGCGGGAGAAACCTTGGGTAGGGTGTTCCAGGCAGTGGGACTCCGAATGGAGACAAAGAAATGATTGGGAAAAGCTTCCAGGAAAGCAAACATTTAAATATTCAACAAACCAGTTGAGGGTATTCTGGGGAAAGAAGGTTCTTTGAAGGCCTGGGGGCATCTTGCTTTGTTCAGGCATCAGGTCAACCCTGAGGGATTATGCCCTAGTGAAAGTCATGAAGCGTGGTTAATGAGCTCATTAGCAATGCAAATAGAGGAATACAAGGTGTGAACACCCTCACATCCACAGCTCTACAGTGCATCCGATTTCCAATCTCCGAAGGAGTCCTCTTACTTCCTTTCTGTTTCCCTTCCCTTTTGTATCTTCTCCTATTTCTCTATGTATAAATCCTCCATACTTCCAATTAGCTTTAGAGAATGATAAAAAGAAAAAAATAATCCTCTATTTTCTATTCTCACTCCTCAATTCTTCCTCTTTTGTCTTTCATTTATCCTTTTTTTTTTTACTTTTCTGTTTTTTCAATTTATTCTCTTTCCTATGTTTTAACTTTTTATGCATTCATGTTCCCTATCCAAACAACTAATATGTTTAACATGCTGATGGATTTATGTTGATTTCCATTTGTTCTATGTAATATACGTGTACTGTGTACTTTGTCCTTTATTATATGTAATATTTTCATCTTCATAGTTCTCGATCCCAAAAATAAAAAATAGAAAGCTTTTCTTCCACAGGGTTCTTACATTCTCAGGTTCCTCTTCCTTGGTGTTAATGGATTTTGAGGTTTTTAATTCTTGTTTTAAACATAATCAGAATAAAAGATTAGTAACCTATATAAACATGTTTTATGATTATCCAAAAAATATACTTACGTCCTGCCAAATTTTCCCTAAAGTACAATTGAAGACCTTTTTTTTTTTTTTTTTTTTTTTTTTGAAACAATGTCTTGCTCTCTCGCCAGGCTGGAGTGCAGTGGCACAATCTCAGCTCACTATAACCTCTGCCTCCTAGGTTCAAATGATTCTTCTGCCTCAGCCTCCCCAGTAGCTGGGACTACAGGCATGCACCACCACACACAGCTAATTTTTGTATTTTCGGTAGAGACAGGGTTTCACCATGTTGGCCAGGATGGTCCGGATCTCTTGACCTCGTGATCCACCCGCTTCAGCCTCCCAAAGTGCTGGGATTACAGGCGTGAGCCTCTGCATCTGGCCGAAGATCTCTCTTTGTTTTTTTTTGAAGGGGAGCGGGGGCTTTTATGAACAGTGATTAACAGGTTTTCATCATGTTAATAAACCCCAAAACAAGAATAAAAATATCTCCTCTGAATAACTTCAAATTAAATTTTTGTTATGAAATCAAATTTTTAATTAAATTCTTCTAATTAAGGAAATATTACACGTTCAGTGTAATTTCTAAAGTGTAATGCAAAAAGTCAAAATGCTCATAAAACCAACAGTTCTCCCTTCTCAATGTTTAATTTAACCTTTATGATGTTGCTTATTTCAAATACATAACATATTGCCGACTCAATCTTTTATTCAAGAACCCTGTGCCTTGTATGTTGATTTTTAAAATTTTTGAACAGAGATATTAATGTTCATAGTTACAGCGTTCTCATGTTTTAGAATTACTTTTATCCGCTCATTTTATTTTGGAATTTTATTTTTATTTATTTATTTATTTATTTATTTATTTATTTATTTATTTTGAGACATGTCTCACTCTGTCACCCAGGCTGGAATGCAGTGGTGCTATCTCAGCTCACTGCAGCCTCCACCTCCTAGGTTCAAGTAATTATTCTGCCTCAGCATCCCCGAGTAGCTGAGACCACAGGCACATGCCACCACGCCCAGCTAATTTTTAGTAAAGATGGGGTTTCACCATATTGGCCAGGCTGGTCTCGAACTCCTGACCTTGTGATCTGCCCGCCTCAGCCTCCCAAAGTGCTGGGATTACAGGTGTGAGGCACTGTGCCCGGCTTGGAATTTTATTTTCCATAAAATATTTAGTAGCACCTATTTCAGTTTTGCCACACCCTAAGGGGAGTGGAAGACAGCAGGGCCAGAGACAGTCAGACTTTCCTTCTAAGGCCCTCCCACTCTCCTTCACTTCAAAGTACTCGCCATGCCAAGGTGCCATGCTTTGGGGTATTATGTTCCGAGCCCTGATAAAAGTATCAAAAATAATAGATTCAAACATAAAATCTCTTTTAAAATCTCCTCAAAGGAAGTGGCAGATTGTGCATGTCACAATAATACCACAAATGAGTAACTCAGAATGGTAGAGACCAGTGTGTCCCCAAAGCCAGCTGAGTAGTCTAGATTCTTGAAGAAGTTCTAAACTGTGACAAAACAAGGGGGAAAAAAGTATTATAGAGAGGTTTATTGCTGTTGTGTTGTTTTTCAGAAATAAAAGCCTTCCTTCTGAATTTACCGAAGTGTCTTCGTTCTATTGTTGTGGTGGCTTTCACGGAAACTTTTTATTTTGGAATAGACATATTTTATGTAGAATATGTTATATTTATGTACAGAAATAGTACAGAGAGTTTATGTTTAACTTTCATCCAGTTTTCTCTGTTACGGTCTTGCATTGGTGTGGTATGTTTGCCGTAACTAGTTTACAACTATGTTTACATACTATTATAATTAAAGTCCGTACATTTCTTTTGCTTTTACCTAATGTTCTTTTTCTGTTCCAGAATTTCATCCGGGATACCATATTACATATAATTATTATTTCCCTTAGATTGTGACAATATCTCAGATTTTCCTTAGTTTTGGTGACTCAAAGTTTTGAGGGGTATTGGTCAAATATTTTGTAGAATGACTCTCAATTTGAGTTTGTCTGATGTTTTTCTCATGGTCAGTCTGAGTTATGGGTTTAGGAGAAAAAGATCGTAGAGGTAAAGTGTCGTTCTGATCATATTTTATTGAAGAAATGGGTGATCAACATGACTTATCCCTATTGATATTAAGCTTCATCTTGTAACTGAGTGTTGCTTGTTGGGTTTCTCCATTGTAAGGTGATTTCCGCCCCCCACTCCACCCCTTTCATTTTTGTAGTCTTCGGAGAAAAGTTACTATGTGTAGCCCACACTTAGGTAGTGGGGATTTATGCTTCACCTTTTTGATAGCTATATACATTATATAGCAGCATCAATATACATTACATGGAATTCTATACGGGAGATTTATCTGTTCTACTTCATTTATTCAATCAATTATTACATCAGTATGAACTCGTGGATATTATTAGGTTGGTGCAAAAAGTAATCATGCTTTTAGTCGTTACTTTCAAACCTAGTATTCTATACTTTGGGCTATAATCCAATACTTAATTATTTTTTGGTTGCTCAAAATTTCCTAGTTAGTAGCTCCTTTTAAATTGAGTGATAGTGATAGTTGATAACTATTTTGTGAGATTTTCAAAAATGTGTTTGTTCGTTTAATATCTTTACAGGGCCAAGAAATCTGGCAACCCTGTGTTGTTCAGTTGGAAGAGAGGGACCCTGTGGGCATTCAATTCTCACTCAGTGAAATTAAAAACATTAGAAACTGCAGGTGTAGTCGGCAAATGTTTATAGAATGAGGATGAGATGGTTTCTGGTGAAGAAGTTAGGGAGATGACATGGTAGAGGAAGTGGAATTTAAGTATGGTCTTGAATATTTTTTAAAGATAATATATTTATGAAAGCTGATTTTTTGAATGATAACTGTTCACTGCATACAAAACAGTTATTTACCCTCATCACCTTGCCAATGCTTACCTTTGAAATTGAATTTCAAACCTTCCTTTAATCAACCTGTCTCATAACAGTACATTGTAAATGGCATGTATCGCTTTCCACTTCTGGTGAGGACTACAATTCTGTTTGAGAAGAATTCAAATTGGACCAGAATGCTTTCTACTTTAGAAAACTACAGTGGTTGCCAATTCCTTGATGATGTACTCTAGTACTTACCCAGCATCAAGATCTCACTATATATTAAGCAAGCCAAGCATTACATTAAGTAGCTCTTAATCAGTTACAGTTCCATCTTTATCAGTGGCAATTTTACCTGTCTAAAAAATAAAAGTCTGGCAGTTAATTTGACACAGTGAACACATGTGTTTAATCTCTGCTTATTCCTGAAGCATCACTAAAATGACAGTATACATGGCAGAATATATAAAACCATGCAGAAAAAGAAGTGGACAAAGAATCAGAAGACTGGAGAGGCCAACACATTTTTCAGAATTGGGAAAGGAGACGGAGGAATACGTCTGATTGATGGAGTAACAGAAATAGTAATGAAGTGTGAAAGCCTATGGTAAGAAATGCCAGTTAGCAATGTCAGCCCACTCCACCCTGTCACCTTTTCACAGACTCCTGGAAAGTCCTGGGAACTGGAGGCACTGGGGCTTGCTGGCAGTAGGGTAAAACCTAGAGCTCAAAAAGGGATCATAGTTGAAAGCCTGAAAATAGATCAGTTGGCACCAACTCTCCATGTCCACCATATATATCCAACCAACTACACTTTTTCTTAGTCTAGCCAAAATTAAATGACTATTACTTGGAGAAATCTCAATGGAGAAACTAAGGTCACCTGTATACATAGCCATAGGCGTATCCAGGGTTATGGCTTCATGTGAGGCTGAAAATAGGATTAAGGAAAAGTCTATACTCAGCCCAGATCTCAGGATGCCTACAGCCAGACTGAAAGCCTTCACAGAGAAAACTGGAGGCTTCTTCTGTGGAGAAGGCAGATAGATCCAGGTACTTGACAATGGGACCCCTCCTTAAAAAGCCAGCTCACCATTCAGTGTCCAGTGAAACTCATCAGTGGATAAGCCCCACCCACTCACACAGATCATACAATCAACTTTTTTTCTAATCCAATTTTTAATTTAAAAGCATAAAAATGATTACCAAATATTGGATGAGGTCTCAAACCCAAAAGACAAAATTCAAAAGGGAATTATAAAGGAAAGAAAAATTTGGGAGTAAAGGGCTTCCAAGAAACTGCTAATGTCAGCTATTTATCGCATGACCTGAAAGGCTGCCATTTTTGAGTGGGGCCCAGAAGAAGAGAGGCTCTGCAATAGGTCCAGGCTGCTATGCAAGCTGCTCCGCCACTTGGGCTGTATGACCCAGCAGATCAAATGGTGCTTGAGGTGTCAGTGGCAACTTGAGAAGCTGTTTAGTCTTTGGCAGGGCCCTATAGGTGAATCACAGGGGAGGCCTCTAGGATTTTGGAGCAAGGCCTTGCCATCTTCTCCTCAGATACGTACTCTCCTTTTGAGAGATAGCTATTGGACTGTTAGTGGGCTTTGGTGGAAACTGAACATTTGACTGTGGGTCATCAAGTCACCATGTGGCCTGAACTGCCTATCATGAAGTGGATGCTTTCTGGCCCATTTAGCCATAAAATGGGTCATGAACAGCAGCATTCCATCATCAAATGGTTGCGATATACATATGATTGGGTTCAAGCAGATCCTGATGGCATAAGTAAGTTACATGAAGAAGTGCCTGAGATACCCGTGGTCTCCACTCCTGCCACCCTGCCTTTTCTTCAGCCTGCACCAATGGCCTCATGGAGAGTTCCCTATGATCAGTTGCTAGGAAGAGAGAAGACTAGGGCCTGGCTCACAGATGGTTCTGCAGGCGCCACCTGAAAGTGGACAGCTACAGCACTACAGCCCCTTTCTAGGACATCCCTGAAGGACAGCAGTGAAGGAAAATCTTCCCAGTGGGAAGAACTTCAAGCAGTGCACCTGGCTGTGCACTTTGCATGGAAAGAGAAATGACCAGATGTGCAATTATATACTGATTCATGGGCTGTAGCCAATGGTTTGGCTGGATGGTCAGGGACTTGGAAGAAGCGTGATTGGAAAACGGGTGACAAAGAAACTTGGGGAAGAACTATATGGATGGACCTCTCTGAGTGGTCAAAAACTGAAGGTATTTGTATTCCATGTGAGTGCTCACCAACAGGTGACGTCAGCAGAGGAGGATTTTAATAATCAAGTGGACAGGGTGACCCGTTCTGTGGGCATCACTCAGCCTCTTTCCCCAGCCACCCCTGTCACCTCCCAATGGGCCCATATCCATGAACAAAGTGGCCATGGTGGCTGGAATGGAGGTGATGCATGGGCTCAGCAACATGGGCTTCCACTCACCAAGGCTGATCTGGCTATGGTCATTGCTGAGTACCCAGTTTGCCAGCAGCAGAGACCAACACTGAGCCCTCAATATGGCACCATTCCTAGGGGTGATCAGCCAGCTACCTCGTGGTAGGTTGATTATATTGGACTTCTTTCATCATAGGGCAGAGGTTTGTCCTCAGTGGTATAGACACTTAATCTTGATATGCATTTGCCTATCATGTATGTAATACTTCTGCCAAAACTATCATACGTGGACTCATGGAATGCCTTATCTACTGTCATGGTATTCCACAGAGCATTGCCTCTGACCAAGGCACTTACTTTACACCTAAAGCAGTGTGGCAGGAGGCCCATGCTCATGGAATTCAGTGGTCTTACCTGAAGTGTCTGGATTAATTGAATGGTGGAATGGCCTTTCGAAGTCGCAATTACAACTCCAACTAGGTGACAACACTTTGCAGGGTGGAGGCCAAGTTCTCTGGAAAGCCAGGTATGCTCTGAATCAGCAGCCAATATATGGTACTGTTGCTCCCATAGCCAAGATTCGTGGACCCAGGAATCAAGAAGTGGAAGTGGAAGCGGCACCACTCACCATCACCCCTAGGGATCCACTAGCAAAATTTTTGCTTCCTGTTCCCATGCCTTTGCATTCTGCTGTGGGAGGAACGCTGCCACCAGGAGACACAACAATAATTCCATTAAACTGAAGTTAAGATTTCCACCTGGACACGTCGGGCTCCTCCTTCCTTTAAGTCAACAGGCTAAGAAGGGAGTTACAGTGTTGTCTGGGGTGAAGTACACGGACTAAGATGAAGTCAGTCTACTACTCCACAACAGAGGTAAGGAAGAATACGCATGGAACACAGGAGATCCATTAGGGCGTCTCGTAGTGTTACCGTGTCTTGTGATTAAGGTCATTGGGAAACTACAACAGCCCTATCCAGGCAGGACTACAAATTGTCCAGACCCTTCAGGAATGAGCATTTGGGTTGCTCCACCAGGAATATAAATTACAACCTTCTGAGGTGCTTTTTGAAGGCAAAGGGAATACAGAATGGGTAGCAGAAGAAAGTAGTCATCAATATCAGATATGACCACGTGATCAGCTGCAGAAACAAGGACTGTAACTATTATGAGTGTTTCCTCCTTCTTTTGTTAAAAGCATGTTTGTGCATGTATACACTTGTAATAAGAAAATATCTCCATTTTATTTTATTTTCCTTTGTCATGTGACATAAGATTTATTGACTTCATATCAGCATTTAAGTATTGTTAACTTCATGTAATAGTATTTGGGTTGAGGATTGGTGAATTTCTGGTTGTACGAAGGATAGTTGAATTATATTAGGTGTGCTTATGACCTTAATGTCTTTATTTGAAGATTATGTGTGATCTAAGGAGATGTGTGTGAGTTCATGTTGATGAGACGTGGACTTGTCTTGACGAGATGTGGACTTGATTGGATTGAAAGATGCAACGTATTGATCCTGGGTGTGTCTGTGAGTGTGTTGCCAAAGGAGAATAACAATTGAGTCAGTGGGCTGGGGAAGGCAGACCCGCCCTTAATCTGGTGGGCACAATCTAATCAGCTGCCAGCAAATATGGCAGAAAACCATGAACAGGCAAGACTGGCTTAGCCTACCAGCCTACTTCTTTTTCCTGTGCTGGATACTTCCTGCCCTCAAATATCAGACCGCAAGTTCTTCACTTTTGAAACTCAAGCCGGCTCTCCTTTCTCCTCTAGCTTGCAGACAGCCTACTGTGGGACCTTGTGATCATGTAAGTTAATAGTTTAAACTCTCGTGTGTGTGTGTGTGTATATATATATATATATATATATATATATATATATACACACACATTCATATGTATTGCACAAAAATACAAAAAAGCTGAGTGAGGTGGCTTGCGCCTGTCATTACTGCTACAAAAAATAGAATATCATAAGAAAGTAACAGCTTTAGAATAAGAAAGATCCTGGGAATTAGGCAGTTTAAACTAAATCATGAGATTTTTTTTTTCTTGAGACAGAATTTCGCTCTTGTTGCCCAGGTTGGAGTGAAATGGCACAATCTCAGCTCACTACAATCTTCACCCCCTGAGTTCAAGTGATGCTCCTGCCTCAGCCTTCTGAGCAGCTGAGATTACAGGCATGAGCCACCATGCCTGGTTAATTTTGTATTTTTAGTAGAGATGGGGTATTTCAATGTTGGTCAAGCTGGTCTTGACCTTCTGATCTAAGGTGATCCACCTGCCTCAGCCTCCCAAAGTGCTGGGATTAGAGGTGTGAGCAACTGTGCCCAGCAATCATGAGATTTAAAAAATATATATTTAATTTAAAAAAATCCTGAGAATGGTGGTGAAATAAAATTAGGACCATTTCCCTAAAAGTAGAAAATGAGTGCATAATCCAGGAAGCTAAATCTGACATAGCCGTCCCAGAAAGAGACAGAGAAATGAGAAAGAAAGAAATAGCCAAAGAAGAAATTCAGAACCAAAGTTCAGAGACATCAAGATTCACTGACAATCAAAAAGTATGAAACACATAGACACGTGCGCGCACACACACACACACACACACCCCAGGTGCATCATTATGAAATTTCAAGACATCACACAGCAAAAAAGTCTAAAAGTTTCCAAAAAAGCCAACATTGCCCATATACAAAGAATCAGAATTTGAAAGTGGCATCAATGCTTCTCAACAACCATACTAGAAATGAAGAGACAATGGAGTATGGTATTTTAAATTCTGAAAAAATCAATTTTTTACTCAGACTCATTGTACCAAATGAAACTATTAGTGTATTGTAAGGGAACAATAAAGAAATTGTCAGGTATACAAAAACTCAAACATTTGCCTTCCAAACACCATTTCTTAGGTGGAAATGTATCTACAGGAAGATGGATCTACCAAAACAAAAGTTTAAACCAAAAAAAGAGGAGCCAGGACTTCCAGGAAGCAGGGCTTTAATACAGAGCATTACAGGAATGAGTCAAGAAATGCCCTGTTAAGGGGAGAATTGTGAGGTTTCAGCTGTGTAGCAGGTGAAGAGACCAAACTCTTCAAATCTGAAGGGGATAATGGGGGACCCGAGAGAGGAAATCTCCAGAGGAAAAGGGGAACTGCTAAATTACCTAATGAGTCTCAGTAGATGAGAAATAAAGGATATTGTTAAAGAGTTTGGGAAGAATTAACATACATCATGGAGACTAAAATAAAAGCAAAACCAAAAGTGGCGTAAAGAAAACATATTATACAATTAAATTACTTTCCTGAGCAGTGAACAAGATTTATGTGCTCATTATATATAAACACAGACTACTAATATAATAAACAATCTGAAAGACTGCAGAAGAATTATCGAAGAGATGAAGAATCTTCTGCTGCACCATAATGTCAACGAGCAGTACCTGAAATGGATACATCAAGAGTAATATGAGAAACTGAAATAAATATGAACGTAGCCAGAACAAGAACAAAATCAGAGTAGATAATGGTTGCATCCAGGAATAGGAATTTGGGGGGTAGATAAGGGAATTCTGTTCCTTTATATACCTTGTAGGATAATTTGTCTAAAATAATGTGCATATACTACTTTCAAAGAAACAAATTTTAAAATCATATATTGGGATATGCTAGTGCCACAATATATACTTGAAATATCTGTTGCTGTATAACAACCCACTTCAAAACCCAGTGGCTTAAAAGAGCATTGATTCTTGATTTTTTATGATACTGTGGTTTGGCTGGACTAACTAGACCATTGTTCTCTTCAGTGTTGTGTTGGCTGAAGGCATCCCTGTGATCACATTCAGCCAGAGAGATTGGCTTGAGAGCCCGTTTCTCCCTAGGTAGTTTCCTCTCTGTAGTTTCTTTCTTTCACCTGGGTTCTCCACATAGCCTCTCTCTCCAGCAAGATACTTTAGGTTTCTTTGGATAGGATGGCTGGATTCTAAAAGGAGCTTTCCTTGTTTACTTTTATTTTCTTTTTTAAGTTCCAGTGTACATGTTCAGGATGTGCAGGTTTGTTGCATAGGTAAATGTGTGCCATGGTGGTTTGCTGCACCTATCAACCCATCACCTAGGTATTGAGCCTGGCATGCATTAGCTCTATTTCCTAATGGTCTCCCCCAGCCCCATCACCCTCCCCCAACAGGCCCCAGTGTGTGTTGTGCCCCTCCCTGTGTCCATGTGTTCCTAAGAGGAATTTCTAAGGAAGAGGTGCCACAGCATGCAAGCCCTTATCAAGCCTCTGCTTATAGTATGCTTGCCAATGTCTAACTGACCAAAGAGAATTACTTGGTCAAACCAGAGTTAGGGAGGGAAAGTTCTCAACAAGGATATATGAATACTGGGAGGCATGGTTCACTGGGGGCCACCAGTTTAATAGCATAGCACATCTATGAACTGTTGCCTCAATCTATTATGCTTTACCTACTTGACCAGGGATGAAAGTTAGACTTACTTGATGGGATTGTTAAATTTTCATTTGAATACTTATTTGAATATTCTTTAGGGTTGGTATGACTGAAAGGATATCACACCCCGATTCCCTCCATAATCAATTAAATAGCATTAAAACAGTCATAATCTCTGAGGAGCTCAGTAAAGGAAACATGATCCCCACTAAAAGTCTTGGCTGAACCACAAAATGACCACAAGCAGCAAAATAAAGATTATTTATTTTCCCCATTGATGATTTGTTATTGCCTCTTACTTAACTTTAGAATTGTTTTTTTATTTGTTGTATTAGAAACCATTTGTTATGATGCATTCATGTTTTAAATTTGCAATCTATATATACTACCAGAATTTTTGAAGAGTAGTAGACTAATAGTGATAATAACTGATGTGTACTGAGCGTTTACTGCATGCCAGGATTTTGCCATATAAGAACTTGAATGTTAGAAATATCTGGAAAGAGGCCATGTCTACAAAATAAAAATTTTAAGTGACTACGACAAATATTCTATTATTGGAAAAACTTCCTGGTCTTGCTTTTGCTATCAGATGATTGAGGTTAGAAGTAACTCATTAGACAAAGCACAAATTGTAAATTTACTGTCAAGAATTATCATCCTTGCTTTCTCATACTTATTTTTCTTTCACTTTTTATTATTTGTTTTCTTACTCTTCTGTTTCTTTCCCTTTATTAGTATGATTTCCATGATCAAACATAACATTTTAAGATAATTTTCTATAAACCTCTTGAATGTCAGTTATATTATTGAGTTGTCCTTGTCACCTGAAATTATAACTATCCATCCAACATGACTATTAAAAATGACTGAAAGCAGTTTGCAGGTATAAGATGTTCTATAAACACTTTTCCCCAGTAGCCTACAACCCATTTAAATGGTATTTGATCTGGCATAAATTGCTATTTCAAGCATCTTTGAGCAGTCATAAATTTTGATGCTGTCCTTGCTTTCTGAGTTTCAAATTCCCCAAATGTTCTTTATTGAAATCCAATATTCATTCCAAAGTATATTATATTGAATTCAAGTTAACTGAGAACAGGAGCCAGAAAGACCCATTCCCTAGTCATTCTTGTATTAATGCTAAGAATGAGATCCTGGAGATCACATTGATGAGATTATTCTCTCTTTCTCAATTGTGATGCTATTCTACAGGAAACTTAAGAGGCTTCTTTATCTGTAATTTTCATGTTGGGGAATGAAGGTGATGGTAATTCCAATACACACCAGGGAAACAAGTTTATTTAAACTAAATCAACATGGCAGAGAGCATTTCACTTCAAGGAGATAACACTGATTGTAAAGCCAGCCTACAAATGAGTACATCATAAAAACTTGAGCAATTTTATTTGCTCAAGATAAAATATGTGCAATCTTAAGTAACCTAGTTTTGCTCCAGGCTCAGAATACTCACTTAAAAAGAAGAGTTCAATATTGAATTGTTACAGCTAGACTTGTAATGTCAAGAACTAAGAACCATCACAGACATTGAATTTGTTAATGCATTTAGGGCACAGAACAATGGAGAAAGAAACTCAAAGGTGGATGAAATCAAAACAGAAAAGCACAGAAATATATAAATAATCTGGAACAAAGCACTTGATTGCATTTTATATGCTGCTAATGCTTCAGTTGGAGCAGTTTTTACGGATTATGGGTATTTCTGGTAATTACTGAGTGAATTTTCTTGCCCACTATTTCTCAAAGTAAATTTTGGGCAACCGTAGCCCTGTAAGATACTCTGTGAGGAAAAAAAGGGTTTTTTTTTTTTTTTTTTTTTTTTTGAGACGGAGTTTCGCTCTCGTTACCCAGGCTGGAGTGCAATGGCGCGATCTCGGCTCACCGCAACCTCCGCCTCCTGAGCTCAGGTAATTCTCCTGCCTCAGCCTCCTGAGTAGCTGGGATTACAAGCACGCGCCACCATGCCCAGCTAATGTTTTGTATTTTTAGTAGAGACGGGGTTTCACCATGTTGACCAGGATGGTCTCGATCTCTTGACCTCGTGATCCGCCCGCCTCGGCCTCCCAAAGTGCTGGGATTACAGGCGTGAGCCACCGCACCCGGCCGAAAAAAAGGGTTTTAATCATGTTCCTATCACAGAACTGCACGCTTTAGTCTCACCCACTGTAACTCCATGAACAGTAGATATTAGCAAATCTGAGAACTTGCATTAAAGGCTTTTTTTTTTTTAAATTTGGTTCATCCTGTTTTCCCATTTTATTTAGCCATGAAGTTTATTTTCTTTCTTCTCTTCCCTCCTTCCTTCATTCCATTTATTATCTCCAGAACTGATGTTCCCCAGACTACTTAGAAACCCTTGTCTATATACATGATTTTAAATATAAAATTAGTAGTTATTAATGTTTCAATCATGTTTACAGGATCTACTTAGAGGTAGCAAAGTCCAGATTTTAATGAACTGGACAAGAATTAATTAAAAAGAGATAAATTGTACAAACACATTGAAGACTTATTTGGTAGTATCTCCTAAAGCTGACCATATGTCTTCCCTGTGAGCCGGCTATTCCACTCTACACTGTTGGAATATGCACATATCTATTCACCAAAGGGCCTGTATAAGAGTGGATATAGCATCTCTGTCTTAGTAATAAAGTGAAAATGAGCTAAATATCCATTGACAAAAGCATTTTAAAACAGTGAGATATCTAAGCAATGGAATAGTATGTAGCAGTGAGAACAATGAAAACATTATTATCCACAACACAGAATCATATCAAAAGCAAATTGCTGAGCAAAAACTTTCAGGCAAAAGGATTATATACTGTATAATACCATTTATGGAAGTTTAAGATTTTAAATGACAAAAGTGATCAGTGGTGGCAGGAATTAAAATAGTGGTTACCTTGGGTAGGTCACAGTGACTAGCTCAGGAGGAATTCTTGGATTTTATTAAAATTCTATGTTTCCATGTGGGTGTTTGCTTTGTGAAAATGTGTCAGACTGTATGCTTAATAATTGTGGGGTTTTTTTGCATGTACAGAAATAATAGTTTTAAATGAGTAAAAAGTTTTAAGTTTTATTTTTTAAAAATATTGCTGTGGGAATGATTTAATATTTTAAATGTTTTTCTTTCCTTTTCGCTCAGAAAATTACTTTCTTAAATGTAAGTGATACTGGGCATGACTTAAATTAAAACTAATCTACCAAAAGGAAGTCTGAATTTCCATATGCCTAGACATATAACGTGCATTTTGTAGCTGATAATGGCTTGCCATTAGTGGGGGTGGTGGTAGGCTTGTCTGTGTGTCCATGCGCAAGTGTGTAACAAATTCAAGTGAAATATGGGGACATGTGATCCATTCAAGTATTACTCATTTATTTATACCTTAACCATGTACTGTGTACTTGGAATATGTTTTAATAGAACAGAAAATGTCCTTGATTTCAGAAGCTTGCATTTTATGAATGTAAGACAGAAATGAAACCTTGTATCAGTCAATAAATAGATATATGAACAAAAAACAACAAATGTCAGTTAGGGATAAGGGCTATTAAAATAATAAAGCAAAGGTGTAGTAGTGTGTGTGTATGTGTGTGCGTGTATGTGTGTGTGTGCATGTGTGTTGGCATGCACATATGTGGCAGGGGTCACCTACTATGGTCACAGTGCATGGTCAGGGAAGACTTCTCTAATAAGGAGGCTTCTGAGTAGAATCCTGAAGAGGGTGGAGGAGTGAGCAAGCAGGTGTCTGGGGGGAAATGGATTTAGACAGGGCAAACAGCAGGTGACAGGGCCTGGGGGAAGAGCGTGTGCTGAACGGTCAAGGAATAGCAAGGAAATCAGTATCTGGAGCAGGAAGCCAAAGAGACACTCAGAACCCAGCAAAGACTTGGGTTCTGGAACACTGTGGAGGGCTTTGAGCACAGATGTGACTAATCTGACTTACATTTTTTTTTTCAGCCTTATTAAGGCATATTTACAAATGCAAATTGTATGCATTTGTGACGTATACCATTTTTAAAGCATCACTCTTGCTTCTGTATGGAGACTGGACTAGGGAGTGGGGATGACAGTGGAAGCAGGGAGACTGGCGTGGAAGCAGCCGTTTGGTAATTTGCTCCGGAGTTGGTTTTGGAACCACTGAGAAGTGGTCATAGGTTATATTTTAAAGATACAATGACAGAATTACTAATAAACCGGATGTGAGATATAAGCAAAAGCATACATCAAAGATGACTCCAGGATGTGGAGCTTGATCAACTCATGGAATAAAGTTACTATTTAGGGAGGGGAACGCTGTAGGATGGGCAGGTTGGGAGGCAAAATGCAAAATCAAATGTTCCGGGTGGAATATGGAAGCTTGGGATGACTGTGAGACGTCTGTGTCCAGATGTGGGTCTGCAGCTGGATATATGAATCTGGAGTTCAGTGCAGAGTTTGGAGCTAGGGACATAAATTTAAAAGTTCATGGAGTCTAAATGGTATTTAAATCCATGAGACTGAATGACTTCATATAGAAATGAGTATAGATAGAGAAGTGAAGTAGTCTAAAGACTAATCCTCAGACTTAAACATTTAGAACTTAAACATTTCGAGTTTGGGGAGAAGAGAAGAAGCCAGAAAAAGAAACCAAAAAGGATTAACAAGTGAAGTAGGAAGACAACAAGGAGTGTGTGAATTCGTAGAAATTAACTGAAGAAAGTGTTTTAAGAAACTTACCAGCTGTTTCAAATGCTGCTCACAGTTCGACTAAGAGGAAGATCCCTGGATTTGCAGTGTGGATGTCTTGGCAAATAGGACAAGAGAAACTTCTAATGGTGTGGACGAATGCCTGATTGGAGTGAGTTTCAATAATGATCTAAAGAAAAGAATTAGAGAAAGCTGAGTGTGGACTGCCCTTAAGAATTTTTACAAAATTGGGTGTTTGCTGGGAGATGGGGGTGGGGGTTGGAAATAGGTTTTTGTTTTGTGTTTTAATGATTGTAGATATTCTAGCATGTGTGTATATGGTTGAAATGATCCAGTAAAGAGAGGAAAACTGGTGATGCAGGAGAAATAGCAACCACTGGAGGAGTGATGTTCTTGAGTAGGGGAGAGAGATAAGGAAGCTGGAGTTCAGGAACATCTACAAAATGTTTATCCTTGCACATATAGGTGTAAGTTAATTAAAGGATTGGTTTTCTCTGATTTCTTTTCCTCTACATCGCTATCTCTGACTTTATAGTTGATATATAAGCTACCAGTTAAGCCAGAAATTTCTTTCTGTGAGAAAGAGAAAAAAAGCCACTCAGTTGTCATGCATTGTGTGTGTGTGTGTGTGTGTGTGTGTGTGTGTCTGTGTGTGTGTGTCTGTGTGTGTTTGTAGGCTGTCTTTTGTTATTGAGGGTTTCAAGGTATTTGGAAGATATGGATGGATCTCTTTTTGTGTCAGATTCAGTTATTCCTGGAATAGAGCAATTCCAGTTGAATTCTGATTTTTCAAGAGCCTGCTTTATAGTTTCTCTCTTCTGAAATGGTAAATAAAAGGAGAAATGGAAGAAAAGTATAGCAATTAAAAACTTGAATGTCAAGGTTTCCTATCAACTATAAATTTACTTTTTCGTAAGAGTCATTTATTTAGTATATTAGAATAATGGGGAAAATGGTAAAGTCCATATTTTTGTAAACTATGTGTTTTCTTATATTTTAAATCCATTCTATTTTAAGACTATTGTAAACTGCATGTATGGTAGTAAGTCAAAACTTTAAAACCTCATATTGTAAGGAGACATGAGCTCAGAGTTGATTACTTTCCATATCTAAAATAGGAAATCTATGACAGAAGCAGAATAAGATCTCAGCCTGTGGTTTAGGCATTAGGCTGTATTTTTTCAATTCTCAAGCTGATTACATGAACTTTTTTAGGCCTTGATGCTATAAATTAAATAGTTTTATATATTATTATCGATGAGAAAAACTGCTATTTTAACATCAGCTATGTCACTGAAATTATAGGAAAAAAGATAAGGATTTAAAAGAGTATGGTATCTGATGGAACTTCTCAATAAAGTGTTAGGACAATGAAAGTATTCATAGTATTGTATATCACATAGATTGTACTACATTAGCTTGCTAATGTAAGCATCTCCTTTCTCCTGACCTCTGGGCCTGTACCCGGAGGACAAATCCATTTGAACCTTTGCTCTCCTCCTCCTTTTTTTTTTTTTTTTTTTTTTTCCTGTGTCTGTTGACAGTAGCTCTGTCTTTCATCATCCTGGAAAGAAACTTTTGTTAGTACTCTCTCACCAGTGAAATTCAGTCCTTTATTAGGGTCAGATCAGGCTCATTTGGAATACTTTTTAAGCATTTTTCTCGCCCTATTCCGACCGCCATTCTCACTTCCGTGACTTTCTCACACTCTTTAAAAAATAGAATTCTCAAGATTCTCAAGGTCCTCAAGATCCTTCCACCTTCAGGATCTGTTCCAGCCTTCTCTCAGTCCACTCTCTTTTTTGCATTGAATGTCCTGGAAAATTGGTCTTTCCTTCTCCCCATTTCCTGAGCATGCTTTCCCAATTTCCATGCCTTTGCTCACACAGTTCTGGGAGACATGAGATAAAGAAACGATTTCCCAGAGATGTCATCAACAGAGCCATTGCACACCTCTGACTTTCTCAATTCCCCTGCTCCTTGAAAGGACCAACCCAAATGTCAGCTCATTTTCAGCCTCATGATGGTTCCTGGAATAGTTATCTTGACATAGTGTTCTCTGCAGCACCCAGCCCAAGCATTATCCTCATTTTACAGATGACTAAGTCGAGTCAGGGAGGTTTAATGATCTGCCCGCACCCCAGAGCTAATGTGTGACAGCCCGGGATGCCAAAACTACTGCTATTTTCAGGTACTTGGCTACTTCCTGAATGCTATTTGACTGCATGAAGAAATAAATTTGTCATTTTCTACTTTTCTTAATTCAAAATTGGAAAGTACTAAATGATGCTTCTTTGTCACTAATAATCTTGCAGGACTAGAATAAAATAGATTAGTAGTGGCATGAGCTGAAAAATGGAGAAAATATGAGAAATTTCTGAAGTAAGGCCAATAGTAAGGCTGTGTTGTCTATGACAAGAAAACTAAATAAAATGGTAATGTTTTATTTAATCTTTTACTTACGTGTTTTAATGATGTGATTTTTAAAAAGGGATTTGGAAACAACATAAATGAACAGTTATTAAGTGGTCAGTATAGGCCAGACATTTTTTAACATCTTACATATGTTATCTTTTATTTTGTAATGTTTTGGAGATGGGATCTCACTTTATACTGACACTGTGAGTGCAGTAGCATACTCATGGCTCACTGTAACATCAAACTCTTGGGTTCAAATGATCCTTCTACCTCAGCTCCCCAAGTAGCTGGGCCTACAGGTACATACCATCATGCTTCACTAATTTAAAAACATTTTTTTAAAAGGCAAGGTCTCACTATTTTGCCCAGGCTGGTCTTGAACTCCTGGCCTCAAGTGATCCTCCTGCCTCAGCTTCCTGAGTAGCTAGGATTACAGGTGCAAGCCACGGTGCCTGGTGTTAATTTTTAAAACTGAACCATTATACTAATTCTGAAAGTTAAATATTACCATAACCATTTCATTGGTTTTTGTTTGTTTGTTTGTGTGTGTGTGGTTTTTTTTTGTTTTTTGTTTTTTGTTTTTTGTTTTTTTCGAGGCAGTGTTTCGCTCTTGTTGCCCAGGCTACAGTGCAATGGCACGATCTCGACTCACTGCAACTTCTGCCTACTGGGTTCAAGTGATTCTCCTGCTTCAGCCTCCCAATTAGCTGGGATTACAGGCATGTGCCACCACACCCAGATAATTTTGTATTTTTAGTAGAGATGGGGTTTCTCCATGTTGGTCAGGCTGGTCTTGAACTTCCGACCTCAGGTGATCCTCCTGTCTCGGCTATCCGAAGTGCTGAGATTACAGGCGTGAGCCACCACCGCACCCGGCCAAACATTTTATTGTTGAAGAAAAGAAAGGTCAAAGATATGAAGTAACCTTCCCTCGGCTGAACATTAATGTTATACTTGGAATTCATAACTAAATGACTGCCAAACCCATGTGGTTTAACTGAATATTTAAGGTTGTATAGACAGAGGATGATTTTTTTGAGGTCACTTTTTAATCACACTTATATAAAAGGTGATAGTTAAGGCTTTTGGTGACAATAAAAACTATGGCTCCTAACACCCTACATTGAAAACCTTATTATAATAAAAAAAAAAGCAATAAAGTTACTTGCAAATAACTTCAAAAATTATCCAACTTTCTTTGCTAAATTGAAACTATGTCAGCATTGAAATTGATAAATAAGTGGTTGGATCATTGAACAGACTTAAGACTGCTGGCATCACCACAAAAATTTCCAAATATTTAATGATTATGAAATTTAAAACATAATTTTTTTCCTATATTTTAATATAGTAAAATGTGAAGCATTGACTTTCAGGGTTGATCCAAATGACAGATTAAATCAGATTAATGCCTATAATACTAAAATGCTGAGCAGAATAAAATTAAAGCTGGTATCCATGAGCCTGACCTCACTCCCCAGAAGAGTACCCAGTTAGATTATGAGGCAGTTGTGAAGGGTTATTCCAGTTACCCTCACCTACTCAGTTAACCTTGCCATGGCACAGCATATTTGGTTGTGATCTTTTAGAGTTGATGTGTCTCCCATATCTGCAAAACTTGAAAATTTGCAGTTTCCCTTTTAGCATATAAATAGATCATGTTCTACGTAATATGTATTACAATTTAAAAAAAAACCTATTCAAATATGACTTTGATCTAATCCAATTTAATTTAGGCTTCAAATAAAATTTAAAAGAGTCTTACAGACTTCTCAGATGTGTTTGCAATCTCAAACACTATATTTGTGATAAGATACTATGGATTTATTTTGATGTATTAGTGCTTAATATCTTGACCAAAATCTTGTTCCATGGATACTCTCTTTCCAGCAACTCTGCATCTGTGGAGATTGGGCTTGACATAGGCATTGAGTATTTTTATTTGTAAGATGTGATATGGAAAACCATATGGACATTTTTGTCTTTGAAGGGGCACCAGCTAATTCCACCAACAGAATTTATCATAGCTCTTAGAATTGCCTCTGAGAAAAGTCATCTGCCAGGGGACTTAAAACATGTCTGTGGATGACTAGGGTCATATGGCACTGAGTTAATTTCTGTTTAGGACCTCAGCTCTGGCTCATTTCTTGAATCTCTTGAGTGGCTCTCTTTTGTCATTTTCATGCTTCTGGTTTCCCAAAACTCCTAATGCCAGAATCAATGTTGCTTTACATCATAAAGCTAATGACCAAGCTCTCTCTCTCTCTCTCTCTTTTTTTTTTTTTTTTTTTATACCGAGTTTCGCTCTTGTTACCCAGTTTGGAGTGCAATGGCGCGATCTCGGCTCACCACAACCTCCGCCTCCTGGGTTCAGGCAATTCTCCTGTCTCAGCCTCCTGAGTAGCTGGGATTACAGGCACGCACCACCATGCCCAGCTAATTTTTTGTATTTTTACTAGAGACGGGGTTTCACCTTGTTGACCAGGATAGTCTCGATCTCTTGACCTTGTGATCCACCAGCCTTGACCTCCCAAAGTGCTGGGATTACAGGCTTGAGTCACCGCACCCGGCTATGGCCAAGCTCTTGAGGAGACTCCACTAATCATCATTGTGACCAGACCCAGGAAGGTGCATGCTGCCCCATGTGGCCTTTGAGCCTTGAATTAAGCCCCCACCGCTCCCCGCCCCCCCCACCCCACCCCCGCCGTGGTCTCTGCAAAGCAGTCCTTTTAGTAGCCCAAATAAAATTTCCCCTAAGCTAGTAACTGTCGTGGATGTTTAGCAATCATCTTTGAATTTTTCCTCTTTCAAATTATAAGACCTTTTCAGTCATACCCTGTCATCTTCCAAGGATGGCTCAGCAGGATATTAAGACTTTAACAGTGACTTTAAAAACATTTCTACCAATTTATAATAATTGCACATATTTGCAAATTCTCTTTTTTGTTTTCCAGATTCTTATTACATTACCACCATGTTGTCAGTAGGCAAGAAAATCCAATCAAATGACCACTCAAAAAAAAAAAAAAAAAAAAAAGAAAAGAAAAGAAAAGAAAACTCACAAAGAGAAAAAGAAGAGATGGAGGGGGAAGTGAATATCTTTTCATACATAATTATGATGCCTTCAAGCTTCGCTTTAGAACTGCTAAAATGGGAAACTGCAAAGCAAAAAGTCAGTAGCAGAAGCCTAGAAGAGATATAAATTCCAAGAATCCCTTCTAGGAGGATGCAGTTAGGAACAATAAATTCATGGAGGTTCTTTTTGAACAACAAAACAAATCTCTCTCTGCCTAGCACACATCCAGTTATTGCCCAGGATGTTATCTTGTAGTGGCTCAAAAACTTACAATTATCAGATTTCAGTGACAGTGAAAGTATCTTGAAGAAATATATTTTGCTCCAGTCAACTAGATAATAGTATGATTTCTACCTGTTTCACTCAGAAAAAGAATGATTCCTGATGCTTAAGTATGGGTCACTTAAAATCACCATCAACTGTTTATAAATAGCAGATGCCTTTTTGCATTCATTCTACATGTCTCCATTGCAATATGTTCCAATCAGATGTTTATTATTCTTTCCTACTGTTTGGATTCCTTAAACTGTTAAAATGGTACATGAGCAGCAAAGAAAATTCTGCTGGCTTTTGTTAGGTTATTGTTGCTAAGGAAACCATTTCCTTTTCACTACAGTGTATGGGACATCTGTGTCACATTGAGTCTGCTACAGAAAGACACATAACATCAGGAATAGGGAGTGGATAAAGAAGGAACATAAATGAATAAAACAAGAAAAGTTAATACAAATAACACTTCTTTTGAACACTCCTTTTAATTCTCTAATAGTGATTGATTTTTTGTAGGAGGAAAAATGTAGAATGTGTACATGCAATTCTCAATATTGTGGAACTTTTTATGTACATCACTGCCACATCCCAACTGGGTCTCTTGTTTCCCTTCTGCGAACTCTATGGAAGCATGTACCCTAATAGAGCATTTGTGAGTCTTTCACAAACTTCATCAAGGCCATTACTGCTTCCCAGAGAGTGGAGCAGGTGTGTCCTGAGGCATGTGACCATGTTACGGTATTTGAGAGAGCGTGTCTTTCCTCCTTGTGGTATTCTATCAGCAGCCCCAAATCCTACCCCACCCATAGCTTTCTCTCTCATAACTCACTAATACCTTCATGCTCTTACTTTTCTAAGGCTACTTCATTTCTACTTTAGCCTAGCCTCTGCAACCTTTCTTGCCCTCCCCAAAATATGTGTTTCTTAGTTCATAATTCAGACAGTGATCTCTTTGCCTCCTGTGATGGTTGAAATCTGCCCATCTCCTGAGGATGCTGCTGCTTCATTCATTCATTCCAAGAAGAGGCAGCTTGTTCACTCAAACTCCACAACCCTGATGTCAGATCAGGAGGAGAAAAGAGATAATGTACATCCTCACCACTTCTTCTAGGCATTAATCTTCCACATTGGTCTAAAATCTTATTTCCTCAATTCCTTTTTTTTTTTTTTTGCAATTACTTTTAATTGCAAAAACCGTAATTGCTTTTGCTACAACTTAATACTTTCTTTCACTGTCATCTTCCTCTCACTGTCACCTGCCTCCTGATCATTCCCTTTGTGATTGAAAACTTTGGAGGCTAAATTGCAGTCTGCTCTCATGCTAATCTATATTTCAACATGCATATAAGTTACCTGACAAATAACCTAGTCTCACAGTTATGAAGCTGTTTAACTCCATTACCATTCTATGTCAACCAGCCACTCACCTGCCCAGAATCTTGTGCTTGCTAGAACAAACACCAGTTCATCTCTCTCATGAGCTCACTTCTACCTACCACACCTTCTTTCCCATTTCTCAGGGACCTCCAGCTCTTGATCTCAGTATCTTCCTGGTTTGTCTACTTCCTGTCTCTATTAATCCTGACAGCTGTGTGTTCATTTAACTACTCCAAAGACTTTATGCATATCACTGCTTTCTAAGTCTTTTGCTCCACCTCTGCGAACCCCTGTTCCAACCTTACTCCTCTATTTTTCTGCACCACCTGCCCAAGATCACCAGCTGCAAATTACCACCTCTACTTTTCTCTAGGACACCTGAGTGTATGATGCCTGAGAAAGTTCTAGGTTGATGCAACCTAACCTCTTTATAAATCCTGAGCTGTGCCTCACCTCCATCTACTACGAAGCCTATGTGTTGCCCTTGATCAGCCTTCTCTCATTATTTTTCCTAGATGACAATTCCCGATGCTCTCAGCAGATAATCCAGTTTAATAAGTGCAGGATGATTGTGTAATGGGAAAAAGCATGTTATCAGAAAGCAGACAAAAGGCTATCAAATGGAAGAACAGAAATTCAAACATAGCTCTGGCTACTGCTGAAGCCCACAAAGAATTTCTAGTTGTGTATTATTGTTGATGCTCTCATAAAAATAAAGCTTCAGTTTCTGTAACACCTTTCTTCTGAAACTACAAAAGAATTTTTTGTATGTTTTTAACTCACAATTTTTAAAATCTTAAAGTAGTTTAACATTTAAATAATAAATTATCTTAGAACATGATCATTTCAGTGTTCCAATGATTACATTTTGCCACATCGAATCTGACATTTTTCCAAGTTATTTTATTCAATCTCCCTTGGAAACTATTCACGTTCACAGTTTCAATTATCACCTCCAGAATACTCCCCAAAACCAATCTGTAACTCTCACCTCTCTTTTGAACTTCAGTCCCAACTGTCCAAATGTCAGTTGGACATCTGTGCATGAATATTCTGCTATCACTTCAAACTCACCATGTTGAAATGAATGTATAGTCCTAACCCCATCTAAATTTGTTTGCTGATTCTAATATTTCTATGCTGCATACTCTATCTCAAGTTCAATTATTAATGTTAATCTTCATTTTCCTTTTTTCTTCTCCCAGTGATTTTTTTTCCTCAATTTCAACTTTCTCACAGTTCCCTTGTTTATCCCTGCTTTGTGTGGGTATGGAACATATAACTTTTTTTCTTTGTCATCCTTCAAGCCGCACGCCTTGGTGAATATTTCCTTTAATTTGTAAGTCCCCATGCAGATACCTTTATTTATTCATTCTTCATTTGTCTACTTTAGTCCCTGCTTTTTCTTATTCTTTCTCCATTTTCTTCCTCATAGGATTGTTTTCCAATATTGCTGAAGTTGCTCAGGTGTGAACAGTGGGTGGCAGATATATGTAAATACACATACATATGTGTTTGTGTGCATAGAAAACTTGGATGAATTATCCATATATGTTTTATCAAAAATTAAACACCTCTCAAGCCAGGGGTGTGACCATGAATATAAAGTCACGTACTTTGTAGGTGAAGAAATGGAGGCACAGAAAAACTGAATCACAACATAGCTCAGTGTGCAGGAGAATATAGGACTGTAAGCCAGCACTGATTGTTGAGTATTTTTTCTACTTTGTGGGTTCTCTTTAAGCAGAGCAAATTTAAGCTTAATGCTCATGAGCATCGGCATGGGAAATATTTAATATAAGACCAAATAGTACATGCCCTTTGGTAATTTTTTGTGCTCATTAATATCAAATTTACAAAATCACTAACTGCTTTAAGTGAGCACCACAGCACTACAGAAAATACCATTACTTATAACAAACTAATCTTTTCTGATTTATGTACCTATTGTTGACCCCCTTCATTTTTCTTATTTCTTTCCAGAGTGTGAGGAATTTCTTAATAGAGTGGTTTCAAAATAGTCAGTTAACAAACTCTTCAGTACACAAGTCAACCAAGGGGTGGTGAGAAAAAAGTCCAAAATAAACCTATAAATCTTTACAACTGAAAAAAAAAAAAACTGAAAGGAATTTTTTTCTCTGGAACTCCACCATTATTTTTCTTTCGTTTTTTGATTTTTGCCTTTTTTTGTTGTTGTTGTTTTGGAAACTCAGATTGCAAGCTCTTAAAAGTAGAGTTGTAATGATTGTAATCATGCATATATATTCTTGGTAATAACTTAGGGACACGTAGAAACCTTCCCTCTATTTCCAGAGAACACTGTACGTTTTGTTAAAATAAAAAATGAAATTGGGTTCCTGAAATTTAAAATTAGTATCTTGTATATTTAAGTAACTGTAAAACTGCACCATGCACATGACCTTGATTAATAAATAAATGGCACTTTAAAGTCATCCTGGTGTGTTGACTACAAGGCTTTGCAGGGGAAAGGAAAAAAAAAAAAAAAACGGTGTCTCAAAGGATCCTTTGTTGCAATAGCTGCAAAGGCACTGTATGATCACCCTCACGTGGGCCAGCTGAATAGTTATTGAGACCAAGTCACAGCTGGGACTATTACAATTACTGTCACACTTTTGAGAATGTTATTTTACCATATGACCTCTTAGGTGATTATAAGGACCCAAAAAGGCAGTGGAGAAGCTGAAGGATGGAGGGTTGTAAATTATCACAAAACCTACATTTTGGCCTCCTGGGCTAGGGCTTTAGGTTAGTTTCAATGTTACTAACACCTTGCAGAGTCAAAAGTAACCATTTTCACTGTCTTCTGTTTGCCAAAAGCACCTTGTTTTTGAAACAACTTCAAAAGCGAACCTTAAAGTTCATTCTTCTCATTTGGAAATTTAAAAATTGTTGCTTTTTTAGGAAAGATATTGTCATCATGAATAATACTAAAGGAATACTTAAAATCACAATAAAAAGTGGATACTTTTCCTTTCTTGTCACTATGAATTTGAATCACCGTGAACCAGCTGGTATCTTACACACAGATTTAGTGCACTTTGCTAGCAGAAGACACATATTTCTTTTTACATTAATATTTATCTCTTTCTGTGTTCTCTCTGATTCACCTTAAATGGGAATACATAAATATGTTAAAGGCAGAAAACTTCGTTTATTTCATACCAACTTCAAGACATCAGATAATTGCTGACTCTAATCATTATATTTGTATTCAACTGATATATATTAATGACTTATTACACACCGTGGTCTTATAGGAGGCAATCAAATGAATAAGAATAGAACACTCAAAATATTTATATTTAAGTAGGAGAATGTAGTCACATACACAAACAACTATTTTTTAAAAAAAAAAAAGTGTGGCGGTAAAGTGCTAAAGATAATTAGTATTGAGAGACCCCCTGGAGTAGCCAGGATGACGTTATAGAGGAGGTGACATTTGCACTGCAAGTTTGAAATCATTTTCTTACATGTGCATGTTCCATTATATTTTAAATAATAAGCAAAAAGTGTGCCTCTGATTACACTGAAATCAGCTCTGAAATGGATTATTACTGTTTAAGAGGAGAAAAAGAAAAACCTTTATTATTGCTTGGTCCTTGGAGGGCTGTAACAAGAAAACTTTGTTCCATGTCTATATGGCTGTCACTGACTTTCTAGAAAACATTTCTGGGTAGCAACATTCCTCTAGTTTTTGCACTAGTTTTTGTAAGTCGGCATCCTGTTTTATAGTGGTGGGTCAGGAGCTTGCTGGGAGAGTGGAGAAGCCCTGGGAGCCTCCATGTGTGTTTCATAGCACAAAGACTAAAGAATACTTCTAAGTAAGATGGGGAAGGGAGTAGCCAAGAAATGCTTTCTCTCTCAAATTATTCTGGAAGAAAGGCAGCCTTTTGTTAATATTTCAACTCACCAGGTCATGAGCAGAAAATGGTGCCGGATCTTGGAAGGAGAATACAACAATGCTAACTAGCTTTTTTAGGGAGCTTCCAATCTTGTTGTTTTGGCAAGATATATACAGTACATATGGAAATTTATATGTAAAAGGAAATTTAATTGTAAATTGTAAATGTAAAAATTGGCAATTCGGCCTAGCAGGTAAAACTCACATCACTGAGTTAGGAAGCCAAAATCCTATTTTTTACACACAAAATAAGATTTGTACATTTATTTCATACTTGGGCAAATTAAAATCTTCTAGCCTCAGTTTCCTCACCTGTGAAATAAGAGGTCTAGACCAGACCGTCTTGCAAACCCACAATTCTTGAAGTATAGGATTCCAAACAGAGGAAGCTTGGATTTCACACAGGAAAGAGAAGGGAGTGTGTTTCTGTAAGGGGAAAGCATTGAGAAAGGCATGGAAATGGGAACATGTGAAGGTGTTTAGACAATCGTGAGCAAAACCGTCGCTTGTTCTTAGCATTGGCTCTAGACACCTTCATCCCCAGGGCTGTTCTTACTCACAAATGGAGGGTGTTGCTTCATATCTCCTCATCCCCGCAAGTGCTCTCAATTTAGTTTGCATCTTCCTATAAGTTTCTAATTAACCTTCCAATGCAAACATTGTAGAGTTGTTGTCACAACTTTAGGATATGAAGATATGCAGTACCCATAAGTAAATGGATTAATCCAGTGCTGAAGCCCATGAAATCAGCCCACGTTAATGCAAAAGGAGACTCTGCACACTTCCCAAACCAGTATATGTTTGGTGACTATTGGGTCAAGTTTGTCAGCAAAATGCACATGGCCCTGGGCAAAAGTATCAGAAGACTGACATTTATGTTCTACTCAGTTTTGCCCCTAACCATAAGTTGCCCTCCCATGCATAAGTTACTCAATCTCAGTGAGGTTTGCTTTCTCCACATTTCATGTGACAAGATTATTATCTTCTCTGCCTCTTATGCTGGGTTCCTGTGAGGCATAATATAAGCTATTGTGTGTGTGTGTGTGTGTGTGTGTGTACACTTTTTGGAAAAATATAAAATGCTAAGCAAATATAGGGCATTATTATGATTGAAGAGCTTTCTAGATATGCTAACGTATGTTGAATTTAAGGCCTTTGATAGTGACTAGATTTTCTTTTTTAAACATGGTAATAGCTTTACTGATTTTATTGCAATACTCTTCCCAAGACATTTTGCATTATTATGTGCTTTTAGCATTTGAGACTTCAGCCCACCCAATAGTGGTTAGTGGTAAAAGTTGAGGTTGTGAAAAAAAAAGAAAGAAAAAAAAAATATATATATATGCAATAGAAACATGATGTAGTTAGAAATGAATGTTTAGATAAACACAATTGGAGCTACTTTAAAATGCTATATCTAAGAGTAGTCTTTGACTAAAATCCATCCATGAAAAATGTTTATTGACTTTCTCAAATGTGATAATAGTAAGCTTTTTTCCTTTAGCACCCTATAAATAATGATGTGCTGTGCTTTATCAAGCAGGTAGCAACATAAATAGGTACTATAAACTCAGTTCCCGAGTCCAGACAATAAGCCTTCAGAAGTAACTTTATTACATTGGCATAGTTGTGTTTAATTGCAGCGATTTTAATTTTATAATATCTTAATTTCATAATTCATAATATTGCATTTTTGATTGCAGTTTTATGTACAGAAACTTTTGCAGCCAGAATGGTTCATTTTATATGTGTCTATATATCTCATATGAAATTTCTGATATTTGGTCATTTACTATGTATGAAAATGACAATTTTATGATTTAGCCTAATAGAGCTCAGTGCTTTATTTCAGGTGCAAATTATATAAAATGGTGATTTAGATCACCCTGTTACCTTGTACCAGGTAAACAACTATGGAGGAATGTTCAAATAGAAAGGTGTAGCTTTGACTTTTATGTTTAAAAAGGGGACAAATATTAAATAACTAATAACTGTCAGCTAAACATAGCTAATATCTGGGAATTTTTTAATTGCAACTGAAAGTTGATGCCATCTCTAAAGCAATGTACTTTTAATAAAAAAAAATCTGAAAAATAGGTAGCAAATTCAAGATATACACATAACTGAAACTATTCATTGTATCAGTAGTAATAATGCCAAATTTGATGTATACTTGGCCCTGGCTGTACTAAAAGGAATGAAAAATATTCCTCGACCCTCTTATGGTCCCTGGTTGAATTTTATGTGGCATGGAAACCTTCATAAGGAAACCAAGTCCCAAGAAATAGTTAAACCTATTTATTTATGACAGTGCCTCACTCTGTCACCTGGACTGGAGTGCAGTGATCATAGCTCACTGTAGTCTCGACCTCCTGGACTCAAGTAATCCTCCCACCTCAGCCTTCTGAGGCTGCACCACCATGCCTGGCTAATTTTATTTTCTTTTATTTTATTTATTTTATCTCATATATAAGGTCTCACCATCTTGCCCAGGGGGATTCTTAACTCCTGGGCTCAAGCCATCCTCATACTCCTCACACCACAGCTTCCTGAAGTGCTGCAATTACTAGCATGAGCCACCATACCTGACCAAACTGTGTATTTCTATGCTAAGTTTAACGGAGAGGGGAAAAAATGTAATTGGACAAAGGGGGTATGATTTAATGAGAATAACCTGGTAGAATTTAGCAAAGCCTATTTGTTCAGGTTCCTCCCTGTGACCCTGTGTTTTCAGAGATAAGGATGTATCTTTTCCTCTTATCTTCCTATTGAGGGTGTAGGAAAGGCACCTCTCAAACGAGGGTCCTACGACCTGCTTCAGGGGAAGGTTAGAAAATCCTTCCTGGGATTTATGGCCGTCTTCCGGGGAGACAGGTGAGAAGAAGGTGAGTGACCTTCCTGTCTCTGCTGTTCTCAAATGCCACGGTGCCATGTTTTGGGGTAATGTTTCCTGAACCCCATCAGCCCTATTGCATAGAGTTTTGCATTCTTTTAAAATTCTGCGTATAAAGAAAGTTATTATTCTGAGGTGTGACAAGCAGAATGAGGAAATCCACATGGACTTGCAGATCTATGTGACGTTCACCGGTATGAGGCTGAAGCTTGATTAGTTCAAAAGTGTGAACAAATCATGATGGTGCTTGAGGCTCCATGGAGCACTGTCACAAGTACGTACACAAGCCTTGGTGACTGTTAACCATCACTTCACAGACAGCTACCTTTGCTCTGTGTAATCATGACAGTCGACTTTCTCCAATGTTTCCCTATTTTAACAAACATGGAAGCAACTGTGAGACCATTTTTGGGTCAGTGAATCAATATCAGTCTATCTTCACTTCCTGGAGAGCATCTCAGAATGCATTTCCCTTCAGTGAAATGTTATTGTTTCATTGTTTTTTGTTTGTTTGTTTTGTTTTGTTTAAGATGGAATCTCGCTCTGTCACCAGGCTGGATTGCAGTGGCACAGTCTGGGCTCACTGCAACCTCCACCTCCTGGGTTCAAGCGATTCTCCTGCCTCAGCCTCCCAAGTAGCTGGGACTACAGGCACGTACCACCAAACCCGGCTAATTTTATATTTTTAGTAGAGACGGTGTTTGACCATGTTGACCAGGATGGTCTCGATCTGTTGACCTCGTGATCTGCCAGCCTCAGCCTCCCAAAGTGCTGAGATTACATCGTCTTTCTTTTTAAATAAAGGGGAACACATTTTTAGGACTAGAAATGGGGGAAAATACATATAACCAAGACATTTTACAGTACAGACATAACCTAATAGAAATCCCATTGCAGGGCTGAGGTCAGACTCAGCTTGGGGCTTCATACCACATCACTCCTTCTTTTGGGGTTTCCCTCCACTGCCCCCAGGGCCCACGCCTTTCCATTTTCCTGGATTAGGACAAATACACATCGTAGGAAGCAACGTCTCATAGCAGACACAATTAAAACTCCAGGTTTATTCCAAAATCCAAATCCTATCTCTGTTACTTGGTAACGTTGTGATTTGGGGCAACATGACTTCCCTGAGCTCTGGTTTACTTGTCTGCACAAACGCTTGTGTCTTGGAACTGTTGAGCCTATTAAGGGATGTGTTTAGCACCCAGGACAGTGTCTAGAACATTGTTGGGGTTTCATAATCAGTAGCTCAAATGAGATAATCATCTCCCTTGATTCGGGGTCATTTCCTCTGAGTGGTCAGGCTTGGGGATGAAGTTTGAAGAAAGCAGGTTTTATTTTGTTTGTGTCAGTGCAAGTCTTCTTTCACCAGTAACACTTTAACAACAGAGGTCTTCGAATCATGTATTTATCTGAAAGACAGTTACATTTCCCTTACTATTTTCTTGTTAAAACTCAGTGCATTTCCAAGGTGACCTCAAATATTTTACAGTTTGCCATAAATATATTTATTTCATTAACGAGAAAAATTTGGGCAGCATGGATAATAATGCAGAAAACTTTTAAATCGTTAACTGTGTTGTGATAATTAAAATGAAGCTCTGAAAATGCTTATGTAGTCAAAGCGTATTATAATTCTAAGAATGCAAACAGATGGGTATGCACAGCATTTTGCTACCTTGTAAAACCTAGGCCATTACCCTTTTATGAAAGGACAAATCTGGGCTCTGGAATGCGCTTTTGTGTTTTTTAAACTTAAAGTTGATTTTACAGGCAACTTCGGAATTTTCCTCCTCTGCCTCTTAGAGTTTTTAAGACGATCTCATCTTCCTCCACTCCATGCTAGCCACAACTCTTAAAAGCCACTAACACCCATTCATATCCACAGCAATTACCCGGAGCTCATTGACCTTGTGTGGGCAATTTGTACTTTCTCTACCACCTTACTCCGTTTTAGACCTTTGGCCCTGTCACTCTGCCTTTGTACTTGTTTCTAGCCCTTTGGATTTGTTGTTTGTATTTGCAGTGCCCAGAATTTGAACCTTGCTTCACCCCTTAGATACTGGCTTCATGTTTCACTTTGGCTCAGGGCATCCCAGATGGAGTAACCCTGACCTTCTGCAGTGTTTCAATACAGGTAATCTGTGTCTGCCCATTGTAGCTGGGACGAATCACAGGCCTACAGTTTTTAAAGTAAGCAGTTTACAATATGGCAGGTACAGACACCGTTTTTGTCAACCACACCACTGGATGGTGTCTTTGTATAGTTTCTCATTTTTACCTTTACAAATTCTTAGTAAGGCTGTTTTTACTGTCATGCTGGCTATATGTTTTTATGTAACGTATTTCTGAGTTAAAAGGAAAACAGGAGTCGGGTGCGGTGGCTCAAGCCTGTAATCCCAGCACTTTGGGAGGCTGAGGCGGGTGGATCATGAGGTCAAGAGATCGAGACCATCCTGGTCAACTTGGTGAAACCCCGTCTCTACTAAAAATACAAAAAATTAGCTGGGCATGATGCCTCATGCCTGTAATCCCAGCTACTCGGGAGGCTGAGGCAGGAGAACTGCCTGAACCCAGGAGGTGGAGGTTGCGGTGAGCCGAGATCGCGCCATTGCACTCCAGCCTGGGTAACAAGAGCGAAATTCCGTCTCAAAAAAAAAAAAAAGAAAAGAAAACAGATGTCTGCCTAAAAATCTATGGTTGTTTTAAAAATACTTTTAATGTTTGTTTTTCTTCAAGTCAAATTGCCTGTTAAATTTGGTGAAAGTATATTGAGCTTTTATTTCATTAACAATGCAAACTGGAGCTGGGTGCAGTGGCTTCTGCCGGTAATCCCGGCACTTTGGAAGACCAAAGCGGGCGGGTTGCTTGAGCTCAGGAGTTTGAAACTCATCTGGGCAACATGGCAAAAACTTGTCTCTACAAAAGATACAAAAATTAGCTGGGTGTGGTGGTGCACTCCTGTAGTTCCACCTACTCAGGAGGCTGAGATGGGAGGATCACTCGAGCCCCCCCAAGTCGAGGCTGCAGTGAGCCATGTTGGTGCCACTGCACTCCAGCCTGGGTAACAAAGCAAGACACCCTATGAAAAACAACAGCAACCAAGAATGCAAACTGGTAACAGCCACTTATACTTGGCATTGGAATTTAAACTTTGATATAATTGACTTCGAGTACAACAGCTGGATTAGAAGTTACCCTTTAGGGCCTCCCTGGAAGGCTCCTCCTCAGGAGAGTCTCTTCAGAACTGTCTTCTCTCAAGGTTGTTGTGCAGTGGGAATATTATTTATGTATGTGGCTTTCAAATCATTGATGCTGGGTATCTCATTCACATGCAAAGTGAGTGTTTAAGCAAGCAATAAGATCTCTTGAAATAATGCAAGACATTTGGCTTGACAATAAAGCTTGTGGAAGAGATGCAGAAGTGTTGAAGGCCTGTAAGTTTCTATCATGTGAGTACAAAAATCAAAACAAACAAACAAACAGAAAACAGTGTAAACTTGGTATGCATTAGTCCAGAAAATATTTGAAGAGTTGGCCGGGTGCAGTGGCTCATGCCTGTAATCTCAGCACTTTGGGAGGCCAAGGTGGGTGGATCACCTGAGGTCAGGAGTTTGAGACCAGCCTGGCCAACATGGTGAAACCCCATCTCTACTAAAAATATAAAAATTAACCGAGCATGGGTAGCCGATAATCCTAGCTACTTGGGAGGCTGAGGCAGGAGAATTGCTTGACCCTGGGAAGCAGAAGTTTTAGTGAGCCACGATCACACCACTGCACTCTAGCCTGGGCAACAAGAGCAAAACTGTCTCAAAAAAAAATAATAATAATAAGTGTGTGTGTCTATATATACATATATATATATGTATATATGTATGTATGTATGTATGTATACACACATATATAATAAAATCTATATATAAAGTAAATATATAATATATATAAATATATATATCATATATATGTGTGTGTGTATATATATATTTTATTTGTTTGTTTGTTTGAAGAGTGTTCCCAATTAACCACAGCCATTTAAACAACCCACTAAAGTAATTAACAATGCAACTTGCTAATGAACCCTCCAAAGTGGATTCAAAATATACTGATTTGGCTAAGTCAATGATAAAATTTGTACTCTACAAGGAAACAAAGATGCGTTGTTCATATACAGTGAGAAAGTGAATCTGGAATCAAACTAACTTCATTTATAAAGTTAAGATAGGCGAGCATCCCATATTTTGACTGGTATCTGAACTTTTACAACTTACTAAATCTATTCTCAGTAATTATTATTTATTTATTCCCCTATTTCCGTCTAAAATGACTTAAGACAACTTACAAGGATCCATATAACAACAAAAAAAGGAGTCAATTTTAAAAGAAGATAAAAAGAGACACCCTAAATGCATGCTTAGAAGTTCTGTATAGTTGCAATAGGTAGTGTGCCTATTTCTAAAACTATACCGTTAACTTGCCTCTATGGAAATTAGGCATGAAGAAAGAAGGATTAGCTATAAGAATCACAATGTTCATAAGTAAAAAAAAAAACTGTTCAGAGAATACTCAACACTAACAGGATTCTCTCATGAGTTCGCAGGTAGAGGATATGATATTAATGTAAAAAACATCAGCATCAAGGATCATAAAACTTTTATTTTAAAATGTCCTCAGCCTTGTCCAGTGGAGTCATGCAAAAGTGCTGTTGGGTAAAAGCTCTTGATCTGGGGAATCAACGTTCCAAGATGCAGGTATTAACAGTCTTCTATCTACCTGGCTTATTCTAGGAGTAGATTTTAGAGTATCTAGAGGAATATATGGACTGTCTCTTTCCCCTAATCTTTACAAATATTGTTTTTCTTGGCTGAGCTTCTGAAGTGTATTGAACTGTCCTAAGTCCAAGCTTATCTTTTCTGGCACGAACCTGATGAACTGGCGCCCTATTGCCAGTCAAGTGGAGCATTAAATGTTTTATCAGCTGAGTGGCAGATAGGATTGATTCTCTTATGAAAACTGAGGTGCCAGAAGAACAGGTGCCTGAACAAAAGATCATCTAACTTCTGCTCCAAAGGATGTTATCTTAGTCCATTCAGGCTGCTATCATAAAGTACTATAAACCGGGTGGCTTTTAAACAACAGAAATTTGTTTCTCAAAGTTCTGGAGGCTCGGAAGTCCAAGATCAAGGCAGATTTGATATTTGGTGAGAGTCTGCTCTTGGTTTGTAGACAGTGCTTTCTATCTGTGTCCACACATGGTGGAAGAGACAGAGGAGCTACCTTGGACCTCTCTTGTGAAGGCACTAATCTTTCTTGTGAGGGCTTCACCCTGAAAACCTAATGACTTCCCAAAGGCCTCACCCCCTGTCAAGGATAGGAGGGATAAATACTCAGACCATAGTAGAAGTTAAGGATGAAACTCTAGGTAAAGCAGAAGCAAGATTTCCATCAGAAAATAAGTTTTAGTTCGTGGTAACAAACACACAAATAGGCCCTTATTAAACGATTTAATTTCCAAATTTGCATCATCCTGTTAATACATTGACGTATTATACTTGTGTTTTATAGGTCATAAGAAATTTATGGTAGGTTTTGCACTTGATAAAGTTTCCGATAGTCTTAATTTTATGTGTCACCTCAGTAACGAGATGCCAATGCCCTTCAGCCAAGGTCACCAGGAGCACACCTATAGTTGAAGAAAGATGGATTTTATTAACTCATTGTTGAGAAATGAGGGAGAGAGCACAGCATGGAGCACTGTGAGTCATCTCAGCAGGAAGATTCAGGATTTGGCTTTATAGTAGGTGATTTTGAAGAGGACTCAAGGCAGTGGGACTCTTCTGCAGATTAGATGGTTGCTGTGAGGCATCAGGGGTGATTTTATGATTGGGTATTTATAATTCTTATCTAGAATGCAGATGAATGGAGCAAGGTGAATGCAGTAGTTGGGAAATATGCAACAGAGGGTGGTCGTACTTTTGTCTTGATCCTCTCTAGTCACACGATGGCCTTGTCTGAAGTTGATGTTCTGTGAAACTGTTGACATTCCACGGGAGAACACCACAGCCTGGCTGGGAATACCAGCTCCTACTCGTAAGACCTGACTAGTAGTTCCACGCCCGCTTTTATCTGTCAGCTTTTCTCATTCTCAAAGTCCACAAATTTTTGCTTACCAAAAGTACTTGTCAAACTGAACCTCTCTAACAGGAAACCTACTTTTGTAGGACATGATAATGCTACTAAAAGTAGTTTAAACTTACTAGCAATCTTTATATAGAAGGTGAAAGAGAAACTTTTTCCTTGAATGGAGGTTTTTAAAAACCTATGGATGGAGAGTAAAAGGGCACATACAATTTTGAAAGCCAGTATGCTTTTTCAAGCAATCTCATTCTGCAAGTTCAAGCAAAAGTGAATTCTTTTTACCTAACTCAATATAGACATTGAATTTATACTTAATAGTTAACATCTAAATCAAAGGAATAATAATCGTCCCACTGTTTTCTATACTGGTAAAATAAGGTCTCTACTACTGTATTCAGTTGTGTTCAACACTGCATTTTAAACATTAAGACGTGAAAGAAATCTTTTTGTTTTTGTTTTTGTTTGAGATGGAGTTTTACTCTTGTTGCACAGGCTGGAGAGCAGTAGTGTGATCTCGACTCACTGCAACCTCTGCCTACCAGCTTCCCAGGTAGATAGGATTACAGGCACTCACAACCACACCCTACTGATTTTTGTATTTTTAGTAGAGATAGAGATTTCACCATGTTGCAGGCTGATGTGGAACTCCTGACCTCAAGTGATATACCTGCCTTGTCCTCCCAAAGTGCTGGGATTACAGGCATGAGCCACCGTGCCCAGCTGACATGAAAGCAATCTTAAAAATATATGGAGGTCTGTCTTGTGAAGTAACCTTTAGACTTAATCCTATTCTGATCCAAAAGCTAAAACTAGTATCTTCAGCTTTATGTAACAAAGAACAATGGTTTCTGCTCCAAAGAAAGAGTAAGTTTCTCCTAACGGAGAGCTATCCAGAAATGGAATAGGTTACTTAATTTTGTAGTGAACTTTGCAACATCAGAAGTGTTGAAAACTGATGCTGTGTGAACACTGGGAACGCAGGCATAACTGTAATGCCTCAAATATGAGTTTGGACTAGATATTTGGTCAAGGCTCTTTCTAACTCTGAAGGCAAAACCGGTGAGCTTGCGAAAGGGGTTAGGAAGTCAGTAGGTTACCATGAGCTAGGACAATTTGAAGATACCGTATTAATCAGTGTTCTCAGAGAACCCAGTCCTAGAGGTGATAAGAAAAGAAACTTAAAAGGTTAAGGCAATATGGGATCAGCAGTTTTTAAGGTCAGTCCATTGAAATGTGTCCTCTATTGAGAATAGAGCAGGTCCTTGGATAATGTCATTACATTCACGATTGTGTCATTATAACATTGATGTGAGAAAAAATCTATTCCACACTGAAGCCACTGTCCGTGTGGGGTTTATACATTCTCCCTTGTCTGTGTGGGTTTTCTCCGGATACTCCACTTTCCTTCCACATTGCAAAGATGTGCACTTCATGTGAGTTGGCGTGTTTGAATTGTCTCAATCTGAGTGTGTGTGTGTGTGTTTGCGTGGCTTGTGATAGAATGGTATCCTGTCCAAGGTGGCTCCTGCTTTACACCCTGAGCTTCTGGGATAGGCTCCAGCCATCTTCATCCCTGAACTAGAATATACAGGTTGGAAAAATGAATGAATGAATGAATGAACGAATGAATAAATGAATGAATACAAATTGTTGTCAAATAACAATTTATTAAGACTGCAACAATCATACCAATACACCACAATAAACTGTGAGGTGCAAAAGCACTCAGCAAACCCGCCATGGTTCTTATTGTTTGTTTATGAACCGCATAGTGATAGGAGGTCCTTCTTACAGTTGTTACTTTGTAAACACTTTTTCCTTAATCCAACCAACCGCTATGAATGCTATCTCTCACTGATTCACCAAAAATTGGGTAAATAATCTTACTTATTTTAATAAATCTTTCTTAAATGTATGTAAAGTTCACATTTATTTCAATATTTAGTATTAGAAGTGTTCGGGGTCTTTATTTAGAAGTTTGGTGTTGTTTTTATGACCAGAAATAGGTCCTGGGAGTTTAACTCGTTTATATCCATCAGTCTGTAGTAAAATTGGTTTCGTTAAATGTCATTTTGCTTAAAGTTGCAGCTTCCAAGAAGCTATCAACAACAATAAGTCAGAACTTAGTGTACAATTAAATGAGCATGGCCCCAGGGGAAGAGACGATGCCTTTTGTTAATATGCTCAAGTCTGGAAAGTAGTAATATTTATTAGTTAACCATGTCCAGTGCACAAAGTTGAGTGCTATGCAAAAGTCTGCAACATCCCATTTAACAGCTTCCAAACAACTCTGTGTGGTAGGCACTGTTATTATCCCCATTTTATAGATGTAGCATGCTTTAACTTCCGTAGCTACCATGTGGCACAACCTAGCTTTAAGCCTTGATTTGAGTTCACAGGTTATACTCTTAATCCTAAATTATTCTACTTCTAGATAGAGAGAGAGAGAGACATGACGCTCTTTCATAACAGGTATGATAAAAGCCCCTTTCGTTTCTACTAAGGGAGAGGACACATGGGGACACAGCCGTTGGCAATATTCTAATCAACACAGTCAATTGTTTAATTTTCCAAGGCTTTAAGAAAGGCCATAATTAGATTAAGCTGTAATTGAGAATTTTTAGAATTAATAGGAAAGATAATTAGACCTGCAGACTTGTATATCTTTCTTAAGCTTATCTTTAATTTAGAGTATTATGTTTTGATGTTACCTGGTGAACCCTGTAAGAATGGGTCTTATATGTGCAGTTATGTTTAAATCTGATACACAACCTAAGGATCTCAAAGCAAGTATTGTGCTGCAAGTAGGAATGCTAGTTAGTAATAATAATAGTAGTGGTGGTAGCAGAGATACTAGACGTAGCAGTAGTACAGATAACCAGGGAGTATATGTCTGCCAAAAATCTGGTTCAAGCTTATCTCATTAAATGTTCAAGACAGCAGTATAAATTTGATCTTAATATTTTCTTTAAAAAAAAAACAAAAATTATTAAAATAGGAACTCAAAGAACTTAGGAAACTTGCCCAAACTGACACATATAGCTGACTTGAGAGAGCTTCTTATAAAAACCTTGGGAAGCCAAATACATGAACATCTTTACTTTAGATAATCCAAATAGGGCAATAATATATGTGTTGGAGAAAATATTCAATATGTTCTTTAACTTTTTTGGCTTAGTTTTATAATAGAAGCCTCAGATTCAGGAACAGCTGAACTTCAGGCAAATTGATTTATTGGTACCATAGGTTAATGCAGTTTAGATTTTCCTTTGGAAAGTAGAGACTATAAACACCATACAAACAAAATCATAATCCAAATTTTAAATATATTCTAGCTAATCAGTCTCATATTGACTAATTTTAATGTAATGTAGGAAATACTAATGTGGGATATACAAACTCATTTTGAAAATTAGCCTAAGTATTTAATTGTGTTGTGGTTACAAGTTTAGCAGAGTGGACAAAATACTCATACCATGTATTCTACCATCAATGTCATTAAATATTGGTTAGCAATTTACTGCTGGTTAATGATCCAGGGCATCATGTTAGCTCTTCAGGTCTCTCAGATAAACACAATCTGTCTAAATTAATGTTGCATAAGAATCAGATTATTTGGGGCTGAGCATGGTGGCTCACAACTGTAATCTCAACATTTTGGGAGGCTGAGGCAGACAGATCACTTGAGGTCAGGAGTTTGATAACAGCCTGGCCAAAAGGGTGAAACCCCGTCTCCGCTACAAATACAAAAACTAGCTGGTCATGGTGATGCATGCCTGTAACTGCAGTTACTCAGTAGGCTGAGACAGGAGAATCGCCTGAACTTGGGAGGTGGAGTTTGCAGTGAGCAGAGATTGAGCCATTGCACTTCAGCCTGGATGACAGAGCGAGACCATCTCAAAAAAAAAAAAAAAAAAAAAAAAAAAAGAATCAGATTCTTATCACATTATTTGAAATGCCTCAGTTTACTATAAGGTGCTAAAGACTTATAATTTTAAGTTCATTTATCAGCAATAAAACCTACATTGGACTCAAAAGGAATGCCAGGTTGGATACCTGCACTCTAGGAGCTTAAAGTCCGACAGGGATGCTGAGACAACAAATGGGCAGGCTATTTTGTAAGTGGCAACATAAGTAATATAAACAGCCAGGGACACTAGATTATGAAATTAAGATACAGAAAGTCAGTCTTCAGATCTTTTTGTCATCAACATATATTTATTGAGTTCACTTTGTGAACAGTAAGCAGCTGTGCAATGTGTCCTCAAGACATATTGCACGCCTCAAACTTCACTCAGTTATTGAGTAACTGAGTCACCTGAATGAAGGTCTTGTTAAAATGTAGATTGTGATTCAGTGTCTGGGATGTACTTCAGAGTTTGCAATTCTGATGTGTTTCTAGGTGATGTTGATGCTACTAGACTTCAGATCACAGTTTGAGTAGCAAGTCTGTAATTTTATTAACATCTCCAAGCATTTCCCAGTAAGATCTGTCTTGTCTTGTTTAAACATAAACGTAGATATATGGAGTGATCATAGTCATATATAAATGTATCCCTACCTTACAAATGACAAACTATCAAGTAGCAAACACTCTTGTCAGTTGCCAAAAACGGTGGCTGCTCCCATCTAAAAATACCTACTTTATAAAGGCTGGAAAGTGGTAGGATATCTCCTTTTAGTCAATGTCTTGACTCCTGTCTAGAACTATCCACCTTAGGGCATGAAGGATTCATGAGTTCCTGACACAGACACCTGTCTTTTAGAAATTACACTGAAATCGGCAATTCATTTTGTAGCAGTTGCTGAACAGCTGTCTATTGATAATAACTTGTAGTCACTACTAGTTTAAGCCAAATTGGAGCCAATGACCTTTGGGTCAGAAGTTTCATATTCCATTTCCAGTCCCTGGAGCCATCAAGGGATCTTGTCAAAAGAGTTGTAATTCATGAATTTCAGTACACTGCCTCCAGCCCAAAGCACAGAGATCGTTTCCTGAAACTTATAGTCACACTCCTGCCATTGGTTGTTCATGGCACGAATGTAAGAGAATGGTGTAAGGATTTGCTATATGGCACTTTTATTTTTCTAAGCAATAATTAGAATGATTAGCATAAAGCTTACATGAATAATTATCTACCTTAGTGGCAATGAATTCCTAGTATTCCTACACAACGTAGCGACTAAAAGTTTATATTAATTATCTGTATCAATACTCACCTTTTAAAAATAAAACTTCCAAATACAACATTAGATTTCTTTTCTGAGCATAGGAAGTTTGTTGGAAGAGATTAGTGAATACTTATGAACCACCATGCAAGAAAACTTTTAAGCGTTCTCATCATTGTCTTAGTGACAGGAAGTAATGGGAAGGAAATGGCAGACCAGACCTTATGGTATTGATTTCACTTACTATTCATTCCTATGAGGTAATCATCTAAATTAATAAGGATTTGCCCTTTACTATGGAGGAAAGAGTCTGATTCAAATGGCCTTATATAAAGGAAATTGCTGAATGAAGTCATTACTCTAATTTGCATTTATGTCCCAATGTTAACAGTATACCTTTCAAAAAAATTATGTTCAGTACATTCCAGCTTACAACATTGGTTGTAGCCTGTGTGCCAATTTTAATTGTCCTTTCAATATCAATTTAGACAGATCTGCTAATAGGGTTGTGTTCTTAGATAGATGCCTCTAGTAATGTCATTACTGAGCTGAATTGAATAGCTGTTCATTGTGATGAAGTAAACTATCAAAGCTTATTCATTCTTGACATCCACCTACCTATTCAAAGTTCCTTTTTCTCTCTACATTCCTATAAAGAATATCATTCTTTAGCTGCTGGATAATGTTGTTCAATGAAGCTTTTGTCCTCTTCCTTCAAGATTTTGTTCTGTATCTAGATCAAATCCCATTATATCAACCTCCAAAGACTTCTCAGAGTCTCTAGTTGAACTTGTTTTTAATCTGCAATCATGAGACCATCCGTTTGGGCTTGGGAAATCATTTTGTTTTACTGAATTTCTGCCCTAAGTCTTTCAGTTTTAATGATATCTGATGCATGCTTGTGAATCTCTCTCACACACACACAAATGTACCCTTTCGTCTAGTCTTCAAACTGTCTTCCTGTTCTCTTGGCCCCCTCCAAATCTGTTTTCCACAGAGTAACAAGAAGGAAGTCGTTTTTAAAGCCTTAAATAAAATCCAGTTAGCCCTTTGCATAAACCCTTCCCAAACCCCTTGACTTCACTGATAGGACCCTGTGCAATCTGCTTCCTGTCATCTCCCTAGACTCAAATACTGTCCCACCCCTCCTCACTTGCTATGCTTCAGTCATGCTGGCTTTCATCAGTGCCTATGTGCTCTTTCTTTCCCGGGGACTTCAGGCTTGCTATGCTTTGGCCTGTAACCCTCTTCCGGGCACATTTTCATTAGCTTTTTCATCTTAGTATAAATAGCATCCCCTCAGATGGGCCATTCTTACCCAGTCTGTCTAAAACAAAGCAATTCTCTTTGTTACCCTCTCTTACAGTATTCTGATTATGTTCTCTATCTCACTCACTTATTTGGTTAATTTTCTTTCTTTCTTTCTTTCTTTCTTTCTTTTTTTTTTTTTTTTTTGTTGTTGTTGTTGTTGTTTTGAGACAAAGTCTTGCTCTTGTCACCCAGGCTGGAGTGCAATGGCATGATTTCGGCTCACTGAACCCTCCGCCTTCAGGGTTTAAGTGATTTTCCTGCTTCAGTCTCTCGAGTAGCTAGGATTACAGGCACCTGCCATCTCGCCATTACAGGCACCTGCCATCCCGTCTCTACTAAATTTTTGTATTTTTAGTAGAGATGGGATTTTGCCATGTTGGCCAGGCTGACCTTGTGATCCGCCCATCGCGGCTTCCCAACTTGCTGGGATCACAGGCGTGAACCACCATGCCCAGCCACTTATTTGGTTAATTTTCATGTCTTTTCTGGACTCATAAGCTCCCTAAAGACAAAAGCTTTATATGTATTGCTTTATTTGCTAGGCACATGTTAAGTATTCAGTTAATGTCTACACTTGGACATTCTCCTATAATTTATAATGAAAAATTTAAAAATCAATCTCAATGTAATTGATTACTACATAGACCATGGGTTGGCAAACTATATCCTGTGGGCTAAATCCAATCTACTACCTGTTTTTGTGTATCCAACAAGGTAAGAATGGCTTTTACATTTTTAAATAGTTTTTTTTTAAAATGAAAAAGAGAGTAATTATTTGTATCACATAGAAATTACATGAAACGCAAATATTAGTATCCATAAATAAAGTTTTATTGGTGCATAGCCACAGCCACTTGTTTATGCACTGTCTATAGCTACCTGCATGTGACAACAGCAGAATTGAGTAGCAATTACCCAGACCGTATAGCCTGAAATGCCTAAAATATTTACTTTCTGGCCCTTCACAGAAAATATTTGCCAACTCCTAACATAGACAAGTTAGCATGTCAGAAATTCAATACCTAAGAGCAACTACATTGTCCTGACTCTTTTTATAAAGATTACTTAAAGGAAGGAATGATAGAAGATCCTAAAATACCTGAATCCTTCTTTTACCGGCCTTTTAAAATAAACCTTATTTAATTGGGCTATCTCTCATTAAGGCAATCTTCAAAGACAGCAGTTCTTAGATCTTAATGTGCACTCTAATGACCTAGAGTGACCCATGCCCAGAGCTCCTGATTAATAAGTGCAGAGCAGGGGCTGAGACTGTGCATTTCTCATAGGCTCCCAGGTGACTCTCACTGCCGCTGTCACTCTGGGGCCTATGCTTTGAGAGCCACAGCTCTAGTGTGTAGTTTTTCCCAAATCTCTTTGTCATCATGAAAGTCAAAAACTACCACCAGGGCTGAATCTCTCTTTACAGGATGTGAGTATCTCTTCTGTGTAAGAATTCATTTACTAATCTTTTACTCAGTATTGACCATATGCCAATGTTTTTCTAGTGGCTGGGAAAACAAAGCTTAATGATAAATGGCTCCTTCTGAGGAGCCAAAATTTAGGGCTTTGTAGACATCAAATAAATAATTACAGTAAAATAGAAGGACTATAACAAGAGATTTAAACAAGCTGCTGTTGGGCTACCAATCAGTGCCTGGTGTCTATTAAGATTTTTTAAAATGATAATTCTTTCAAAAAATTAAGACTTATAGAATGCTGTAATATTTAAAGTAAAAAACAAACAAACAAAAAACACCTTATTGCAGCCTGGGGATGCCAGCCCACAGCATCTCATAAAGAAATCCTGAGTATCAGAGAAGCAAAATAAACGGCAGATGGGAGTCAGGACCGCTTGCACCTCTCCCTTGGACAGACAGAATAGTGTAGGGAGACTCACATCGTGAACTTCTGCTCCAAGAACTACTGCAGGAACATATCAAGAAAACTGAAAGAATTCACAGACCCTTTGAAAGAAGTGGCTTGCCACTGAAACTCTGTGAGTCAGCTGAAAACCTGTGAGGACCCACAGTATGAGAGGGGGAAAAGTGTGCCTCCAAATACACATCCTCACTGGGGAACCTGAAAATTCAGATCACAGGAGAAGGATGTAACCTTACTTGGAGTTGAAATGAATTTAGAGAGCCAAGCAAAATATGAAAGTAGAAGCAGCAGCGAGAAGAGTCCTGTAGACACTCCCAGCCCCCAAGGAAGCCCAGGGAAGCCTTTTCTGACTTTATCTCACAGGGTTCCTGAGGGAGGGCTGCTGTGGAATTGGGGAAAAAACATAGAGAGAAGGAATCTTTTAGCTGGACTTTGTAATAATTTTGACTAAGCACAAAATTTCCTGGCCTGGTGGGTGTGGCAAACAAGAAGTGCAATGTGAGCACAGAAGTCATGGCAGGTGGGGAGAGGCAGGGCCTGATAGCCCCGCTTGCTTTCTCGGTCAAGAGGCTTGTTGCCTGGGGCAGGATCTCAGCCCTGCTCACTGGCTGTTTGGATATAAACTTGGTGCTGTTGGTGGGGCACGGTGGGAGTGAGGCTGGGTTTGCTAGCTGCATGGGGCTGGGTGAAGGCTGTCAGTGCCAGCTTTCCCTCACACCTGGATGCCTGTGTTACACAACAGAGGCAACCATAATCCCCCCGGGAACATACCTCCATTGGCCTGAGAATCACACCCCATCCCCACAAGTCACAGCAAGTCCTGCCCAAGGACAGTCCTATCTCAGACATGCCTAACCCTGCCCCCACCTTATGGTCTTTCTCTGCCCACCTCAGTAGCCAAAGACAAAAGACAAACTCTTGGGAGCTCTATGTCCCTGCCCATTGCCTGAGAAACCCCGATACTTATCCGGGCAACCTAGGGCAAGCTGGTATCTTTCTATATGACCACAGCTGCTGCTGTCTTGAAAGTGCCACCTCCTGGCTGAGGCCAACCAACTCAAGCCATTACAGCAACTCATAAAATAATAACCCTGCTCCAGGAAAGGAGAAACGGCAGCTAATTCCACCACCAGTAACATCCTGGCTAACCCAAGGTGCTGAGTCTGTCCGTGTGCAACCTTCACTGCTAGCATGACCAGCATTCAAGAAAACCAGTACAGTAACAAAACAATAACTGAGGATCCTCAGAGTCCACTTCACGCCGCTGCCACCTCCGCCAGAGCAGGTGCTGGTATCCATGGCTGAGAGACCTGAAGACAGATCACATCATGGGACTCTTTGCAGACATTCTCCAGTACCAACCCGGAGCTCAGTAGCTCTGCTGGCTGGCTAGACTCAGAAGAGCAATAACAATCACTGCAGTCTGGCTGTCAGGAAGCCCTATCCCTAGAGGAAGCGGGAGAGCACCACATCAAGGGAGTACCCTGTTGGACAATATAATCTGAACAGCAAACTTTGAGCCCCAAATCTTTCCTCTCACATAGTCTGCTCAAATTTAAAGGAACCAGAAAAACATTTCTGATAATATGAAAAAGAAGGTTATTTAACATCCCCAAAAGATCATGCTAGCTCACTAGCAATGGATCCAAACCAAGAAGAAATTTCTGAATTGCCAGAAAAAGAATTCAGAAGGCCAATTATTAAGCTACTCAAGGAGGCACCAGAGAAAGGCGAAAACCAACTTAAAGAAATTTTAAAAATAATGTAGATCATGGATGAAAAAAGTCTCTGGAGAAATACATAGCACAAAAAACAACCACAACTTGTGGAAATGAAAGACACACTTAGAGAAATGCAAAATACACTGAAAAGTTGCAACAATAGAATCAAACAAGTAGAAGAAAGAACTTCAGAGCTTGAAGACAAGGCTTTTAAATTAACCCAATCTGACAAAGACAGAAAACATAATTTTTAAAAATAAACAAAGCCTCTAAGAAGTTTGGGACTACATTAAATGATCAAACCTAAGAATAAGTGGCATTCCCAAGGAAGAAGAGAAATCTAAATGTTTGGAAAACATGTTTCAGGGAATAATCAAGGACAATTTCCCTGGCCTTGCTAGAGATCTAGGTCTCCAAATACGAGAAGTTCAAAGAACACCCAGGAAATTCATCATAAAAAGGTCATCACCTAGGCGTACAGTCATCAGGTTATCCAAAATCAAGATGAAGGAAAGAATCTTAAGATCTGTGAGACAAAAGCATTAGGTAACCTATAAAGAAAAGCCTATTAGATTAAAAGCAGATTTCTCAGCAGAAACCCTACAAGCTAGAATGGATTGGGGCCCTGTCTTTAGACTCCTTAAACAAAACAATTATCAGTGAAGAATTTTGAATTCACCAAAACTAAACTTTGTAAATGAAGGAAAGATGAAGTCCTTTTTCAGACAAATGTTGAGAGAATTTAGCACTTCCAAGCCAGCACTATAAGAATTACTAAAAGGAGTTCTCTAAATCTTGAAACAAAACCTCAAAATACACCAAAGTAGAACCTCTTTAAAGTATAAATCACACAGGGCCTATGAAACAACACAATGGAAAACAAAAAGATATTCAGGCAAGAACTAGTATGATGACTAGAGCAATACCTCTCATCTCAATACTAACATTGAATGTAAGTGGCCTAAATGCTCTACTTAAAAGATGCAGAGGCCAGGCATGGTGGCTCACACCTGTAATCCAAGCACTTTGGAGGCCAAGGCGGGTGTATCACCTGAGGTTGGGAGTTCAAGACCAGCCTGACCAACATGGTGAAACCCCATCTTTAAAAAATAAAAATAAAAATAAAAGATACAGAGAGGCAGAATGGATAAGAATTCACCAACCAAGTCTCTTCTGTCTTCGAGAGACTTGCCTAACACATAAGGACTCACATAACTTAAAGGAGTGGAAAAAGATATTCCATGCAAATGGACACCAAAAGCAAGCAGGAGTAGCTATTCTTATATCAGATAAAATAGACTTCAAAGCAACAGCAGTTAAAAAAGACAAAGAGGGACATTATATAATGATAAAAGGACTAGTCCAACAGGAAAATATCACAGTCCTAAATATATATGTACTTAACACTGAGGCTCCCAAATTTATAAAACCAATGACTACTAGACCTAAGAAATGAGATAGACAGCAACACAATAATAGTCAGGGACTTCAGTACTCCACTGACAGCATTAGATGGGTCATCAAGACGAAGTCAAAAAGAAACAATGGACTTAAACTATACCTTAGAACAAATGGACTTAACAGATATTTATAGAACATTCTACCCAACAGCTGCAGAATATGCATTCTGTTCATGAGCATATGGAAGAATCTCCAAGAAGGACCAGATGATAGGCCACAAAACAACTCTCAGTAATTTTAAGAAAATTGAAATTATATCAGGTGCTCTCTCAGATCACAGTGGAATAAAATTGTAACTCAACTCCAAAAGGAACCCTCAAAATCATGCAAATACCTGGAAATTAAATAACCTGCTCCTGAATGATCATTGGGTCAAACATGATTCATGATGCAAATTTAAAAATTTTTTGAACTGAATGATAATAATGATACAGCCTATGAAAACAGCAAAAGTAGTGCTTAGGGGAAAATTCACAGCTTTAAATGCCTACATCTAAATGTCTGAAAGAGCACAATTTAAAAAAAACACACACACAATTAAAAAAAAAAAACAACTACAGACCAATATCTCTGATGAATATAGATACAAAAATTCTCAACAATATACTGGTGAACAAAATCCAATAGCATATCCAAAAGATAATCTACTATGTTAGGTGGGTTTCATCCCAGGGATGCAGCGATGTTTTAACATAGGCAAGTCAATAAATGTGATACACCACATAAACAGAATCAAAAACAAAAATCACATAAATCACAAAAATCTTCTCAATAGATGCAGAAAATCATTTGACAAAATTCAGCATCCCTTTATGATTAAAACCATCAGCAAAATTAGCATAGAAGGGAAATAACTTGTAATAACATCCGTCTATGATAAATCCACAGGCAACATTATACTGAAGCGGGAAAGTTGAAAGCATTCCCCCTGAGAACTGGAACACGGCAAGGATGTCCACTTTCACCACTTCTTTTAACATAGTACTGACCAGCCACTTCTGTTCAACAGTACTGAAAGTCCTAGCCAGGGCATTCTTACCATGATCATGTTCCCTTCTATCTTTAAAGTAGTGCATTTAAGCCACTTACATTCAATGTTAGTATTTACATGTGAGGTACTATTCTACAAATTGTGCTAGTTGTTCTCTGAATATCTTGGGTTTTTTTTTTTTTTTTTTTTTTCAATTCAGCAAGAGAAAGAAAGCAAGCACACTAAATCAGCAAAGAGCAAGTCAAACTGTTGCTATTTGGCAATGATATGATCAAATACCTAGAAAACTCTAAAAACTCATCCAAAAAGCTCCTAGATCTAATAAATGAATTCAGTAAAGTTTTAGGATATAAAATCAATATACACAAATCAGTACTACTGTTATATATGAACAGCAGCCAAGGTGAGAATCAAATCAAGAACTCAACCCCTTTTACAATAGCTGCAACAACCAAATCAAAACAAACAAACATAGGATTATCTCTAGCCAAGGAAGTAAAAGAGCTCTACAAGGAAAACTGTAGAACCCTGCTGAAATGGCTCATATACAACACAAACAAATGGAAATACATCTCATGTTCATGGATGGGTAGGATCAATATTGTGAAAATGACAGTACTGCCAAAAGCAATCTATAAATCGAATACAACTTCCATCAAAATACCAACATCATTCTTCATAGAACTAGAAAAAAACATCCTAAACTTAATATGGAACTAAAAAAGAACCCATGTAGTCCAAGCCAGACTAAGTAAAAAGAACAAATTTGAAGGCATCACATTACCCAACTTCAAAATATACTATAAGGCTATAGTCACCAAAACAGCGTGGTACTGTTATAAAAATGGGCACATGGACCAATGAAACAGAATAGAGAACCCAGAAACAAAGCCAAATACTTACAGCCAACTGATTTCTGACAAAGCAAACAAAAACATACAGTAGGGAAAGAGCATCTTATTCAACAAATGATGGTGAGATAATTGGCAAGATATATGTAGAAGAATGAAACAGGATCCTCATCTCTCACCTTATATAAAAATCAGCTCAAGATAGATGAAAGACTTAAATCTAAGACCTGAAACCATAAAAATTCTAGAAAATCACATTGCGAAATCCCTTCTAGACATTGATTTAGGCAGACTTCATGATCAAGAACTCAAAAGAAAATACAATGAAAACAAAGATAAATAGATGACACTTAATTAAACTAAAAAGCTTCTACATAGCAAAAGAAATAATCAGCAGAGTAAACAGACAACTCACAGAATGGGAGAAAATCTTTGAAAGTCTACATCTGACAAAGGACTAATATTCAGAATCTATAAGTAACTACTAGGAACAAATCAGCATTAAAAAAAATCCCATCAAAAAGTGGGCTAAAAACATGAATAGAGAATTCTCACAAAAAGATACACAAACGGCCAACAAACGTGAAAAAATGTTCAGCATCACTAATTATCAGAAAAATGCAAATCAAATCCCCAATGCAATACCATCTTATTCCTGCAAGAAGGGATATAATTAAAAAATTGAAAAGTAACAAATGTTGGCATGGAGGTGGTAAAAATGGAATACTTTTCCACTGCTGGTGGTACAAACTCTATGGAAAACAGTGTGGAGATGCCTTAAAGAGCTAAAAGTAGATCTACCATTCTATCCAGCAATCCCACTACTGGGTATCTACCCAGAGGAAGTCATTGTATGAAAAAGATACTTGCACACACATGTTCATTGCATCCTAGCTAACCCAAGTGCCAAAATTGCAGCACAATTTGTGATTACAAAAATATGGAACCGGCTCATATGCCCATCAGTCAATGAGTGGATAAAGAAAATGTGCTCTGTGTGTGTGTGTGTGTGTGTGTGTGTGTGTGTGTGTGTGTGTGTTTATACCCACTGCGGAAAACTACTCAGCCGAGTGTGTATACAAACACACACACACATACACACACTATATATATACACATATATATACACATTATATATATATATATATATATATATATATATATATATATATATATATAGTTTTCCACACTGTGGAAAACTACTCAGCCATAAAAGGAAGTGAAATAATGGCATTCATAGCAACCTGGATGGAGTCGGAGACCATTATTTTAAGTGAAGTAACTCAGGAATGGAAAACTAAATATAGTATGTTTTCACTTGTAAGTGGGAGCTCAGCTGTGAGGACACAAAGGCATAAGAATGATACAGTAGACTTTGAGGTGTCAGGGGTAAGTGTGGAAGAGGAGCAAGGGATCAAAGACTACACATTGGGTACAGTGAACATTGCTCAGGTTCTGAGTGTACCAAAATGTCAGAAATTACCACTAAAGATTTTGTCCATGTAACCAAATACCACCTATTCCCCAAAAGCCTATTGAAATTAAAACAAACAAAAAAAAATCCTGAGTATTAGGAGCAAATTTAGATCTGCCCAAGATTGCTTATTTCCAAATGAGATAAGGGGAGGTCAAGAAAAAGGCTTTCAGTTCTTCAAGCACAAGCTGCTCATATTAGTTCCTTTCTAACCATTACTCTGTTTTCTGTTCTTCTCCTTTGGAACATAATTGGTACCAAAGTTGTCTCCATTCCATCACCTTCCCCTAACTCAAGATGTAACCACCCAACAGGTTCTCCTGGCCTTTGGCTCAGAAATAGTTGATTTATCAAGACAGGGGAATCACAATAAAAAAGAGGTCGATTCATACAGAGCCAGCTATATGGCAGGCTGGAGTTTTATTATTCAAATCAGTCTTCCTGAAAATTTGGAGATCAGGGTTTTTAAAAGTAATTTGTGAATAGAGGGTCAGAAAGTGGGGAGCGCTGACTGGTTGGGTGGAAGATGAATCATAGGGAGTTGAAGCTGTCCTCCTGTGCTGAGTCAGTTCCTGAGTGGGACCACAAGACTAGATGAGGCTATTTATCAGTCTGGGTGGTGTCAGCTGATGCCTTGAAATGAAGGGTCTGCAAAATATCTCAAGCACTGATTTCAGGTTTTAAAACAGTGACTCTTAAACCATAATTTTTACTTTTGTGGCTAACTTGTTAGTCCTGCAAATAGAGTCTAGTCCTTAGGCAGGAAGGAGGTTTGTTTTGGGAAAGGGTTGTTGTTGACTTTGTTTCAAAGTTAAACTGTAAGTTCCTCCCAAAGTTAGTTCACACTGTGTCCAAGAATGAGCAATGACAGTTTGGATGTTAAAAGCAACATGGAGTCAGTAGGTCACATCTCGTTCACTGTCATGATTTTCTCAGTTATAATTTTTACAAAGGCAGTTTCAAAGATACCATCTTTACCCCTGTAAATATCCTTCATTGACCTCAGGACTTTTACTCTTGCTGCCTCCAATTCATCTTACACCCTGCAGCCTGACATCTATTTTAAAAACAAATCTGAATGCCTTTTAAAACCCGCAAGAGTTTCCTTTTATTTCTTGGAAATTGACCCAAATCTTTAACACAGCCTATTGGGCTCCATATTATCTCTAGCCTGAGTGTTTTCCTGTTAGTTCTTCCAAGCTACTATTATTTCTCCAGATTCAAGGCTTTTGCAAATTTGTTCCCTCTGCCTGGAATGCTTTTCCCTCTCTGCACCCCTTGAGTGTTTACTTCATTTTACTCACTTTTTCTAATTTCACTTTAGACATCAGTGCCATGGAGAAGACTTTCCTTCACTGACTCCGCTCCCTCCCCCAAGTATCAGAAGCAGGACCACACTGGTTAACAGTCTAGAAACAAAAGTCAAAATCAAGTTTAAACCTACTGTTCTACCTCCAATTAGGTTCAGGTAGTCAAAAACCAAACTTTTGATTTCAAACTGCATGGCTCTTAGATTTGTGAATGTTAGAGGTAGTTTCATTATAGACTATGTCTTGGGTTAAACTGAGAAAAGAAGAACTTACCTGGCTAATTAGCAGAAATTTTGCTAATTCTAGATTTTGCAAGCAACCTGATTTATTTATTTGGGAGGACACGCACAAACACACACATATTTACATTTCCATATAGTTTAGCCATTTGGCTTTTAGCAGAGTACTTAAGACAAGTTTAAGAACAGTGGAGCAATTTTATTTCTTATGGTTAAAAAAGCCACATGCATTTCCTAAAGATCTGTATTAATCCAGAAATACTTTGGCCCAGATTAAGGGAGAAGGGCTGGGTATTCAACCATAATTCCGTTTTTTTCTTAAAAAGCCTAACTTGAACACTTCTTGGAGTTCTCAAAACACCACCACTTGACCCTTTTTAGCTCTTGTCAGAGTTTATAATTTTGTATTTGTGTGATTTTTTTTATTAATATTTATCTCGCTCAGTAGAAGGTAAGCTTCAAAAAGGACTGTGCTTATTTCATTCACCATTGTTCCTTGAGTTAACTTGTGCCTGGCAAATAATAGGTATAAGTATTTGCTGCGTGAATGACAAGGTGATTAGATGTATGATAACCTTCCCCTCTGCCCATCACTCAGCCGTCATTGGCTTAGTCAGCCAGTAAGCGGCTTAAGTCCCCTTGTGGCCCTTGAAGACTCTGTGACCGAGTCTCTTCTCTACCAAATGTCTACTGTCCTGAATCCCTGGGTTGGCTCCTTCTCACCTTCACTCACTCTTATTAGTTATGGATGTCATTACCTACTAGTAGTTGACTACTTATTGAGTCTTACTTTCTCAGAAGAACTAGTCTAGGAATTATGATGGAAGATGTTACCATTTTGACATATAATCAGTGTAAAAATGATTACTAAGGTATTTTCTTTCTTTTGTGGTACTAAGACCTAGTTTGCAATTTATATTTACAGCACATATTAACTCAAAGTAGCCACATTTCAAGTCCTCAACAGCCAGATGTCACAAGTGGCTGCCATATCAGATAGTGCATCTCTAGTATCTTCTCAGATACCCAGTCATCCCAGATGACCTTATGTGCATGGCTTTGGGCCAGAATGTCACCTCAGAGATTACACTGGAACCCTACAACTTCATGAAATTGCACATGACATTCCTCTTCCTCTTGTTTCACGTTCTCCTCTTCATCATCTCTTTTCCTCATCTTTCTCCAATGCCTTCTGGTCTTTATTTATCTTTTTTTCTTTCTGTTTCCTTTTCTGGTCTTTTGGACCCACACATTTCTCCCCCTACTTTTCTCTTTTGTCAGTAAACAGATTTTCAAAATAAACTCTTATTTCTGACACTTCATAATTTACTATATAATTTGAAGGATGGTATGAAAGGCAAAGTTATAGTATAAAAATTGAGGACTAGAAGAATATACCTCAGGAAAATATACACCTTTAAATAATTAATAGTTGATTTCCAGAGTTTAAAATGCCAATAGTTCAGACAGAGTTTTCTTTGTCATTAGATTGGTTTTCATAGCAAAAGAAAATCCAGGTTAAGTAAGATTTGCTAGCATCACACAGGCAAAACCTAGGGTTATATACCAAAAAGCTAATTTTCTTTAGCTTTTTGGTTTGTTCGTTGTTTTTCTGAGTACTACTTACATCGAAATTGCTGCTAACGTTAACGGTAACACTTAGGATTTACATTTGTGTCACACAGATCACAAGGTGATTACAATGAAAATGTCAACTCCAAAAAAGTCAATAAATTTTGAAGTATCACATAGACTAAGATATAAAGTCGAAGTGCTTCATATATGACCTTCCACAAAGTAATCATAGTCTACAGCCTATGGCAGATATACTTAGGGACTCTCTAATCCACCAACAGGGATGGATGCAAATGAAAGGCTTGAAATAAAAATAGAAATATTCTGCAACCACAACCACTTTCCCAGAAGGGAATGAGCAAAGACATATATACAGTCAAATGACAGTTTTTCACATTTATGTCAGGAAAGTAAATTCGTCTGGCCCGGCGCGGTGGCTCACGCCTGTAATCCCAGCACTTTGGGAGGCCGAGGCGGGTGGATCACAAGGTCGAGAGATGGAGACCATCCTGGTCAACAAGGTGAAACCCCGTCTCTACTAAAAATACAAAAAAATTAGCTGGGCATGGTGGCGCGTGCCTGTAATCCCAGCTACTCAGGAGGCTGAGGCAGGAGAATTGCCTGAACCCAGGAGGCGGAGGTTGCAGTGAGCCGAGATCGCGCCATTGCACTCCAGCCTGGGTAACAAGAACGAAACTCCGTCTCAAAAAAAAAAAAAATTCGTCTGAGTTCTCAAGCAAATGAAACTGTTGGCTTTAGTTCATTGTTATTCTCTAGTCACTTTCAATTCAGGGCCTTCTAATATGATGAAAAAGAAGTAAAACCTGTTGTCATTGCATCCTTTAAAATGTTTCATTACGAAAGTTAGGAGGTGAGGAGTATTTTGGAGATATGTCCTAATTCTGTATTTTCACAGTGAGGAAACTGAGGTTCAGGGGAGTTTACTGCCCAATATGCAGTCATTTAGAAGGTTAGTGATAGAATCTTGTTCAGAACCCAGATCCTCTGACTCTGTGCCAGAGCTCTTACCATGTCAAGCTTGGGAAAATCTAGCAGCCACTTTCTTCAAGGAGAAATTAAATTGCTTTTTTATTGTTTTTCTGAATTTTATTAGCAACTAAGGGTTAGAGATTTGATATTTGGCAAATTTCCTTAGTCATTAACCAACAATCAAATTGAGACAGAAATTTCCCTGGGTATTGTATTTACAATAGAGTGACCAAAAATAGCTGTGGAGGTCTCCTGATTTCTTAGAAATTTTACAGTATCACAATTGATAGTTACCATTGGGAGAAGGATATGACAAGCTATAAATGTTGTGTGAGAAAAATAATGTTGTCCTTGAAAGATTCCGTTTTCTTTATCAATTTTTGAAGAGGTAAATTTAATTAAGATGACTATCATAAGAATCTGCTGAGCTTTGTACAAATGCCCATTTATAAATTTGTCGAAATTTCACTTTCCTTATTTACTGAGCCATGAAGGGATTGTCTCTTAAGCATTAAGCTCACTAGACACTTAAAAATCTTAATTAATAATTACATTAATAACACAATTGCAAAGAGTTTCCATTCAAAAAGGTAGACTTATAAGTTCATTACTAAATGGAATTATAATAAAATTATTTTTTCTTCAGTACTGCTTTCCAAATATCTTTATATGGACATTTTAGTTGAGTTCCCTGAGGGAGCAGGGTCATCCTGTCTACCCTACCAGGAGCCCTGACTACCCAGGATAACACCACCACTGCGATTTCAGGAGCACCAAAGGCTCTTCTAAAAATAAGTTCTTCCAGTGGTTGACTGCTTCCCAAATTCAAAGATTAATCTTTTGGATTAGAGTTTTAACTCCAATGAAAATGCAAGCATCATATGGAGCCTATTAAGCCGATTTTCATCCTTGACATCTTAGTTTAGTTTATCAGAGTGGTAACCCAGTCACTTGGCAAAACTGAAAGGAAATTGGAAATGGGACACACATCATATGTAAAAAAAAAAAAAAAAAAATTGAAATTGTTATGAGCATGAGGTATGAAAGTAGGAGCCTAATGAAAGAGAAGCATGAGGCACTGCGTACCGAACACCATGGGGCTCAAAGTGAGAGGGAGTTACGGGAAATATACAAGAAAAGGAAAACTACGAATATTGTCTCTGTTTCCACACAGCTGCCATGAGTCAGCAATCCCTCTGTCTGTGAGTTATGACTCGTTATAAAGAGGGTGCTTCGGTCTTATCCCTGAACACAAGAACATTGTATTCACACAAATCCATGCGTATTTACCTGAAACATTTATTCTTTTTTTTTTAAACTTCTATCTTGTATCTTGATAATAAAGTTAAAAATGAATATTTCAAGTTAAGACAAGATAAAGTGATAAAATGGATGATTAGGAAGCTGAATGAGAGAGTGTAGCTAAGACATGTACATCTGTTAGATGCTTAATAACATTTTACAGGTACTCAGTGGACCAAAGCAATCAAACAAGAGAAATATCATTGACATGTTGTCACCTACAGTTGTTACTGCGTTTCGGTGCTTGCTCAGTTTTCTCAGTTATTGACAACAGAGATGTTCAGTTTATTGTTTGTGAGAAAAATACTCACTCAGGTGATAATACAGTAATTTAAAATGATATTTGATGAAGGAGATTATCTAAGGCTGTGCTGCCCAGTATAGTAGCCTCTAGTCACATATGGCTATTGAACATGTAAAATGGGACTTGTCCCAGTTAAGGTGTGCTGTAAATGTAAACCTTACACTGGATTTTGAAAACTTAGTATGAAAATAGTAAAATATCACAGTAACTTTTTTATTGATTATATATTAAAATGATAATATTTTAGATATATTGGGTAAAGAAAAACATATAATTAAAATTACCTTTACATTTTTTTCTTTTTTAATATAGCTAACTAGAAAAATTTAAGATTGCTGGCCAGGTGTGGTGGCTCATGCCTGTAATCTCAGTGCTTTGAGAGGCCAAGTGGGGAGGCTGGCTTGAGGCTAGGAGTTTGAGACCAGCCTGGCCAACATAGTGAGATCATATCTCAAAACAAAAAAGGAAGGAAGGAGGGAAGGAAGGAAGGAAGGAAGGAAGGAAGGAAGGGAGGAAGGGAGGGAGGGAGGGAGGGAGGGAGGGAGGGAGGGAGGGAGAGATCCCATTTCCTTTAGCAAGAGGAAGAAAATTGAAAACAAAAATAATTTTTTAGTTATATATATGTGGCTCATTTGTGGCTTGCATTCCATTTTTACTACATAGTGCTATTCTAAGGGATTTACTACATTATTAAAATGAAATATACTCATGAATTTAAATTTTATATTATAGTTATAAATGTTCAAATGCTTTCTTTTAGAAGCAGATGTATATTTGACATCAAAAATCATACGTGACTTCTTTATAATTCCATCTGCTATCTGGTGCAGGTGGGAAAAGTTCTGAGCTACTCTGATAATGCCTGAAGGGAAGAATCAACTGAAAGAAAGAGTGTCCAATTTCCTTTACATGAGCGAACCACCTTCCCTAGCCAGTCTGTGGACAGTTACATTTAGCAAAGATTCTTCCTGTGCCTGTCCACACTGGCTAACATGAATAAATGAACATTCAGTCAGAATGACCTCTGAGGATTCGCAAGCAAGTTTCAGGAAATGTTAGTGAAATTAAACTACCTACATGACTTTCTTGAGAGTACTGGTGAATAGTAAACACAGTAAATTCAAAATGTATCTCATTGGGGATCACACTGTGAAACCAGCATTAATTTAATTTACAAAGAACTTGAAATTCTTAGGTAGAGTTTGTTACAGAATAATTCAATTCCATGTGTGAAAAAAAGAGAAACATTCCCCTTTTTGCACAGTTGTGTACTTTTTGAAAGTCACTTAAACACTAAATTTCTAAAAATTTAGTAATTTACTGTTCATTATAAGAATCAATGACAAAATACTATTTTGTTTGTTTTCTTGTTTCTGACACATGTAAGATTAACGCTTTTTCACCGCAAAAGAAAAACATTATCTTTCGAGGTTGGGGAGTTTCTGTATGTTGGTTTTAACCTGCTAACTACATATGATATGATGAGGGATGAGAACATGATACATTTTTGTTTTTTTCAGGATCAAATGTAAACATGAGAGCTGCTTAAAAAAAAAAACTTCAAAAATTGGTTGACAAAAGAATTCTACAGTAAGAATTCGTGTCTTATTTTCTGGTAGAAATTGCAATTTGAGAAAAGTGGAATATTTTCTGGGTTATATTTACTCACTTCGTTTTATATATACAAAATTTCTAATTTACTAATTATAACTATATGACTATGAATCTTTTGCCATGGCTGACATGAGTTAGAATGATTTTTGTTACTACTTTTAACTCATTACAATCTCTTATTTAATATGTTTAACATGACTTAAAGTTTGAATTTGGGATTCTCGGATGACTTATCCATTTCTATTAATAGACATTTAACTCTCTGATGTGTATAAAATGATTGTTTACTATCTGGCAAGTTTTCTAACATAATTAATTATGATCAGCTGGAACTCTGAATCTTTTCTCTGTTTAATGTCAGGGTCAATTTCTGCAGGTGCTATTAAGGAGGCCAAGCATCAAACTATTTGCTCCATTTATAAAACTATAAAAACAAATACGATTCTCAACCATTTAAAGTTTCCCACATATTGTTTCCAACACAAAGACATATCCTCAAGCTCTCTGGGAATCCCAGTAATGACCTGTGCTGTTTGCATGCCCCACGGGTCCTGAAGGCAATCATCTCTCTTCTACTAAACCACTATCCAAAATTCATTCTTTCCGTTTACCAAAATGGGAATAAAGGACTGAGAATATTGGGGAGGAATAGAAGTCATGACCTTAATCTTTCTGGTATCTTGAAGACAAGTATATTTATTACCTTTGTAAAACCCATCTCCACTTGGGATCTGTAGGGAAGGATCTATGGTTATTTGATATAAAACCTACACATATTATCATTCACCAAAAGGACTGAAACAACAGAATGAGCATCTGAATCTACACCATTAAAAAGCCAAAGAAACTAAATTAATAACAAATGACATGTTTCCATTATGAAAACTAATCTTGTTTAAAAAAAAAAAAGGTGTTGGAAGTAAGTGAATGTATTTATTTATTTTTTTATTATTTTTATTTTTAAAGAGAGAGGGAGGGTGAGAGGGGTAGAGAGAGAGAGAAAGAGAGAGAGAGAGAGAGAGAGAGAGACACTGTTAAATTCTGGAGTGCAGTGGTGTCATCCTAGCTCACTCACTGCAGTCTGGACACTCCTTGGCTCGAGATTCTTCCAACTCAGCCTCCAGAGTACCTGGGACCACAGGCACATGCCATTGTGCCCTGACTTTTTATATTATTATTATTATTATTATTATTATTATTATTATTTTTAAGAGACAGGGTTTCACCATGTTGGTCAGGCTGCTCTCGAACTCCCGACCTCAGGTGATCTGCCTGCCTCAGCCTCCCAAAGTGCTGGCATTACAGGCGTGAGCCACCGCGCCCGGCCAAGTGAACGTATTTCAAAGTATCTATTTGCTACTAGCATTTTTGCTTTTCCTCATAACTCAAATTAGTTTTCAGTGTCTTTCCTATTTCTTGTCATAATACTGGAATTTAAAGCATAAAGAACATAGTGCATCTCAAAAAATAATATTTTGGTATCTATTATTCAATGAAGACTGGGTGTGCAAAAAAGAGAAGAGTTTAAAGTTTGTTGAAATTGTATTGTATTCCTGTTTTCCCCCTTAGCCTCACCACTAAATCAATGTGAGAAACATGTGGGAAGAATCAGAAGACAGGCAAAACCATCACTTTAGAAACTTAAAATACAACTTTTATGCAAAGGTCACTTGACTATGGAGAGAGCAGGAGAACATTGCCATGATGGTTTCAAGTACAACACGAAAAGTTATTTAGAAAGCTATTATCCCTTTCAGATGATCCAGGGGACAGGTATGCCTAAAAATGGGTAAGGGATTAAGCTTTGCAAGGACTTTGCCTGGCAGGTTTAGTTCGTTATCTGTTTTAGTCCTTCTTGCTTTTCAATGAATTGTGAGAGTCCTGTGTAAATAGGCATTTATTAAATATTTTTATTATAAAATAAATTATTGACAATGGACTATTTTTATTCAGATTTTTGGAAAACTTTTCTATTTTTATAACAGTACTTTCATCCTGTTTCACATTTTCATAGCCACATCTTTATGAAAAAAAAGAATCTATTCATAGGTAGTTAAAAAACTGAAGAATAAGGCTCATGAATTAACTTTATCTCTTATTTTCCAGACATTAATTAAAAATAAGACTATGTAAATTTAGAGATTATCCAAATATGACAGAATTAAGGGAACAATTTTATGTATCATTTTGTTGTACTCAATAAGTTAACTGCTAATGCATAGGTCATTCTTCAGAGGTACAAACATAGTCAAGAGTGCTCTAGAAAAGCCTGTACTGTCCTCAAAATACATACACACACATACACACACACACACACTCACTCACTCACTCTCACACACTTATTTTTAAAGGATTGGATGGGGAAAATGACCTAAAATGTCCTTGCTGTATGGTTTGGTAGCAATTTTGCCTTTTGCTTCTGAAACTGATACATTTGTGTTCATTGATTGTGGCTTTGAATGACGTTCTCCACTGTGAGTTCTGGGCAGGTTGCAATTGCATCACGCTTTTTTTTCCTCTTAAAAGGCAATAGCTTATTTTCAAAAGAGATGAGATTCTTGAAGAGATCTAAGTTTGCTACTTGCTTTATGTATCGTATTAGGATGTAATTTCTTAGTCTCTATTAACTGCACAGGCAGAATGACTTTATGCAGTATTTTGATGAATAAATATCAAAAGTAGCACCCTAGTTTGAGCATCTACTCTGATCAAGTGACATCATATATCCTTTTAGTATCATTAATCTATATAACAGCCTTGTGGGGTAAGAGTTATCCTAATCCCCATTTGATACAAGAGTACTTATGAAAAATGCCAATGACAGTGTGCAGGTTAGTACATTGTAGCAGTGGTAGTGGTAATAATAGTAGTAATAGTTACAGTTGCTTTTGTGACTGTGGTCATCTTACAGCCCCACGTTGCCACTTTAACTGAATTGATTTAAAGATATAAAGAGATAGGGAGATTAGATCAAAGTCAGGTTTATCATACTAGGATTTATGCTGTCAAACGTTACACCATATTGTTGTGGGTTGGTGGAGGTTTTGTTTGTCTGTTTAAATTTTAGATTTTCTGCATCCAAACACTATGCATATAGGCACTTCATCCTTAAGGGGACAATTTTTCCAAATTGTATTAAGTTTTGATTTTTTTATTTCTGACAACATACAGGTATGTACCTAAAAGGCACATTTTATCCGTGATACATTTATTTGTATGCACTTACATCAGGGAGTCTTTTCAGTGAATCAGCTACCTGACTGGTTGGCTAATTCTTCAACCATTGGTTTAAGTATTTCTGGTTTCCTTGTTCTTATACAATGTCATAAAAATGTTGGCTTAGGGCAGCGTATTCTCCGTAAACTATATTGTCAAGTATAGTAACAGTATGCATTATTTATGTACTTTCTTTATATTACTATTATTGCCAATAAAGATCATCTTAATGTCTTAACTAATGACATATAATATAAAATATAAATTTTATATTAAAGTTTTACATATAACATTTAATCTAATGTATTATTTCAAAAATATATTTATAGAAATAGAATATTGCCATATAATTTATAGTCACATCATATACCAGTAGATATAATTAGTAATATAAATTTAGCAGGATCTGTTATTTAGTATTTGTTTTTAGCCTGTGCTATGCATTTATTTATAATTAGTAAAAGATTTTTATTTCAGGGAAATTTAAAATTGACAAGACAAATGGGGGAAAAAATCCACTGAAGTGTGGTTCATTTTTCTAAGTACTATGTATTAAAGACATCATAAGGCCACTTTAAAAAACATGTATTATTAATTGACTCATAGATTATGTTTACATTATGTTTATTAGATAAGAAGTATGTGTTGAGATTCCATAGAAAGCATAGCAACATACTGAAAGCTGTGCTAGCCTTTAGGAATGCTGAAATATTAAAGTTCATTGATTCCAGGGAGCAACTATTTATTTTTGTGTGCTCGGAATTTTTCTGGTACATATAGAGGTCTGATTCATTTTAAATGCTCTAAATCAAATTAGAAAGTAACATTTAGCAAAGTGTATATTATCCACTTTGCATACTTCTGTAAAATACAAAAAGTTACATAGTTACAGTATGTGGATAAGAACCACTTTGCAACTTAAATTTTTTTATTGTATTTCTCTCTTACAACTATGAATACCTATAGTAATGGGCAGTGGCATTATTGGCACGGCCAGCCTTCAGAATATTTGCTCACTTTATGCCAGCATGAGGTTTACAGTGCCACTAAAACCGCTGCAATTTTTAGTTTTTTTTTTTTTTTATAAAGCTCTCTCTTACACATTCTTACTTCATCTTCACAAGAACCCAGTGAGAAGGCAAATGGAGTGGAGATTTGTCATTTCTACCTGCCAGCATTCCAAGGCCCTTTCTACTGGGAGAGGCCCCTTCTACCTGGGGAGACCCCTGAGATAAAATGGGTGGACGGTAGGGCTCCGCCTCCCTCTCCCTCTATTAAAGTCAAAGGAGAGTGCGCATCTCTTCACGTCCCTGTCAGCTCAAGTGCTTTCATGTGACTGAGGCTCAGCTAATGAGATGATCCTGCCTGGGATTTCCCCAGGAATGAGAGAATCAGAGCAGCTGAGGACAGTTTGGAGCCCAAGCTCATGGAGACAGTTTGCCTGTGGGTTGCGTGCTTTGGCAGTAGAACCACCTGGAGATTCCAGGGCTATCAAAGGCAATGTGAGTGTCTGGAGTGGACTCCTTTGTTTCTGCCATTTTTTCTCATGGTTTTTCAGCCTTTCCTCTTGATATGGTTTGGCTATGTCCTCACCCAAAATCTCATCTTGAATTGTAGTCTCCACAATCCCCACGGGTCCAGGGAGAAACCAGGTGGAGGTAATTAAATTATGGGGGTAGTTGCCTCCATCCTGTTCTGGTGATAGTGAGTGAGTTCTCGCGAGATCCGATGGTTTTATAAGTATTTGGTCGTTCCTCCTGCATTCAGTCTCCCTCCTGCTGCCTTGGGAAGAAGGTGTCGGCTTCCCCTTTTCTCATGCTTGTGAGTTTCCTGAGGTCTTGTCGGCCATGTGAAAATGTGAGTCAGTTAAACCTCTTTCCTTTATAAATAACCTGGTCTCAGGCAGTTCTTTATAGCAGTTTGAGAACAGACTAATACACCCCTTAACTAACCCTCTCATATATTTATTTAGTGCATCCCTATCACATTTAACTTGAGTAGGTTGTGTTTTTTTTTTTGCAGTTCAGAACACAGGTGATTATAACAATTATTGATCTTCCCCAGTTATAGATGAAGAAATTGAGCCATACAGAGGTTAAGTAACTTGCTCGTGGTTATATAGAAAAGCCAAGCCTCAGTTCTGTGTCTTCTGGTTAATGGTCATTTCTTTAACAGCACGCTGTTTTCCATATGTGTTGAGTGACCTTGCAGACGGTGAGGTGTGCTTCCTTTCTCCTGTCTATCCCCTCCATTGCAGTGCTTACTCCTATTTCCTGTTACAGTGCTTTTCCATTTGCCATCAAATTTGGTCCCTTACTGGACTGTGGGGCGTCTTGGAAGACAAGGATTATATTATATACATCTTTCTCTCAAACATATACTGGAGTGCCTGGGTGCATGCTTACTACCAATACAGATTTTAATGAAAAAGTGAGCAAATTAGGGCATAACTTAACTGAAAATATTGATATAGGTTCAAAGTTGGTGCTATAAGATTGATTTAAAAAACCTATTTTTTTACCGTTCAAAATTTTAGGATATTTTAAATGAAGTGTTTTTCCTTGAACATATAAAGATGTTCACAGCCAGGTGCAATGACTTATGCCTGTAAATCTAGCACTTTGCGGGGCTGAGGTGGGTGGATCACTTGAGATCAGGAGTTTAAGACCAGACTGGCCAACATGGAAAACCCTTATCTCTACTAAAAATACAAAAATTAGCCAGGCACAGTGGTGGCACACACCTGTAGTCCCAGCTACTTGGAAGGCTCAAACCTAGGAGGCAGAGGTATCAGTGAGCCAAGATTGCACCATTGCCCTCTAGCCTGGGCAACAGCAAGACTCTTTCTCAATAAAATGAAATAATAAAGATAGTCACTTAGTAATCATTTATTACATGCTAGGTTTTAATATGGGAATAAATAAGAATGCGTCTCTTTTCAAAAAAGTACTGCAGATGGATGGGGGAAACAGATGATTCCATAGCTCAGATATGGGAGCTGTGGGCAAAAGAGCTGTGGTAATCTGAAGAGTGAATAGAGCAGCAGGCCCACTGTCAGATGCCATGGGAACCACTAGACTGGCATGGGGATACAGCTCTAGGCAGGATACTCTGCACATCAAGGACAATAGCCGTAATCCTTTGAAAGCTGCAGAATAGCACAATGTGCTTTGCTTTTCCAGAACAGTGTGAGATTCCCCTGCTACAAAAAATTACCTGTACTCTTAACATAATTATTTTTAAAGGTTATAATCAAATCTTGTTATTAAAAAGTGAGTAATTTTAAAATTATGTACCACTTGGAAGTAATACGTAAGACTATATTTGGTTTTTCACTCATTAAAGCCCAGTACAACAGAAGGAACAGATAAATATATAGAGAGACAAGACACATAGCTGTAGATAGAAAACCATATATATGTGTGTCTATGTATATCCATATAAAGTAGGATAAAAATGTGTTAATATTTCCGCTCTTCACAAATAATGTACACAGTAGAAAAAAATATTTAACTCCAAGAATGTTTCGGTATTGTTCACAGACAATTACTACGGTACCCCAAAGCCGCCAGCAGAACCAGCACCATTATTGTTAAATGTAACAGACCAGATACTGCCAGGAGCCACTCCAAGTGCTGAAGGAAAACGGAAGAGGAATAAATCAGTGAGCAACATGGAGAAGGCCAGTATAGAGCCTCCTGAGGAGGAAGAGGAAGAGAGGCCTGTGGTCAATGGAAATGGAGAAGTGGTAACACCAGGTTAGTCATTTAAATCTTTTATGGGTTCACAAATTGGCTGTTTTAGAGCTAAGATGTGTGTGTGTGTGTGTGTGTGTGTGTGTGTGTGTGTGTGTGTGTATGTACATATATATATATATATACACACACACACAGAGTAAGATATATATACATATTATGTGTGTTCACATGTAAATATATATTTCAATTATCATGAGAGAGATTATGATATGAAATGGAAAGGATGTGGAATTAAAGAAGTCGAAAGAATAAGTTGAAAGTGGCCATATTCTTTCAACTTTAATTTTTTATTTCACTTATATAATATCTGTAGCAATATAGTGAATGATTTAATCCTCTAGAAGATATTACAAGTTATATATAAGGTTGTGTAAAGTTTTGAGGTCTTTGGTAATATTAGAGAAAATCTATTCTTAGTCATCTTGCTATGCTTGCAGTTCCGTAAGTAGAGGTTATGTCGTGTAATTTAGTTAACAACTTGAATGAATACAATCCTCAAAATGGCTACAACTGCAGAATGCCCATGTATTTGTTTCTTCTTCCTTACCCCCCAATCTGGAAACATGAAGAATGTATGTTTATACATTAACAATGTGAAGCCACTACCCTTGAACGAGGAAAATAATAGCTGTGCCTTTGATTTATGATCATTATACCACATATGTAAAGAATTAGACACAGATATAAAATGTGTTTGTGTGATATATGGATTTGCATTTTTCTTATTAATAGAGCATAAGAAACAGATTTTTAAAATAAAATTATTCATAATAAAATATTACCAAAACAACAACATATACTATGGCATTTTGGTAGCGTCTTGGAGAAAGTTTCCAACATTTTACTATTTATTTCTTAATAGTAGCATATCAGTGGGCATTGAAAAAAATCTAAGGTCCTTATTAAAGCTTTTAAAAAACTGTTAGCATGTATATCTTTCATACATATTATTCTTAAGATATTTTTATTACCACTTTGATGTCTCTGTTTTTGTGTTTTACTGTACTGTTTCTCTACTAACATAGTATTTGAATTTTTATGCTGCTATTTTTATCAAGGAAAAACTTCATAAGCTTACCTTTTATCTTCTTTGTTCAAAATGCCTATAAAAGTGTTCTTCACTGAACATAAGGAGATTGAAAATCTAATCTATGCTAATCAAGGTATAAAACCTAAGGTACTTTCATCTTGATTACTCAGAGGAGGACAGTCTCCTCCATTAATATATGTGAGTTCTATTCTCTGACTCTGGCATCATTTATTTCTAGATACAAATGATAAAAATCATTGTAAGTAACGTAAATATAATGTAATTGTCAACTATGAAATGATGTGACAATTTTCAAGCGATTACATACCTTCCTCTTTTTTAATTCTGAAGTATCTCTGTCAAAATACTTGCTTTTAATTATATAATTACATTTGAATTAAATCGATAGTACATAGTTTTCTTAGCTGATCTTTGATATGAGAAGCAGAACAACTCAGCTGGATTGAAGCAGTAACTGCAAAAGAAGCAGAGGCTGGGGTCAGATAACAGTTGGAAAATTTCTTACTAGTTGACATCTAGTGGTTAAAAATGTAAAACGCGTATTCCTGCTAAACCAGGGTCATTGATCCCTATTTCATTCCTAACCTGTGTAGGACAAATAAAATGAAGAATTCTTGATTCACAGACTTTTAAGCTAGAATTTTATTTAATTGGGGGGCTTACTGAATCTAGAAAGCACCATTTCCTTCTATTCATACCTTTAGCATAAGGATGATGTGCTTTTATGGTTAGGAGGTCTTCATGTTCCCCCGAGAAACTGGATAAAACTGAACCCTTACTGATTAATCTTATGACTGCCTCTGGATTCCTCAGCATGAAGAAAGTGAGAACAAACTGTTCAGCCAACACTAGGTTTTCAAGACAGTCAGCAGATGCTACCAGCAGTGGCTCTGTAAATCAGCCTGCTGGACAAGTGGCCCTGATACTGTCCTTTTCTTTCATGTTATGGGGAGACGAGAGAGACAAATCGGGCAGCCCTTCACCCACTGTTCAAAGATGAGAGGTACAATCTCAAACTAAAAACTGGTCCATCATCTGTTAATAGAAGTCTCTTGACAACCGCAGTCTTTGAAATGTCTTTTATGTTTATCAAGTAGAGACTTCAGGAATTTCTTTGACCTCCTCTGATAGGCATTTTCCAACTCTTCACCTTTTGAACCTCCTTACATTGTTTTTTTCTAGCACAATGTTTTTGCCCTGCCTTCAGGTTCTTCACATTCTTAGCATTCATCTGGTACAGGAGATTTCAAAGAGGTTTAAGAAACATGTTTCTGGCTAGGTATGGAGGCTCACACCTGTAATCTCAATACTTTGGGAGGTTGAGGCAGGTGGATCACTTTCCTAGGAGTTCGAGACCAGCCTGGGCAACATAGCAAAAACCCTCCCTCTGCAACACACACACACACACACACACACGCGCACACACGCCAGTTGTAGGGGCATGCACCTGTAGTCCCAGCTACTTGGGAGGCTGAGGTGGGAGGATCACCTCAGCCTGGGGAGGTCAAGGTTGCAACGAGCCATAATGGCACCGCTGCACTTCAGCCTGGACAGCACAGTGAGATGTCGTCTCAAACAAAAAAGAAAGAGAGAGAAACAGGTCACTTAAATTTTAGTAAACACTGCTCTATATCAAGTAACTATAGTAATAATTAATGTCCTTCAATTCAGAGCACAAATATTGTGATCAATGAGGTGGATTTGGAAAATAAAAGCATATTTAGGTAATATTCCATTACAAAGGAATATTGATAATAACGGTAATAAGTAATAAAGTAATTCACTTATTTTGAATGCTTACCATGTGTTAGGAGTGGCCTAACCTCATTATAGGTATTAGTTCATTTAACTATCTTAACTGTCCCATTAACTGGGTACTACTTTTACAAATTAGGAAACTGAGATACTTGGTCTGGTAACTGGAGTTCACTTATAGGAAGTCTTGGTCCACAACCCATACGCCTGGCTGCCATGCTACCCTGAGTATTATATAACCAAATACAAGTGCAAATATATTTCTTAGTGATATATAAACATATGACCACTATTTTACCTGTACATCTTTAAAAGTAGCATTGTAAGTTTCTACTTACCAAAAACTCTTTAGTGCTTTCATTTCTTGAAATCATGTACAGTGAACTTACATCCTTCTGTGGGCATAAAAAGTTCATAGTTTTAAAAATTCTGTTCATATATAAGCATCAAATCTACCAATATTTGGCTTCATATATACTTAACAAAAATAAAGTCTTTGCTCTATGTAAATAAAGGTTGTAGATGATTCCTCAGTTTATATCTGACACTTATTTTTTCATCTTTTCTCCTTTGAACTATAGATTATACTTAAAACTACAGTTTTCTTTTTCTGTCAGACCTTGTCAATAACCACCTTTAAATATATAAGTTCTCCAGGAATTTCTGCTAACATTATCAATGTTATCAAAGTTCCCATGGCATGTCAATAGTTATTTTACTGAGCGTCCTTTCCTTCTGCTCAAAATTACACCAGACACACAGAGTTAGCCCATGGCACCTAGGAAAACCATGTAATGATTTTTCAGCGTCAGATCAGAAATGTTTCTCTCTCTTCCACACATTGCCTTGGCAATGGAAATCAGTACAATTCTATCCTTAGAAATGTAGTTTTATCCTTGTCAGTAACAAATATTAGAAAAAATCAAAAGGCCGGGCATGGTGGCTCATGCCTGTAATTCCAGTACTTTGGGAGGCCAAGACAGGTAGATCACAAGGTCAGGAGTTCAAGACCCTCTGGTCAACATAGTGAAACCCCGTCTCTACTAAAAATACAAAAATTAGCTGGGAATGGTGGCATACATCTGTAATCCCAGCTACTTGGGAGGCTGAGGCAGGAGAATCACATGAACCCGGGAGGTAGAGATTGCAGTGAGCTGAGGTCATGTTATCACCCTCCAGTCCGGGTGACAGTGTGAGACACCATCTCAAAAAGAAAAAAAAATAAACAATAATGGCCACTCTACTTTAATGGATACAAGCGATGGACCAGGCATATAATACATACATATGCCATCTCTTATCCCATAATAATTCCGTACTTACTTTATGAGTGAGATACTGAAATTTTGCTTAAATTGCTTAATTAAAGTTCATTTACTGGCAGGGTTGAGATTTGGATCTAGTAACACCTGAACTCACCCCCTCTCCAACACACTTCCCAGAACTGTTAACCATGCCAAGGACAAAGTGACTTCTGACCTAGCTAGAGTAAATCCCAATCCAGCAGCTTAGAGGATTTAGTCTACACTGTATTCCATCGTATTTGTCCCTTACTAGGCTCAAGGCAGTGATGTTAGATTTAATGTAAGTATGATGTATCCTTATGTCATCTTACAGATTGTTTTTGAACTGATGTTTAAAATTCATATCCTCTGGAAACCTTCCCTGACGTTAACTTCATCTATATTTAGATATTTTCATCTTTCTGTCTATCTTGTTAGAGTTGACATCAGCCCCATGGCTTCAAATTCTATAGATTTATCTGCACCCTTCACTGCTCTCCTGTGTTTAAGGTATATTTCTAACTACCACTGGACAGCTTGACCTAAGCATTATTTCTGCGACTTAAACGTAACACGTTTCTCGTAAACTCTTCTCCCACAGAACAAACAAGCAAACCGATTCACAAAGCCCTTTACCTGATTTCTGTAATTCTACTTTTCACCCAGATACCTCATAATTATCTTTAATGTTTCTTTTCCCCATTCTTGGTATTTTTTATTAGGCACAAAAGGGCCCTTGGTTTCCACCCTTTCCTTCGAAATATCACTGCCCCATCCTAGAGTCCCGCTTTATTAACTCATTTGTAGACTGTAGTTCCCTAACTGATCTGCATGCCTCCAGGATTCTTTCTGATCAAATTACCTTTCATTCCACAATAGGTAAAAATTCCTGAACCAAAACCAGGTCACGGCAGGGCACGATGACTCACACTTGTAATCCCAGAACTTTGTGGGGTACAGGCGGGTGGATAACTTGAGGTCAGGAGTTCGATACCAGCCTGAGCAACGTGGCAGAACCCTGTCTCTACAAAAAATATAAAAATTAGCCACTCATGGTGGCATGCACCTGTAGTCCCAGCTATTTGGGAGATTTAGGTGGGAGGATCACTTGAGCCCAGGAAGGTCGAGGTTGCAAGGAGCTGTGATTGTGCCTCTGCACTCCAGCCTGGGTAACAGAGTAAGATCCTGTATCAATAAACAAAAAACAACAACAACAGGTCATGCAACTATCCCCGGAAGTTGAATGAGTTTGTTTCCATTGGTTCAAGTTCCTCAGACAGCCACTGAGGTCCGCCTACATTTGACCAGAACATCTCGGCTAGCATTGGCTCCCATTAATCCTCTACATAAATTCCCTTCTCTCATCCACATGTGACACTCAAAACATTTTCACCTGTGTCAGGCCATTCCCACGTTTGAATTCTCTTTCTTTATTCAAAATCCAATAAAATTTTTTCCTATTTCCTCGGAATCACTTGCTGACTTTCACAATAAAAAGTAAAAACTGACCATCTCTGAATGACAGTAATACAGCCTGCACTTTACATGTATTTGGAAGGTATTATTTAGCCTGGTACTTGTTGGTAACTTTTCATGATGTACATGTCTGGCATCCCCATATATATTGTAAACGTTATTAGAACAAGGATTTCTTTGAGTTTTCTGTTTACCTGTTCAGCAATTAGCCTCTATCTTTAAATATTTCAAGTACTTAGTAAATCTTTTATTTTTATTTTTATTTTATTTTATTTTTGAGACAGAGTGTAGCTCTGTTGCCCAGGCTCACTGCATCCTCCACCTCCTGGGTTCAAGTGATTCTCCTGCCTTAGCCTCCTAATCAGATGAGATTACAGGTACCAACCACCATGACCAGCTAATTGTTGTATTTTTAGTAGAGACGGGGTTTGACTGTGTTGGTCAGGCTGGTCTCAAATTCCTGACCTTGTGATCCACCCACATTGGCCTCCCAAAGTGCTGGGATTACAAAGTGAGAGCCACCGTGCCTGGCCACAAATCTTTATTTTTTAGTCAATCTTGTCTAATCTCTAGATATGCCAGTTTTACTGTATCAATATGATTGCATTCCTTTCATGCTCACTTTACACTATTCAGTGTATTCAATATGCAGTGCTTCTTAAGTTTGAAAAATATATCCCTGACCTTATATTCCTTCAAAAGGTAGTATAACTTAAAAAAAAAAAGTATACAGAAGTGCATTTTAAAATACATATTCTTAGAGATGAGAATTAGCCGGCCTCCTTCACTTTGGCAATACCAAAGACAGATAGATGGTTAATAGGTAAGTAGATAGAATGTTTTAAAAGATTGAACCCTCCTTCAGGAAAGCAAAATCCTGTAAACCAGAGTAATTAGGTTAAGCATTCTTGGATTTCTTTTATTTAATGAGTTATCCGCTAAACTTCTCCGGAAAGTAATTCACTATTCTCTTGTAGCTTCCCCTCATGAGCTATTAGTAAGCCCAGTGCAAAGAATTAAAAATGCACATATATTTTAAAAGCAGTTAAATCTCTCTGTTAATACACACACACACACACACACACACACACACACACACACACACACACACACACACACACAATGCCAGGAGGAACAGTGCCCGTGAGAGCTACCTTCGCCAACAAAGAGAATACAGTATGTGTACACAGAGCTGCCTTCTCCAGGCCCCCAAGCCTGCAATTAGTGCAAATGAACTGCATCTCCCAGAGAGCAAACAGAGTGTCCCTTATGTGATCACCGAGTGTCCTCGGCAATGATCTCAGTTCACCATTAGGGACCGGCATCCAGGTCCTGTGCTGCTTGGCACGCTGACTGTGCATGCACCATCAGTCCTGGTTCTGTGAATGAGATCCTGTCACTGTCAGAAGAATTATGTCCTCCGTAGTGAATCTCACTGTTTTCCTGTGAATAATGCCCCACTCTGAAACCACCCCAGTGCCTATGCTCTGCTTATTTTAGTGTGGGTTCACAGAGACTGCGATTTGTGTATCTACCCAGATCATTATCTTTTTTGAGCAGGGTGAGGATAACTTAATTTTATGATCTCATTCCCAGAGGACTGGATTTTATTTCTTCATTGGATGGGAAAATTTCTGGGGCTGCTGTAAACTAGCCTTCTAATATCAGATACTCCATGTATAAATGAGAGGCATTCCATCTTTTCTTAAAAGAATTATTTGAAAGTTATAACTGCCCTAATTGTAAAATGTTCTGACTATCTAGGTGTAATTACAAAGTAATGATATGATCACTTTAGAGTTTGTGGTGATTGCAATTATATTACTATTAATGTTATAATATGATTAGAATGTTAATTATATTACCATTATTAATTAAACTATTATATTAGTGATTGTAAATATATCATGACTAGTGTTAGAAGTGCCATTTTAAATCAAAGCCCAGTCACGTTTTGATTAAACTGAAAGTGATGGATGTGAACCTCTTCAGCCCTTTATTATTATTATTATTATTTGAGATGCAGTTTCACTCTTGTTGCCCAGGCTGGAGTGCAATGGCATGATCTTGGCTCACTGCAACCCCTCCCTCCTGGGTTTAAGTGGTTCTCCTGCCTCAGCCTCCCAAGTAGCAGGGATTACAGACATGTGCCACCACACCCAACTACTTTTGTATTTTCAGTAGAGATGGGGTTTCACCATGTTGGTCAGGCTGGTCTCGAACTCCTGACCTCAGGTGATCCACCCACCTCGGCCTCCCAAAGTGCTGGGATTACAGACATGAGCCACCACATCCGGCTGTCTTCTCTTAAACAGATTCAACATTGCATACCCTCAATCTCTGGGGAGAGTGTTTCTCTGCTTCTCTGCAAGTTTACGTAATTGGTGTGTGAGGGAGATTGATGCACAAGTGAGGAAGGCAGAACAAGAACAGCTAGCGGAACACCTCAGGTTTCTCCAGCAGTTACAGAAAGTGCATGGAATTGTGAAAAGGTTTAAGTTTCTTCAGGTTTTCCGGGCATCCTTACACTCGAAGCTTTTTTCCAGTCACAATCATATTTTCTCTGTAGGCCTGATTTTCACCTGTGTCCCTGTGTTTCTTATCTCATAGCTCTCCTTAGAAAAATGATTGTGATTATTGGTATGAAATCCCAGCTACTGTATTGTCAGTGATTGCTCTAGCTATTTCTGACTGAGATCTGGCCTTTTTCTCTGAAGAGGGTGTAAGGTCTCTCTGAGTGCCCATTCCTTCTACCTGACTCCATCACTGGGAACAGTATTCTGATTTTCTTTTCCCTCCTATTTGACTTTTTGCTCTCATCAAAAAGTGCATTGACTCCAATCTGGTTCCAAAGAATAGCTCTTGAATTATCAATATCAAATTTAAAGTCTTTCTAATTTTCTCTTTCATCTCCTTTGAATTTCCTGGAACTTCAGAAAGTGCCTCATGTTTTATATAATACTATACTCCTGATTTAAAAAAAATTGAAGGCAGGCTCTAAGAAGTATTGTATATGCATGTTCTTTATTTCATTCTTTGCTGTGGTTTTTTAAATATGTCAACATTTGTATCAGTTTCTTTCACCCCAAAGTTTGTTAAGGATTTGGGAGACTTGTTTCTTGATGACAAAAATCTTTAAAATGCATTACATTATGAAAACTACATAGCATATATAATTTCAGAGCTATGAGGACTAATTTTATTGCCATTATTCTCTACTTTTATTAAAGTGTTAAGAATTACATATTGCAGAAGGAAGAAAATATACTAATTAAGGCAGTTCTCTCCTATTAATCTAAAATAATTTTCTCTGCTAATCTTTCTGTAATTCTTTTCAATTTAGTTTTTATCTCTTAGGAAATATTTTTCCTTGTCATCTTCTACTCAACAGACATTGAAATTTCTTGTTTCACAATTTGCCATATTGTTCTTTTAGTGCTTTAAACAATTTATAATTAATTGTGGGTTTTAGATATAGAAGAAAAATAATTTTGAGTAATGAAATATGTGTTCTCAGTAAGTCATATATCCCTGGCTTACCCCTGAATAGAAAAGATGTAATTCCTTTATAAATATTACGTATATATTGAGTGGCCAACACAGGCAGATCACAAGATCAGGAGTTTGAGACCAACTTGGCCAACATGGTAAAACCCCACCTCTACTAAAAATACAAAAATCAGTCAGGTGTGGTGGTGTGTTCCTGTGGTCCCAGCTGCTCAGGAGGCTGAGGCAGGAGATTTGCTTGAACCTGGGAGGCAGAGGTTGCAGTGAGCCGAGATCGTGCCACTGTGCTACAGCCTGGGCAATGGAGTGAGACTGTCTCAAAAAAAAAAAAATTAAATAAAATAAATCTTTAAAATTTACTTATATAAAGTATTTCTTCACAGGATTGGGGATTTCTGCTTCCTAGATTGATGTATCATCTCAAAAATCAGAAGCGTAGTTAATCATTACATTAACTTTCCTTAATTCTAATTTCTTCTTCTAGACTTATGTTTTTTTCTGGCCCAAATAATAAAGGGGAGTATCTATTTCCATCTGAAAAAAATATAATACAGATATAGATATATTTGCCATACTGTTTAAGGATGTCTTTATCATCATATCTTATATGATAAGAATTATAATGAATTTTTTTTTCTTAGGACTTAGAACCACTTCAGAGCACTGAAGAGTCAAAAAGTACTGACTAAAAGTCAATAATCATTTTACATACGAAAATCTCTGAAGGATCAGAAAGATAATTATTATTGCTAACTTGATTGCTGGAGCCCTGGGAGTAGCAGCAGGAGGGAAGCTTGCTTTGCACAGCTTTCCTCCTTTGTACTTCTGGATTTTGTACCGTGTGCATGTTTCACTATGTCAAACAAAAATATTTTTTAGATGATGAGCAAAAACGGCACTATACATTCTGCAAATATTTTAGCACCCATATTAGAATTCTTCTCATTTTAGAAGGTTTAGGAAAATTAAGAAAATTGATGAGCATTCTTTGAGCAACAATTGACATTCTTGACTGCTTTTGATCGTCTGGCTGTGTAGAATGCATGACTGCTTCCTTTCTGAAGACACTGAAATGTGTCTTCCACTTTTCATGGCAGGATATAACCTATAGTACGGCCATGATAAAAAATCAATTATATAAGTTTACAAATAATTCTATATTAGAAATAATATAATTTTCCATATATAAATTCAACACAGCAATATATGTTTCTTTTGTCCAAATTTCAACCCTGAAGTGTTAATTCATTTGCAAGAGCCTGTGGTTCAAATTCTAAGAACTCCAGCTTCCAGCAGTGAAGAAAACAGTCCTCCCACCACAATCCAATAAAACCTTGGATCAATACAACAAACATACTTTTTAATGGGATTGGTGGGTTAGCACAAAAGCATGGAGCAATCTTTAAGCCCCACCACATCCACCACAGTGGCCACTACCACAAATGAGTAGAAACCAGAGTGAGGAGCAGACTAGAAAGCCAAAGTTGCCCCTGGAGTATATGAGGAGACCACACACTGGGCCAATATAACATTGGGGAGCTGTGTTTCCGATTCTGCTTTAAATCAGTGCTCTCAAAGGTGCCAAAGTGACGCCAAGTTTGTAGCTCAGTAGCAGCCCCTGGTGCTCAACAAAAGCAAATGCAGAATTCTAGAGAATATAAAAGAGAACTCGGAAAAGAAAGCATCGTTTCTGAGGATTGCTTCTCCTCTAAATTACTTAACCCTACTACATGTCTCTATTGAGGAAGAAAAGCTCAATTGATGCAAATACCTTTTAAAGAAGAAATACTGCCTTTACCTGTATCCTTTTCTGACATTTGCATTACTTTTTGAAAACCCCTAGTCTCCTAAAAATTGTAGAAAATTGACCGTACCTCTTGTTTCTGTAGGCAGAAATCATTTGAAATGCTTGACCAATTTAACTACTCTATTCAGTGTTATAAACAATGGAATTCAGTGGTAATAATAGATAACATTTACTGAACACCTACTATATTCTAACAGTTTATCATTCTAAGCACTTTATAGGTAAGTCTCATTTAATCCTTACAGGAAGGTAACTTCACTATCCCCATTGTACAGTTAATAAAATTGAAGCATCCACAGAGTGATTAAATAACTTGTTCAACATCCAAACTTTAAAGGACAGATTCAAACCTATGTGGCCTGACACCAGCCTTAACCATCTTGTTCTACGGCTTCTTGTAGAGACTCTTTGTTGTTATCTGGAGATTTCTAAAGGAAAGGTAAAAAATGTTTAGATATCAAGTTATTCCTCTTCTCTTTCTTTATGAACTACAAATATGTTCCTCGATCCTTTTTTTCTCTCCGCTTAAATGTTTTCCAGCCATGCTTATTTCCAAAGAAATAATATAAAGACAAGGAGAAAAAAATGATTGGATTTATTAAAATTTGTCACATAGCCATTATAAATATAAATCACAGGGTAAGGTGAATTTTGGAAATTCAAATCTTATGACAGTTTAAAGAAATAAATGTTTCTATCTACCTTAGAAACAAATCCTTCAATTATTTTCCCTCATTTCAAAAGACGCCAGTTACAGGAAGCTGCATGTTAACTGTATACATAGACCGTGTCAAATGAAAATATGGATGAGATATAAAATAAGTGTTTTTCTTCTTGAAGTGTCTTTATCTTGGCTTCTGGTTATTCTTTCATGAAACTGAATGGAGACATTCAAAACCATGACAGTCTAATTCCTCCTTGGTCTTGTACCTGAGAGGCAACGTGTTAGATACTGGCAGGGCAACAGACATGAAAACAAACGGAATGGCTACAATGCATATTTTTGTAATAACAAACCTTAGACTGGACCAGAACCATAGAATGTATATGGACTGAATTGAATGCACAGATTCATACATTTACTCTCCCCATTAAACGCTTTCAGTCCCTGTGCTATGTACAGATCTTTGAGCCTTTCTGAATTTCCTACTGAAAGAAGAAAATTGTATTTACTAAATTCAACAAAACCCTTAGGGCAGCCAAGATGAAAGGAATTATATTTCTTAATTCTTCACAACAGTTAAAGTGTATGTTTTAATAAAATAGGTGTTTACAGGTTATTTTTTAAGACTATATGATATAAATGTCTGTTTTGTGCCTCAACTTTTCTGTAGAATTTCTCAGAATTCTATTTAACAGTCCTAGTCCCGTAGAAACTGTTTTCATCCTTAGCATTCTCTAAGAAGAGGTGTTTCTTCTTTACTGAAATATTCTTTGTTTTTATTGTCAGGGCAAAAAAAAATTCTTATTCTGCTTTGAATGACATCTAAGAGACACAGAAACACAGTGGGAAATGCACAAAAAATGTCGGTGTTTGATGAAGTCTGTTCACTTTAGCAGTAAATAAGGAAAAAAATATATTTAACATATTCCCAAAAGGCTATTTTTCAATTTAACAATAAAATTATACTGAGAAATGCATCTTAGAAGTCAAAAAGAACAATTTTACTTGGCCATCTCCTAATCAAGTATAGCTTCACACCACTATAAAAAAGGTAAAACATGCATGCGTTATTGGCTCCTTCTCCATAGTCAGAATTTAAATAGATAAACAGACAGATCTGACCTCTATGTGATGTGTGCCAGGACATGTCTATATGCACGTATTTCTTATCAGACTGCTTGGAGCTAGGAATGCTAGCTGACACAGGCAACCTTGATTGGCGTGGAAGATCTGATTATTTCCCTTCAATTATCATGAAGTCCTTTTCTATTCATTATGGGTAATTTCTTAACTACTTACACAATGTCCAATATATGTCATTAAAAAAAATTTAAGCCACATACAGAAGAAGATATAATATTATCTAAAATGCAACAGAATTAATTTCAATTTTCATATTAATCAGGGAAATAAATATGATATAGCATGAAACAGTAATCTGTAGTCCTTGAGATGTTAAATATTGGTTCAGTAAATTATAAAATGAACTAATCTAGTATGCCATTTTATGAGTTGAATTGTGTCCCCCACCCCCAAATTCATATGTTGAAATCTAAACCCCCAGTATCTCAGATGTGACTTTATTTGGAAATAGGATTGTTGTAGAGATAATTAGACATAATTCGTTAGGATGTGGTCATCCTGGAGTAGGGAAGACCCTTCATCGATGACTGGTGTCCTTATAAAAAGAAGAAATTGGAACACAGATGTGCACACAGGGAAAATACCATGTGAAGACTGCAATCAGGCTTTCATAGGCCAAAAAGCTGCCAGAAACTAGGAGAGAAGCCTAGGAAATAAATCCTTCCGTACTGCCTCCAGTGGGACCTGGCCCTGCCAACACCTTGATATAGGACTTGAGCCTCCTAAATGTAGGACAGTGTCTGCTGTTGAAGCCATCCAGTTTGTGGTGTTGAAATTATGGAAGCCCTAGCGAACTATTACATGTCATTTGGACCACATTCTCCTTGATTGTATACTGCGTGGCTTAGTGCTTGATGGCTAGCAGGCTCTAAATAAATGTTTCTACTAGTGGAGGAAATACAAGACCAGTTCCTCCTCTCACTTACTGTTAAATATTGGAGTTCCTCAGACAACTGCTTTACATACTCTTGTTTCTAATTGCTACACAGTCTTCCTAGAAAATTGTACTCCATTATTTTAAGTCATTGAGTATCAGTTAAATCATTATCGTAGTATTCTATATAGTTGCTCCGATTTGGGGGAGCCAAGTCTTCACCCCCTGGTATTGCTTTACTTGTCTGAGAGAGTGCTGAAATTTACACTCCACTGTCTCTTTTACTCACTCTGCCCAGAAGAAGTGCAGGGATTTATCTGAGTGATACAACATGGAAGACTAACTTGGATTTTCTTGGCTCACTTCCTCTTTTCCTCCTCTAAATATTCTCCTTTGCTCTTCTGGGAACAGATTTTGCCCCTGCATGGAAGCCCTGCCCCGATTCTACACTGCCAATGAAAAATCGGTCCTCTGGGTTTTGCCAGAAGCCCTTGATTCTCATTGTAAACCACATCCCTAGATGAGCCTTTGAGAATAATACATGTAGGAACGTTACGGATTTTGATTTGCCTTACTCATTTTTTTCTTATTTTGTTAAGATGGAAGAGGTAGGTGCTACTTACTGCTTCCCTGTCAGCCAGTTCACAGTAGCCTGAAAAAAAGGTCTGTACTCTCCCCCATTAAGGTCTTGTCAAGTATCTTACACATTATAGATATTTAATTTATGTTTGCTACTGTAATGTTTGATCAATTAATTAGGAATACAGAAATGCATGAATAAACAGATGAGTTAGATAAACTGGGAGAGCTTTGCCAGTAACCTCTGATATATCAACAAATATGATGATAGACTTCTCCAAAGACTAGATCCTTGTTACAAGAGGTGTCTTACATTTCTCTTGAGAATTTAACGGTATTACACAGTAGAAGGAAAGTTCATTTGCTCATACCTAAGCTTCTTGAATGACTTCTCTCAGGATATTCTATGTTTTCTTTTCATTTGGTCTTTTAAAACTATTCCAATCTGGCTGCACCAACCATACCACCATAAATACTGCCAAAACTGGCAGCCAGTGTCACCAGTGATCTGCACATCATTAGATTCTATGGATTTTATGTCTGGCTGGACAATGCAGAAGCTTTAGCCACAGTTAAGTGTCTTTTCTTCATCACCCTTTGCTTGACTTTTGCAACATGAAGGATTTTTAATTTTCCCATTGCTTCCTTGGCTGCTCTTTCCTCATCTCCTTTTACCAGTCCATTCTTTCAGTGACTTAAATGTTGAAGCTCCTCAGACAGCTACTCTAGATTCTTGTTTCCACTTCTCACACTGTCTCTTGGCAATTTCATCTACTCATGGCTAAAATTGTAGTACCATCTAGCCATATGCTGTTGTCTTTCAGGTTTATTTTTTCCAGCTAAGAACTCGTTGACTTGACATCTCCATGAACCTCTAACTCAGTGTGCCCAAAACCGAATGCATAGCCTGCCCCTGCCCGCACAGAATCCTACACCCACTTCCCTGCTTCCAATCTCAGTGAATAGCCTTGCCACCCACCATGTAAGGTTATAAAATCTACCCTCTAAATATTTTTTCATCTCCATGCCACCATCATTACTTTTTGAGAGCACAAAAATAACTTTTCACTGCTCTATAAACATCTACTCTTGCCACCCTCAAATCCCTAGAATAGTTAAGGGGATCTTTGTGGGAAATGAAAATCTAATTTTGTCATCCGCTTCAGTAGATCATAGCAGTATCTTTGTTCTCAGGACACACTTCCAAATCCTGAGCATGCCTGATAAGGCCTCACCTCATCCAGCCCTTGTTTATTTATTTCTCCCTTACCTTCTGAAAGAAGCCTCAGATCTTATAGCACATTGAAAAGAGGTTTACCCTGACTCTTTATATGAGATTAGACAAATGTATATACAGAAGATCCCATAGACATAAGATTCCCTTTGGTACCACTCATCACATTTAAAATTATTGTATAAAGACCACACATCTTGACAAATTTGGAGTTCCATGGGAGCAATGATCAATGTCTCTCTTGTTCACTCTTCTGTTCCTCAGTGCCTGGCACTAGTTGAGTGCATAATAAATATTGATTAACTGAATATTGAATAAATGAATATGTTCAGAGCATGACCTTGCGTTTGAACTTTTCAGTGCAACCTGACATTTTGTGTGTTCTGTGTACATACCACAGTGTATGTAATTACATGTTGTAATATGCCACAGAAAAGATTATCTGAAGATAGCAATGGTACCTATTTTAACTGCTTTTATCCTACAAAATTTACAAAGGTCAAATCTGTATAAGGAATCAGCTAGAAGACTATGTCATTAAGGGCCACATTATATTCATGATTTCCTTTCTTAAGGTCAACACAGTGAAAACTTATAAAGTGTTCTTGTGTTTCCTAATTTCTAATAGATACTTTAATACTGCTCTCCTAGAGTGATGCAGAGAGGGGAAAAATTGGCCCATGCAATTTATAGTGACACAAAGACGATATTCTAATTTACTCATTTACATAATCTGTTACCTTTTGAGGTTATAAAAATAACAGATGTCCAATGAAGGTAAAGATATGTAAAATAAACTTCTCCCACCTCCGTCCAAATTTACGGTCCTGAAGTAATTGAAGTTGACAATCTATTGTACATCCTTGCAGTCTGTTGTCATGCTTATGTAGATATATAACTATATATCACTTAGAGACCTTAATGTTGGCTTATTTAGAAAGATAGGATTAATAATATACATTTCTCTGCAGATTAGATTGCTCTTGAAGTAACAATTATAAGCATTTTTGAAAATCAATAAACTATTCATTGGCTTTAAACTACATAGTTTTCCATGGTAAAGATAAACACTCTTTATTTAATTATATTCTCATTGGTAGGCATTTATATCATGTCCAGGGTTTTGCTACTACAACCAATAGTGTAAAAATAGGATTATATAGGCAACCTTATATGATACTGCCTTTTTTTCTAGAGGATATGTTCTCAAGGCAGGGTAACTCAGTCCAAGTCTATGTGTATTTGTAATTGTTTAATAGGCATTACGTTCCGAACACTTGCAGAATCTTACATTTCCAAGATGGCTGCCTTATCCTCACACTGCCTCTCACTACATTTCAGCCCTTCTGAATCTCAGTAGTGCTCTCCTTCTAGTTTCTGGTTTAAGGAACAACTTCTTCGTATTTACCTTAAGGATATTTCTTTCTCTCAGTTGTACCTGCTGCACTCTTCCCCAACAAATAAGACTCACAATTTGTCCTTGACAGCAGAAAAACTAAATGTGGGTGAAAAAAATCCCTGAATATCTCAGTAAACATACACAGTAGGAGACATTTCAAAAATATCCGCATTATACAATTAAGCCTAAACCTTGACCAAATTATTTGCCCAATAATCTTATCCCATGAAAAGGTGGTCTTCAAACTTATCTCATATACTCACTCCCCGAAGTGCCTACTGATGAGAGCTTTAGAATGTCTCTATTTTCCTACCTTTTCTCCACTTTCTAGAACCTGAGCTTTCCTAAGATAAAGTTTAAAACCCACGCTCTTATTAGGTCTTCATTTATTTTTCTTTTTTCCAGAATCTGTCTTTAACACATATTTAAAATTTTCCAAAATGTGATCGTCTTCCATTTACTTTTAACTATATTATGTGGAATTTATTTCTTCTGTATTAGTCCATTCTCACACTGCTATGAAGAAATAACTGAGACTGGGTAACTTACAAATGAAAGAATTTTAATTGACTCATAGTTCCACGTGGCTGGGGAAGCCTCAGGAAACTTATAGTCATAGCAGAAGGCAAAGGAGAAGCAGACACCTTCTTCACAGGATGGCAGGATGGAGTGAGTGCAAGCAGGGGAAATGCTAAATGCATATAAAACCATCAGATCTCATGAGACTCACTTACTACCAGGAGAACAGCATGGGGGAAACCTTCCCCATGATCCAGTTACCTCTACTTGGTTCTGCCCTTGACACATGGGGATTATAATTCAAGATGAGATTTTGGATGGGAACACTGCCAGACCATATCATCTTCCTACCTCTCATTTTCTCTCCCTATTTTGAGATCTCTGCTCTGATTCAATTGTCATGATATGGTTAGAGTAATTTTTCAAATATTACCCTCAGATAAGGTACATGGAGACTATATATTCAGAACTTTTGGATGTTCCAAAGTGACTGTCTTTGCTCAGATAGATCAATATCTTGGTAGAGTTAAGCTTGGGTTACTTTATCTTTTTTTCTCTTAAGTTACTACAGATGTTACTCTCTCTTTGAGCTTAGAGTATTACAGATAAAAGGTCTGATGCTCTTCTTTTCCTCTTTTCTAAGTAATCATGTCTGTTTAATACGAAACTGCTAAAGTTACCTTCTAACATTGTAGTTTGGAAATTTCAACTAGATGAGTCCAGGTGTCTGTATGTTTCATTAATCTGTCCTCAGATTCAGTGAGCGATTTCAGTCTGCAGACTGATGTTTCTTTGTCTTAGGTAAATTTTCTTCTATTATTTATCGATTTATTATTTATTCTTGTGTGTTCCTTCTTCTCATTCTGGAACTCATACCATTTATATGCTAGGGATCTGGGATCTGTCCTCCAAGCCTGTTACCATTTCTCTTAAGGTAGTTTTGGCTCCATTATAAATAGCCCCCCTTAGCCACAAGGGATGTGCTCCAGTCCTAGTGGATGCCTAAAACCTCTGATGGTACCAAATCCTACCTATACTATACACAAAAATGATAAAATTTCATTTACAAAACAGATGCAGTAAGAAATTAACAGAAAAATAACAAAATAGAACAACATTAACAGTATACTGTTACGAAAGTTTCATGAATGTGGTCTTTCTCTCTCTCTCTCTCTCAAAATATCTTACTGTAATCATCTATTTTTGTATCATGGTCGACCATGGGTAACTGAAACTATGGAAGACTTGTGTTCCTTGTTGGCAGAGCTGTATTCCTTTCTGGATTCTCTAGGAAATAATCTGTTTCCTTGCCTTGTCAAGATTCTAGAGACCACCAATATTCCTTGGCTTATGGTCTTTTTTTGTCTCCTAAGTCAGCAACATTGCATATCTTTGGCCATGATTTAGTGGTCAATTCTCTCTCTTACCCTTCTTTTCTGCCTCATTTTTTTTTTTTTTTTAGCTTTTAAGGATACTTGTGATTACATTTAATCATAATCATCCAGGTGAAGCCAACTGGATAATCAAAGATAATCCCCCCATCTCAAGGTCCTTAACTTAATCACATCTGCAGATCATCTTTTGTCAAGCAAGATAATATTCATATATTCCAAACGTTAGGGTATGAACGTATTCTGGGGGCCATTATTCTGCTCACCACACTTATGTTGTGAAATGGTTCTTACATTACATCCTTCAAACCTCCAATTTTGTAAACATCAATAATTAGCTGAAAGATAGATGATGAGAAGGACTGAAAGAACTCAAATAGGCCTAGTAATCATTTCCAGAGCTGCTTGCAATTATGCTGTTTCAGAAATGTTTCCTGTTAGCCTTCATAAAAGTTTATTCATAGAGTTTATTCCCTGGTACAGCATTCTCCATAACCAGTCCAGAGTTACCATGGCTGGAGTGACTAACCACGTGCTCTTGTTCTCTCATAGAGTCCAGTGAACATGAAGATAAGAGTGCAGGTGCCTCAGGGGAGATGCCCTCCCAGCCTTATCCTGCCCCAGTGTACAGTCAGCCTGAGGAGCTGAAGGAGCAGATGGATGACACAAAGCCAACTAAACCTGAGGACAGTGAGGAACCAGACCCATTGCCTGATAACTGGGAAATGGCCTATACAGAGAAGGGTGAAGTCTACTTCATTGAGTGAGTTTCACACATTTCTTTCAACAGTGCCGTAAAGATCATAGCAGGATATAAATGATGTAGCAAGCCAGACGTGGTTTTAAAAAAAAATGAAATTCTTTTGTTTCTGATAATAGCTTTTTTCTTGGCGAGAGAATAATGGGATAGTGCCTTAACACAGTTAAGGATCCTGGAATATAGATATAAATCAAATAATGGATTAAATAATTGCACCCTACAATCTTTTATAATCACGACTAAAAAAAAAATCTCCATATGATGCTATTATCGAATTAGGAATAGTCTAGATCTCATGTGAAAATGCTTATTCAACTCCTTCCAGGACCCCCATCTTGTGCAAACAAATTTTTTTTCCTATTGTCTAAACTAATTGCAGAAATATCCACCATAATGTCCAGGAGTTTAATAGAATGCAACTACTTAAAGTAATAGGCCACAAAAGAAAACAAAAATTGATGTTGGTTGTTTATTTTTGAGTCAAGGTCTCACTCTGTCTCCTGGGTTAGAATGCAGTGGCACAATCACAGCTCACAGCAGCCTTGACCTCCCAGTCTTAAGCAGTCCCCCCACCTCAGCCTCCTGAATAGCTGGGACCACAGGTGTGCACGACCATGCCACCAAGCCTGGCTAATTTTTGTATTTTTAGTAGAGATGGGGCTTTGCCATGTTGCCAAGGCTGGTCTCAAACTCCTGGGCTCAGGTGATCACCCACGTTGGCCTCACAAAATGCTGAGATTGTCTATAGCCATACCACCCTGAACATGCCCGATCTCGTCCAATCTTGGAAGCTAAAGCAGGGTCGGGCCTGGTTAATACTTGGATGGGAGACAAAATGCTGAAGTTACAGGGGTGAGCCACTGTGGGAAGCCAAAGAAAATGTTTTCAGCATTTGACCCCGATGTCAGATGTCAGTAAAATAATTTGGCTTTGCATAATTCATTATACTTCCTTTTGCTATATTCCATTCTATTAGTTGCTTACAATTTTTATGACTTGCTAAGGAAACTATAGTGCAAATCCTGAACTTCTCAGTAATACTCAACCTACTCTTTCTTTCAGGACATTTTTTTCAAGATGTAATTTTCGTATACATCTTATTAATAATGTAAGGCTTTTCTTTAGCTTGTAGGATTAAAACAACTTTTTAAAAATTCCAAAGTAGAAAATCTTAGCACAAAACGAAATTGTTGATGTGCCTAAGACAATCAAAGTGTTCATTAGAAAGAACTGAAACTAATGTAAATGAATGACCCTTAGCCTGTTAAAGTTAGAGAAGCCTCAAAGAGAAAAAATAATAGAAACTGAAGTTTTCAGTGTTGATGGTGGATAAAAATATGTAAACTCTGGTTATTTAAGCAATACACTAAAACTGGATTTTCTTTTCCAACCTGGAGTGATTTATAACTTAGATCTCTATAGGCAGAATTCAGTTGTGAAATTGAAATGCTACCACATACCAACATTTAATTCTCATGTGACGCTGGAAACTTTGATACATGCAGCCAAGGGACTGAATAATCCAGTAATTACTCAGTGCTCTGCTTGACTCCAACGTGGATGAGAAATGTAATGTTTTACAGAAAATGAATCAGTAACATTCACCTTTCAGCAAATGTTCTAATTTTAAAAGGAATAAGAATCTCTTACATTATTTTTTATTGCTACAATCAATGACCAAGACATCTTTTATCAATTATTTGGAAAACAGAACATCAGAATGTTTAAAAAGTGACCAACTAAAAATAATATTCATATGTAGAAACATAATTTTGGTATTGATAAAGATAGCATGACATCATTGCAGGCCAGAAGTCAAAATGCAAATCTTACATGTGAAGTCACAAATAGATATTCAGAACAATTGATGTTTGGAATAAGGAAGCAGATGACATACTTATTTTTATTATATCAGACGAGAGGAGTAAGGCTATATGAAAATAATAAAAGGAAACCAGCATGACAAGTTGATTAAAGAACTATTTTCTTACAGTGTTTCCCCTACTGCAATCATAAAAGCCATTTTGATGATTGTAAACTTTCCTCTTTTAACTATTTGAGGTTTTAAGGTTGTGAAGAAAAGAAACTTCAAAAGACAGAACTCATCTTCCCAGTATATAGTAAATAGTGAGGCTTGGTCAGGGCTTGAAGTAGTCTGACAAAATGATTCTGTGACTCTAGTCAGTCACCCAAAGTTGGCATTCAAACATTTGTAAGATTTTGTCCTTGGTCTCAAACTTGTTGGCGAGTTGGGGAAGAGAGACAAATAGTTATAAACAACTGGTCAATAATTTCTGAATTTTGTGATACTACTCAGGGAAGTCAATGCTTAGAATAGGTTTAAGATATAAAAGGGACACCACAGAGAAGGTGGGACAACATAACTTGAAAAGTTAACAAAGGGTAGATAGAGCACTCCAGGTATGGGAACTGTCATTGCGGAGACGAAGTCCTTAGGCGTCTTAGGAATGGTGAGGAAACCCCTGGTCCTGCTAGAGAAGTAGGTATTCGTTGGTAAATCCCAGGAAATAACTGCTTAGTTTTCGTTTCACGGAATCATTAGTGCTTTTGAAAGGCAAGCAAAGGAGAGGCATTTTGTTGTTGTTGTTTGAGTTTGTTGTTTGTTAATCTTCCTAATGTTGGAGGGAAGGACTGGTGGACAGTATTAGAATAGATGGAGGTAGAAAATTAAAACAAAATGGAGGGAACAATTTCATCTGCAGTGAACGAGCTGATGCTGAGGGAGACTAAGGTGAAAAAACGATCAGTTCGTGTCCTTTGTAGGGGCATGGATGAACCTGGAAACCATCATCTCAGTAAACTGACCCAAGAACAGAAAAACACTGCATGTTCTCACTCATAGGGGGGTGTTGAACAGTGAGAACACATGGACACGGGGAGGAGAGCATCACACACTGGGGTCTGGTGGGGGGGAAGGGGATGCGAGGGACAGCAGGGGGTAAGGAGTTGGGGAGGGATAACATGGGGAGAAATGCCAGACACAGGAGATGGGGAAGAAGGCAGCAAACCACACTGCCACGTGTGTCCCTATGCAACAATCTTACATGTTCTTCACATGTACCCCAAAACCTAAAATGGGAAAAAAAAGGAGCCTGGAGTCAGAGTAGAAGTGACCATGTCTGGAAAGTGACTGACAGAGGAGGCAGGACCCAGGCAGCCTAGGACACCTGCTTAAGATTCCTCCACAGACTGGAGGCATCCCGGCCCTCCCGCTCCCCCACACACTCCGCCTTACCCCTAGTTTGCGATTCATCTGTCTTCCATAAAGAACCTCAAGATGTGGCGTGATGAACTCAGGTATCACAGAGCGGGGAGTGGATCAGTGTCTTTTTGGTCTGGTCCCTCGTGTCCCGACCAGCTCCACCAACAGTGTTGCAGTTTCCTGTGCTTTACTTTTTCTTTAATTTTCACTGATTTTCTCCAGTCTGTTTTCATTCTTTGCCTTGGAATGCTCCTTCCTTTCCTAATTACATTTGAATCAGCATTTCCACCCCTTGTCATTAATCTGTGAGCACCTTTGTTCTATGACAAAAAATTTCTTATGTGACTAATAAACTCTACTATGAAAGGTCCTTGGAAGCAGATCTTCTAGAGCATAGCAGGAGACAGTGGCTGGGGAGGGAGCACGGCTGAGTAATAAGACATGTCTTAAGGACACAGCCACCATGTGTCTCAGAGGCAGCTCTGAAGCAGTTATGTGCCGGAAATCATGATAGAAAGAAAAAGTAGAAATACGTTCATGGGATGGCACAATTGTGCTAATTAACACATGTATTACCTCACATACTTGGCATTTTGTGTGTGTGTTGAGAACTCTTAAACTACTCTCAGCAGTTTTCAAGAAGACAGGACATATTATTTTTATTAATTAAAAAAATAAGAAAAAATATTTTTTAAAGGAAAGGTAGAATACCAAGGGGGAGATAAACCAGAGGGAAAAGTCAAGAAGAAAAATGAGAGATTTGTGAGGGAAAAAGTGCTGACACAAGTAAAAACTTTTCTCTTTGTACAGATATTGTGGGAGCCACTTAGAGTAACGAAAGTCTTCTCTGTCAGGTCCCAGCCTCTCATTAGACTTTGCTGAAGTCTGTCTTCTGTGAAATGAAGATCATGATAAAGCAGAAAATAACTGAAACAAGGGAGAATGATCCTTTGGTTCTGTGTACAAAATATGTATGTTATATACATATATATTTTATATATATGCAATATATATACAGAATATATGTATTTATATATGTACATAATATCTATTTACATCTTGTGTATGTATATTTATATATTGTATATATACTATATATTGTGTATATATTTTATGTATATAGTATATATCTATATAAAATATATAATAGTTATTTCTAAATAGAATAAAAGAACTCTACACTGAAACATTAATTTTAAATATGTAGTTTAAAAAGACATATATTAAACAGTATAGGTGTTGAATTAAGGTAACAAGCAATTCCATTAACTTGTCTCTTATGCAATAATGTTTTGAAATATTTATTGATTTATTTAATATTGCAAAAGAATTTATATGGCTCTGTCCTTAAGAAGTTCTGCATTTAAGAGGCAGAGTTTTTTTTCTGCCCTCAGCCACCCTGGTAAGCTAGTGGGCAAACTGTGTTTCCCACACTACTCAAACTGCTTCCTTTGATGAATGATAAAAGCGGATTTCTTCTATTATATTCAATGATATTTTATTGGGAAAGGAGAATTGCTGATTTTTATGCAGCATAATTTTAAATTCTGAGTCAATCCATGCTTCCAAACATGCTTTAAAATAATAATAATGTCTTATGTTTCATAATTTTCAGGAGGCTTTTAAATGTATAATACTGGAGAAAACCAGTAATTTCTTGGACTTGCGTATCATGTTCATTAACATTATCATTGAAATAGGCAGTATATTGATTGCAAATCCAAATGGGTTATTATCTATTGCATGGGCACCTTTTTTAGGTGTGTTTGGGTTATCTTAACAACAATAGCTCATCTGTTAAGAGTTTATACTCCATTCACTTAATCTTCACTTTATGAAACTGAGGCTTTTAGAGGTAACTACTTGCCAAAAGTCAGACGTAGGCAGGGCTCTTTGATTCTATTTATTCAGTAGGGGTTTATTGGTCATGTATTATGTCCTGGGGATCATTCTAAACCGTGAGAATACAGTAGTCAAAAAAACTGACAAGATGAAGACTTTGATGGAATGTAGTCTGTCTCCATGGTCCTTGCTCTTAACCGATTTGCTGTGGTGCCCACTTCACATCATCACCACCCTATAAAGTGTTTGGTTTATCCACATTTTGTAGATGAGACTTTGAGGCATCCTTGGGCAAATTAACATTCCCAAGGTCACATAGCTCTTTTACTCTAGAATCATTCCCATTATCTCATCCTACCTCCGAAATATAAACACACATTGACTGAGAGAAAAGTAAACTTTTATATTACAAATAGTATTTGTTTTATAAGTTTCTTGGCCAGCAATTCACTACTCCAGAGGCTAAATGTTCCATAAAAGAAGAGCTGCCACAGGGTTAATCTGGATTGACATGCTTTGGGAATCCCATTAAATTACTTTTTTGTTTGGGAGTCAGTTTAGTTAGTGACACAAAAGAGACTGCTATTGCTTTGGCAAAAAACAAAAAGACAACAAGAACCTATTTGTTTACTGCCATCTTCCTGAATGGCAGTGAACACTATGTCATCTTAAATAATAGATTCTTAAATGCAGGCTTTTGAAACTGAAAATCACATCTGTGGAAAATGTCATGACTGTACATGGTTTCCAAATATTTGTCAGGGCTGAATTTGCTTTTAAATTCTAAACAAACACACAAGTAATTTATGTTTCTTTTTGTGTTCCTGTTTCTGTATCTTCCTAAGTTTTAAGTAAATCACCAACTTCCATTTCCAAAAAACATTAAACTTCATTTATTAAATAAAAGATAAAATACTTTGGAAATTTATTGGAGAGAAATATAAAATCAGGTTTTTTTGGTAGGCAGCAACACCAGAAATATACTTTCTTATTCTATACTTGACATATCTTCCTAGTCACAAGTGTGGCATAGGCTTACTGTTAATTGTATTATAAAAACGGGAGATACATCAAATATTTCTTCATATATTTTTTTTCTTGTGCCTGCACAAGATTCTGGTATAATTTCCAGACAGAAAATAAATGTTTTAGACAAAACAGTGTGCAATACACACCCACAATATCCAAAACAATATTTGTAATGTAACTTCTTTAAAAATATTTTCTAAACACATGAAAGGTAATATGATGGCAAACTCAAATATTTATAAGCTTAAATGAAATTGTAGGAATATTATTTAGGAAATGACCACTAGAGAGATTATTGACAATAGCTTTATTTGCAGATGACCTATGTATAGATTGAAAAAAATAGTGAAATTTTGGGTGAACGGAGTCTTGAAGGAGCAAGTTTCTACTGTTTATCACCAATTAGATATATTGAATCATCGTCTTTAATAATTCTTTGGAAGAGAAAGTCTTTTGGAAAATGTTATAATCATCCTGAAGATTTTATTGACGATCGTGTAAAATCTACTCAATTTATATATCTTTAAAAATTAATGCTTTCAGCAAACTAACACAGGAACAGAAAACCAAACATGGGCTTGTTCTCGCTTATAAATGGGAGTTGAACAATGCGAACACATGGACACAGGGAGGGAACGTCACACCTTGGAGCCTGTCGGGGGGTTGGGCCTAGGGGAGAGAGAGCATTAGGAGAAATACCTAATGTAGATGATGGGTTGATGGGTGCAGCAAACCACCATGGCACATGTAGACCTATGTAACAAACCTGCACGTTCTGCACATGTATCCCAGAGCTTAAAGTATAGTAATTTAAAAAACAGTTTTTAAAAACTAAAGTCAACAATCTGTCTTATTACTGTCTCTGAACCTATATCACTACTACTATTGAAACCTTAACATCCATAGACATTTTGAATTGCTGTTGACTCCAGAATATTTACCTGAACCTTGTTTATCTTGTTCACAAGATTATTTTATGCAATCAAATGTCATTGGCTTTAATCACTTGTTATTCTTATGGCGTAGTATTTCCCAGAGAGAAAAAAATACCGTTTAACTCTCAGTTTAAGACCGAGATTCAGAACTGGCTATTTGGAGGACTTATTTATCATTATTTTAAGTCTGTTTCTAGTTTTACAGAAAATAGAGCAAAGGAAAGAAGTGTGTTTAATAATAAAAGTTTTTCATTTCACTACAAAAATTTCAGTTGATGAAAGAAAATTCTTCTAATAGTTGTACAGCAATGAAAACATTGTTTTGCTCTGGTTGGCAATATTAAAGAAGGAAAGAGAAGAGGAAAAGGAAACAAACTAGAAAGGAATGGAGAACATGCTTTAAAATTAGGTCTGAATTGGGTTACCTTTGAGGATCCAGTTATGCATATACCTAAGGAACAAAAATGAATTGGCCGGGTGTGGTGGCTCACGCCTGTAATCCAAGCACTTTGGAGGCCAAGGCAGGTGGATTACCTGAGGTCTAGAGTTCCAGCCCAGCCTGACCAACATGGTGAAACCCCATCTTATTAAAAAAAAAAAAAAAAAGAAGAAGAAGAAGAAGAAGTTTGTACCCTGACTGGACAAACAGTAGAGTGAATAAAAAACTGAAACAAAAGATTAGAATATGGCATGATCTATAAGAAAATGTTAAGTTTTGCTCCTAATAAATACTGCATGCATTGATAGTATTTCTTACTAACCTATTTGTTTAATATAGCTTCTAAGACCAAATATTCATATGTACATTATATGAATCAGGTTTCTAAAAAGACATCATTTTGGAAAAATACTCAGATTTGAATGAAGAAAATTTGATGTGAAAGTGGTTCCGGGCCAGGAGTGGTGGTTCACGCCTGTAATCCCAGCATTTTGGAAGCCAAAGCAGGCAGATCGCTTGATCTTAGGCATTTGACCCTATCTCTACAAAAAAATTAAAAATTAGCCGGTGTGTGGCATGCACCTAATACCGGCTACTTGAGAGGCTGAGATGGGAGAATCGCTTGATCCCGGGAGGCGGAGGTGGCAGTGAGCCAAGATCATGCCATTGCGCTCCAGCCTGGGCAACAGAGCCAGATCCTGTCTCAAAAAAGAAAAGAAAAAGAAAAGGAAAGAAAGAAAGAGAGAGAGAGGGAGGGAGGGACGGAAGGAAGGGGGAAAAGGAAGAGGAAGTGATTCAAATATAGAATTTAAATTTATAAGGAGAAAACTTTTCCAGTGATATTATCAGTTTCTCCTCAATCACAGTTCTCTCTTTTGTCTCTATGTACATGGAACTTACTATCATACTTAGTGCAAAGCATTTAGACCTGAAAAGGAAGTTAAGTAGTGATTACTATCCATAAACTGTAGATAAAAGTCTGTTTCTAAACTACTGGCAGAAGCTGGTAAACAGACCCTTGAGTACTATTCCAGGGAGTGAAATGAAGCACCTCAGTATAAAAAGCCATGTGTGAGGTTCCAGATGCCTTTGGTTTCAGACCACAAAAAACCTTGTACCTGGAAATCAGTTCTGAATTTAATGCTAGGGGCCTCTTTCGCTTGCACGCACTAGCTGCTTAGCTTTGGGCAAGTTACCCACCTTCCCCCAACCTGGGTTTCTCCATCCGTAAAATGGAATTCATAATACTTAGCCACAAAGGTTTGTTAGCATTAAATAAGGGGACATATCTGAAAGTTCTGCTGCTATCTGTGGCACAGTAGACAATCGAAAATGATATGAGATAGTGAGAATAACTTTGCAATGGTGTACTGGGCTGCAAATAGCTTTTCCTGTTGAAATGAAGCATGTTCTATGTGAGAAGAATGTTTTCTCAGAAGGTAGGATATTATTTAACTTGCTGCTCTGTCAGTTTGGCAAAGGTTAAGGTTACAAATTGCACAGAAATTTCTGTTCATTGCTGATCCGCCTCTTGCATATTTTCACGGCCATTCTGATATGAATTTAAACTAGAAATGCAAACTTGACTGAAGTTTCACTTCTGGGTCCTCTAGATAGACCCAGTATTTATTTGAACATCAGAGAAGAGTTTTGGATATGCCCATATGATAAACCATTGTTTTTGGTTTTCATCCAGGTTTTTAAATACGACATTGACTGAACTTAAATAGTTACTGGCTTTTTCACTTGACCTCTCACTTTTTGTGATCATCACATTAACTTTATCCTAAAAAATACATGAAGTAGTATAATAGTATGATTCAAACTTTCCTAGAAAATATTTGTTTCATTCCCCAGCTAGAATAAGAACAGTTTGTGTGCAAATGTAGCCTATGTATTTGTATGTGTCTCTGTTAAACTTGAAATATAAAATTATATAGCATTGACATTTTCTTTTCCTGGTATTTTTGTGACACACAGTTTGGATAAATACAGAAAACTGACGTCATACACCTGAATCTGCCCTAGCTAGGAAGTGAAAGGAAATCACCTCCTTAAACTGGAAAGACAATACACAGAATGTGAAAAAATCCCTCAACGATCCCATTTTGAACATGGTTTCCTGCCCAACACCTAATTCTGTTTTCAAATGGAATTATTTAAGGTTTAAAATATGTAATTTAAGGGAAGTAGAAGGGCTGGTTGGTCTGTTGTCTCCCAATGCATTAAAAATATCCTCTTTGCAAGGCATCTTGGAAGAACATGCAAATTCCAAGGCTGGTGAGAACCACTATTGAAAAATACTGTGCTGGATCTTCACGTGATGTTTATGACAAGTACTGAAGGTAGCTACTACCCACATTTATTTCAGAATCATTTCTGAAGATCAGCTAAAAATGCTGTTAACTATAAGAGACTCATTCTGTCAAAATGTATTAAAGTGACACACCGTTAATGCTAGTTCAACCTAAAAAAAAATCAGCCTGTAATGAAATGCTTTATATAAACTCAGGAAGGCTTGAAAATTCGCAGTTCTCTACTAAATTAGCCAGTATTTGAGACCGATGGTGGTGTGCAATAGAAGTGGTAATTTGACTCCCTGCAGTGGCTTAGTAATGTTTCCTTAATCTTACTCATGTATGTGTTTGTTTTTGTGAATATGTCTAAGGAGCTTAGAAGTGACTTTTCTCCAAAAAGGGGAAAGGATTTGGAAGAAGCAAGTGAGGACAAAAGAAGAGAAATGTATTTTCCTCAACTGCTTCCCAAGATTTCTCCCCACCTCGTAGAAACATAGACATCAACACACACATAGACACACACATACTTTGAACTGAGGTATGTCTGTCAAGAGCATTTTGTTTTTTTGTTTTGTTTTGAGACAGAGTTTTGCTCTTGTTGCCCATGCTGGAGTGCAATGGCATGATCTTGGCTCACTGCAACTTCCACCTCTAGGGTTCAAGCGATTCTTCTGCCTCAGCCTCCTGAGCAGCTGGAATTACAGGTGCCCTCCAACACATCCAGATAATTTTGTATTTTTAGTAGAGATGGGGTTTTTCCACGTTGGTCAGGCTGGTCTCAAACTCCCAACCTCAGGTGATCTGCCCGCCTTGGCCTCCCAAAGTGCTGGGATTACAGGCATGAGCCACCACACCCAGCTTATAAAGAGCATTTTTTAAGTGATTGTGTTTTTTCTTTTTTGCCAAAATGAGAGCAGCAAACACTGAACCCAGTGCCCCCATCCTCACACAAGGAATAATCAGAACCTGCATCCTCAAGTGTGAAGTCTTCAGTTCAGAAGAAAATACTAGATTATATTGGCATACAAACAAGGGCTAGAACCAGATGAAAATGTCTGCAATAGTTTAAATGTTTCTAAAACTTGATAATGAAGCACCAGCAGATTTTACAAGGGTCAAATTGAGGCAAAATGAAAGCTGGCATGCTCTCCTCATGATTTATTATTTGATCAAATTCACAGCCCTTTTCTGATCAACTTTATTGAAGTCCTGTTCAGAGGCATTTGTCATCAAGGAGCTCTTAAATGTGAAGAATGTGATGGAGAATACTTTCTCTTTGTCCCATGTGCAAGTCAGAAATAAAATGGTATTTCCTTCAGGAGCAGAAGCTTCATGACTCAAGGGTCTTTATGTCACAGTTCTCAAATCAAAGATTGTTCTATACATAGCCAGATGGGATGGATGATCATTCAGAAAATACTATTTGAAGAGTGATTTAACATCTTGGAATAGCTTTCTGCTACCCATCTTGACTCCATCTTCCCTCCTTCCTGGCTTGAAAGTTCCTCCATTAGGAGGGAGCTTGGATTTTACACGTCTGTAATTAAATATACTCCCTGAGCAAAACTTCTAACCTTCACTGTTTAAGTACAAACTGGTATATCAGATTATCTAGCTAACATTTGTAGCTATGATTGACAAAATGTAGTTAAATTTCATTGAAGAAAGAGAATGCATGTGAAATTTATATCATCATTATCATTTTGACCTCCTTACAACTGTACTAAAGTATGCCTATTATCTGGCTCTGATTTCTGTTTCCATCTTCTATTCTTCGCTCACATGTTCCGTTGATTGGCCTTCTGACTGTTTCCTGTATACACCTCACATGTTCCCACACCGGTGCCTTTGTTCATTCTTTTCCCAAAGCCCTCACAAATGTCGAATTCTTGACAATTTGTCCATTGGTAGATGAAATCCCTTGAGACAGCTGTACACAGTAAATATTTTAGCTCCAGTGAGCAGTTATGAGCTGTGAGTGGTTCTTGAATTGTAATGTGCATAAGAAATACTGAGAGTGCTCGCCAATGATGGAGGTTGTGTAGCCCCACCTCAGAGATTCTTATTTGATAGTTCTTTGAGGACCCAGAATACACATTGTTAATATACATTGTCTGTCAGGTGATTTCCAATGCAGGTTATTCCACAACCACTTTAAGAAACACTACTTTCAGAATATCTCTCTTTTACTTTTTACATTTCTGGCAAAAGTCTTAAAAGAAAACATTTTTTTCAAAAAAATTTATTATTAATTTCTGGAAATTCCATTTCAGAAACATTAGAATGCAGTCTTATCTTCTACCTTCTGAGCTGGGTTGAAAGTATTTGGATGAAAGATAGTTTAATGTGGGTTAGTAAAATTGCTATTAATCACTTATTGAGAAAACGCAGGATCTCAAGAACATGCCATAAGCTGCATCACTATTGTACTGCCTCTGCCAGGTCTGTCGTTAAAGAGTAGCAAAACAACTGTTTATGAAAAGGGTAGGTTTAAGATGAAAATAATTCTTTTGCAAAACTCAGGAAACATTATCAGAGCCTGTGGACTGTGCTCTTCCAACTGGAGAATCCTGTATTTGTAATAAATTCCTTTTGCGCTGGATGAGTTCTGCATTTTCAATGAGGTTAACTTGGCAACATTCTAGTTGATTTTAATAAAAATAGCTGCTTTGAGGACAGGGAGCTGAGGTTGCCAAATTTACAGCTGCCTTGCACAATTACTCTTACACTCCTTCAGGGCTACTTAGAACCAGTAAGCAAATTAAGTGTATCGATTGCAATTTTGTTGGACTAACCCTGCTTTTTTTTTTTTTCTTAAGGAATAAACTTGATTCCTTTCAGTATGTGTCTGTTCAGAGTGATCTCTTTTCTTTTCAGCCATAACACAAAGACAACATCATGGCTGGACCCACGACTTGCGAAAAAGGCTAAACCTCCAGAAGAGTGCAAAGAAAACGGTAGGTTATTAAGTTTTTATGGTGTTTCAGCAATGTGCTTTGAGAATGTTTGTGTTTCTTAAACGAGAGTCTCACCTGAAGAGGCAATAATCTAGTTGAAACAATTTTAAGGATGTAATATTTAGTGCTCAGATAAGAGAGAGAATTAACTCGGCATTTCAGCAGGGCTATGTGGTTTTGCTTTTTCTCTCTGAGGAGACTGTGCTGAATATCACATCTCTCATCTCTGTTGGTTCTGTCTGACTCCTGGCCTGACTTTCCACCACCTACTAAGGATTTTTTGTTTGTAATATGTCACTCGGAGGACTCTGATCTTTTAATTGGAGTCAGATATGATGCATAACAGAAACAGTTTGTGGCACTATAATATTTGACTTTGTTTTCAAAGGCATAGCATTCTAGCAGTTATTAAGGAATCAGAAATGTAAAGACATACTTTTCTTGAATCAAGCATTTGAATAAAATAACCAGTTGCCTAAATGTCTTAGAATATCCTTAGTATTTTCCAGTTCTCAATCATCTAATATTGACCTGCTTTAAAATAGACTGTTTTCATGCATGTGAAGAATTTTTTAAAAACAATTTTGAGGACTAGATGAATGTAAACCGTGTTTTTCAATTAGTAAACTATATGGGTGAAGTCTGTTACTGATGATACTTGCAATTTTTTTTTTAATATTGAGTTTAATTCTAAAGGAGCACTATAGTTTAGGTAAGATTATCAATAACATACTCTGATGATTTATTATTTGATGACATTCACAGACTTTATGTGATTATTAGAGCTCAATTCAGAGGCTTCAGTCACTGAGGAGCTCTTAAAGGTGAAGAAAATGGCAGAGAATATCTGAACTTTAAACAAAGTTTTTAAAAAGTTAACTTTTCAAAAAGTTTCTCATTCTAAAAGTCCTTTCTTTTCAAGCATAATTCTGACTTTCTCAGATAATATCCACATGACATTGTGCATTCCTATGTTATAAGGTAACTGTCCACAGGCTAGGGACTGAGTTAAATTAAAAATTAGAGATTGTAATTTATATGAACATACATAAATGTACAAATACTCACTTTTGCTGTATCTATATTTAATTTTGTATTCATAGCCATATCTGTATGCTTTCCATATAGTAGTACAATTGTACACAGTTGAATCCCAGAAAATTATTGTCTGACCTGAACTTTTAAGCATGATTAGGTCATATGTCATTGACACCAATGAGACATGTGTTACAAAAAGTGATAGTCTGAAAATTAACATGACCTGTTCTGTTATATCTAGGAGTTATGATTTACTTATGTCACAGATGTAAAACCTTAGTATATCCTAATTAAAGTGAATTTAACAATTTTGCAGTTCTGTGACATATTGAACTTCTCAGCTGTCTTATGCCTTAGAGTTTTTTTTTTATTATAAAAAGTTATTAAAGTTAAATTTTAAAATCCTGGGAGAGATACAAGCATAACGTATTGCATAATTATAATATTTTGGTGTTACTCATTTTTCTCACATCTGTGCTTATCAGACTTCACAGGATGGTAGAGCCTAAAATATGATGCTGGTGTTTTCTGAACCATGTGTCACTGAGAAATGAGTTCTAGCATTCAGTATATAGATCAGGATGATTTGTAACCGGTCAATTGCTATTTGTTTTCATTTGTTAGAAAATAAATAATTCATAGACTCTATATTATTGGACTGTTTTACAATGGAAACTAACATTTATTTGTTAGAATGTTATTACTCTGGACACCTATTTTAAGTTTTCTTGCTAAGAAAAGTGCTTTTAGGTAATATTGCTACGTATATTTTACTTTTCTTTAAATGACATAGATAACTTATTTACAATGTTGGACGTTAATGAATTGCTATTCAACTTGCCAGTTAAGTCATGTTTCTTCATATGTGTCACACTTCAGCTCAGAGAAAAGTTAGTACAGTAATTTTTGGAATGCAGCAATATGTATAGAATGTATATTTTAAAATGTAGAGGCTCCAGTGGTTGATATCTTTTTCCAGCAAAGATTTACCACTCCTGGGCTAGGCAGTTAGAGTGAAAGCTAATTACCCTAATCCAAGCCAGAACTGAGCCAACGTGAGGTTGGGTTGAGTTTGCCCTGGCCACCAGAGTTTTCAACTAGCAGCCTAGTGCAGGTTGGCAAACCTCTTCTGTTAAGGGCCAGGCAATAAAGATTTTAGGTTTTGCAGGTGATCCAATTTCTTTGCAACCACTCATTGTGCAAAAGCAGCTTATGTCAATATATAAAGGTCATTCATGTATTCTGATAAATATTTATGTATGGACATTAAAATATGAGTTTTGTAAGTTTTGTAGACTTTTTTTTTTTTTAACCAGAGGAAGAAGCTTTTATTGACGAGTTGTCTCCTGGGACACTATGAGAGAACACCAGAGAGACTATGTCCCAGTTACCCTCTATGACTAGAGGATCACACGTTGCTCCACTTTAGGAGGGGGATATAAATTGCCTCTTGATTTTCCAAAGCCCAGTCTTTCCCTTCCCTGTGCAGCCTTAGAAACTCAACAGCAGTACTGCTTGGTGTTTTGGCCTTCCCCTCCCCCACCCCAGCAATGCCTCCTGCAGCTACTCAGTAACAACCAGAGGTAGAGGGTAAGGGGAAGCAGTTAGCTGGGTGAAGTGTGATACACGGGAAAACAGGACAGTAGCCTATCAAAGGTCCCTCTGCCCTGCCTCAGTGGCTTGGTCCTTCATTGATTGCATTTCTCTTTGTGCTGGATGACGCCCTTCTGAATCAGATCAGGGATTTCCACTGCCAGCCCTGAACCCAGCCTCAGAGCCACAAGATGAGCTAGTCCAAATTTGGCCACATTCCTGGCTCACAATGGCTTGAAATGATCTGTCAGTTATATTTTGCCACCTCTGTACATCTTTGCTGTCTTTCCATCCAGCTCAGGGACTGCAGTTTCTGGGGAAGTAGTAGGATATGTGATAGGAATGTCAAACTGACATTTCAGGAGGTTACAGGTATACCAACATTTTCCAAACAACCGAGTCCCTTTCTTGTCGGGCTCCATCGTTGTCAGCATTCTTGTTGTTCTCCACGTACCAGATAAGGGACTGATACTCCTCCTTTAGTTGCTGTACCCACAACTCTTGATCTCGGGGTCCTGCATTAGTCTTCAGCACCGGAATCTCAGACACAACACGTCAGGTGACCTCATCCGCCATCTTGGGCCAGGGCAAGTTTTATATACTTTCACATAACAAAATAATCTTCATTTGATTTTTCCTCAACTATTCAAAGATGTGTAAACTGTTCTTAGCCCATGGGCCACACAAAAATCGGGGTGGGCTGAATTTGGTCCCCAGGGCAAACCGTAACCTACCACATTTGTGTGGGCTCTACTTTTGGCAGGCCTTGAACACCGATATTTTTAAGTATTTTTCTTCTCAGGGCTGCCAGACTCCCAAAAATCTGAGATGCTTTTCGGGGGATTTAGCTTAGCTCTTTGCCTCTAGATCCTACGGCTCCAGAATTGACAAGTGTCAGGAGATAACTGATTAACTGTTTGAGATCTCTCACGTCTCTGTCACCCTGGTCCCTCAAGAGTCCTCACTTCTGATTTCTTTCATGTCCATCAGTGGCCTTCTTCCAGGCCAAATCTATACTGTTGTGAGAGCCCAGACTAAACAAAAGCAGCTTCAGATTCTTCCCTCACCTCTCCAGGGTTCCCTTCTGAGGATCTTAGACCTTCTACAACATGTTGCTTCAGGTGGTCTCTGAAAAAATTGCGTATTGTTTTACATTTTATCTAGACTTTCTGTCTTCTCGTGGTTAATAAGCTACTCACTCCATCCTATCTGGTAGCAGAAATTTTAGTGCAGTTATTTTTAAATTGTACATTTTGGATGTTACTGGGCCAACTGTCATAAAATCTTTATTGTTATCATAATTTATATGTTAATCACTGAACATATTATTTTGTCATATTCATACTATGTATGAATATATAGAGGTATGTATGTGTATGTAGACATGTATCTGGAAATGTTTGCATCTTCAGATCCATTTGCTTAAATGAGTAAAGTTAATTACTAGGTCAATTAGTATAGGAGGAAGACAAGTGAAAGAGAGATGAGAGGAGAAACTAGACTAGAGGGAAAAAATTACAAAAGTTTTCTCATTGGCATTAAGGAGAAAAAGAGGGCATGGATGGCTCCGTACAGATACATGTTAAAGACGCACTTATTCTACTGACACTAAAGCAATCATTTGGCCTTTTTACCTAAAGGATAATACTGCTACTAAACATGAAAACATACTTCCTTCTCAATTGGGTTGGAAATGCTGAAGCCATTATGTTCTGTGCATTTGTCACAGCTCTGTACACTTTTGGAGTTTTAGCACCAGTCTACATGGCAGAAAAAACGTCTCCACCTACTACTGCATTCTAATATTAGTTTTTGGGGGAGTGCTGTTTAGCAAGCCAATATAGTCTTTTTTAAAATGCCTCAGAAATAGCAGTTAGCCACAAAATAATTTGGATGCAAGATTGCTTAAAGTATGTATAAAGCACTATCCTATCTGTCCTCTCAGACTCAGTAGTATGGGATCCTCCTGAGACATTTTCAATCACAGGCATTTCTGTGCTGACATCCTGTGATCATTGCTGGGTTAGAAACCATATCAAAAGTGAATTAAGCCTTGTAGGACCATTCTTTTTTAAAAGTTGAAATGTTATTAAACTCAGTAGGATCACAGTATAATGTACAGAAGAAGAAATTGTTTAAGATTTGGAGTCAAGAAATACAGTTCCAAACCTCAGTCTGTGGGTTCTTGGGCATGGTACTGAATCTCTGGGAGTCTAGATTTTCTTACCTATAAAATGGGAAGTATGCCTCTTTCATGCTCCATCCAATATGGTGATTGTAGCACCATAAATTCTAAATAACGGCTCATTTTCTTTTCTTCAGGTAGTACTCTGAGCCAGCAATTGAGACTTATGGAAGATAACTGGGAAAAAACTCAAAATAGTTATCCTACCTTAACAGCTTTGAATTACTATAGAATATCTTGGCTAAACAGAAATGAACAAATCCATATGGGCTAAAATTATCCATCTAGCTAATTCCAGCCTGATAGTAATACACTGGGGAGCTTCCCCCTTCATCCTGTCAAGCTGTCTGTACATCTGCCTGAACTGGGTGACTTTGTTTCTGTATTCCATACGTATGAATTTTAAGTGAGTTTTCTTATGTTATTACAGGAAAAAAACATTACATAATCTTAACCCATTTACCTGCATGACTAGTGCATTTCGATTGGAAATAACTAAAGCTTGAACTAATTACTTAATCTATCTTTTTCTAAAAAAAAAAAAAGTACCCAAAATGTACATGAACAAAGGCAGCATATGCCATGCTTCGTAATTCCTTATTAAATAGGATGTTTTTTCAGGAGAAGGAAGTTTCCTTTCTAAAATAGTAGAAAACACTAATTAGTTTCAATTTATTCCTTAAATGAGTTTTATAAAACTGATACACAAATTAAAAGATGCATAATTTTATGTTCATACTTCAAATTCTGTTTCTAAATTACATTGTTTATCTTCCCTTAAATAGGGGCTTTGGCCTTTCTCATTAAATTTGTTTTGATAATTAGTGATCCTAATTTCTCAAGAAGATTAAGTATGACCAAATTAATTTTACCTTTCAGTGTTTATCTTTCTAATCTGATAAACCTGCTAAGATTATGTTTGCAAAGCACCTTTGAGGAAGGTTTCCTTGAGGAAGATTTCCTCAAGGAAGAATTCATAAAGAGATTCTAACAGAATTAACTATTCAAGTACTAAGACTTCAAAATTGTAAAAATTATATGAAAATATTGAACACCTATCTTGAAATATGGTAAATTAAGTTGAATGTGATTTTGTTTTTGTACTGATATTTCATGTGTTTGTAAAAAATGAGGACATTTCAAAAATCCTAATAGAAGCAATTTTTTTGTAATTGACTGTTATTAGTCATGATTTGCTTTAGCAACATGTTGAGGTATGCTTCATCCAATAATATAGTGTCCCTTCCAGTCTTTTCAGGTCAGAAGTACTCAGAAATACCAACATTTTAGGCATGTAAGTCTTTTGTGGGGTAAATAGAACAGTTTATCCAAAATAAATCATGTAGGATGGATGTTCCACTGTTGTGCACTAGTACCAAATTTTGGTTTGTGACTGGCATCTGTTCTCATTGGTCCCAGATTCTGTTATTGTTTGGTTGATGTCCAGACCATATCAGTTATTAAGCATTTTGAATACCCTTCCTGCGCTAATGATCTATGTATTTCCCCCTTCTACCTGTTAATATTTCATGTGGCTATAAAGTAGTGCCTATGTAAGGATTACAGAATTCTGTCCTATTTTGTTTCTTAATTGCTCCAGTTACTTGCATATTGAGCAGTGACTGCTATCTTGTCATTACTCCTCAATGCATACAACTTTTAAAATAATATTGACATCATCAAATGTGTTTGTTTTGCACAGTAGCAGAATGATTTAAAAATTTTTCAAATGTGACTTTTGAAAACCTTTTTCAATTTTGAAATAATTATAAATTCACAGGAAGTTACTAAGGAATTTACAGGAAGGTGTTAGACACCCTCATTAGCCTCCCCAAGTGTTAACTTACGTAAATATTGCACCATATCACAACCAGAAAATTGATAGTGGTCCAATCTACAGAGCTTACATCATATTTTGTCAGGCATACAAGTACTCTGTGTGTGTGTGTGTGTGTGTGTGTGTGTTTCCATGTGTTGGTATCACATGTGTAGTTACACATAAGTATAACCACAATTGAAATTCAGAACTGCGTCACCACAGGGCTCCCTTATGCTGCCCCTTCATAGCCATGCTCATCTCCTTCCCCTGACCAATCCCTAAACCTTGTCAGCCTCTGATCTGTTCTTCACTTCAATAACTTTCTTTCAAAAATATTGTATAAATGGAATCATAAAGTGTATAAACTTTTAAGATTGACTTTGCCAGTCAGAATAATTCTGTTGAAATACACTCTAGTGTGTGTATCAATAATTTGCTACTTTTTATTGCTGTATACTATGCCTGAAGACTCTGACATGGATATACCACGGTCTCTTCTAGGGTACCCATTGAAGGACTTGTGGGTTGTATGCAGTTTGGGGCTAATGTGAACGGATAAAGCTGCTGTGAACATTTGCATACACATTTTTGCGTTAACATAGGGTTTTCACTTCTCTAACTACCCAAGAGTGCAATTGCTGGATTATATACTAAATGCATTTCAGTTTTAGAACTAACTGCCAAACTGTTTTCTAGAGTGAGTATACTCTTTCACATTCCCACCAGCAGTGAACAAGTGATCCAATTTGTCTGCATCCTTGCCAGCATTTGAGGTCACGAGTATTGTTTAAATTTTAGCCATTCTGATATGTATGTAGTGATACTGATTTTTTGTCTTAATTTGCCTTTGCCTAACTGCTAGTGATATTGGACATCTTTTTATATGATTGTTTGTCATATGTATATCCTAATCAGCGAGAATCTGATCATGTCTTTTGCCTAGTTTGTTTGCTTTTTAAACTCAGTTTTGAAAGTTCTTTATGTATACAAGTTCCTTTGCCAGATATGTGATTTACAAACATTTTCTCCCAGTCTGTAATTCATCTTTCTATTCCCTTAACAGGATCTTTTGCAGGTAAATATTTTTAACTTTGATGAATCCAGATTATCATTTTTCCTTTTATGAATCAGACTTTTGATATCAAGTCTGAGGTCTCTTTAATCTAGCCCCAGGTCCCCAATATTTTTTTTCATGTTTTATCCTAAATATTGTATAGTTTTATTTTTTATGTTTAAATCTGTGATGTATTTTGAGTGACTTTTTGTTTAAGGTATAAGAGTTAGGTTAAGGTTCTCTCTCAAAATTTTTTTTGCTCTGGATGTCCAACTGTTCGAGCACTGTTTGTTGAAAAGGCTTTCCTTCTTCCATGGAATTGTGTGTGCACCTCTGTCATAAACTGTTCGTTTCTGTTCATCTATGGGTCTGTCCCTTCACTTGTACCACACTGTCTTGATTTTTGCAGCTATATAGTAAACCTTAATGTTTGGATAGAGTGATTGATGTGGTTTGGCTCTATGTGCCCACCCAAATCTCATCTTGAGTTGCAATCCCCATGTGTTGAGGATGCGACCTGTAATCTCCACATGTCAAGGGAGGGAAGTGATTGAATTATAGGAGCAGTTTCCCTGGTGCTGTTCTCATGATAGTGAGTGAATTCTCACAAGATCTGATGGTTTTATAAGTGGTAGTTTTTCCTGAACTCTCACACACTCTTTCTCTTAACTGTCGCCATATAAGATGTTTCTGATTCCCCTTCTGCCATCATTATAAGTTTCCTGAGGCCTCCCCAGCCATGCAGAACTGGACTGGGAATGGACTAATACAGTGATATATCCTACTTTACTCTTACCAAAGTTGTTTTAGATATTTTAGGCCTTTTGCTTCTTTATATAAATTTCAGAATAAGTTTTTCTGAGACTACAAAAATCTTATTGGGTTTCTGATAGGAATTGCATTAAACCTCCAGATTAAGTTGACAATAATATGTATCTTTACTGTATTGAGTATTCCAATCCATGAACATGATAAACTCTTCCAATTATTTCAGCTTTCTTTGGCTTCCTTCATCAGCATTTTGTAATTTTCAGCAAAAATACATTGCACATTTTGTTGAGTGTATACCTAAGCATTCCATTTTTTAAAAGCAATGTAAAGGGGTATCGTGTTTTTAATTTCCGTCTCTATATGTTTGTTGTTAGAATATATACATGAGATTAATTTTCATGTGTTAGTCTTAGATCTCATGTCCTTGCTGAATTCATTTATTTATAGGAGTAGATTTCTTGTTATTCCTACATAGACTATTTTCTATTGACATAATCATAAGATATTTCTTATTTAAACTGTTGACATGGTAGATTACATTGATTTTCAAATGTTAAATCAACCTTGCATACCTGGGGTAAGTCCCACTGGACATGGTGAATAATTCTTTTAATATACTGTTTTATTTAACTTGATAATATTTTATTGAGGATTTTTGTGTCTATGTTCATGAGAAAAACTGGTCTGGAATTTTTTTTTGTACTGTCTTTATCTGATTTCAGTATCAGGATAATACTGGCTACATAAAATGAGTTGGTAAGCATTCCCTCCTCTTCTGTTTTCCGGGAAAGATTGTGTAAAATTGATGTCAACTCTTTTTTCAAATGTTTGGCAAAACTCTCCAGTGAAACAACTGTCTTAGAGATTTTTTTTTAAGAGGATTTTAATTACAAATTAAATTGCTTTAATGGTTGTGGGATTATTCAGGTTATGCACTTCATCCTGTTAGTTTTGGTAGTTTGTAGTTTTACAGGAATTGGTCCATTTCTTCCAAGTTGAATTAGAAACAATTTCAAGTTTTTGAATTTTTTGAATAAACTTTGTGACTCTGTCCTTAACTTCATTGTTTTGTCGTGTTATATCCACTCTGTTACTGACCCACCCAGAAAGCTGCTAATTCCTATTATTTTATTTTTCCATCCTATAATTTCTATTTAGTGCTTTTTCATAACTTCCATCTCATTACTGAGATTTTTTTTGTTGTTGTTTTAAGAGAATTCACAATTGCATGTTAAAGCAATTTTATGATGGCTGCCTTAAAATCCTTGTCAGATAAATTTGACATTTTATTTTTCTGGGTTATCAGAATTAGTTTATTGTCTTTTCTCATCCAATTTGTTTTTCCTGGTTCATAGCTTATGTTTATCCTGGACTTACTTTATACAGATCCTTTTTAAATGGACATTTAAAGTAAAATCTATTATTTTAGCCAAGAATGTTCCTGTTTCGGTTTGGTATGTAGATTCTGGCCTATTTCACAGGCTGTAGTTCCAAATGCAGTTTACTTCTCAGAGCTCTTCCAATGCTATTTTGGTCTGCTTAGTTCTCCTGACTTGGGAGCTCCTGATACATTCCTGCTAGTGCCACTTGCAAGTTATGGAAAGCACTTCTGTGGGTCACCTGTTGTTACTAGTAAGGATGTTAGAGGCTAGATCTCTAGGATGGAAAGTGTTTTCTCTGGCCTTTTCTCACTGCCTAAATGACATAGGCAGGTATGGGGAAGAGGATGGGTCACCCATACGAGATTCACTGATGTCACCACTGCAGGTGCATCCAACTGCCACTGCTGATGCAAGATGTGTTACCCTTTCTGGGATCTACTGATGTCATCACTTACAGGTTCTAGATCTGAGTCAGGAAAAAGGCTGTTCTCCTCGTTACCTTGCCCTTTGTCCAGAAAAAGCAGGCTTTTCTCTTTTGTTGGCTTGTTTTTCTGGTTTGTTGATATGCTTGTTGTCCATTCCAGGCTGAAGGTCTTCCTGATACACTGAGATATATGGGAGAGAAAAGAAACTCCTACACCCTTGCTGTGGTGTCAATTCCTAATTCCTGCCACCTTCTTTCCACCTTTCAGGGTATTTTGTGAATGTCTGTTGAATTATGTCTAGGGTATTTAGTTGTATTTGGAGAGGAGAAAATGAAAAAAATTGGGTCTACACTATCTTGTTTGCAACCAAATATCTAAATGTGACCTTTGGTACCAGTTGGTAACAGTACTTTAAAACTTGAAAATATTCTCACATATATCTCTCTGTTGAATCTACTCTGTGACATAGATAGAGATTTTGAACTCCCATTTTTCAGATAATTGTGTTATAGTCCAAAGGATTTAAAGGCCTGATCTAATAAATGTAAATAGCAAATGAGACTTGGATCCAAGTCATCGGAGTTTAAAATGGCTATCAATGTTGTGTCCACCATTTAATACCACAAGATGCTTAAACTAGAGACATTAAGGCCTAAAAACATGTTAAGGGAAACAAGATAAAATATTTTTCCTTTAAGACTTTGTATGTAAAATACATAGAAAGGTTTTTTTTTTTTTTCCAGATATTCTCATTGCTTTCCCTAGGACATCATATCAGTAAATAGACCAATCAATATAATTTTATAATTATATTAAATGTCATATAACTTACATTCTTGATATGGTTTGGCTGTGACCCCACCCAAATCTCACCTTGAATTGTAATAATCCCCATGTGTCAAAGGTGCCGCCAGGTGGAGATAATTATATCACAGGGGCGGTTTCCCCCATGCTGTTCTCCTCGTAGTGAATAAGATCTCAGAAGATCTGATAGTTTTATAAATGGGAGCTCCCCTGCACAAGCTCTCTTCCCTGCTGCCATGTAAGACACCCCTTTGCTTTCCCTTCATCTACCATGATTGTGAGGCCTCCCCAGTCATGTGGAACTGTGAATCAATTAAACCTCCTTCCTTTGTGAATTACCCAGTCTCCTATGTCTTTATTAGCAGCATGAGAGCAGACTAATAAAACTCTGAAACTCACAGGGTAAATTTAGCTCTCTGAAAGATATTTTAAAATACGTATCATATTTTGTGTTCTTACAACATTTTTAAAAAGAATTAACTTCTGTTGTTCTCTTTGCCTTCACAATTTAAAAAAATTAATACTCACTATAGTCCACATAATATTGAAACAGTCTCCGTAAGCACTAAATGTGAGTGAGTCTCTGTCAATCACACTGCCAGGCATGGCGTTAAATGTCCCTCAGTGGTTAGGTTTGCTCAACAATGCAGAAAGCAAAACAGAAAGGTGATGCACTGGTCTGAATATTATAGACAAGTTCTCCCAGAAATGGGAGAAACAGATCCAGATCATCAACCCAAAGCCAAGTAATTGAACATTAACTATGTCTTTCAGTTGGAAAAAAGACGAGGGGTTTAATTTCAGTTGCTGAAGTGAGACAATCTGATTTCCCTCCCAGTACATGTAATTTTAAGGTTTCCTAAGTGTGATGCATCATAAAAAAAAGTGCTTTCCAAGGCTGATGATGATTTTTCAAAAAGCATTTTTTTACTTGTGAGGGTAAAAAATGAGCACTTATGATATGATTCAGTGCATAATTATGACCTAACCACGAAGCATCTCAAAGTGTCTGGAATAATATTTATTCAGTGATGCCACTCACACAGCTATCCATGTTACTGTTACAGACCCATATCTGCCAGGAATTATCTTTCCAACAGCTTGGAATGTTATGTGCTCCCTGTTGGAACTCCTGTTGAGCATAAAAATGTTGCCTTCAGACAAAAAAGAGCAAACATTACTTGGTATTTTGATACCAAAACTATGTAAAGAACCCAAATAGACTTAGAACCACAATTCCCAAGGCACTATTTCAAATCACCCATGCAAAATCAATGTGAAATTGTATTGATTGTATTTGTCCTTGAACAACTTACTATTAAGCTGTAATTCTTGGAGATTATATTATCTTCCATATTTGACCAATAAAATTAACGCTTGACAATTTTTACTGATTTCCCAATATTTGTTTTCATTAAGATATATTTTAATTTCTCCCACATTATCTTTTCAACTTATTCTGATTTATATTTTTTCTTTGCCTTCACATTGGTTTAACTAACCTAAACTTTTCCTTTGAGGCTGATTTATTCCTACCCCCACGCCAGTGGTTCAAAGCTACCAGAAAGAGTGGCCTTTTCGTTCCAATTCTAGTACTTAGTTCTTACATGATACCCTAAGTGATTTTACTCCTTTTAAAGCAATTCATCTGCAAACAAAATAAGTTGATCTGGTTGTCTGTATGACAAACACTTGTTGGCTACCCACTCTGCTTGTAGAATTAAATTATTTGCCATGAAAAATGCAAATGAATACAACTTCTGAACCTAGTTTTCGACAGCAGTGCAGTGGGGAAGATAGTATACTAAACTCTTCAAAAATAAGGAGGAGAGTTTAACAATGGTGTGAGGGAATCGTGACCCACCAAACAAAAGTGAGATGAAGAACAACTGTGAGCCCAGGAGTGTTCAGAGAAGGCTTGGTATAAGAGGTGGAATTTGAGCAGAATTTTTAAAGATGTGTTGCATTTAGAATCACTCCCAAATGTTCAATGTCAGCTAGATTGCTTCATTTGGTGACCTTCTCTTTTCTCCTCGCCCCTTGTCCCTATGCTATTGTTCTCAATCCTGTGGCTTAACTTCCCATCTAGATGCTGATGACTTTCTTTCTTTCTTGTCAACTCTGATTAATTCTCTCTGCTATTATGAATACATTTAAATGCTATATCCATTTCTCATTGCTCTGTTAAGCTTTATTTCTATGATGTTATTATTTCTAGGTAATTTTAGTTTATTCCATCTTCCACTCCTACTCTAGCCAGGTCTGCATTTATTATATAACCTTTCCTTTCAAGTCCTTTCTATTATTAAACTATTATTCTTACCTGTGTTCTTTGAATCGTTATTCTATATGTGTCTCTATGACCTTCATGGAGGAAAGTATTTCTTATATTTCATAAAATGTGTTCTGTTAAAACTGCCTTAACCTAAAAGAATGTCCCCTTTCACTGCTCACAACAGTGTACTGTCCAGCTTTTCTTTCACTTTGCTTTCCATATTCAGCATCAATCCAGGGTTTATGTGTTTATATTCAAGATGCTACATGACTTATGTATCATTCCATTTAATTTTATTTTTTCTTGGAAGTCATGCTAGCTGTTGCTATTGTTTCTTTTATTCCACTCTCATTACTAAAACTGTGTTGCTGCCATTTAAAAAGCATACTCACAAGATTCAGAAGTAACTTTCATGGATCTTTCTAAGGGCTGGAGTTCAAAAAGATCCAAATGCCAACTTGGTATATTGATAGAATGTGGATTTGAACCCCAAGTACTGAGAGAACTCCTGATAAAATTATGGCCCAAGGAAGAGATAGCTGAACAACATAAAACTTGAAGTACTATGATGTGGACTTCCCAGCTTTTTTTTTTTTTTTTTACAACAAAAAATAATAGCTTTCCAATAGCTTAGGTGAGTTTTTAGGAAAAACATCAGAGTATTCGCCTTTGAATTGAGTTTCCCATGTTTGTGTGAGCATGTTTTAAGTTAATATTTAAATTAACTTTATGAGTATTTTAATATTATGTAACAGCTATGTTTTCTAGGAAAACAAATCTGTTGTATTTGTCACGTTTATGTGGGAAAATTTTCATTAACTTCTACAGGTAGAAGATTTTGTCTTCATTAGTGTGGGGTGGGGGGGGTTGACAATCTCCTGGTCTTATTTGTCCATTTGCCGTTCAGATTCTACTGGAAACTTAATTTATTTTGTACAAAGAATCTGGATTCATAGAATTCGAAGCTTGAGGTTTATTTAAAATACATAGATCTCTGAGTTTTTAACAGGTGCTGCCACATGCTTCGTTCATCAGTGGGGCTTGGCAGTCCTCAATCAGCATTATATTTAATTTCATTATAATCCTAATACCTGGAGTTGTGTCATATTAGCCCTTCATGCAGCATGATTTTGACATTACACCTTCTATCCAGTCTGAAATCCAGCCTGTGGGTTTTCTTGGGAGCATAGCCAAATGAAAATCCTATCTTCTAAGCTGATGCACGATCACACAGATTCCTTTTTTTACCATCTGTACACAACTTGTAGTTTACCAGATGCCTGCTTCTGGTAAAGCCAACAGTTCCTTTTACGCAATTTGTAGACACGAAACCCAAATTGTATATAAATAAAGAGAAATCTGTGATCATTTTTTTCTCAAATAAGGTAATATTTCCATTGGTTTAATCTTACAGTCATATCAGCCTGCGGGATAGTGTCTGAGAAAGCCTTTGTAAACTGTAAAACCTAAACTGTTATTATTGTTATTGTAGGGATGCAGGGTGTGTAACCTAATATATGCCAGAAACTGCTCCCTGGTGATGACACGGGCTCAGATGGTAATGAAAAACCAAAGCATTGGGTTAAGGGAGGTTGTAGCTGTTTTATGGCTAGTTCACCTTCTACATGCATTGACCAGAGAACTCATTGAAGATTTGTCCTCAGTCTCCTTCTTCCCTCTCTTAATTCCTTCCACTTTTGGGCTTTTTTATTTGTTCTGTTTCTGACTTAGAGCTTTCTACCAGTGAGCTTATTTGGAATGAGGAAGGTAGAAGAGATGTTGCATTTAGAGCTCCAAAAGGAAACCACTGCATCCAGGCAGAACTGCATAAGGGAATGAAGGAATATGTGTGTATGTGTGTCAGCGTGTCTGTGTCTTGTACATCACTGGGCATGGTGAAAAAGTGAGCGTGGTCAGTGCACCTGGATCAGTTAGGAAGGATTTAATTTAGAAGATGGATGTTTGCACTGAGTTTTAAAGGATTGAAGAAGTATGTCATACCAGAGAGAAAGAAACTTGTCTTATATGTGGATTTACTTGGAGGAAGGTTATAGATGGGAGAGAACAGTAGATTTTTATGACCAAAGCTGAGACTGAAGCAAGTATAGTCATATGTAAGTATAAAAATAGATGAGCATAGTGAAGATAGAGGCAGAAATGTTACAAAGTTGTAGGAGAACCGAGGCAGACACTTGTGTGCCATTAAAAAGAAAATCTGTAGATTAAATGTATTATCCTGCATATGATGGTCTTAAGTTATAGAAAATGTAGTCCTGGGCCCCAGCCAAGAAGCCTACAGGTTAGTTGAGAAATAGCTAAGTGATGGGATCAAATGGTAGCAATCCAGGGACACTTGAGTTTCTATTATAGGCTCTGTGATTTTGTGCTTCAGTTGCTTTTGTAGGTATTTGTTGTTCACGAAACCTTTTTTTTTTTTTCTAAAGCATTTTCATAGATGTCAATTGTTATCTTAATTAGCACTTTCTGAAATAGTAAAAATTAATATTCACATTTAAGAGATCAAGGCTTACAGAGGTATAGTGATTTCCCCCAAACTAATTGCCGGTAGAACTGCAATTAGAATCCTTCCCTTGTGATTCCTCAGGTAGTATGGTGACATTTCTCCATACTACCTTGCCACTAGGCATGCAGCGGAGCCCAGGACTAGAAAACCATCAGGAGTTCCTGGGATTTATAAGGCTCACCAGCGTCCTCTGCTAGATGACCCCGAGCATTAGTACCACTATAGCTATCATAAGCAGAAACTGAAAGCACAAACAGCATTATGTTTAGAATGATGTACTTAGCATTATTGTGCACCTTGGGAATTCATGCTTAGAGCAATGCTTGAGTGCTCTCTCAACATTCCACTGAGTTTATACATCGCATTAAGAGGAATGATGTTGTAGTTACCATTTGCTGGTATCATTCAGAGCACATGTTACCTGCCATTCTTAGAAATACAGTATTCCCTAAAGAATGATAAAAAGTGTCTTCAACTTATTAAATGCTTAGCTTTCTTCAAGGGCAATGTGCAATCCTTTAATTTTTTTTCTTATTATTAAAAAAGATGATCATTGGCTCCTTTACAGCCTTGTGGGAAATAGATTGTAAATTTTTGATTTAGTAAATATTACAGGTGCTTCTAGGTTATATAGTATTTGAGCTACATTTGCCTCATCTTGAAAGTTGTTGACTTCTATTCAAAGGATGTTTTCCTTTTGTGTATGGTATATGTATATAAATTCACAGACAAATCCAGCAAAGAAATGACTATTAATTTTTTAAACTAAATATGAGATAGCAGTTTTAAGACATTAATACAGATTGGAAAAATAAAGTTTTCCATGAGAGCAAATTCATAATAGCAGCAAAAATATGGTGATGCAACATTTAAAACGATAAGAGATGATCATCTTCAAACCTAGTTAACGTAAACACTTGATAACATCCAGAGAGTCCTCAGCCATGTGACTACAGAGAGGAAACTAAGAGAGTCTGTAAGAACACAGGCTCTGGAGCCACACTGCTTGGGCTCAGATCCTGGTTTTGCCATTTATTGGTTGTGTGAACTAGTTCTGTAGTTCCCTTACTCACTCACTCTCTCTCTCTCTCTCTCTCTCTCTCTCTCTCTCTCTCTCGCTATGTGTATGTATGTGTGTGTGTGTGGTTGTGTGTGTGTGTGTGTGTATATATATGTATATATATGTGTGTGTGTGTGTGTAAGTGTGTGTGTGTGTGTATGTGTGTGTGTGTGTGTGTGTAGTTTTCACTCTGTTGCACAGGCTGGAGTGCAGTGGTGCAATCTTGGCTCACTGCAACCTCCACCTCCTGGGTTCAAATGATTCTCCTGCCTCAATCTCCCAAGTAGCTGAGATTACAGGTGCATGCCACCATGCCTGGCTAATTTTTGTATTTTTAATAGAGATGGGGTTTCACTATGCTGGCCAGGCTGGTCTCAAACTTCTGACCTCATTGATCCACCTACCTCATCCTCCCAAAATGCTGGGATTACAGCACAAGCCTAGCACCTCCTACTATTATTAGGTAAAATGTATCATTTCACTTTTAACAGTTTTTCTTTAGACTCTAGTATGGAAAAAAAAAAAACTTTGAAATCTACATAGAAGAATATCTAATCATAAATAAAACCCCCAGAGTTGCTTCAATACATTATTGCTCTCTACTTCATCACTAGTTTTACATTATTGTATTTAATATTAATAGTTAACATGTATTGACTAATTTGTGGGTGCTTAGAATATTACATATATTGTCTCCTTTAATCTCCGCAATAGCCTGTGCTATCCTTGTTTTACAGGGAAAGAAAATTTTGATCAGTTAATTATTCTAGGAAAGAAGACCTTGAAAAGTAAATCTAAGAAAATTTAGCTCCATTCAGATCAGACTTTTCTTCTCGTTTCTCACTCAATTTTAATTGTCTTTGATAGTAGCTTTGAAACAGCATGATTTATTTCCTCTTATAAAAGATCAACAGATCGTATCATCCTATGTATGGTCTTCTTAATGGAATAGAATTCATCAGCATAATTCACCTTTTTAAAAAAATAGTCACTTCTAACAGTATAATTGGCACTCTAGCTTACCGTGGCCATGAGAATCATACATAAAACAATATAAATGTTTCATTCTTAGGCAAGAACAAGATATGTGTGGACTTGTGAAGTCATTTTGGTTGTTCGCTAAAATTTACTCCTGCCACTAATGACTTACCTCAAAGGCATATTAACATACATTTTATGTTAATTTCACATATCCTGAGCTTGACAGTAAAGCTAACCTTACTGTAAAGTATTTTATCTCATTGTAAAGACAACTTTATGTGTTAGTCACCTGATATCTATATAACAGACCTATTGTGCTCAGCCAATAGATTGGAATTTTCTTTTCATTTCAAAATTTAATCACATAGCATTAACAAAATATCACTTCTCTATGTCTCTATTTTCTGTGGAAGTAATAATTTTAGTGACTGGTCCATATTACTTTATAAGCCCATGTGTACTGTGTAACATCCCAAAAGTGGAAAATTTATATTGTTTTTCGATCATTGCATTCCCAAAAATGATCTACAGCATTGATTATGTTGCATCAAAAGAAAACGATGACCAAAAATGGTAAATTATATGTTGAACAAAGAGAACTAGGGGAGGGGCAGCGGGGGGTAGGAAGGTCAGGGAGGGATAACATGGGGAGAAATGCCAGATACAGGTGATGGGGTGATGGAGGCAGCAAACCACATTGCCACGTATGTACCTGTGCAGCAGTCCTGTATGATCTGCACATGTACCCCAGGACCTAAAGTACAGTAAAAAATATATTTTAAAAATAAATAAAAAATAAATTTAAAAAAACAGTTAAAAAAAATGGGATCTTTTAAACATCTTACTACAGTCAGTGATCCATAACCCCCACCACTAAATTAAGGAGAAACAATGCATTGTTGCGTATTAAAACATTCCAGCCAATTTGTCATTATCACTTATGTCCCAATTTCCTGTTATTTTCATTTGTAAGTTGAACGGTGCTGGCTAAACATAGTTTCCATTGTTTATGGGTGGTCTAGATATAAATGGCAAATTCCACAGTAGTCAGAGCAAAAGGTACAAAATGTAGAATATTATTTACAAAGAGAGTGACAGTATCTGTAAGTTCAGTTATTTTTGGGTCAACAGTTATTTCTACACCTGTGTCATGCTGGGCACTGTGCTGAAGACTTGGGTGTGGAAAATGAGAAATGATCTTTAAGGTGGTTTTACAACTTGATAATGAGATAGATGCATGATGGGAGATTTTCAAAGAAAATGCAGGGGCTGGTTTCCACAGCACGCTTAGGGAACACAAGGAGAAAGACTGCATGTGTCTACGGCATTTAGCAAAGCCACATTTTACATTTTGCATGAGATTTATTGACAATTCCTTGTTTTAAAAGCACCATGCTGGGCACTGGGTAGACACAAAAGAAGAACATGCGCACAAAAATAAAGAGAAAATTTTCTTTCTTTTTATTATCCTATCCCAGGAAGGATGAGGGGAACAAAAATCAGGAGTATTTGAGAGTGGGCTGAGATGCAGTATTCTCAGGATTCTAAATTGGAACATTAGGAATCTCATCCCAGAGGTAAAGTTAATGTAATGCAGTTTTTCCCACATAGGAGCCAAAATAGTAGGCTCCAGACCTGCGCTACTATTCAAGATAGTATGTCTCTAAAAAGATAATTGGGAGAGACAAAATTAACTATTTCATAAAGAGAAGTCTTTCAATTTGCCTGTGGCATGACCAGTCTTTCTTTTACCTGGGCTAATTCCAAAGGAGAAAAGCAATACTGTCTCATTAGTATGGATGTACAATAGCTTTTCACTTAGGCGACTTCGTGTACAGTTGTGTAGCACGTGTTCTTCAATTCTTCTTGACTAAAGGAACAAGATGTTAAGTGGAGGTTATTTCGTATGGCACAAAACCAAGGACCTTGTCTCATTTTGAGACTCTGCCTGCTCTCTAGAGTTGAGGAAGGTGTCCACACAGAATAAGTAAATAAAAACCATACGATGCAGTGCTTTACTTCGCATTTGCTCCAGACCTCTAATGATTGTAGTTCTAGGCTATTTTATGAATAGTAGTTATGTTAGCCTATGCAAGTTTTACTTTAGTTTTACATGGAAATTAATCAATGATGTGCTTACAGAGAGTATACATATTTGTGTAAGATTTCAAATGGATATATATCATAAACTATATTTAAACTTGGTTTCTGAGCATGTGAAGTTCCCCCCATAATTGAGAATCAATGTTAATTTGATTACTAGTTTATTGTTTATTTAATGCTGACTTATTTGAAACAGGAGGGTTGTTTAGGCAAGGAATGTTGTTGAATCATTGCCTCCTTAAACATGGTCCCTGAAATTCCTCTAGTAACTGTTGACCATTATCCTGCCTACCCATGTGTGATTTTGCTATTATTAACCTTCTGACTTGGCTGCACTTGTGTCACCTCTGCCAGACTCCTACCTCAATCAGATTTATTAGCTGCAAGCAGCAGCACCCTATCCATCAAGAATGTCACAAAGAACAATAGCCAAGATGTCGGAGGCGTCCTTTGCTTTTAACCTCCCAATTGTGGTCTAGCAACCAGTAGCTATATATTTCCATGGACATGTTTTTTTTTGTATGTAAAAGCAAAGCCAATAATATTAAATAACTTAGAGAAAATTATAATTTAAGAGACTGATTTGGAAAAAAATATTTTATTCTAATAGTACAATATAGTTGAAATGATTTTTCAGTGCCTTGAAACAGACATTGTGAAATAATTTTATAACATGCCAATCCCTATGTAAAAGCAAGACTGACAGCCGTAAGACTTTATATACATATGTAATATATAGACATATTTATAATTTATGTTTGATATATACACATAGAGTAATTTGAATGCCTTAAGTTATCCCATGCCCCACCACTCCTGAATCTTCTATAGCCAACATATGTCATGCATTTATATTATCTGCCTGGACTAGTTAGTAACCACTGGAGTTTGTGTTCCCGGAGAAAGGAAAGTGATGGACAAGAGAACCATTATTTCTCTACTATATGTCAGGTTATGTAGTAGAATCTTTCCATGTATTATCTTACTTAAACCTCGGGAAACTATGTGAGGCAGGAATTACAATCATCATTTTACAGATAAGAAAATCAGTCTCCGCAAATGTAATAAACTAGCCCACAGTTGCACTAAGTAAAAGTCGAACCAGAGTTTATTTTGTTTTTCTAGGTTGTTTGAATAGGTAATGTGGTACATGGCCCAAAATGATAAGCAGGGAAAAGTTTTCCCTCCACTTACGTCCCTCTGCTACCCAGTTCCCTTCTCTAGAAATATCTAGATTTATTGGTTTCTCATATAATCTTCTAGAGATTTTTTTTTGCATAAAAAAGCAAAAGAAAGATATGCTGTGTCAATTTGTATAGAGCTTTCTTGTTTTTGTTTTTTATATTATTTTTAAATAGCGACATAGTTTTCCTTGTGGGATTTTCGCATACTTTCTTTGTCTATTTAGGTTTAGCCTAATATTCTGCTATTAAAAACATTATTATAGCAAACAACCTAGTACATAAGTCATTTCACACATACATAAGAATTCAGCTTTTTTTTTTCCCAAATATCAACTTTTCCTTTCTAATATGAGGTGTTGCTTTTATCTTATACCAAATTGCATTTTATATTTGCAAATTCAACTCTTTCTTATCTACATTTTTCTAGTATTTCAGTCTGCCAATAATGCTGTATAAATATATTGTTGGAGCTTTCTAGATCTCTGTTAATTTCAGTTCTGACTTATATTTCTCAGCTCCCACTAGTTTAACTCCCATTACTGCTGATAGTTTTTTTTGTTGTTGTTGTTTTAATTAAACTCTCTTTTTCTTGGCAAAATGTCTGAAGCATATCAATTAGCCAATTAGTTCTGATCAGCGAAGTATCTCCTTGGCTCTGTTTTCACCAGAGACAGCCATACCCACAAAGGGGCATCTCTTAGGATTACAGGGGTGGAGGCATAGCTGTTTATCCTTAGCGGCTGATTTTCTTAAGGTTATTGTGAGGATTAAGTTAGTTAATACATGTAAAATTCAACAAATGTAAACTAGCACAGGCAAAGCACTCCAAATGTGACAGAGAACCAGCATATCACAGCGAGTAAGTATTCAGACTCTGAGCCAGGAGCCTGGGTTTGCATCTCTTCGCTGTCCCTTACTAGCTGTATAATCTTAGGCAGATTCCTTGACTTCTTTATGCCTCAGTGTTCTCATCTGTATAAGGAATAATTATAGAGCCTACTTCTAGGAATACCACTCGCTTATTCTGTACTTTTGTTTGGATTTGGGAAAAGTATATCATCTGGACAGATGACCATTAATTTCAGTTTCTAAAGGCATCTTTATGTGAAGAAGGAGTCCCAGGGAGGGTCACAGAACAGAATGTAGTGCGTGAGGGCTGGATTTCCACCCCATCCCACCCTCCACCGAGTGCCTTTGAACAAGCAACCCAATTGCCCACACGTATGCTGTGATCTTGTCTACAGTGTAGGATTATCTTGTCCGTTAAGTGAGTTAATACCTGTGGAACACTTAGAACCATGCCGACCACATAATATGCCCTCAGGAAGTACCAGCTATTTTCCTGCCTAGTCCTTTTCACAGTTTATTTCCCAGCCAGGTTTTTCTACAGCAGCACCATTTAAAATTGTCATTTTAAAGCACAAAAGGCGAGTAAAGAGCTTTCTCTAACACCTCGTTTTGTAGCCACCACCTATTTTCATTATTTATAAAACAATTTAGGTCTGATATATTCCAAATAACATGCTTAAATTAGCTAGGCGCATGCAAGCACACAAACACACAACTTCTCACACACACTTTTTTCTCTTTTGGGGCAAATTTGAATGGAACCAATCACTGATTTAAAAATACCTCCTCCATTCCCAGCTTGCGTTCACACCTGTACCCGAGTGCGGCACTTCCAGTGTGAAGTTGAATGGAACACAGAATCTGTCTTCCTTCTGGAGAAGTGAAATCAGTGACTACAGTTCACTGTGCTCCATGTTAGGCTGAGTGGAAAGGGAGCACCAAGTAGGGGCTGGGCAAAGAGTGGATCGGAAAATGGGCTCAGAAAGGTATGATGCTGGAGTTGTTCCAAGGGGTAAGAAAGCAGTCAGGAAAACAAGTTTAGGTGCATCAAGGGCATAGTGGTTTAACAAATTCCATTTCACTGTGATGCAGGCTTTGATTAGCACAGAGAATGTTAAGGGCAAGTGGTTGAAGCCAGAGTAGAGTTGGCCACGAAAGAGGTCAGGCTGATAATTAGAAGTGTGTCATACAGGAAAGACAGCTCTTTTGAGATGACTTGTGCTGAACAGTCACCTATCCCACACTGTATTTTAGTGTCTAGTTTTATGGCTGAAGTGCCTAGACTAAGTTGGAACAGAGACATGATGGCAGTAGGCCACTAGGAGATGAGAAGCTAAAGTAAGAGTTATTCCGAAGGAGGAAGCTGTTTGGTTTGAAGATCTGCCTGGATGGTGATGGAGCTAGCTACTATTTTAACCCCGAAAGTTAAGCAGAGAAATCATGGCCATGGAATGAAATACATTTTTCTTTCGTTTTCTGCCTCCCATTTAGATCCTTTCTCGTAGAGGTATTTCATTTCTCTTTCAGAAAAGAAACTATTTCTCAGGTCCTGGTGGTCTGGAAGAAACCTCAGATTTTCTAGTGTGTGGCAAGATAATTTAAAGGGATCTCTTTGTGTGATAATCTACATCTTTTAATAATTACATCCTTATCCATGCCATATGGGACACCTAAAATGTCTGAAACAGCAACCTCTCCAGAGAAGAGCCTAAGGATTTCTCATAATGAAATGCATATGTTAATGGCACATGGCTTGATAAGCCATACTGTGCAAGGTAAACCTCACGCTCTCTAGTAAGGAGCATGCCAGAAGTCTTCCATCTATACATAGTAGATATGTGCCCATTGCTATCCTATAATACCAGTGTCTATAATTTAAGTTTCATATGCTGGGAACCCTGCCCTGGTTTGTGATGACTTTGAATGACCTACCTGCAGACACCTGCTCATGTCAGTACAAATTGGGTTAGCTCACTAGTGCCATATGTGTGTGCATGTGAAGCCTAGATTCACTGAATTTATTGGATTAACACTGAGGACATGGAAAAAACATTTTTTGTGTGTGAGTTTTTTTGCCTGATAAATTACTTGTATTTTCCCCAGGTTAATTACAGTTATTTTTTATTTGTCATATTAGATAATTTTTCAAGTATTATTATGAAATAATATGGGGAAAACTGATTATAGAAGCATAGTTATAATATGTACTATGCTAGTTACCGAATTTATAAAATCATTCCTGGGGGTTGATAATAATGGTATTAATATTCTTAGAATAAAACACACATGCTAGCCTCTAGCTCCTCATCAAGCATTTCTTAAAACTGAATGATGCTATGGGAATCTGAAAGTTTCAAGTACCATCCAGGATGACTGGCTATCCCTGCCTAACAAAATACATTTTTTGCATGTATTTCTTCTAAAAAAACTCAGATTCTTATTATTTTATTTTTAAAAAAATTTATTTGACCTAGGATTTAACAAAAGAACCTATATACTTTATGTGGGTCATTAATATGTAAAATACTTTTTTTTTTTTCTAAAATCAGGCCTGCAGACTAATATTGTTCTTTTGAACAATACCTTTTTTCTGTTCTCTTGAAAATGAACTAAATTTAATGAACACTTTTGAATCTTACTTGTTCCTGGTTCCTGGAGAAAAAACCCATGATTTGGGGCCAGAATGAGAAACTCAGAACGACCCTTTAAAAGGGCTACAGGCATAAGGGGAATACAAGCACGGGGGGTGACACAAAAAGCCAGACAGCGAAAGGGCTTCCCAAAGTAAGAATTCATCGGTAATGAGACATGCTGCAGTGAAGTGAGGTAAGGCATGAACTAAAAATTGTTCACTGGATTTCGCAACAGAGATGTTATTAGTAAATTTGACAGGCATGAATCCTTGGAGTGTCACAGAGTAAAAGCTAAATAGAAATGGGTTAAAGCATGAGTAGGAGGATGATCAAGAAAGATGCGTTCGTAGGTCCCAGCAGAGTGAAGCATTTCTCAAATACCCTTTTTAGAAATGCTCCAATGAATAATGACGGTGGTGCTGAGGATGATGATGCTAAAGATAACAGTAATTATGATAATGATATTTAGCATTCCTTGAGCACCTTCAGTATATTAGACACGGCAGTTAGCACGTTACATGCGTTATCTCTTACAACCTTTGCAACAATTCCTGCTTTATATATAAATGAGATATTGATGGGTTAACTCACTCCTGTTCCTCTGCTTCCCTACTTGCTGCCTGCCTGCCTTCCTACCTACCTTTTGCCTTCTTTCCGTTCCCCTTCCTTCCTGTTTTCTATAGCAAACATTTATTTAACTATTTTTAGATTCTAAGTCTTTTGCTATATTATGCAAGAAATCCAACATTGACTAAAACACTACTTAGTATGCATAGTAGACCTGAAAAATAATGACAGTCTTTATTCTCCTCTGCTTCCTAAATGGAAGCCTTTCCTTGTTTACTTTCAGTTTCTCTAGCCCATCACTTTCTCCATATCAAACCACCTCCAAGTGTGAGAGGGAGTTTCCCAAAATGTTATTCTTGCTTCTTTGCTCTCCCCCTTATATTCCAGGGCCTTGCATGGTAGCATCTACTCCCACATATGTAATTTCTATGAGGGCTGTACAATTAATACATATTTTTATTTCTCCACAAAAGCTACTGTGCTTAATATACAAGGCCTCAGAATGTCTCTGATTAGAATACATCTAAATGAAAGTGGGGAATACAAAGCTTTTTATAACACACACTCTCTCTCTGAGTTGGTTCTTCCAACATCCCATCCCAGGAACTTCCAAAACTTCTTTAAATATTACTGTCTTTAATGTGTGCACTCCGTTCTTGGATCATCTCACTGTGTACTATGTATGTTTCCCTGTACATGTCTCTTCTGTCCCTGCAGTGCTCAGCAAATGCCTTATTGCTGTCCCTCCTGCTTTCATGGTACAGCCTCATGCATGCTCACCACAGCTACCAGCAGCCCTTCTCAGCAGGCACATCTTTTTGGATATAGATGCTTCCTTTTAGAGCACAACGCAGGTACCAGGCCTGGGGTAAATTGCATCAAGAACCATCCTTTTTCTTCAAAGGTTCAAGATGGGCCCCAAATAACACTTTTATAAGCTGCTGTTTAACTCTAGCCATAGCCCTCTGAATAGTCTACACTCCATTGACTACATCTCTGGTTTTAAATCCACCTGTTTCTCGATTATAGAACCTTGTAGAAAATTATAGCCAAGGATCACTTGTGTGTGCTGGATGAGAGCAGAGTATGTTCATATTACATTTGGAATTCTGCCATCAGCACACCAAAAGACCACATTTTCAGGAACCACGCGGTTTTGTCAAAGCAGGAGACTTAATGCCTCCTCATTCTCGCGCACCGGCTGTGACTGTGCCTTCATGCAGCAGCATTGCAGTTTCACCCAGATTTTCTAGGAAGCTTTTGATTCTGCCTGTTTGGGAAAACATTAATCATTTGTTTAATATGCAAACTGGTAAGGGTTTTTAATTACATTTGGGTAAAAACGTTTTGCAATAACCGTGTTCACTGATTTGCTTCCACTAAATCAGCTACTGAAATCAGAAGCATTTTCTTTAGATTTAATAGAATGTACAGTAATTTTAATATACCTATGATAATTCCGCTAGATGTGGCAACAGATTTTCAATATTAAAATGCCTTGAGGGTTTTCTTCTCTCATCATTATTTCTAGTGTTAGATTTTAAAGTCCTGTTTCCAGGTTCCCTTAGATCAAGAGAATGTGAAGATTATTTCAGAATAGTGTTGTATTTGTCATTGCCTCTATTTTTATGCCATCTTCCTGCTATTTAATTTCAATGCTGAATCCATCTTTGCTACCTTCACTCTTGGTTTCCATTAACTTAATTTTTATACTAGTTTTTGTCTGATGAACTATAGTCTTTATCCTGGATTTTTAACAAAGAATAAGTAGTGGGATATGGGAGACATTTGTGAGAGAAGATGAAGAATCAATGTAAATTGTGTAGGTAAGGCACAACATATGTTTCATTGAAGTAAATTTTTTCAAAAATTGAGTTAAACAAAAGTACAGCATGAGTGCCAAGGAATCCCATATTTTATTTCAATGATTTTTGTTACAAAATTGAAACATAAGTGCCTGGAAATTGGGTTCAAGCTCACCTTATAATCACTTAATTTTACATTATAATCATTTAATTTTTCCTGTGTGTTTTTTTTTTAAATCACTTCTCTTCAGTGAAATTTTGAAAAGCTCTAAATCCAAAACAAGGAAAATTTTTGTTTTAAGCTATACCAGCAAATAAATTTTTTTGTACTCCAAACTGGTTAAAGATTAAAGCAATACAAAATATGAAAATACACAAAAAACTAATAAATTTGATTCTTCTAATCAAGAGCACTATATCCACACACACACACACACACACACACACACACACACACACACTCACATGCACACGTGTCTTGGAATCTATTTTGTTTTTTGTATTTTTAATGTTTTCTTAGTTATACACTTATATTATTCACCAAAATGTAAACCAATAAGAAGCAAACCCTCTCTTAGAGTGTTTTTATTTCTAAAATTATTTGAAGAGTTAAAATATTTTTATTGACCTAGCACAGATAATATCTCTACCTCTTAGCAAATAGCACTCACTCAAATATATACTGAACGTTGAAATCATAAATAGCTAGATAAACTGATATAAAATGAAATATGGCAGAAAGGTGTGTGACAAGATGGTAAAAAAAAGGTAGAAAAACTGAATGAGGGAATGAAAAGAGGATAGGTAGATAGAAGGGTTGCCAAGAATGAAGAAAGGCAAAGCATGAAAGACGAGGGAAGATTCTTTTAAAAAGAAAAGTGTACATTTGTGTGTGTGCATGTGCGTGTGTTGGACCAGACCCCTATTGATTCCAATAGGGATGGCACCCTCTCTGAGAGGTTGAAGAAGAGACCCAGAGCCAGCAAACGAGACATAGCGTTTATTGAGGACTTAAGTACAGGGTGGTATCCAGGAGCAGCAGGCTGGACAGGTTAATAGCTACCATTTGTAAAAAGTATGCAGATTATATCGCATTTTCACTTAGCAGCATCCACCTGGCATCCTCCACCCTAGCAACCACCATTTAACCCAAAGCAAAAGGCTTTACTGCCTTGCACATCCTGTGTTCCAAGAAATGGGCTAGGGATTCAGATATCTTTCGTAGAAGAGGAGTAAACCTCCAGGTTGGCCATTCAAAGATTCCTCAACTTGGAACTCTGAACACCCCTTCTTAAGCCAGACTGTCATTCTCATTGTGCGCTTAAGTTATTGCTGTCGGGTGCATCTGGCATACAGCGTGTGTATATCATCTATCTCTGACATGTGTTGGCTATTTAAATGGCAATATTTTACACCCAATACATTAACAATGTGGAAATCTGTTTGAGTTAGAATTTTCAAAATAACTATCAATTTGAAAATGACACTTAGAACCAATACCTCGTTTTCTCCTGAATGTAGTAACCATGCAGTTAAATGTAGAATTCTTTTGCTTGTTGCTGAGACTAAGGAAGCAAATACATAGCTAAAGGGCAGTTTCACAGTGAACATGTATGACCTGCATAAGTAACGTCACCACAGTGATTCACACACTCAGTTGTTTTCATGATGTACCAGCAGAACTTTTGGCTAAACCAACCAAAGATTTGACCAACCAGATCTCAGATAGCTATAGGATTTGCTTCTGGATGTTTCTGTATTAATTTATTGGAATAATAAGTACAATCAGTCACATGTTACCGTATCAAAGTAATTGGTGGAGTGAAAGCCAACTGTATACAGGGGTTGGATATTAAATTCTTTTCTTGTGTTGTCTCTTTGGAAAACATTAGAAGACAGGCAAAGTAAATGTCCTGGGGTATAACCCAACAGATGTCCATTTATGGTAAATAATTCAGAACTTGTGAGATCTGCAGCCATCACTATTTCTGCATTCACCAAAATGGCTCTGGCTATTCTAAACACTGATTGGCTTTAGAGATACTTCTGTGTTTTTCTTGTCAGCTTAAATAAATGCAAAACATTCACCTTTTCAGAATCTAAAGGTCATTCTCAAATGCCATAAGGAATTTGAGATGCCGAATTGTCTTAAAACCTTTGTTTATTCATTGAAATATTCAACTTAAAATAATTGCATGCAGCATAAATGAAAAACATTTGAGTAAGAGAAAATATCTACATGAAAACAAAGTGTTCAATTAAGTTTTATGGGATTCATTGCACACTTCATTAAAGTAATCTTTATCTCTACTGCACACCGTGCTCATTTAACAAGAAAATAGAGGAATATTAAATTTGTGGAATATGTCCCGTTATCAGTATATTTTCTAAAATGTGTAAGTATGAAGTAATTGAAAATACCTTTGCTCTTAAGAGGTTTTAACTACTTGGTCTCTGCATTTGTAATTAATTTAAAGCCTACATTTTTAAAAACCTCACAGATGTAACTAAAAAAGGAAATGAGCCATAAAAGTGTTAATATTTTGCTCAGGACTCTACTCACCAAAGTTTATGCAAAGTGCATTTAGGTAATAATGAGGAAATGAGAATTCTGCTTTTAAATGGTTCTATCTACTGCAGATTATTATGTAACTCTTAATGAAATGTTTTATATTGATTGTATTCAAAAGTTGCCTTGCCATATCGCAGGGATCTTAATTTTCAATCTGGTCTACATTTGTAAAACATTGATTGATGGAAGTGTAAAAGCAGTTTCTAGGTTCACTTATGAAATATAAAAATACTCAATTACTGTTTAAGAAGTGCAAATATACTTTGTATTCTCTTTTATCAAACTGAATGCTATCAGTCAACAACTTCTAAGTTAAAGACAGTCATAGCTTGGATTGCCCTTACATTTGCATTTTTAGTTTTTATTTCCTTCAGGAAAAAGGAATCATTAGCAGCTTGTTTTCCACATCCCCCCCGCCCCAAAAAAAACACACTAATAAAGAACAGATTGTAGCCAAGTTGATTTACCTTTACCTTTTTAAACTATTGTTTGTTACTTATGTAACATAAGTTAAACTATTATTTAACTGTATAAAATGGAAAATGGGAAAAATACATATATACATACAGACATATATACATAGATATACACACACATCACATGCATAAATTTCATTAAGCAAACTTCCTTTCGTCTTACCAATAGTTTCAATTAGTAGTTTTACTGTGTGGTTGCCCTTGAAGCCTGTGGTGTTGAGAATATCAGAACATGGTTTAAAAAGGAACATAAGACATTTGATTCAGTTTTACTCTTTTCTATTAAAACTATATGTAGACTATAAATTCAGCATTATGGAACATGAAAATAAATTCTTATATTAAGTTTGCTCTTATTATTAAAAACGGAGATTAATGAATATGCTTGGGCAAAAATCTTTATTTTTCAAAGTGTAATGTGTTGAAAAGCACACATAGGCTTTAGAGATACATAAGCGGATTTGAATCCCAGCTCTTAACACTGACTAGTCTGTGCCCTGGGGCAAATGACATCATTGTCATGAGCTATATTTTGAGTCTATAAAAATAGAAATGATTATTACATTACTGTGAGGATTAAATGAGATACTATGTAAAATGTCTAACATGCGACCTGCTACCTCTGTAAGGTCTGAACAAGTGTTGTTCTTTTTCTCTGCCTTTCTCCTTTTTATTATTTTTATTGAAAGAACATGGACTACCATGTTTTAAGAGCATGTCATATATCTAGAACTCTGCTAAACATTTTAGCTACATTATATTATACAATCCTCAGAAGGCCCCTAAGTAGACATTATTATTCCAATTTGGAAAATAAGGAAACTGAGACTTGAAGAGCTGAAATACCTTGCTCAAGGGTCCGTCAGGTAAATGGTAGATTCTGGATTCCAACGTAAGACCTGGATTTGAATCTACAACAATCTGACTTCTTAATCTTCCAAAATAATTCCCAAAACATCCTTCTTGACTCCGTGACAAGGCAATAAAATAATATAGAAAAATCTTCATCATGGTCTGAAGATCTAAGAGAGTTTGAGAAGAAGGATTGAGTTTGATTGACATGCTGAAAACCAACCACGTGCCAATTGCTATGAGTAACTAGTTGGCTGACACCTAAGGCAGGGCAGGGCTAGTAGATAGAAAGAAGCTCTTCCTGACGTCCTCACACATAGTGAGCTAAAAGGAAAGAGAGGCTATCCATTGCAGTTCACGGAGGTCCTGTGAGCTGCACAGAAAGGCATTCATCTTATTAACTGTAGAAATCCTGATCTTCCAGAAAACTTTTGCACTGACTTGCAGATTGTTTATAAATGTATGTCTCTTGCAGATGTGTTCATGCTTATACTGGTTGAGGCTCTCTGTAGGAAAAGGTAAACCATCTCTTTTCTTCAGAATACTACTAGAGGATCATTCAAAAAGGAAAATGGCCCTTCCTAGTATTTTACTTTTGTTGGTGTCATACTGTCCGCCAGACTCCTATTTCCTTTCCGCTTCCCTGTGAACTTCTCCTCTTTGAAACCTCAGTTGAATACGTTGTCTTCCTAGAAGATGTTCCTGGCTTGCTCCCATCCCTACCTCGGTAGCATTTATCACACTCTCCTCTGAGACCACTGTATTTTTTATGTCTTCCTGTTGATACAGTTATTGTACTATCCTGAAATAAATTTACACAAGTCTTTTATCCTAGCACATAATAAGTGTTCAACAAATGTTTATTGAGTATTGATTATATAGTCAAATTCCTGAAAATAGACTGGGTCTTAGTAATCTAATTTTTAACAGTGACTGGCACAATGCTTAGCCCAGAGTTTGTGCTCAGTAATGTTTTAAGAAATAAATGAATAAGTGATTACTGTAAAAGGCCCTGAGAAATGCCACTTTACTCAAGTTTGTTAGAGATTGAAGGATTCTTACATAGAATTAGAGTTTAGAAAAGGATGTTTTAGGGAGATGGAAGGTAGAATATGGCCCAGAGTTAATATGGTGGCACAAACTTATAAAAAGCCTTAAAGTTAAGCATAAGCTGAGCTGACAGCAAATGTCACAGCACCAATAACAACAACACTCACTCTTTATAATAGGTATAGGAAGAGATTACTGTAACATTAAAGGTAAAACAAAAAGCACAACTATGACTCCTGGCTTGTTGCATCATCTCCTTGAAGAAGCATTATCTTCAAAGGGCAATAAATAGGAAAAAAAAAGTACTTCATGTAGAAGCAACTGTAACAAGTTGACTAAGTGCATCTTTCATCTCAAGTTTACAAAAATGGCCCTGGCAGCTATAAGAAAATAGCAAGTGGGTCTCTTTAAAATAGTTCAAATTTCCAGACCCAGGTTCTGAAAGTGATTGAAATGGGAAAAAAAAATTAGGGTATTACTGATTCCTAAAAGAGCAAATGTGGGTAGGTTTTATAAACAATGGTAGGTAGACTTAGTGTCAATCTTTGCAAGAAAAGACAAAAAAAAAAAAAAAGAACAAATAATTAAACTGATTACTCTTGAGCACCTAGCAAATAATATGGTGATCCTTAGAAGCCAGACTAACACCACTAAAAATAAGAAATACCAAACTCACAGTGACATTTTGGTATCGCCAAAATATTATGGCGGGAAAACACTAACAATAGCTGCAATGTAGTAAGTGACAACTGTGTGCCGGGCAATGTGCTCTGCATAATATATTTTTATTTTCATGAAAATATTAGCATAATCTCTCAGGATATTTTTTGTGGTCGAGAGAGAGAAATTGGGGTTAAACCATATTCAGATTTAAAACTGGTTGAAAAGTTGTACCTAAGGAGATTATAGTCTGAAGTAAAATGGTCTTATTCTATCTACATTGTTGGAGTGTGTGAATATTAGAAACAAGATATATTTATTATAGTTGTAGGGGACTCAGAGCTGGGAATGATAACTATTAGCAGTGTAAAATGACAAAAATCAACATTTCTTAATTACTCAATGAGAAACTAGTAAGAAACCAGTATAACAAATAAATACACATTTCTGATTTCAAGGTTTCTAAAAAATTTCTGTTTAATTTATACTGCTTTATAGAACAGCTTTACCTTTCTTGAAAAATTGCACAGGAAGTGCTAAGTTCCATATACCTGCTCCACCCTCCCCCTACGCACAAATAGTTTCCCCTTTTATTAACATCTTACATTAATGTGGTATACATGTTGCATTTGACAAGTCAATATTGACACATTATTATCAACCGAAGTCTGCAGTTTACTTTAGGGTTCCCTCTTGTGTTGTACAGTTCTAAGGGTTTTGACAAATGCATAATGCTGTGTTTCCAATGTTAAAGTATTTTACAGAATATAATTTCAATTCCCTAGAAAACTCCAGTGCTCCACCTGTTCATCCCTTCTCTCTTTCCAACCCTTAACAACCACTGATCTTTCTAGATCTCTAAAGTTTTGCCTTTTCCAGAATGTCACATAGTTGAAGTCTTGTAGTATGTAGCCTTTCAGACTTCTTTCACTTACCAGTGGGCATTTAAGGTACTTTTGTGACTTTTCATGGCATAATAGCTCATTGCGTTTGATCTCTAAGTAATATCCTGCTCTGTGGATACACCATGGTTTGTTTATCCATTAACCTATGAAAGGCATATTGGTTACTTCCAGGTTTTGGCAAGTATGAATTAAGTCGCCACAAATGTTCATGTGCAGTGTGGATATCAGTTTTTGTGTGGACATAAGTTTTGAACTCATTTGGAAATACCCAGGAATGGGATTGCTGGATCATATGATAAGACCATGTTTAGGGTTGTAAGAAGCTGCCAAACTGCCTTCCAAAAAGGCTGTACAATTTTGCCTTCCCACCAGCAATGAACGAGAGTTTCTACTGCTTCACAGCATTTGTTGTCAGTGTTTTGTATTTTAATCATTCTAATAGATGTGTAATGGTACTAAAATCAGGTATTAAAAACGAGTTTCATGTGTAGAGAAAAGAAGAGATCCTCCCCCCTAAGAAATGGTTCAAATCGGGGGAATAAGTTTTTGGTAGATTCTATACATCATAAGCTTGATATATCAAAAGCCTGATGCAAATGCTAATAAAAATCAAAACAAAATCAAAAATACCTCGAGGTATGTTGATCCGATTGGTTCCCTACTCAGGTGATATAGTAATCACATTGTGCTCTGTTGGTCAGGGTATACGTGGAGAATGGTAGACAGGTCAGTTTGGGGCCCATGGTACAGCGACAGCTCTGGCATGTTTGTTCAGATGTGGAGGTTGTATTTATGACATCAGTTATTTCAACACAAAAGATACATGTTGGGTGATAGATATCCCAGTTACCCCAATTTTACAATTATGCTTGCATACGTGTACCAAAACATCATATGTACCCCCAAAATATTGACAACTATTATATAGCAATAAAAAAATGAAAAAAAGTTGTGAAAAAGAGAAATAGGACAAAGAAAATCTATGAAAATATTTGAACAAATGTGGTGTTAAAGGAATTACATTTTTTGTGTGTTTCCAGCTTGCTAAAGAAAGCCTCCCTGGTCTTAAATATAAAATGGTGACAGTTTTACTAATCCTCTGGAATTTTTGGTAGAAATTACCTGGGATAATGTCTATAAAGGGTTTAGCGTGTTGCCTAACACATGTTAACTGTTCAGCATCGTGCTGGATACCCAATGGGGATCTGGAGGTCAGGAGGGAGGTATGGCTGGGAAGCATGTCAGTGACGTTTCAAGTGAAGTTACGTTTGGGCAAGTTGACTAGCTCACCTGGGGACACATACAGAGCAAAAGCGAAGAGGCCTAAGATATCATCTAAAAAGACTAGGAAGAACTAGACAAGGACATTATTGCAAGAAAGAAATGAACAGATACAGAGCTTTTGCCATTCTGGCAGGTATCTAAAGCCAAGAGCCTGGGGAAACAGTGATTCCTTTATACAGAATTGCTTCAATTGCGTTCTCTCCTTTTATCCTGAAGAAAGAGCTTTCCTTAAAGAGTTGATCATTAGTGAGATTATATGACGTTAATGAAGTCTTTCAGTTTCTCCATCTGTGTATTTGCATTGCACCTGTCCCTACAGTACCTGGGTATTTTAACTGCTGTAGATGTCAGAAAATATTCACATTGTTCATTATGCAAAGGAGATCTGGCAGATTTAGGTCTGGATGTGGCAGAGTCAGGAGAGCTGTGACATTGTGAGATCACCCATTGAAAACTAAAAATAAAACCTCAGAGAATACAAAGAACAGAGGAAAGAGGCTATTAACGTTCAACTTAAGGTGAACATGATGATACATATATTACAAGTAAAAAAAAACTTCAAAAATTATTTCTTTAGTTTTGACAATAAAAGCAAGTATGATTTTTTTTCTTTCAGGAGAAACCCAATCAACTAATGATATGCAAGAGACAGAATTGACCTTATTTTCTAAATTTTTTAAATATGCTAATAAATACTGACATAACTTTTTTACATCTGAAAGCTCACATCAAAATTATATATTTTTGTATTAGTCTTCAGTAATTTTAGTATTTATTCAAAAGGCATTTTCAAATTACTAAACATGTAAAGCCTATGTACCTGGTACATCTGTTTAACTAAATTTTTTTCTGCATGTCTTAAAGGAATTGTTGCTTTTTATATTCTACATACAAAGTCTCCTGTGAAAAGATTAAATCTTTATTATCAAAATTAATTAAACACCACTGGTTTCTTTCCAGAGAAAGGTATATTTTTATACTTAAGAACTATGGGTTTCATATTTTCAACTATTTATTTTAGGGACCTTTCAAAACTATGGTCTTCTTATCCTAGAATTAAACAAAAATAATCATAAGTGTAATTTTCATGCTATTAATAATGCCCTGTCTTCATATTGTGCTCCACAGTTTTCAAAGCTTTTCAATATGCATTACTCCTACCATCAGTCCCCTGGTTATTACCATCAAAATCAGGGAGAGAGGACCATTTCCTGCTTGGAAGTATGAGCTTTGGGGTCGAATAAAACTGGATTTATGTACTGATTCTGCTACTCAATTTGTGAGCTTGATCAAGTTACTTTGCTTTCTAAGTCTCCATTTCCTCACTTTAAAGTATGGATGATAATATCTCATAGAGTTGTTGTAGACAGTAAATGAAACAGGGTACAATCCATACTCAGTAAAGTGCCTGGCCCAAGCAATGTCAGTTATCATTATCACCAACATCATAGTCAACACCATTATATTACAAAGACACTGTTACACCAGTATCCCTCAGGATTCAACCAGATCTTGGAAATAAAGGAAACCGTGGAGTCGAGATCCTGTGATAGATGTAATTCATCATTGTGAAATATTTATAAATGCCTCAAGCACATATCCCAAGCATGTTAGTCCTATAATGATACCCTCCGGAAAGGGGAGTTCATGGTCAATAATACGGGAAAAGTCTGCATGTCACCCTCTGAAAGATACAACATATACTCGCCTATCAAAAGCCCTGATCTGGGAAAGAAGCTTTACCATTCATCAGTGTTGCCAAAAGTGCCCACTCATACAGTACTTACCAGATGATTCACAGTGCTTTATACAGAAACTTATTTAATCCTCACAACAAACCTCTATGAGGCTGATATCATGATTATCCCCATTTTACAGATTGGGAACCTGAGGCATAGGTGGACTGTAGCATCTCCAAGATTTCTCAGCTATTTAAGAGGCAATGTCAGGATTCAAATCAAAACAGGCAGGGTCTACCCTCTTGTCTCCTAACCACTGCACATGTCACCCTGTCATTCTCACAGGAAGCTTTGAAATTACTTCTATGCTCAATCTCCACCGTCAAGAACTACAAACCCCTTTGGAGACTGAGACTGCATTCTTCTAATGCACTCAAATGTTAAGTAGATTAAAAACTAACTCTGTTTTTTTCTTTTTCCTTTTCATTCTAAACATCGGGAGGAACCCCCTCATTCTAATGTAATATTAAAAATGTATATTCTTTAGGGAAGCAAGCACTTCAAAAAATTTCGGAAGTCACATGCATTTGGACATGATGAATAGGAAGGGTACAAAAATAGGCATTTATTCTGCACAAAATCAATATGTAACACTGGAACACTTCCAAGCCACAAGCGGGAACTAAACTGATGAAGTACTGCAAAGCAGTGACTTCACTGCAACTCTGAATGGGTTGCATGGTCACTGGTACATGTAGAAATATTTCTAGAAGTAACCTTGATGTCAGCATTACACCACTACTCCCACTACCCACTGCTTTTTGTCTTTTCTTACTTGACATGTTCATTATTACGTGAAAATCATATCACTATTACAACATGTATCATGGTTCAGCAATTACAGCATGAAGCTCCAAGTCCCTGTTCTTCTCTCTGTTGCTTGAATATATCACTATGCCAGACCAAGTATTGAATGAATGAATGGACGAATGACTGCCCATGCTAGAAAACAAACTAGATGAAGAGTTGGGATGACCTTACTTCCAAGTCTCTGCTGCATCACTAATCACTTTGTCACCTTGTGGAAATGACTCTCCTTCTAACTCTGAGACTATATTTGCTATCAGTGCCAACAGAAGTGACGAAAAGTGCCAGGAGAAAAAAGTAAGCAGGGAAAATGAGAAATGTTCTTGTCACCCTTGAGTTAATAAAGGTCTGTTTTAATCACACAGATAGTCTTCCTAAGAATGTTTTTAACTCCTAGAGGCCTCAGCATCTTTTTCATTGTGATGAAAAATACTTTCATCACAATGAGGCATGTGCTTTGTGCACGCTGCATCCAACTTAGTCATCTTATTAATGAAAGCAAAATTATAGAACCTTTATTTGAGTTGATGAATTAATTCCTAAATGGGGCAATTGCAAGATATGAATAACTTCCCATCTTTTATATTTCTAACTAGACATTTCTTTTCCCTTTATTCTGCCCTGAGGGTGTGTGAAGGTTATAAATAATTCAAAAGAATATATCCTAAAATGTCTTGCATTTTAATGAATTCTCCAGATTGAATTACCAAAAGGAGTTAGTATTGTTTAAATCATAAGAATTTTAAGCATCAATATTTTGTATTGTTCATGGCAATGCAGCTCTCATACTAGTACCATTTGATAACATGGGAGGAGGAAATAACATTGTAAAGTTTCTAGGAAGTAATTACGCAGGAAGCCATTGGAATGTTAAAGAAATATTCTCACATGAAAAAAAAAATTTCCATTGACTTCTACAAAAGATATCATCCTGAATGAGTCAAATATGTTCATAATTATTCGAGAAAAGTATGAAGGTTCATTTATGTAACTGCTGCTATAGACGTAATCCTCTAAGACAGTGTTATCCAAAATCTGGAAAATGTACTATGAGGGATGATTTGAAGTGCAAAGAAGCTGCAGCTTTAGATTAAATAAGATCACAAGTGAGAAAGTTACTTTTAGTTCTCTTCTGATTACTTGGTTATCCCAAACCTCAGGTCTGAAAGTCTCAGTTAAGCAATAATGTCTATATCACCTTTTAAACTCTTAGCAATTTTCATATTTAGCAAATGAGCCCCCTCATTGTAATTATTAGGAAGTATGTGTTTTAGGTCAGTAAGCTCTTCAAAAAAATTTTGAAGTCGCACTCATTCAGATCAGAAGAAGAGGAAGGCCACAACACTAGGTACTTACTCTATACAAAATCAATATTTAATATTGGAACACTTCCAAGCCACAGGCAGGAATTAAACTAATGGAGCAAGATCCTGCTTAGAACTTCTGAAGACAGTGGTATTCAGTCAAAATTGAGTCAAATTGTTTTATTTCCATCATAGTTATATTTATTGTTGTTTGCCCTTTCTGTTGAGACATACTGTTTTGTGGAATGGTACAAAGTTTCCTGTTATGTTTTGTAAGTTTAATTGTGCATCATTTCAAAGAAAAATATTAAGTAAACAATAGTGCAGATGGCATGCAGTTGTGAAAAAAATCCTGACAGTAGTGTATTAATGACCAAAATTCAAGGAATACTGCTCTTCTGGGCTCAAACATTCAGTCTCTCTTCTAACTCACTCCTTCCACTCGTTTCAACAACTCCTGGTGCTCAGGGACCCTACACATGTCTCCATAGCTCTTATCAGGTTAGGCATGAAAGCAAGGTGCCAATGACAGTGATGGGAAGGGGCACCAGGAAAGCAGAACGATGTCGCAGAGCTGAGCAAAGGGTTGAGAGATAACAATGTTTATGTCTAATATCTCCTAGTAACCACCAGATTGAGTGACTGTTTTTAAGCCAGATCAGATGCCCTTTGACCCACTTCTTTACCTACTGAATCACCCATACTGTCTGGCAAGGTAAAAGATTTCACTCTACAAGACACTGTGTGTTACTTCTCTGTGGGTCATTGACTCCTTGATAAAGCTTGTCTTGAGTTACCTGTCCTAACCCTTTCATGCAGAGTTTTAATGATACATACAATAGTTTTCTAGCAGAGGTGGGTAAGGGTGCCTGTGTATGTTTTAGTATACACATAAGCCTACACAAAAATATATATACGTACAAACATATTTAAATTATCATATAAAATATGGAGAATGGGGCTAGCATTTTGAGGATCCAGTTTTTGTCTTAAGATAATTTTTTGAAATGGCACCTTGTTTCTGGAAAGTAAGTTCGATTATCTCATGACCTATTTGAATGCGGGCCTGAATGATAGAAGTGTTGGCCATGGGATTTGGAGTGGCATACCAAGTTCAGATTTAGTACCTTCTTGCTCAGAGTAGCTCCTTTCCAGATGCCTGTGAATAAAATCAGTTTTTGCTGGTGAGCCCCCTCATTGCTGGTGTGGATATGGAGAAAGAGGAACTTTACACTGTTGATGTGAATGTAAATTAGCACACCCATTATAGAAAATAGTATGGAAGTTACTCAGAAAATTAAAAATAGGACTACCATATGATCCAGCAGTCTGACTACTGGGTATATACTCAAAGGAAATGAAATCAGGTTTCATTTCATATATATATATATATATATATATATATATATATATATATATATATGCATCTCAGGTTATAAAAGGCAATGTGTATATGAGGATGTATATGTATATGTCAAAAAAACATTTACACTTCCATGTTTGTTGCAGCACTCTTCACAGTAGGTAAGATTTGGAGATACAGAATCAACCTAAGTGTACATCAGTGAATGGGTAGATAAAATGTGATATATATATACACAATGGAATCTATTCAGTCCTCAAATAGAAGGAAGTCCTGTCATTTGCAGCAACATGGGTGAACTGGAGGGTATTACGTTAAATGAAATAAACCAGGCACAAAAAGACATATAACCTGTGTGATCTCACTTATATGTAGAATCTCAAGAAGTTGAGCTCATAAAAGTTGAGAAAAGAATAGTGGTTATCAATTGCCTGGGAGGGGTACAGAGAGGTGTGTAGGGAAAGATTGATCACCAAATACAGAATTGCAGTTAATTGAACAGTGGGTAACTATGGTTAACAGTACTGCATTGTGTATTTCAAAAAAGATAGAAGATTTTGAAGGCTGACACCCCAAAAAAGTGGTAAATGTATGAGGTGATGAATATGCCAAATGCCAGATTTAGTTTTTATACAATGCATACATGTATCAAAACATTGCCCTGTACTCCATAAATATTTACAATTACTGTGTGTCCGTTTTTTCGAAAAGTCTCTAAATAAAAACAAATCCATTTTCCTAGCTGCACTGCTGATGGATAACATGTGTCAGTATTATTAATACCAAATGTTACCCTATATTTGAATATACAGATAGTCTCTCCCTGGGCAGTGCTGCAATCTTCCCAAAATCATTCTGATGAAGAATTTGTTGTAACTGATGAACCATCATTTGAATAGGATAATCAAAATGACTGATCCTTCTGAGAAACTGCCTATAAATGGGCCACGGTTGATTGGTTTGACCTGAAATTAAGTATAATAGTCACACCTTAGATGGGTTTAGTAACTCTTCTGCTGATATATGGTTGTAGCCTGGTTGTTTCATGCTTATGAGCATAATTGGAATGCCTAAAATAAGATGAAACTGCTGGAGCTTCATTTGAAGAGCAAAACCTTGGAAAAACTATGAACAAGTTAGCATTTTTAGTTAATATGCGAGTATATAATGAACCTTTTAAAATGACATTCTGTAAAGAGTGCTGCTTCTCTGGTTTGTCCGCTTCGAACATCAGAACTTGACTGCAGAGGACCCGAGGGACCCACAGCGTAGCTTTCTACCAGTAACAAAATGTGGTAAGGTCCTTTAATTGATACTTTATGAAGACAACAAAAAGGTTACCTGATTATGTATCCATTTTGCTGTTAAAGTAACTCATAACTATTTGCATCAGTGGTATTTATGGTAAGGTATTTTTTGTGAGAAACTAGTGAAATTTTAATCAGTTCAGATCGATCTCTCTCTCTCTCTCTCTCTCTCTCTCTCTCTCTCTCTCTCTCTCTCTCTCTCTCGTGTTCTCATTCTCACTCTCTCTCTCGCTATCATTTTTATATATCCTTCCAGGATCTGTTGATTACCATTGAAAGTACCACATCATATTTAGGCTACTTTAAGTTGATCACTTCCCTCACAGAAAACTTTAAAAATTTTAAAAATTAAGTCTTGAGAACATCTACTGAAGTATGGCAGAATAAAAACATTTTTATTACACTCTCCTTCCTTGTATCTCATTAAAAATTGCCATAAATAAATACATGTGAAGGAGAAAAGTACCATCATAAAAAATAAGTTAAACATACAGTATTTCAGCTTCAAAAATTCAGAGAAGCATAATTTCTTTAAAGAAAAAATTTAAGTACCTATTAGATTTTAAAATAGAAATCATAAGACAAAAGAAACATAAAATAGAAACCGGGAGAGCCTGGAAAAGAAAGAAGAGGAAAAAGCACTAACAATCTAAAAGCAATATTAAAGGCAATAAAAATGGCATTAAAAATATTTTTAAAAATAAAGACAATATAGGCCTGAGGGAACAAATACATGAAAGAAATATAAAAAGAAATATATATGTATTAAAAGGATACATATTAGTGACAAGATGTATCTCACACATGTATAATTGATGTTTTCAAGGGAGAAATACATTCGTAAATGAAATAGAAGAAAAATTTCCTGAAATTGTCACATTTAAGCTTACAAATAGAGATGGATCTCAGAAAATCTGATATAAAATAATAAACATTAAGGTTAATCCCAGTAAATTATTATAATTTTCCAGAATATAGAGTTATATAGCCATCTCAGGTTGTAAAAGGCAATGTGTATATGAGGAATAAATGCCAGGAGAATACAACGATGGAAAGTTCAAAGTTAAAATTTCAAGAGATAGGCACTTACTATAAAGTAAACTGCATCAGGATCATATCATGAAACAAATTTTTATTCCTCACTTAGCTAGCATTTATCTGAAGCAGAAGCTAGCTCTCCAGTACAATAATCCCAATCAGTTTTTTGAAGAATCTAAATTTCATAGTAGCAACACTCAATATTGGACCATAGAATAATGTCTACTAAAGTTTGTGGTAAAGTAAATTTGACCCAATAATTTTATATTCATCCAAATTATTTTGCAAGGATATATGGAGAATATATGTCAACCAACAGACACTCTCAAGCAAGTATACAGCACATAGATCCTTTTTTAATAATCTTCCTGAATTTTACAATCCAGCCAGCCAAAAGATGAATCAGTATAAAGAGTTCAGGATAGACAATCCATAGTTGTGATCACTGATTAATTTCAACGTTGTGTGAATTGTGGTTTAAAAAACAGCATATAAACAGAATAACTTCTAATCATTTAAAATTTTTAAAAATCAAACAAAAATTCTGGTTAAGGAGGGCAAATAGTTGGATAATATCTGCTTGCAAGGCACTGAAAGAGATTCAGTATGCCTAGATCATTCACTGGACATGACTAAGGTGGAAGCTAGAGCTATTAGATCACTCAGGGCCTTTAAAGCACATTAAGGAACTTAGACATTTTCCTAAAAGCACTGGGAAGCCACGTAACCATCCAAGGAGGTCTTCTTGCCCCTGCTCAGAGAGAGCCAATTTATCAAGACAGGGGAATTCGATTAGAGAAAGAGTTTAATACACAGTGTTATATGTGCTATATCTACATATATGTATACTTACTTTTACATATGTATATATGAATATTATATATTTACATGTTTACATATATACATTATATAACTATATAAATTTATTTGTATATATAAATTTATATAGTTATATAAAATTTATATAGTTATATAAATTTATGTATTTGTATGTACAAATAAATATATAAATTTATATAGTTATACAATGTATAATGTACATATGCTTGTGTGTACAAATAAATACATATACATATAAATATATAATTTAGAGTATATATACATTATATAAATAATTTGTACATGTATTTATGTACAAATAAATTTATATATTTATATATTGTATATACACATACACGTATAAATTGAGGGAGAGCAGAAAAATAGTATGGTAGAAAGTTCAAAGTTAAAATTTCAAAAGATAGGCACTTAATATAAAGTAAACTGCATCAGGATCATATTATGAAACAATTTTTTATTCCTCACTTAGCATTTATTTGAAGCAGACACTAGCTCTCCAGTACAATAATACTAATCAATTTTTTGATAAATCTAAATCCTAGGCCAATGAAGCATTTATTCTTTGTGAGAAATGCAATTAAGTAACATATGTCACTACTACTTTCTCTTCCCAGCCAGAACAACAAAAAAAGATTGCTGGGTATGACTGTGGGTTTCTTTCACCTGTAGAGGAGAAAGTATTAAAACAACCTAAAGCCCATTAATGAATTGTGAGGGTCCTGTTGATGAATGAAAATGGATCTAAGATTGGAAGTCCTTTTTCACTGTTCTGGGTGGCTCTCTATTCCATCAGTTTTAGTTTTCACTTAAGATTTGTGATGGTTAATACTGAGGGTCAACTTGATTTAAAGCTGTATACATATAGCCAACTAAATGAGTTGTTTATGATTACTAAATTTGTAATCTGACTTTTGCACATTACCCCTGTTGACTGATGATTCCAATTCAGTGTTCTGACTAAAGCTCAACTCTGGACAGAGATTTGAAATGTGACATACACCAGTAGATAGGAGCTGCAGTAATAAGTGGGGCCATTTATTTTTCATCTCACAAAATGGCCTTAGTAAAAACATGTGAGAATCTACACTCTCGTGGCACTCAAGTAAATAGCATTTCCATTCAATGGAGTTATATGAAAATAAAGAAAATCTCTGAAGAGTCTTCTCTTCCCACAGCTACTACTTCCATATGTATGTATTTATCACTTCCTAAGAAAAGAGAGGAATGGCAGGCCATGTTCTTTTTCTGGTCAAACTGAAAGCCCAGAGTCTAACTTTGATGCATCTTTGATGTCTGTATTCCAGAGTCAATTCACACTAACTCAGATAATTCTTGACTGCGTAGTCTGATGTATAGATTAGTCGAAGACACAGATGGGAAGAAAATTATTGGATGTTTTAAGTCTTCATGGGGTTTTTATGATGATTAAAGATCAGAAGATATCTAGTGATTTTCATTTAGAAAAGAGGAAAAATATAAAAATGGCTTTATTAATACAGGATTAGTTACATGTTAGAGCAATAATCAAAAAATAATAGTAGAATGAGTCAGTTAGATTTTATCCATTTAGAAAATGCTGTGGAGGGCTTACTGTGTTTGAGGCACATTTTTAGAGCCTGGGGTTAGCATCATGAACTGAAAAGATTAGGCTCTGAGCTTGTGCTACTTGGTAGGTGAGAAGGAAGGTCGACCAAGTGTACCTAACCCGGAAGTGAATTTCGAATTTCAAACACCACTTGCTGCCACTATGTGAGGTCCAAGACAGGACCCCACTTCTCCAGTACAAGTCCCCCGTCTATTATTGCCAAGTATAAATATCACTACCTTGCACTCTTTCTTCATGTCATAATAAGCCCACAGAGATTTTGAAACAATCAAAAATGTTCCACCCAAACACATTTTTACAGAGCTCAAATGCTTAATCTATGAAATATATTTTCATCAATATGGCTCTCCTTAGTAGTTTTCAAAGTCCAGATAGAAAGGGTATTTGTCAACAAGAAGGGAGACACAGGGCCACATGCTTACTAGTTCTTTAGTATCAAGTTAACTGACAGACCATTTGGGATAGCATGGGGAGAAATGACAGATACAGGTGAGGGGACGGAAGGCAGCAAACCACACTGCCATGTGTGTACCTATGCAACAATCTTGCATGTTCATCACATGTACCCCAAAACCTAAAATGCAATAAAGAAAATGTACTTTCACATAAAAGAAAGAAAACAAATGGTATTTTAACTAACTTACATTTTCCTGAATGAGGAAACTGTCTTTTCTAATCTTGTGTTATAGGCAGGAACAAACAGGTTTGCATCAATAACTGTTCTGTTTGTTTAATATGTATGTTCAAGAACAGTGAACACCAAATCAACTAGTTTTAATGCTCAGTTATGTTAAATAGCCCCCATTTGGATTTGTTTCCAAGAGAAATCTAAGTAAATATTGATAAATAGCGCAAAGCATATTAATAATATGTTGTCTGAGCTTGTTATTTAGGGGATTAAAATCACAGCCGAGACAACAAATAAATATTACAAGTTACACTGCATCATATTTGCCAAACTTCCTAAATTATTAGCAAATCCACTGGGTAAATGCAGCAGCAAAGTACAATCTGTTTCCCATGCAAATCTGAAATCCACTTATGAGGCATAGATGGGGCATAGTAGGATTTCAGATGTATAATTCCAGAATTATTGATTTACCATTTTCATCTCCAAAGAAGGTCATTCTAGGGATCACCTTGTAGATTTACCCAAAATGAAATAAGAGAAGTATATATCAGTGTTTTCTTTCTTTCCATGTGTACAGACTTGGAGATCAGCTTAACCAGTTTGTACCAAGATGATGATTGGCGTAAGACACATAGAACCTATCGTCAAATGATTTTCAATCAGATAGGAAGTATGTGAAAGAAATGCGCAATGACTCTATCACGAAGAAGAGTGGAGGTTTCAGTAGCAGTGTAAGCTGTCTAGGAGGAGAATATGTTCAGGTGGAGAAGGCGAAAGGGAGTCCTGCTTCCTTGAACTGAATTGACCAAAAAACAGAGGGTAAGCAAAGACTTTGGAAGAAGGATTTGTGTAGTGAAGGCTCATAAGTCATACTTGCCTTCTTAAAGAAGGAGAATCCCTTTTATTTTGTTGAGGCTCTGGATGAGCAGAGGTATGCAGAGGGGACCCTAAAACTGCAGTTGGGCTAGGAGCTGGACAGAGCTGAATTACTTTGGTTAAGGAAATGGGAGGTTTGGTATTTCCTACTAGGAGGATGAGAGGAAAAAAGAGAGGGTATGAAAAAGATGTGAGGCTAAAGCTAAAACTTAGAGACATTCTGCAACAGGCATATCTAACCTGAAATGTTAATTATTTCATTCTTATACTGTGAATACTTCCTTCTCCCCAGACCTCTGTATTTCATTTCCTCTACTAAGTGTCCTGTGTGGGTGGGATGTATTGGTCATGCTATTTTTGTTTTGGTTTGGTTTGAGTTTTGTAATTTCTTTTTCTCTTCCTTAAAATTGAGAAAGAGAACTGAATTCAGTGACTAATTGTAATAGAGAGACCACGTTAACAGCAAGGTAAGGAAGCTGTAGACTAATCACAGATGCTCCTCTAGTTTCAAACAGCTTAGGTAACCAAAATCCCTAACTGTACATAAATCCAAAATGACTCCACACAAGTAATTGCTGTTGCCATCTGTTAATTGCTGGCAGTGTGTGTTTTTTATTTTTATTTTTTGTATCTATGGAAATTGGAAGTTTTTAATGATTGAAGTTTTTTTGATAATATAATCCTTTTCTCTGCCTTACCCCGCAAATTTCTATAAATCTTAGAGAAAGCTGCAGATTCCACATTTTGTGGCATGGTAGGTTAGATCCCTTTTACCTCAATCTTCAAGTGTATAGAGAATGCAACTAATATCAAGCTTGCGTTTGTAATCCTATTTGGTTGGAGCAAAGTGTGTGTTAAGCAAAAAAGTAGAAAACTCAGAAGGCAGATTGAGACCAAATTGTGCAGGATCTTGAATGTTCAGGTCAGGAGTTGTTTCATTATACCATGAATTATAATTTGAAATTACCAGGGAGAGAAGGACTAACCAGTAAGAATTGATATATCCAACAGAAATATTTCCCTCAAGTCCCACATCGATGTATCCAGCTGCGTACTGGACAATTTCTACTTGGACTTCTCTCAGTACTTTATTTTATTTATTTATTGAGATGGAGTCTCACTCTGTTGCCCAGGCTGGAGTACAGTGGTGCAATCCCAGCTCACTGTAGCCTCAACCTCTGGGGTTGAAGCAATTCTCCCACCTCAGCCTCCTGAATGGCTGGGCTTACAGGTGCCTGCCACCATGCCTGGCTAATTTTTAGTAGAGATGGGGTTTCACTGTGTTGGCCAGGCTGATCTCCTGACCTCAAGTCAGGAGATATGCCCTCCCGGGCCTCCTAAAATGTTGGTATTACTGGTCGGAGCCACCATACCCAGCCTCTCTCAGGTACTTTAAATTTGACGGTCAACTTCATCTTTCTCCTTCTACATATACTTTTGTGTGTTTTTATGTATTTGTTTGTTGATACCTGTTCCTTAGCCAAGAAGCTAGGAGTTAAGTCTGTTTTCTTTGTCCTTATTCCATATAGCAAACTGGTCATTGGGGTGTGTTCATTTTCCCTTCACTATGTCTCTTCAGTTCATCCTTTCTTTTCTAACCCACCACCTTTCGTTTAGCCCAGACTCTCATGGTTTCTCATAGGAATTACTGCAGTGTAACATGTGGGTGTGTGCCACATTGCCCGAGTTCAAATCCTACACCACACTTTACTAGCCGTGTGACCTCTATTCACTTCATCGTTTTTGTTTGTAAAATGTGGAAAATGAAAGCACCTACCTTACATGAATAAATGAATACATGCATGAATTATAGGAGGAAGAAGAAAGAAATTACATGATCAAGCCTTAGCTTTACCTAGGTATGGATCCAGATGGTTGGATCCCATGGCAGGGCTGTCCGATAGAAATATAATGGGAGCCATTATATTTGAATATCACTTTAAACATATTTATATTGAAATATGCCTTTAAATATAATAGAAGCCATTATATTTATATATGACTTTAAATCTTCTAGTAAAAAAGATTAAACAGGTTAATAATATTTAGTCCAGTATAGCCAAAATATTCTCTTGCATCACTAGACACATTTTAAGTGCTCACTAGCCACACGTGGCCAGTGGCTCCCATTATTGGACCAAGCAGCCCTAGAGGTTATGACACTAGAGAATACTAATGTAAAAACCGATGAGAGAAGACCTCAAGAAGGCACTCAGAAAGAAAAAATGATACATTTATCCTGTTCATAGTGAGTTTAGGGAATGTCAGCACAGGTGAAAAGATCTTAATAAGCAGTGAAAAATAGAGTTCTAAAATCGGCAGAATTAGAGGTTACATTTCAGAAGCCAAAAAACAAGGATCTAGCCATAAAGTGTGCCTTGATTTTAGCTCACTTCAATAGGTAAATATAAGTGCCTAGTATTGCCTGGCGATGTGTGGTGTGCCGTGGGACCCTCCATGATTTCACTGTTGCTGTGCCACCTCCTCAAACGTCCTACGTCTTAACTCTGCACCTTTCCAAATCCTGTCTTACGAAAGCCTGACCCGCTTCTTATATCAAGGCTCTTCCAACTATTTTGTCACATTTATCTCATCCCTCAAATCCTACTGCATATAAAATTACTATTTACACAGTTAGGCACAGTAATTACTCTGGGCCCCATCTTTTGTCCCCATAGCTTGACTATAAATTCCTTGAAAACAGGGAGCATTCCTGTTTCCACAGACCTCAGAATCCAAGAACCTGAGTTCTCAAATAAATGATTGTTGAAACAGCGACTGACTCGGGCAACATTCAAGCTTCAGCTTCTAAAATTATGAGGGCACATCCAAAGAACTGAAAATTCCACAAACACTGTTCTTTAACTCAGTGCTAATGGTCAAACTGCTTCCAGTTGCATGTGGGTGTTTGGAATGGCAGACTCTGAAATCCTTTCAGACATAAATTGGGTAACCTAGAAGGCACTGTGGCCTCCCAGCTACTCTTCAGGTTCATGCGGAGCCGGGAGTTCAAGGTAGTTACATTATAAACCTAAGATGTCTTGATGAACTTGCAGTTAATTCATCTTCAGAGGAAGATGTTTTCATCACTGAGTGGTGAGCAGGAAGAGATTAATTTTAAAGGCAAGCAAAACAGAAGAGCCTTAACAGCCCGTTAATGATACCATTTTCCTATTTCCTGCTCTTGATGTATTGTGCACCCATGAATGATGGGGCATACTCCAGGCTCCAGAAATTCATGTTTTGTGGAGAAAATCCATTTCTGCGCCCTGCAAAGCAGAACTACAGGTGCAGCAAGCAAGTAAACAGTACCAGCTGCTCCTTGGCTGTGGTTCATTAAAGAGAAATTAAAGACAAAACCCAGGTTTGGAGGGACTGCAGAATCACTGAGAGGACAGCAACGGATTTTTCATGACTTTGGCCCTGCTTCTACCATCTCCACCGTAAAACAGCACGCTCATAAAGGAACCGCAGCATGCACATGCTGAATGTCAGAGCTGGTTTCTGCCTGTATTGTGGTGAAGTGTTTTGGTTAAACATTCTTGCAGACGTTGTGACTTAGCCAGGGAACTCATATCAGATTCATATGCTGAAGTTCTAGAGGTGGATTTGGGAGGTGACGTAGAGTGCATAGACGTAAAAACTAATCACCAAAAAAAGAATTCACATGTTAAGCTTTTAAAAAAATTCGTATCCCAAGGAGGCTGATGGGCTCAGGATTTTTTTGTGTGCTTACGACATGTATTCACTTTTGTGTGGCTAATTTAAGCTTTTAGGAAAAGTCTGTGAGTGGAGACGTTTGATAATATGGACTTTATCAGAATACAGAAGATAATATTACACGTCAGAGTCTGAAAAATGTTTCAGTGGTATCTGCTTTATTTTCATCAGTTGATTCCTTATCTCGTTTCGGATAGCACCATGTGTACGCTGTCACAAAGGATGAAGGGAACGAAGTATCATTACGTGTGACAGAAACAGCAATTAATAACAATCTGTTGGTTTTGATACTGCTTCTGAGTGATTTTTGACATTACTTCATTTGACATTCTGAAACTTCTGAGGAATTATAGGCAAGAATTTTTGTTAGATACAGTCAATAATAAGGGAAGATGAAGCTTATATTTATATGCTAAAGGTCATATTTGGAAAATTATTTTCTACCTATATATGAAATTATAAACTTTCATAACTTCCCCTTTCTTAACTTCACAGTTAAGTGCTATGGACCATGATATGTCACTTGGGAATGTAAAACAAATGCTAAGAGAATACTCAGGGGTCGTGTCATGTTATTATCTTCTTAAAATCTGTTCTTAGTGTTCTAGTCATGTCTTATAGGACAGTTTACCCTGATGCAATTGTCTCCAGTGTTGCTGTCTTGGTGCTAGTATTATCTCTTCTTATACCCATGAGCCCCATCTGCTGTCAAGATGTGGGCACAGAGGCTGGATCAAAAGGTGAATGAAATACCAGGGTTCATTTCCTGCATGTGAGTGGAAGCAAAATTTTATTTTCAAACTGAGTCTTTTCTGGTAAGCAGATATTGCCCTGCTCTGTACCACTGCTTTCTGTTCAGAATCTGGTATGCCCTCAGTGAAGAAAATGTTGCAAAGTACAAATTCTTTTTGTAGGACTTCTTCCCCAAATTCCAAAATGTTTTTACGAGTCAATTAGTAGGAAGTAGAAAGGACAAGACCTTGTATGTTGAAAAGAGCTCCTGCTCACGTGTGACCTGCCTTGTCCCTTGAGGTGCTATAGATGCAACTTAGAAGAAGCTGTGAATAGCAGCCATGATGCTTGGTGGATTGCCTGACATACCAGGAGCACCTGAATGTTCTCACTGGCACAGAGCAATACCATTCCTGTCACTAACAGGAGGAAGAAGTATAATTTCCATTATGATAGAGAATATTCCTGCATCCTCCAGGCTCCTGCACCTCAGTCCAAACCTTTCTCAAGTAATCCCATGTCATCATTCTGTCTCTGCTGTGCATTTGGTATAGATCAGCCTTAGGGAGTACTGCTGGCATCTTTGCATGCCCCTGCCACCCCACAATCGAAGTTCGTGCCTTTTTTTTTTAGTTGAAGTCTTGCTCTGTCACCGAGGTTAGAGTGCAGTGGTGTGATCTTGGCTCATTGCAACCTCTGCCTCCCTGGTCAAGCAATTCTTCTCTCTCAGCCTTCTGAGTAGCTGGGACTACAGGTGCCCGCTACCACGCCCATCTAAGTTTTGTATTTTTAGTAGAGACAGGGTTTCACCATATTGGTCAGGCTGGTCTCAAACTCCTGACCTCAGGTGATCTGCCTGCCTTGGCCTCCCAAAGTGTTGGGATTACAGGTGTGAGCCCCCATACCCAGCCATATTTGCTTCCTAAATGCCATTTCCATCCCCCCTGCAATGGATTAGCCTAAATACCCAGGACCCACACATATCTAAAAACAGGCTATCTGGATCTGGGCTTTGAAAGTTACCTGTTGGCTTCTGAGGACTGGCCAGCTTGGGGATGCAGCTGGGAGCTATGAGCCCTAATGGATCAGGAGAATGTCTTAGGCTCACACAGAGGTGTTGCCTACAGAGAGGGTATATGAGCGGCGAAGTCTGAAAGGGCAATTAGAGTGAGCAACCTGTGCTGCCAGATGGGATCAACCAGGAAAAATCAAAGAGTGAAAGCTAATGATGAAATCATATAAAGTGGAATAGGCAGGAGCCTTTTCTGGGTTGTTTGGGGTTTTTTAGATTTATTTGGTCTTAACAATAAGCATGAAAGTTTGGTGTGAGTTCCCAGGTGAGAAGCCACAAACTCTTCAAATGCGCAGACTTCTCCAACCACTTGTCTAATAATGGTTCCAGGTAGAATTGAGAGTTGAGGACAGAGGTCTGTTGCAAGGACTTTCTCCTCATTAAAATTTCTTCTCTTCAGGGCTCTCTATGTCTAATTTGGCAGCCTCGTCCCTGAATGATCCAAGTGGCTTTCACCTCATTGGTTTTCACTTCATTGCTCTTGGCTTTCTCAGGAATTGTTTAATTGGGTTACTATTGTCTCACTGGCAGGAACCTATAAAAAAAGGGATGCATTTCTAAAGCAGGGTCTTCCTCTCCAGCCCTGAGTGGGCTTATTAAGAAAATGCAGCCCCTTGACTAGTTTGACCCTTTCTATAAACATAAACATGATTATGAGCCAACTTCTTTACCTGTACCTTTTCAAAAACAAGAAACCTCTAGGGTATGAGACTGATGAACTCACTCCCAGATCTTTCCCTGAAAAATCTCCAGCTACCTGCTTGTGTGAAGGACCTTGTTCAAAATGGCATTTCCTGGTTGCCCATCTGGCCTTGTCCTCTGCTTTCAGAATGTGCAAAACCCTTGAGGAAAGTACTTTGTCATCTTTCTGTAATACCTACCAACTTGGATGTGTTTTTAGGCAAGGGATAGCACAGAGATTTAGGAAAAAGTCCCCTTTCCAATAGAAATCTGTTTATTTTGCCTTTAGCAAGGAGCTGTTTGTTTTCTGGACTCCAGATTTTCAGTCTGCTGGTTGAAGCAAATGTATCTAATGTATCCGGGGATGAATCTGAGTGCTGGGAGCTTTATGGCTGCAACAGGCGCCATTCTCGGGAGTCTCTGTGACCTCAGGCACAACTTTAGAGCAAGGTGGTATTTGCAGTGTTAGTGCCTGCAGGCATGTGGTTTCCAATCACTTTTGCTTGCAGTTCTCAGCTTGTGAGCCCACTTGTGTATTTTTTGTTTTCTTGGCTTATGGAGTTTTAAAAGTAGCACAGAATGTACCAGGGTCGGCTCAGCTGGAGATGACTAAAAGGAAATCTTGGGGAAACTGGCAAAGAGCTGTCCACTGGTGAGAAGCAGGCACAGCTGAAATTCATTTGGTCCTCTGTAAAGGAAGGCAGCGTCCTTCACAGGAAGGAGGAGTGAGGTTAACAACTTGAATTTCTGACCAAGTGTCTATGCCGCCAATTTCAAGGTGTGGGGGAGAGCAACTCTTCTTAAAGTATATCTGTTAAATGAAGAGCATAATAATACTAACTGGCATTTGCTGGACATTTATTATAAGCCAGAACCTGTGCTGGGCCTTCTTAACACTATCTCTTTTTCATTCTCCCAATTGTCCCCAGGTGCTAAGTGCTTTAGAATACCCCCATTTGTAGATCAGGACACTGAAGCACAGGAAAGTTACATCAATTGTCCAAGATGACACAGGCGTCAAAGTGGCAGATCTGGGATGAAAACCCAAGACAGACTTCAGAATCCAAGCTCTGAAACTCATGAGGCATTTAGGGATTGAGTTTAGGTTTTTCTCACGTCCATCCAAGGGAATAGGAGGCAGTCGGCCCTAAGGAAATTAGTGGCAGAATAGCCAGCCAGCCAGCCAGCAACTCCCTCATAGGATGGAGTGGGTTTTCAGCCAGATTTCAGCCTTGCATTTTTCATTTTGCTTCAAAGATTATTTTTCTTGTTTTCCTTGCCTCGATTTATTTTTCCATCTGCAATAGAGTTGATCTACCTGTACTTAGATTCATGTCCCCAGTTTTTCTGTATCTCCAATATTTTCAGTTTTACCCTTTACATCCCACTGTCTTTCTTGATGCTCTTCTAAAATAGCCCATTCAAGGCCCTACTCTAAATTCCACTGTCTCATTTTATATGAGGGTAAAAAGATAATATAAGAGATAGAATAAGTTAGAGTCACCCCTGTTGGTCCTTCTCTCCTCTTTTATTCTCTTTCCATAAGAAACTAGAGAAATGTTCCTTCATGTGTGAAGAAGAGGGAGGAGTTGAAGTGTTTCTTTTCCCCTCACCAAGGGGACCTGCCCAAGCCTGTGAACCACCTAGCCTGTTACCGTCCATCTCTTTATCTGTTGAAAGTTATCCCTGCAGTCTGTCATCTCTTCTGCAAAAACCTAGATGCATACTTTGACTTCCTGATGCCCTTGAAGTCTTCTGTGTAATCATTACATTTGAAGAATATATGATTATATTTTTCCTCCATAAGATCTTTCCATTCCTTTTGCTAGGTTCTTCTGCCTATACAATCATTGTAATTTGTTTAATTGAGATTATCTATAGCATGGTTCTGATCTAGTACTGTTTCTACCAATGCATTGAATATCTGTCTGGATTCAGCCAAATCTGCTCAGGCATTAAAAAGCTAAGTACTTAGGCTTTGGTCTTGGCATGGTCTAATCTATGACTCTGTATCTGGGAAAAAAAAAAAAAAAGCATGTGGAATCAACTGAAGCAAAAAGGGAACAGAGAATGTGGAGGAATATTTTTATCCATATATATTTTCCTCCTATGGCATAGTGATCACTTGACCACAGTATTTGGCTAGACGAGACTGTGGGGCAATGCTCCATTTAATCATTCAGTGATTAGCTAAGGATTATATTTGTATTATATTTGGCCCTCTGGAAGCCTAAAATATTAAAACATCCTCACATTTTATATTGTCAGAATATGTGTGCATGGAATCTAAATCAGTTGTATTCTGGCTCTAAAACTGGTGAAAAGAGAATCAGAGTAAATTTTTTTCTTTCCCTTTAAATAGTATTCTGTACTTTCCTGTACCTTACACTACCAGCCCTTAAGCCAGATGCCTCTGCAGCTGAGAGAACCCATGAATGCTGATGTCATCCAGATTTTAAAATAAAACATAAAACACAGTTACCTGAAAAACCACCAGATGCTGTTACCCAGACAAACTACTTTATGCCATTCTGATTGGGGCATCCTTTATTACATTGAAGGTAAATGGAGAAAATTCAGGGGAGGAAATATTTAAAGTTACAAATAAATAGGAAGGTTCTTCAATAGAAAAGTTGGTCCTGAAGTTTGAAGGCTGACAGAAAACAAATTGAAACCTGTGAAACCAAGAAGAATATAAATAAGATGAGCAATGACTGAATCACTAAATCCTGCAATACAACAATTAGAGGGTGTCCTTAAATGCTGGAAAGGTGTATTTTATACAAGCGAGGAGTAGCAAACACACTTAATAGCCATTCATTTCCCCAAAAGCTGTCCAATGCCAAATGTATCCATTAAAACTACTTAGGCAGTTAAGCTGAAATTGGGTTATTAAGATAAAAGAAGGAAATAGATATCTCGCAGATGTGTGATTTTAATGGCAAGGGAAAAACACTGATTATTTAGTGTCTTGTGAGAGAGAAAAACTTTGGACTTTATAGCAGTAATTCTTATTTTGACCACCTTCTATCTTTGGACTTTTTGTGCTGTTTATAAGCAACTACTTTAAAAAGTAAACATGGGAATTGCAAGCAAATAAAACACCAACCCAGGTTATTTTGTGACATCATTAGTTATAGTTGGTGAAGTCTTAGAGGAAGTATTAAAATTTCTCACTAAAAGGAGATTTTCAATGTTATCTGATATTAAATATTTGTCTCATTGTGTTTATACTTAACCCCATCGCTAATACCATTGATAATGAAAATGAGTGCTTTATATATGCATGTTAAGTTATTCAGTCTTTATTTTTTAATAATGTGAGCTATGTTTTCAGTCCATTTTGTTGTATGATTTTTAAACTATATGGTACAAAACAGTAAATATTCATAGAAGGCCAACAAACTCTACAAAAAGCAATTGGCATAAATCTGGCGCATTGTTTCTAGGTAGGCATTAACTCTGTTTATCATTTGAGGAATTCTCAGTAGTTGTACCAGAGGTGATTGATTATTAAATCTATTAATTAGATGTAAAATATGAATATGTGAGGTTCAAAAGAAGTCAACCAAGACATAATTATTACACAAATCAACAATAAAGAAAGACATGTCCTAGGACGTTTGAAACAAATCACACATAGCTTATATTCCTGAGAATATTGATCATGACAAAACCTGGGTTTCACTGATTAGATAAGAAATGTGTGGTACATTTTCTCACTGCATGTTTAAGCATGGTTAGAATTAGAATCTGAAAAATGTTTTAGTTGTACAGCCTTGTAATTATTTCAATCTAACAGGAGTTAATAACATCCTCTCATTTCAAAATTATGCTTCTATTTTTGTGAGGCCAAGTATAAATTGTTTTTGGCAAAAAAGAAAAGCTAGTTTTACCTGACTTTCCTTTTTTTTTTTTTTTTTTTTTGGCAAGGCCTACACTGGGTTCTGTGTTCCAGTGTACAGAGTATCTAGCTGGACTCAGCCAAATTTGCCGTCAGATAAGAAAATTAATTTAATAAATTAATAATTTAATATGTAAACCTGTCTCGCATGTAGTATGAAGTAGTTACCTGGTTTTAAAAAATCACTTTTATTTCACTTATGCTTTTCTGTAAGTATTTAAATGCTTGAGATTTGGTATAATTCTTATTTGATGGTCTTGAAAATTGGCTACCGTCTGTGGAAAATATGAGAGTTCACTTAACTATCTAAAAATTTTATATACATGATGCCAAAACTCTATTTCAGGGAATCTTTGGTAATTTTCTATGGATTTTAGCTTTCACCTATGTCTATTTTCTTCTCCTAGTATTATTTACAAGACACCTTCCAAAAAAAAAAGGGGGAAATGGGGGAGGGGCGGGGGGTGGGGAGGTGGGAAGAGATAGCATGGGGAGAAATGACAGATACAGGTGAGGGGACGGAAGGCAGCAAACCACACTGCCAAGTGTGTACCTATGCAACAATCTTGCATGTTCATCACATGTACCCCAAAACCTAAAATGCAATAAATTAAAAAAGAAAAAAAAAAAAGAATGTAAGTGAGTATATGCGCTCAACTCATTGGCTTTAAGTAATGAGAACATACTTGAAGACAAATAATGTTTCAAGTCACAACAAAATACAAGCTACAGGCTTAGACTGTCTGGGTCATGGGAATGGTAGATGCTGTAGAATCTGGGATCAACGTTGCCATTTACCATCTGCATTTTCTGTTTTGTTTTGTTTTGCTTTGCTTTCAAGACTGCGTTTCTCTTGCTTTTGACTGACCAGTTGCATAAATAATTTTGGAATAAGCTTCTGATTAACACCTACATATAATACTGCTAAATGTGATTTGCACAGCCAATAGAATACCCAAGAAGTAGTCAGAACTGTTTACCCTTACCCTTGGAGAAATAACAGTCTGCTTTCAGAGGATAATCATATTGAATTTTAAAAGTGAGTTACCAACCATTGCTTTGCTTGCTCTCTCTAATTAGCAGGTATTGGCATGTAAAGGAAGTCAAAAGAAATTGGACAGACTGTGATCTGCCTTGACACCTTTAGTCAGCCTTTGAAAGTCCTTCTATCTGCAAGTGTCTCAAATAATTACTGAATCACTCACACACATATTTCCTTAAATGAAGTTAGTAATCATGAATGCGAATAAAAAGTTCATTGAATCAGCAGGACGTGTAATAAAGGTATTCATAAACCAAATAGGTGTTTTCTTTTGCTTAAAATACACACACACACACACACACACACACACACACACACACAGCCCCTCACTGATTCTAAGGGAGCAATTCAGCTCATACAGAAGCTGTAAGCCTGTAATACCTGACTCTTGGAAGTAAATTAAATAATAGATGCTCAGGCTAGCCTGTGCAAAACTGTGAGTCTGATACATTGAACTTGATGGAACTTTCGCTCAGGGATTTGTGCCTTTTGCTAGTAACCCCTCCTGCTGGACTTAGAAAAGTGACTCAACTAGGGATCCTGGCTGGAAAGCCATCCCCATGTGGTGTTAACTGTAAACACATTATTTGGATTTTAACAGGGAACTTGAAGGCCTAAAGATTTCAAGAGCTAAAGGATCAGGGTTGCTTCGGGAGAATCTCAGGAAATAGACAAATTACACCACTTTTGGGGGCATGTTCCTACATGCTCAGAAAGTTGCCAAGTTCTCTTTTTGTCTACTTCCAGCCTTATCTGTGGGATTTTCCCCTATAACAACTGTTTGAAGGGCGTTGAAGGATGCTATTACTTTCACCAAATATGGGAGAAAGTAATGAACTTCTGATTTCATTATCAGAAGAAATGCTTTATAGTTAAAACCTGAAAACTTGAAAATTAAGTATACTCAGAAATGGAGGGGTGTTTTTCGCTATTTTTAATAAGTTTCCTGGAATACTACTTAACTTTTTAAATTAGAACGGCACTCAGACATCTAAGGCAATTTTATGATTGTATTAAGCCTACTTAAAATAAAAGCCACCCTCTGTGGAATTTTTTAGCTGTAGAATATATAGGCACATTTACATGCAGGTTTTTAATTCCTAAGTATTTCTTCTCTCTCATCAATCCTAGTCCCCCTTATTAAAATTTTAAAAAAAGGCTTTTCCACAACAGACAGTGATACAGCTTGAGCATTATAATATTTTTCTCGAATTGTAACTCAAAGACCAGAATCACCTGGGAACTTGTTAAAAATGCAGACTCTCAGGCCTCACCCCAGAATGCTGAATACAGAATTGGAATCTGCATTTGCATTCTAACAAGATAGCCAGATGATTCATACATACTTTAAAGTGTGGGAAATGACACTGTAGATCATGCCTTAAGGGCAGTGTAGCACCGTGATTAGGAAAAAGAATTCTGGATCTGAAATGCCTGATTCAGATCCCAGCTTCATCGCTATACTAGCCATGTGGCCTTGGGCAAATTACTTAACCTTCAATGCCTTGATTTCTTGATCTATAAAAATGAGAATATTTATAATACCTATGTCTTTGGGTACTCATGAGGTCAAAATAAATATGAGTAAAACGCAAACATACTGGTGTGTAGGAAATGCTATACAAAGCTAGTTGCTTATTTCTAAATAAAATTATATTTTCTTTATATTATTAAATATTAGATATAGTCACCATTATTAAAAAGAAAGAGTCGTCTTTTTTGCACCTTTCAAAAAATGTCTTGAATAATGATACTTAAATTACTAAGAAAATAGCAGTATAGCAGTAGTTAGATTTTAAAAAGGTACATATATATACACTATTTTTTAAAATTGTGTAGTGCTAATGAGGCCAAGGTTGTGGGTTTAATCCCTTTGTCAATCTTATTAGCTTCTCATAGGAAAAAAAAAAGTAAATAAATTCATTTTTTTCCACAGGAGTTTTCAGTAGAGAAATTCTACCTCCCCTACCCGCTTCTAAAACCCCTGCCCACTAAGCCCTCCTCAGCCTAGCTCTGACTCCAGGAAGCCATCTCACAAGTGCTTGGCATTGCTAAAAGTGTATATCAGAAAAGGAAAAAAGAAAAATGTGTCAGGCACAGCACCAATCAAAGGCCAGAGAAAACAATGAGGAGGGGATGGGAGTTTTGATGATGTTTGGATCAGTTATAAAAAACATTGTGCTTATTAATATAAACAGTTTTGCAGCCACTTGGGGTTTTTGAAGTACCTTTTCCCATTTTATATTTTGAAACAGAGTGGCCTCCCACCTGTACTCATTATAGAAACCAATAACAAAATTCATGTCTTTCATCTGAACCACAGTCTCTAGATACTTTATGATAACCATTGTGCTTTGAAGTGCTACCTTAATGCTTCTGTACTTTAGTCACTAACTTTTTGTTGGTAACGCAGCATTTTATCTGCCATTATACTAGATGGTAAATGTGTAGACAGGAGTATTCTTCCCTGACCCAGAAATGTAGAGGTCCAGAAGCTGAACTAGGTAGGCTACTGTGTCTCTGAAGCTGGAATCAATTGTCCCTTGGAAAATAGCTTGGCAGTCTGAGAGGCAGCGACCCACAGCGTTGCTGAGTCTTTGTCCTACAGTTGAGCCTACGGAGAGAAGAGAAATATAGATGTGAAACTAATAAGCTAGAAACCAGAGGTAATTCCAATAGAAAGTGAGAGACTGAGTCAAGCTTTTTATAGAGTCTCTGTCCTGGGACATGGCAGGCAGTTAGCAAGTAAAGGCACCAACCTTAAACGGGCTTCATGTGTTTGGAGGTACTCAGGGATGAGGGCAGAACGTGGAGAAGGAGGACTCTAGCATGAATTTTGTAAATGTACTTTGTGACAAGCCATGAAAAGTCCAATTTGTGAAGGAAATTGTGTTGATATTTAAATATTTTTATCTTCACTTTCTAGCTCCAAGACATTAAAATTATCCTAACCAGATAGTCAATAATAAGGCCAGTTCATAATCGGAGCAAAGATAAGCAAGGATTCTTATTTTCAAGATAAACATTTGTATTCAACAAATGTAATATGTTACCTGCATTTATTCCTTTTTAAACACATGTTTTCAAATAATGCCTTGTATTTATAAAGAAGCATATATAGTTCAAGGAGGATTACCAGGACCTGCTGCCACCTCCTTCTACCATCCCTTACCCTCTCCCCAATCCTTCCATGTCAATATAACCTCACTGGCTTTCATAAACTTGTCCTCCTCTCTCTCCTGGACCAAAATGCCCATTATTAGATTTCATGTTTTGTTAAATAACTAAATAATCATTAAATATGATTACAGAAGACTCTGTTACAATGCACGCCTGTTTTCTGGGAATAAAAGGAGGGCGGTGATAACTTCTCATTTACACATTTGGATTGTGGATGGAAGTTCATAGGAGATGGCATGGGATAAATTCCCATGGAGTGGAGACAGATTTTTCCTACTTCACAGTTGTCTTTTGGCCTAGCCCAGCCCAATTTATAATTCTTTTTCAGGAGTCTTGAACCACTGACAGATACAAAATACAATACTCATTAATCAAAGGTTGTATAAAAATGTTGCAGATATGATTATACAACTAATATAGAGAGATTGGAAATAGGATATACTTTAGAAATTTAAATAAATTACATTTTAGTAGAATAGAATAAGTGTAAGCTTGCTTTCATTTAATGTTCAAATGCATATTCTGGCTGATATATATATATATATATATATATATATATATATATATGCCTTTTTGTTCTATCAGTTACTGAAAGAGTGGTATTAAAATCTTTCACTATGATTATGTGTTTGTCTATTTCTGACTTGGATTCTGTTCATTTTGGGTCATGCAGTCATGATATAAGACATATACAAATGCATAATGGTGATGAATTCAGCTTTTCATCATCATGAAGTATTCCTCATTATCCCTAGTAGCACTTCTTGTCTTAAAGTCTAGTTTTTCTCATATCATTATGACTTTCTTTTGCTGTTTGCATGACTTGTCTTTTTTCTACCCTTTTAGTTCACCTTTATGTTTACATTTAAATTGTGCCTCTTACCATCAGCATGTAATTGGATTGCCTTTTTATCCAGCCTGGTAATATGGGCTTTTAATTTAAATATTTAGTCCGCTTTCATTTTATATAATTACTGATGTGGTTGGAATTAGATCTATTTATTTTGTTATTCTTTCTATTTGCCCCATTAGTTTTTTATTTCTCTTTTTCTCTATTCCTGCTCTCTTGAATTTTAATTCCTCTTTTAATTGAATTTTTAGCTATGGCTTTTGTCATTTGTTTTTAGTGGTTACTCTAAAAATTACAATATACATCCTTAACTTGGCATAATTTAGAGTTAATGTTGTATTATTTCACGTAAAATGTGACATTATTGAAACAGTAGAGTTGTACTTGTCACCCACACAGCTTTTGTGCAATGGTTGTCATCTGTGTTAGATCTGCGTCCATATAAACCCTGTCATTCATTTGTTTTTATTTGTATGTAATATGTTGCTTTTCACTGGCTGCTTTATTTGCTTTTCATTAGTTCAGCCATCATGTGCCTACTTTAGGTTTTTATTTATATTTATCCTACCTGGCGTCCAATGAGCTTTTGAATCTCTTAAGTATGTTTTTCACCAAATTTGGATTGTTTAGGAGCATTCTCTCCTCACCTTCTGGAACTTTAATTACATGCGTGGTAGACTGCTTGATATTTTCTCGCAGATCATTGAAGCTCCGTTCATTTCTTAAAATTGTTTTTCTCTGTGTAATTGAAATAGGATTCTTCCTATTGATTTGTCTATACATTCATTGGCCTTTTTTATTCTGCATTCAGCCTAATTCTATTTCGTGAATTTTTCATTTTGGATATTACAATTTTTAGTTCTAAAATTACATTTGTTCCTTTTTACAACATTTGTTGCTCTTCTGCAGTTCCTCATTTGTTCATTCATTACGGCCATACTTTCCGTAATATATTCAAGATACTTTAAAGTCTTCGTCTGCTAATTCTGATATTTAATTATCCTGGCATTAATTTCAGTTGACTGATTTTTTTTAACTACAGGTCACATTTTGAGGTGTCTTTTTTTTTCAATTTTTTTATTATACTGTGAATTGTTGTATTACTTTTCTTTAAAGAGTGATGTGTTTGTTCTGGCAGGGAGTTAAATTACTAGCAGATTACTGACCCTGTCAGATTTGGAATTACTTATTTCTAGGGCAGTTTATTTTGACTGAACTTAACCCAGTGATGTGCCTCTTACTTTGAGGAATCATTCTTATTTCTCAGCTGCATCCTTTCTGTCATCTCAGATACGTTTATTGCCCAAGAAACTTTGTGAGGTTTCTCCATTCTGACTGAGCTAGGACTACAAAATCTTCTAGTGCTATACAGACTTTGGTTTCACCATTCCTGTCTTATCTCTGTAGCAGCTGAACCCTTCTAGGACTTACAGAGTCTCACTCTATTCTATCAGCCGACCAATCTTTAGAAAAGGACCCATAGCGAGTATATACAGCTGTCTAGCTCCTCTGACCATTTCCAACTCTATCATGTGTAAGTTCTGTGACCTCAAGCAAACACATTTCCCCTATGCTTACATTTCCATGTCTTTCAATTTGAACTAAACCTGCTGTTTTCATGCTGCTGATAAAGACATACCCAAGACTGAGCAATTTACAAAAGAAAGAAGTTTAATTGAACTTACACTTTGACGTGACTGGGGAAGCCTCAAAATCATGGTGAAAGGCAAGGAAGAGCAAGTCACATCTTATGTGAATGGCAGCAGGCAAAGAGAGAGCTTTTGCAGGCAAACTCCGATTTTTTCAAACCATCAGATCTCATGAGACTCATTCACTGCCACGAGAACAGCACAGGAAAGACCTGCCCCCATAATTCAGTCACCTCCAACCAGGTTCTTCCCACAACACATAGAAATTGTAGGAGTTACAATTCAAGATGAGATTTGGGTCGGGACACAGACAAACCATATCTTCCTGCCCCTGGCCCCTCCAAAATCTCACGTTCTCACATTTCAAAACCAGTCATGCCTTCCCAACGGGTCCCCAAAGTCTTATCTCATTAACTCAAAAGTCCACAGTCCAAAATCTCATTTGAAACAAGGCAAGTTCCCTTCTGCCTAGAAGCCTGTAAAATCAAAAGCAAGTTACTTCCTAGATACGTTGGGGGTACAGGCATTTGGTAAATCCACCCATTCCAAATGGGAGAAATGGACCAAAACAAAGAGGCTGCAGATCCCATGCAAGTCCTAATTCCAGCAGGGTAGTCAAATCTTAAAGCCCCAAAATGATCTCTTTTGACTCCATGTCTCACATTCCAGGTCATGCTGATGCAAGAGGTGGTTTCCCATGGTCTGGGGCAGCTCCACCCCTGTGACTTTGCAGGATACAACCTCCCTCCTGGCTGCTTTCATGAGCTGGTATTGAGTGTCTGCCACTTTTCCAGGTGCACAGTGCAAGCTCTCATGAATCTACCATTCTGGAGTCTGGAGGACAGTGGCCCTTTTCTCACTGCTCCACTAGGTGGTGCCCCAGTAGGGAGTCTGTCTGGGCTCCAACCCCGCATTTCCCTTCTCTACTGCCCTAGCAGAGGTTTTCCATGAGGGCCCTGCTCCTGCAGCAAACTTCTACCTGGGCATCCACGTGTTTCTATATATCTTCTGAAATCTAGGCAGCAGAGGTTCCCAAACCTCAATTCTTGACTTCTGTGCACCTGCAGTCTCAACACCCCGTGGAAGCTACCAAGGTTTGGGGCTTCCATCCTCTGAGGCAACAGCCTGAACTGTACCTTGGCCCCTTTTAGTCACTGCTAGAATAGCTGGGATGCAGGGCACCAAGTCCTGTGACTGAACAGCATGGCGACCCTGGGCCTGGCCCACAAAACCATTTTATCCTAGGCCTCCAAGCCTGTGATGGGAGGGGCTGCTGTGAAGACCTCTGATAGGCCCTGGAGACATTTTCCCTGTTGTCTTGGGAATTAATATTGAGCTCCTCATTATTTATGCAAATTTCTGCAGCTGGCTTCAGTTTCTCCTCAGAAAATGGGTTTTTCTTTTCTATCACACTGTCCAGCTGCAAATTTTCTGACCTTATGCTCTGCTTCCCTTATAAAACAATGTTTTTAACAGCATCCAAGTCACCTCTTGAATGCTTTGCTGCTTAGAAATTTCTTCTCCACAACACAGAGTACTAACCACTATCTTAAAGATATCCATGATGCATAAAAACTTTAAAAGAAGTTCTCTATTTTTCAGTAATAAATGCCTGAATGATACTAAAAAAAAAAAAAAAAAAAAAAAAAAAAAAAAAATTCTTTTGCCAGATATCCTAAATCATCTCTCTCAAGTTCAAAGCTCCACAAATCTCTAGGACAGGGCCAAAATGCTGGCAGTCTCTTTGCTAAAACATAACAAGAGTCGCCTTTACTCTATTTCCCAACAAGTTCCTCATCTCCATCTGAGAGCTCCTCAGCCTGGACCTTATTGTCTCTATCACTGTCAGGCTTTTAGTCAAAGCCACTCAATAAGTCTCTAGGAAGTTCCAAACATTCCCACCTTTTCCTGACTTCTGTCTTCCTGTTGTCATCTTCCAAACTGTTCCAACCTCTGCCTGTTACCCACTTCCAAAGTTGCTTCCGCATTTTCAGTTATCTTTTCAGCCACACCCCACCCTCAGTACCAATTTACTGTATTAGTCTGTTTTCATGCTGCTGATAAAAACTTTAAGGAATCATTCCTAAGACTGGGCAAGTTACAAAAGAAAGAAGTTTAATTGGACTTACAGTTCAATGTGGCTGGGGAAGCCTCACAATCATGGCAGAAGGCAAGGAGAAGCAAGTCAAATCTTATGTAGATGGTGTCAGGCAGAGAGAGCTTGTGCAGGCAAACTCTCATTTTTTTAAAGCCATCAGATTTCATAAGACTCATTTGCTATCATGAGAAGATCACAAGAAAGACCTGTCCCCATAATTCATTCACATCCCATCAAATTCCTCCCACAACACTTGGGAACTGTGGGAGTTACAATTCAAGATGAGATTTGGGTGGGGACACAGGCAAATCATATGAACATTTTCTGAAATTCCATTCTGATTCAAAACAGAACAAAAGTTTATTTATTTTAATAAATAGCAATAGATGAAAAACTAATTGTTTATATCTTTGTTGAACTTACTTAAATTTTCAGCTCTTAGAATTGACCTAAAGGCAGCTTAACTGGGAAATGGTTAATGATTCTTTGGGAGAGCAGAAGTATGTGACTAAGATAACTGAGTAGTAACAGCTGGAACAATAGTAGCAGAAAAGCGGAGTCTGTTTTGTGCAAGACTACCTTTTTATGGGAATAAATTTAAATCAAATAATTAGACATTAATGACACCTTTCAAGAGCACAGAATTTAGTGTCAAACTGACATTGGTTTTTAATCTTATTTCTACTCTCTCTAAACAATATGACTTTGAGAAAGTTCATTTCTCTTCAATTTATTCTCTCATATCTGCAGCAGAAGAAAATGCATGTCAGTCACATGAGTAGTGTTTTTATTTTGCCTTTACACATTACGTTCACCTTCTAGAAATAGAAAATACAAAATTATCCTAAGGAGAGAGGAAATAGTGGGTCAATTGATATGTATGAAAAGAAACTAAGGCAAGATTTATGTTGTCATGAAAAAAACACTTATAACAAGTGTTTGCCTGTTTTGTAGAAATATGTATTTTCCAAAACATCAAGTCTATTGCCCTTTTTAATTATTGTAAAACCACTTAACTTGAGATCTATTATAACAATTTTTAAGTGTACACTACGGTCTTGCTAATTATAGGTTTCAAAGTTTTAAAGTATCATCTACTTTACAGTCAGTGTGACGAATGAGGATACACATGTACTGCATAGGCACTCTAGGTGGGTTCATCCCTGCTCCATTCTGCATGAAAAGCCCTGTGCCCTGCAGCTGCTGCCGATTTGTTGAAGGCATTCTCCCTAAGGACATCCTCAGTTCCATTAGAGCTTTAAACTGCAGTGACTACCAGAACCTGCTTGAGAGGCAAGTTGTAAGTCTCCTTTTGAAATACACATTGAAATTAGCCCAACATATTTTTTCCTGTTGAAATATCCTTTTGAAATTTCCCACTCTTAGCATTTTGGATTGATAGATCCTTGCTGGCTAGAAATGAGGAGGAAATATAAATTTAAAATTTCCACTTTAAATTTCCTTCCAAATCAATTTACAAAAATAAGACTATCTCACAACTTCCATAGGATACGCCAAGTAAAATGTTCCTTATGAGCTCTTTGGTGTTTTTGTTTATGTTTTTGTTATTTTGAGACCAGGATCTCACTTGGTCACCCAGGATGGAGTGCAGTGGCACTATCACAGCTCACTGCAGCCTCAGTCTCTCAGCCTCAATCAGTCCTCCCACCTCAACCTCCCAAGTATCTGGTACTTGTATTCACCACCATGCCCAGCTAATTTTTTTTTTTTTTTAATTTTGTAGAGATGGGGTCTCGCCGTGTTTCCCAAGCTGGTCTTGAACTCCTGGGCTCAAGTGATCCTCCTGCCTAGCCTCCCAAAGTGCTGGGATTGTAGGCATGAGCCAGCATGCTCAACCAAACTCTGTGTTTTCTATCGTTGTTAGTTTTTCATATGTGACAGAAAGCAACCTCATGCTAACTCAGGTATATTTTGTTAAGGAGAAAATTTAAGTAAATCTTTTCAAAGTGCTTTAAAAAGGAAAGTAAATTATGTCTATAATTTGGCCACACAATTATTATTTAATACCTCAGAACTTAACAATGCGTTAGTGGTGGCATGATTTCTTTCAACCAAAACTATGCAGCTTTTACCCCAGTAAGTGAGTTACGTAAAGGTGTTCAGTGGCACTGACCCTGTTTTATTATTCTTTTCATCTTTTTATCCCTGGAAAGCGAGTCTTGCTGATCTACATCTTGTTCCTAGGGTTTTCTCTAGAGTCCTGCTGACGGATGGGAATCACATCAGCAATCTCCCAGTACTCTCACAAGGTGACTATTTGCAACAACAGTTTACACATTTGGCCAACAGCTCCACAATTTCATCCTTGAGTTCCTTCAAAACTTTTGGGTGAATGCCATCTGGTCCCAGTGATTTATTTATGTCCAATTTGTCAACTAAATTTGGAACACCGTATGTACTCCTTACCTTTTGAGCTGTTTCCTCTGACCTGTGCAATTCCAGCTTTCTTCCTTTCTTTCTCTCTCTAATCCTTTTTAATACCCAGTCATCATGCAAAAATAATTCATTTCATGAAGTTTGCTTAATACTGTTTAAAATCATTTTCTCATTTTTGTTACCCAAATTACATGGTCAAGCTAAGTATTTCAGTTTTGTTAATTAAATGACATGGCCAGGATATGAACAGCACTTCTAGGTAAAATTTTGGCATAGTGATCATCAAAACTGAAACATCAAATTCAAGGAATGAAAGGAAATAAATGTCACCCTGTCTATTCTTATGTGATGACAGCTGACCATTCCCAGAGAATAGGAAAGTGTCAATGAAATAGGACTTTCAATCAATATGACCTTTGTCAGATAAGGCAAAAAAAAAAAAAAAATCTTATTTCAACCATGTAGGTTGAGTCAAACAATACAGATAAGCTTTCGGTTTATCTACCATTGTGGTTTAACATTTCATTTTGAATAGGGTGCTCCTGAAAGAGGCTGGGTATATTCTTAAAGTTTATTGGATTTTTATTTCTCAAGAGAACAGTGGTTTGCGCTGGTGGTCCTCTCATTTTGTAAATTTACATATTTTCTATTTGAAGCACTTCCCCAATTTTTCACTTCATGGAGTAATTCTTTACTTCTTGTTCTTCACTTCCTGCCAAGAACCATTGGTGTGGACTGTTTGGTAATTGCCACTGTTAAGCCCTCTGAAGAGCCTTTATTCAAGTGTTAGATTTAGTGATTCTAGTTGCTGTTGTTCTGGTAGCAATAAAAAGGCAAATGATGAGCAGGCTTTCAACAAACAGCCCTTTATTGGTGCCAGCACTGCCCTGGACTAACTCCACCCTAAATCGTTGTGGCATACAACTATAAAAACTCAAAAAGGTTTGAATAATAACAGGAACTCCAAAGTAACAAAACAGCTAGTGTACCCCAATGTCCTCTGGCATCACCATCATCCTGTGAGGACAAATTAGGTCACTTTAATGCCTGCTTATACTGAACTCATCTGATCAGGAGGACCTCAGCCCCCTTTCTAAGGCCTTTTCGCAAGTGTTTCTGGGATGCTGTAAACAGGGTGGTCCTTCAGTGCTACTGCCCAGGCAAGTTCAACTCAGTTCTTCCTACGCTACTTGAGTGTTCCATTATCCATGTCCTCCACTTGAGGCAGCCTTGCCGCAGCCCTTTCTGATAGTATAGATCAAACTGCTAATAGGTGTGCTGAAGGTGCTACCTTTCACTGTTCCCAAGACTGCTAGTTTTGCAGATGTTTAAGTGGCCTTCGATTCTCTGCAAAGGTTGAAAAGCTGCTTAGCTCTCTTGGTTCTCTTCTTAACTCATTTCTCCCTAGCATCTTTAAACTAGATCAAAGATTTGGGTAAGTAGAGATACCGTGATATTACCCTATCCCAGTCTTCATTCTCCTTTTTAGTCCTGTGTCTTTTTACACACACACACGCACACACACACATGCACACACCGATGTATATTAACTAATGAACATAGGCCAGTAAATTCTCTGAAGGGCTAAACAACAGTTATAAAAAAACAGGCTTGACCTTAGTATGAGCTCAACAAGGACATCCCTTTTTATTAGTATTTATCCACGGTTCCCCTGGGCAAACAAAATATCCCTCTTTGTGGTTAGTAAAAAGATCCTATCCTTATTAGAACTCTAGCATGCTAAGACTAATCTGGAATTCCCTTAAGAATTAGAGGCGGGGACAAGACACTACAACTTTTTCTACTGCAGATACATATCTGGAAACATGTCATGGCAGTAATTCACCTTCTGAAAATTTCAGGCTGATCAATGTTTGCTGAGTTTATAGATAGCCTATAATGAACTTCCTAATTTCCAGGCAGTTTGCCATCATTTTGGGAGGGGTAATTTCTTTCTGACTTCCTGCTTATTGAACTATTCAGACCTTACTTTCCGTTTGTCGGCAAAGGCAAAAATAATACAATTATCACAACTGCTACTATTCCTATGTTCACTGTTACTACTACCTCCATTTCATCTCATTTCCTATAGACCACACTTTATGTTAAGCACACTCCATATAGCATTTCATTAACCCCCAACAACAATGTGAAATGGCTATATTTGCACTTCTCAAAAGAGACTGAAACTCACTTTGCCATCAAACTTAGTAATCATCAGCTTCCCTCAAGAAGGAGATTGGTTTACACAGTGCTGTCTAGTTCTGTACTGTCCAAAAGAGCAGCTACTAGGCACATGTGGCTATTAACATTTAAAGTAACCAAAATGAAATTAAAATGTATTTTCTTATTTGCACTGGCCATGTTTCACATGCTCAATAGCCACATGTGCTAGCAGCTACGGTATTGGACAGTACATGTCATATAGCATTTCCATCATCATAGAAGATTCTGTTGAATCATGCTGCTAATTCTCCCTCACCATTGTTCTTTTGGCTGAGAGCATCAGTGCCCTGAGTTTTCCTGCTATGTTCACCTGCCCTGCCTTCTAGTGCCCTTCCATCCTGCAAACTGATCTAAAAATAATGTTAACACAGCTTTATCTGTTTGTGGGTATATGTTCCTTTGGTAGGTTCTCAATGCATTTGGCTATTGCTTAGCAAAAACATACAGAATTTCAGCATTCTTCCAATTGGGAATATTTACTTCACTGGTATCCAGTTATGTTCTGCTTTTCTGTTGCCATATTTTTCTGCATTTTTAGACATGAGTTCTCCTTCTGTCACCCAGGCTGGAGTGCAGTGGCACAGTTATAGCTCACTGCAGCCCCAGACTCCTGGGTTCAAGTATTTCTCCCTTGGTAGATATTATCAACAACAGTTAAGCTCATCATGTGCAACTCCAAGCACACCCTTAACTTAACCGGGATGAAAACAATATGGAGAGCCATGACTAGGTCCTCAAATACACAAAAATGAAAACCACATCATGTCACCTAAAAGACAGTGACTAAAACTTGCCATCAATGGGGAAACATCCCAATTTCAGAGCTTTTTATGTATGAAAAGAAAAATTCACCTTAAAATGGGTAAAATGTACATATGTTCAACCTAAACTCTTCCACTGAAGTCTGTGTGGCTGTAGACAATTTATGCAACCTATTGAATCCTGTTTCTTAATCATTAAAGTAAGCACAGTAATATCTGTCTCCCAGGATAATAGTTTCAACAAAATAATACATGTAAATGACTCAGCACTTACTAAGCACCTTTCATATACTAAGTGTTATGCAGTAGGCTGGAAACATTGGATGAATAAGACTTGCTTTTACTCTCAAATAACTCCTGGTCTGTGATAGGAAAAAACATGAAGATTAATAGTATATTGTGGAATATTAAGTATTATCGTTACTAAGTAAATGGTTGTAGGTGTGGCACTAAAGACGGAAGGGGTGATAAACTTTTGAAGACTGAGATAAAGGCAGCTCAGGAAAGGTTATCAGGTCTGTGAATGTGAATTTCTTCTCTTCTGGCCCCCTACACACCCTTTGATCGTGAATGAATATCTCAGAGAAGAGGTAATGAATAATTTTTTTTTTTTTTTTTTTTTTTTTTTTTTTTTTTAGAAAATTGTTTTATCTTATGGGTTGTCAGTAGCAAGAGTGGGTCACTTCAGGACTCTTTATTTAATTTGCTTCAAAATAAAATAACAGTCTTTCAGTTATATGTATCTCCAGAAATTAGATGTTAGATAGCAAAATCTTCTCTCTGGTTCTTCCTCAAAGCAGCTTTATTTAGTTACTTAGCAGAAGTAATAGAGAACGGATTCATACTTCCTGATCTTATTTTATTCAGATTTTATCCTTTATTTGCAAGAAAAGTGAGGATATGTTGGGAGGTTTTCAGTGACCACCTGTCTTAGTCTTGTCATTGCTATTATAACAAAATTCTTAGACTAGGTAATTTCTAAGCAACAGAAATTTATTTCTCACAGTTCTGGGGGCAGGGAAGTCCAAGATCAAGATGCCAGCAGATTCAGTGTCTGGGGAAGGCCTGTTTCTTACCAATCACACCTTCAGTGTCCTCACATGGCATAATGGGGAAAAGAGACTTTCACTATGACCTCACATGGCAGGAGAGATGAAAGAGCCAGCCAGCCCTACAAAGCCTCTTTATAACACGCAAAGGTGGAGCCTTTATGACTCAATCACTTTGATACTTAGTACTTCCACAATGGAGAGTAAACTTCCACGTGGATTTTGGAGGGATGCAGACATTCAGTGCTTTACAGCTATTAATTCATTTATTCTCACAAGTTTAAAATTATGTAGGAGGCAAAAAAGTGTTTTAGAACTTAACATCCTTAACTATAATTACTAGAACTTAAGAAACCTACAGAGAATAAAACACTCTGCTTGACCATAATGGGCCCTGGAATATTCATATAAATAATTTATATAGTGCTGAAACATTTCATTAAATTAGGTTTCAATATTTATTTTCCAATCTTGTATATAATATAAATTGTACCTATTTAATATGTAACCCTAAACCAAATTTCCTCTTTCATCATAGATGCCTTCTGCATACCATATCACTGCCTCACTCACCTATACTATGACACCCCCACATCATCATGCCATTGTACCTGTAGGAATCATTTGCATCCCTCCTTTAGAATTCCACTAGCTAATCTTCATTGTTCCAACATAATCACTTCATTTCAGACCATGTTATACCTTGTCAGCAACTCCCTTGATGCTGTTGCTTCAGACCTTGACTCTCATACATGCATTGGTGAGTTCATGCCTCACGCAGCTGAAATCTATGCTTTTACTCGACCTATAGAGTCCATTTTTCTCCATTCCGCTCCCTGGAACTGGGAGTCACCCCACCCACTTCCACAAATAGACTTGCCCCCCTAGAAATTTCTATCCATCTTTGGACTATAATGCCTCATCACTATATAAGGAATTGGACTGTTCCAGCTCCAAAGATGAAATGTTGAAATATTAAATCTAATGGCATTTAAAATTCACTTGACCATTTTTAAAGTCACTGCAGCTCATTTTCAAGGTCTGACTGAATATCTGCTTACAGATGTTTCAAAGATGTCACTTCTGTATAGGCTCCATAGACTGAATATTCTCACCATAAAGCCCCCATTCCATCTACTCTATTACCACCACTGATGACAAACGTACTTGCTCCTCCTTGTGAAGCTGAAGAGGTCTTCTGAATGGTGCCTGTTGCTGCTTGGGGATGGTTTGAGACAATTGCCAGAAATGCCTCTTTCCATTTTAGACCTTAGAATCAGAAAATGGGAGCAGAGAAAATATATTTCATGCTAAATTATAGAATATTTCCCTTCCATGGACCTATACTATTATTTTGACCTTGGGGCATTTTGTTAAGGCATTTGGTGACAGACAGAGAAACAGAATCGTTCTTAAAATCTCTCTCAATATATTCTGCATTCAGAATTAGCATAATGTCTTTATTTCATTTTGGTCTGTTTTATAAACCTTTTGGAATACACTACCTAATTTTGAAGACTGTCCTATTTTGATGCCTTCTCTTCACCTCAGTGCTCTACACAGCAGTGCAGCTTATCTCATTTAGATGTAATTAAGGTCAATGAGAATTTATACAAATCTATAGGTCTTAAGATTTCCTGCTTAGTACCCAATAAATTAATTATGAAGATACAACTTAATCTTATTTCTGTTTATCATGAGCTGAAAATAAGGGAAGGTAAGGCACAGGATTTAAGTGGAACTTTAAAATAATTCTTGGATGTGTATGAATAATGGCATTAAGAAATTTTTCAAAGACTGATAAGTAGTTTCATGATTTGCTAAGCTGGACCATCTTATGAAATCTATTATTATATAGCTCCCTCCTTGTCTCTCTTAGGTTAAATCAGGGCACACATTTTTTAGATAATAGAATCACTGAAAACTTATTATTTAAGTGTCTGAAATAATTATCAGCTGGAATTTCTGAAAAGAGATTTTACCAGCTCCTAGTATTTACTTATTTCATGTATTTTCCATTGAGTTCTATTAAAAGCATATTTAAACAACATTGTTTTTAAACAATTGTCAAGCCCATTTTTGTTCTGAAGCCTGATGTAGGTAGGTCACTTATTCACCAAACCCAGGGAGTACAGGGCCAGGTCTGCCCAGTTTCCATAAGCAGTGAATAGACTATATTTCTGCTGCTTCTATGCTAAAAGAAGGGATATATATGTGTGTGCAAGTGTGTGTGCAGGTGCATGTATGTGTTGTTAAGGAAAAAAATCTAACTTTTTATTTATATTGCCCTCTCTTTTGGTCTTTTAAATTAGGAGTTAGTGAATTTTGTCCTACTAATAAGTATATGTATTTCATATAAAATTTAAAAATAAAGTATAAAGAATAAAATGAAGCCCAACCACAACATTATTATACAGAGCAACTACCCTTATGTTTTAGTTCATTTCCTTCCAGTCTCTGTGTATGTATTTTTTCTTGTTTTTGTTAATATTAGTCAATGATTTTGGATATTCTGTTTGATATTCTGCTTTTTAAATAATATATATTATACCTTATTCTTTTCCCTCATGCCACTAAATTGTGCAATATCTTAATATTTTACCATATTCAATCTAACCATTCCCTTATTTGTGGGCATTTATGTCATTTCCAACTCACTAAAATGATGCGTTAGTAAATACTCTTGGACATAAGTCTTTCCATACATCAGTTGCCTTCAGGAGTAAAATACTGAGGGAAAAGATTCTCAAATTTGCACCACTGGGAAATAATTTGCTATTGTTTATTTGATTTTTTCTAAAAATCTGTGATGGCTAGAATATGTTTCCATTGACTTAAAAATCTGCTATTATCAATTTACTACTTAAGGATTGTCTAATCCTTAGTTATGTCTAAACATGAGTTGGATTCTGAATAAAAATTAAAGTCCTCAGCCTTCTGCAATCTTGGTTTCCCATATACCACTGAAACATTTATCAAAGATTTTCTTTGGTCTTCTGGAACTGCAACATCCAAAAATTCCCTTTCTTCCTTGGCCTGTGTATTGCATGTAACAGGATTGATCCTGTGACCAATACCAGAGGCCAAGAGCCCCCAACTCCCGCCACCCGCCCCCAACCCACATGTTCCCTTCTGGTTTTCCTACCTCTCATCTTCCTTCACTTCTCCCTTGCCTTCTCTTTCAATGCTACACATTTTCCCCAAGATCTCCCCATTCACTCCGATTGCCTCAGCAACCCTTGTACAATGACTCCCAAATTTGTTTGCAAAGTAAAATATTTTTGAGCTTAGAACCACCCTTCTACCTGCTTATTAGGCGTTTCCACTAATGGGATCTTAACGTCATTATATGCAGAGCTGAACTTATTCTCATGTTCTTCCACTCTACTTCAACCAAACCTCTAATATTCCTCTAATGCTGTGATAATTGAATAGCTATTTCTCATCATGTTCTAAATGCAAATCTGTGTACTTGTGAAATGTAAATGAATATGGATAATTTCAGACACCATTTTCTTCCACTAATGGATTGAACATTTTGTCAAATTCAGCTGACCTGAATTATATATAAGGCCAGTATCATTTGTTTGGGCATATAAATTGTTCTTTACACAGATCAGAGTCCTAAAACATTTAAGTGCTAAACACAGAAAGAGAGGAAACTTAACGGACTGTCTGATACAGATTTTCTCATTTTGCGGAGAAGGTAACTGAGGCCCAAAGAAGAAAACTGGTTTTGTCAAAGTGACACAGGTAGCTGGCACCAGACTTCAGGTAACAGTGGCTTTTCCTTTAAGTCCTGTCTGCCTCTGCATGCAGAATAAAGTGGTTCCCATTTGTTGAGAAGGCTTTCAGTCCCTGAAGGAAGATAGAGAGGAGAGATGGTGGTTAGCAACCTTTCAGAAGCATTCATATATTTATATTTTAGGCTTTAGAAATTGGAAAATATTCAAAAATAGGTCTTATGAAACAAGTTAGGTTTAAAAGCTTGAAAACAGTATTTTCTGCCTCAGATAACAAACTGTTGTCATATATTTTGGACGTGCTCTTTTGTGCATGCACCACTTAGCTCCCAATCACACAGAAAACATCTCACAATCTACCCCTAAACCCTAATGTTGCAATTCCATCTTCTGTTACTGCCCCTTTCTCTCAACCCAGTCAGAGAAACAGTAGCTAGAACCTGCCCTAATTCTGTCCAATTCTTTGACATTTCCCAGAAGAACATCTCACACCCTGCTCATGCTGGTCATGTTGTTTCCTTTATTTTCAATTTTATTTCTTGTTACTTTATCCTTTCTTTCTAACATCTGAACTCCGGCTCACTCTCCATAGCACAGCTCAGATGTCACCCATTACCTCTTCCACAAAGCCTCTGGAGTGCCCCAGGCAAAAGGAATCCCTCCTCCTGTTACTCCCCAAGCACCTTGATCATTCATGCCAACTTAATTAGAGACAGTTTTTTGCCCTTCTGTCTGCTGCTTCCTCTTTGACCACAGGCTGTGAATCTCTTCAAGAAGAACTTACTGGGTCTTATTGGCCGTTGCAGCTCCTGCACCTTGCCAAAAGCTAACTCATAACCCTTCTTATAGGATCAATTATTCAAGGAATGCTGAAATGACTCTTTTCGTGGATTATACAGTTTATTTTATCAATGCATTAGAAGAGAAATCTTCTTAGGTAACACTTGGTTAGTTGCAATAATTTTGCAGATTTGAAAGCAATAAACATATTGCTCTCTTACAATGCCTTAAAATTGCACTTAACAATTACCTATCTCCACTTAATGTAAGATTTTTTGCAACAGAAAACAGTTTTAAATTTCCAAAGCCTTAGGATCAAAATTTATATTGCCACTTAAAAATTATAATATTGATTTGCAGCCCAGTAAAACCATTATAATGTCTAACATGGTAATATCTAGTCTTACCAGAATATTAGTTCATTTCTCCTTATTCATTTAAATAAAGTCAAGAATATGGGTTTGATGTGCATGATTATACACAAAAAGTTTTATGCATGGGTACCTTCAGAACTGTTTCCATCACAAGACTATCAAATGGCTGAAAGGTACTTAAACTTATCCATGTCTGAATTTATATTTCAGCAAAGTCTTCACAGAAAAATATGAAGATTGTTGGTTGTTCCATACAAACCCAACACAAGAAATCACCCTAAATGATAAATTGTCACTTTTTTCAAAAAAATACTTACCCAGAAATGCTTACATTTTAATTTGTTTGTTTTTCTCCCTGAGCTTGTGACAGAGTGAATTCTAGTTGGTCCATCTGCCAATATTAGTTATTGGCCTACTGTCAAGCTTTAGCTATAATATATGTATTGTTTTATTGTTGGCATACTAACAACCATTCTAAGTATTAAGAAATGTTGATTCTTGCATTTGGTGATGCCTTGTTTCTTAATCCTGGAAAATTCAAAGATAAAGTAAGAAATCTCAGTTCAGTAACACAGGTTCACCAGGTTATATCTTCTTCAAGTGAATTCAGTTTACACAACAGGAGATGTTGCTTTACTGCATAATGTATGTAAAGTGAAATGCTGTGTTGTGAAGTTGTGTTATGCCAGTTAAATTCTAGATAATATCACTCAACCCTCCCTTGACTGGCTTTGAAAAAGGGGCTGCTACACAGGGCTCATTTCTTTCAAACTTAAAAGAAAAAAATTCATTCTCATAGTGAGTCAATGGCCAAATTCTCTTTCCTGAAATGCTTTTCAAGTAACATGCTCTTTTGTAGCAATAATGTATACTTCTCTGAGGCTATTTTTTCTGGATATTTGTATTTGTTCAATATTAAGCATCAAAGTCATGTTACTGACCATCAACAACAACATCTTTAATTATCTGAATATGCTAATAATGAATTATTTATGCTTATATTTATAAATCAGCTTCTTAGAAATTATGAAGGTTTATGTATATTACATTCCCTTACTTTCTGAGTTTTATCATCTTTGGCCTTTGGTTAAATACTGCCTAATCATCATCTTTCATGGTCTTCTCTCCCACAGAATGTGCCATAATTCTTCCCTTGCTTTTATTTCCTTCAGGTAGTAATTCCCTTCCCATGTTATTCCTTTTACCCTAAGCTTTGCATCCTGTGTGTTTTAAGAAGGGCAATTAACGTATCCATCCATCTACCATGTAATTATTCTGGATTTATTTGTGTATTTATTCCTTAATCAACTATGTACCAAGCATCAACTATATACCAGGCAGGTGGTAGAAATCAAATAGAAGATTATCCGTAGTTACTGAATGAGACTAATTTTTCAAAGCCAAAGAATTTAGAATCCACACCTTGGAAAAGGGGCTATGTGAAATGCGGTCATGGAAACAAAGATGATTGAAACACAACACTGGCCTTCTAGGATCATTTAATCGAGGAGGAGAGAAAGACATATTGACAAATGTAAGCTGTGTTGTAGGGAATCAAGACAACTACTCTTCCTTATATTTCAATACCTATTTTACTTATGCTTGCATCACGTATTTTAGCAAATCTGTTAGTTTTCAAATCGTGAAGGCAACCGGATGTGAGAGCACAAGGTGAAAGCACCCCTGGCTCCCCTTACTGTTCTCTTAGCTCTCCTGGGGTCCCTGAAGTAAGTCCCTCAGGCTCCCTTCCTTGCATGGAATTCATGTTCCATTAGCTGATGACTATCCTTTCAGAATCCCAGCACAGCAGGGCACAGCACACAACTTTTCTTCTTTTCTACTGTTTCTAATCAAATATAACAAACTACCTAACATTTTATGTTATTTTCCTGAGAAAATAGCTTATTGAAAATTTCTCTGTAATAGAAAATTACAGAGAAAAATAGTTTAATTGAATAACAAATTTGTAAAATTTGCACAATAATTTAGTTCTTTTATTAGGAATGGCCCAGAGACTGGGGTCGGGGCAAGGTCTGGGAGCATATGCAAAGCTTCCTTCAAGAGACATGTACCTAAATCTGCATGTGTCATCTATATGCACAGTACTCTTTTTATTATCGTTCTCTGTCATTTATTTTATCATTCAACAAATACTGAAAGTGAGACTTTAAACATGGATTTTGAAAACCTGTTTGACCCCTGAAAAGAATATACCAAAGGATGGGAGCAATGTGTGTCATAAAGGTCTTTGTTCAAGAATAAATGGATTAGGCTTGATGGTTTTATTTTCTTCACTAACCCTACCTCTTAGTTCTTCAGAGTTAATTTAGCTTTGAGTAAATTGAACTTTTTTTGTGATGTTCCTGAAGTACAGTGGGAAAGCACAGGCTTTGGAATCTGATGGGTTTGGATTTAAGTCACTACTGTGTGAGTTTAGTCAAATTCTTTAACTTGTACAGGCCTTCACTTTCTAGTCTATAAGACAAGAGTAATGTCTTGTTCATTCTTTTAGGCATCTGTTTATTCATTCAACAGAAATTGATTGAACATTTTACACTCTGAAAATCATGTGGAATGCTGAGATTTTAACACCTAAAAAAGAAGACACGGGGTCATGTTACCTATAATGTAGTTGGAGTATGAATAGATACAGACAAATTGAATACATCATGAGAAAGCATTATGATAGAGAGGTGCTATGAAAACCCACAGCACAAGTAAATCGTTATGAGGATTAAATGAAATAATGTAGAAGAGTGTATAGCAGTGCCCATCTTAGTGGGTACTCAATAATACTTGTTGTCTTTGGTCTCTCTACTGATATTCTAACCTCATCCTCTACTCTGCTGCTTTCTAACTGTGAGTTAAATTCATAGATGGTTTATAGTAGTATTGTCCAGTAGAAATACAACATATGCTACAACTACATATGTAATTTTAAATTTTCTAGTTGCCTCACTGGAAAAAGTAAAAAGAAACAAGAAATGCATTTTAATGATACAGCTGATTTAACTCATTATTTCAAAAATAGTATCATATGTAATATAAAATTATTTTTAAAATTTTTCATTACGTATTTTACTAAGTCTTCAAAATTTGATGTGCATTTTATACTGCCAGCACATCTCAATTTAAACCAGCTACTTTTCAAGTATCCAGTAGCTGCATGTGGCTCAAGACTGCCGAATTGGATCATTACAGGTCTCTGCTCACTAATTGATCAGGGTTACACTTTTTAAGAAGCAGTGTACTGTAGGTACCGTAGTAAGCCTCTAAGAGGTCTTTAATTAATTAACCCACATGATTTTCATCTTCTCTCCTTCCCTCCTTTTCTCAGGTAGTGGGTATCAAAGATAAACTGCAGGCTTCGGACCTTGCCCCTACTCCCATCCCCAGTTCACTATATAGTGAAGAAGAGAAACCAATAAGTAGATCGTTTACAAGACATTATAATTGCTTTGAGACAGATAAACTGTAAATGTGTTTTGTCCTTAAAAATTGCTGACAGATTTTTAAGTGTTCTCACTGTAAAAAATGAGACGTATATGAAACAATGCGTATGTCACTTAGCTCGATTTAGCTCTTCCACCTCGATTTAGCCACTCTACCATGGTACAGTATTTCAGAGTGTCCGTTTGTATGTGATAAATATATACAGTTTTTGTATTTTTAATAAATATAATTTTCTTAAGGAAGACATAGAAGACAGAAAATGTGTATGAAATTAAATGATGGGATAGAGGGGAGAGAATTGCAAATACCTGGAGATGTCTGGAAAGGTCTGCATTTTAAGGCAGAAAAGTTGGACTATCCCTTCCGTGTCAGGTTCCCCTGCTTCCATAAAGAATATACTTCTTGTCTTATTTTCTGCAACACAGTACAATGTTCCCAGGAAGGGCCTCTCTATTAACAGAAATGATCTCTGGCATCCTAGAGGAAAACTAGCCCTGAAGCTCCTGTGCGTAGACTTAAACATAAATGCACCTCAATAAAAGACACCCCTGCCTGACTTACTTCCCTCCTCAATTCATTTAGCTGCAATGCACTCTTATATTTTTGTCAATATGCAAAACCCCCTTCAAAGATGTTAAAGCCAATAATATTGAGTAAATATGTTTGAATTTAAAAAAAAAAAAAAGTAGAAGCAGCAGCAGCAGCTTAATAGATCAATTTCCTGCTAACCCCAAACCCATTTGTTGGTAACTTGACTAATTCGTTACTCAACTCTTCTGGAAAGCTTTTGAAGATCAACATCATTCCCTTTGAGTCCATTAGCCTCATGACATGAGGGAGACTCTGTAATACTGTGAGATCCATAAAAGAAAATGTTCAAAAGCTTTTTATTCATAACTTGGATTTGGGAAGATTAAAAAACACCTTTAACAAAAGGTGACTTTTTATTTACTAGATCTTTTTCAAAGTCTAGTAACCTAATAGAAAGTTAAATATAGAGGAAATATGTATACCAACCAACTGTTTTCACTAAGAAGACTATCCTGTGACAGGTGCATATTTAACTGAACTCATTGAGTAGAGCATCCTGCAAACAGATCCCAAATCTGGCTTGGCCCTAAAGGAGGAAGGCTACATGACTTCGGATCCTTCCTTTTCCATAAGCAAAGCATTTGCACCTGCATTAAGTTTGTGGAAGACTTATTTCAGAAATATATTCACAGTCTTCTTTCACCTTAATGATTGCTTCTGAAAGTGTATTTGTAAAATCAATGTATAAAACACATATTTCTGGATCTGAGTATTTAGGATGTTACCACTGCTTCTTCAGAAGAGGATTTTATGGGCTTTTTTGTGCTAAGTGTTCATGAATTTACAGCATGATAAGGAAACACTTAGAAAATGCTTGTAGTATGTATAATCTTCTATAGTGACAATAAGTATTATAACATGGTCATGAATTTAGATATGTAGAATTATATGTCAATAAACACTGAACATCTCTTTCACTCTTCCAGATGTTTATATTAGAGCTCACAGCTTTATCCTTACCATAGCCACAATAAATTTACAGCTGTGCAAAGTGTTTGGTATGTGAGAAAATGGTTCTCCTGAAACAAGAATAACATGAATCTATCAAGGTTGCTGACTATAAAGTCTAGCTTAGGTAATGTAGAAAATGAAAGCAATGCTAATTGATCATAATACAGACTTACAGCAGTCTATGAGAGTGGCTATTACCAAGGTTTCCAAGGAAAATGACGTTCTACCTTTCATCTCACAGGAAACTCATAAATCACTAAATACCAGCCAGCAGAGACCATTTAAAATCATATTTTTTTCTATCACAATTTGTTTTGCTGTGCTATGTTTTCTTAGTCCAATATGTGATTAATTTTATGTCTTTGGTTTAAAGGAAAAATGTGTGCCCTGTGTACATGTTTAAAGTTGATAAACACTTAAAATCAAACTTACATATAAAGAATGCAAAGTAAGGTCAGAAATACAGCTCCTAGTTACAAAGGTTAAATTAAAATACTGTTATTTATTTGAAACAAGTTACTGCCATCTGTGTTAGAATAGAGCTGGAGGTATGGAAAAGACAGAGGATGGGTCAGGGACTGTTTTGCTCATAAATGAGAATGAAAATGCTTATTTGAAGAGTCTCAATTTTTTTCTTGTTCATTAATATATCTGTAATTTCCTGTCTTTTTAATAAATTGGAATCTCTAGTATGAAGAGTCATTTTCAACAAAGATAATTTCAACATAAAATTATTTGTCAAACTTTTACATGTAAACTAATAACCAAACAGCCTCTTTTTCTATGGCCCTCTGCTGTTTAATGAAATTTTTCACCAATTCCCCATTTATTTGCGTTTTATAATATATTTATCAAAAAGATATATTTTCTAGGCACATGGTACAGATACTGACTTAAAAGGCTTATTGTTTTTTGTAGACAGTTGTCTATTTATTGTCTTTAATAGACTTGCATGTCAAACGTAGAAATGCACAAAATCCATGTGTAAGGTTTATTCACAATTAATTTTTAAAATGTGTAAAAATTATGAGTTTGTGAAAGCATACTCTATTAAATGTATTAAAATGAATAGCATTTCTCTCTAAATAAACCAGAATAATTTTTCTTTTAAAAAGCTAGGAAAGTTTTATGTTTAAGGTTAAACTCTAATAGGTAAAGTTGTCAAGTTAAAATTTTGAGCGATTTCATCTTACATTTGCAAGGAATTGAAAGATGGTAATCCTCAACACCTGTGACGGGGTCCAGGACGCAGGTGCATGTTGATGATTCCCAATTGCTTGGGGATCCAGCTATCCTTTCATTTTGTTTTCCTCATACTACAGATTCATGCCAAAATGTACTGATTTTTCGGTTGTTGATGGTGTTTTCAGTCTCCTGGAATTTTGTTTCTTTTGCTAAGGAGACTAAAAGCATCCCAGGGTTTCACAAAACTAAAGCTCCTGAGAGTTAGAAAGATTAATTTTTTTAAAAGGAATGGAAATAATAAACCATTCTAGATAGAGGCTGACACGTGAGTTGTCATGTAAGGATTTACAAGGTAATTATAAAGAAAAAGGAAATCGGCTTTCCATAGTCTTATGCCCCGGTTTATGTTTGTCTATGACAGCAAGAAAGATAAGATTCTGAGAGCTGACTGACATATTAAACAGCAGGATGTCAGGGGAAATAATACACATAAACTTAAATCTTGTTTCCCTGAACCAGAAATGCCCAGAAAACTAGTTAAACTTTTAATTCCTAATAACTTAGCCCTCCTACCGAAAAATACTTCTCCCAATCATGTGTAGTTAAAGATGTCACATGTCACTTCCAACCTAAAAATATGATGAGGGACCCGGATCTCATTAATAGGCTAAATTTGTCTGAAAATTAACACTGCACATCATCAAATATTGCCCAGAATTTTACTATAATCTGAGTGATTTAACTAGACCACTTTCATTAACCTAATTGTCTCCAATTTTTTTCTTTTATTGAAAGATTGTGTGAATAAAAATACAAGATCTGATTATACTTTTTTAAAAATTTCACTGCATTGATTTTCTAAGCTCCAATAACAACTGATTTAAAAATCAGATTTGTACACTGAATAATTTTAGTTAATAAAGATTGACAATGTATTATAATCTATTTTATGAGATATGATTTGAGCTGAATGTAGTTAAAATGACTGAAGTGAGTAGATAATGGCATATTTATGTTGGAAGAGAACCCTAGAAACATTGCTTTCTGTGGCTGCTGAGAAGTTTAGGAAGCCTCCAGTCACAAAGGACCATTTTGCTTCTAATTGCCCTTATTAACAAAAGAAAAAAGAAGTGAAAGATTTTTTCGTAGAATCTTAGAGAACCTGCTGTTTCCAAACAAGCTCGGTGATACTGGTCAATACATTTATACGTTTATATTTACAAGTTAGGTTTTATCATCAGAAAACCAATGGTGAGGCAGAAATGGCACAAATCAAATGCAGTCAGGTATTTATGAGCAAAATACAGAGGTTAATGTCTTTTCTACTTGGAGGAGAAAAACTGACAAACCAAAGATGTTCCTACATGGTTTTTTGTTTATGTTTTGAATTATACTGCTTTTATTGTGTTTTACCTTGAGAGTCCTGGGTGTTAAACATCTGCTTCAGTGATGAACAGTGATTGAACTGTGTACATGTGCTTATGTTTTTATCCATTGTAAATATGATGCTGCTTTTTTTTTTTTTTTTCTTTTTTTGACATTGAGTCTCACTCTGTCACCCAGGCTGGAATGCAGTGGAAGTATCTCAACTCACCGTAACCTCCTCCTCCTGGGTTCAAGTGATTCTTGTGCCTCAGCCTCCTAAGTAGCTAGAATTACACATACCACCATGCTTAGCTAATTTTTGTATTTTTAGTAGAGATGGTGTTTCGCCACATTGGCCAGGATGGCCTAACCCGCCAATTTCAAGTGATCTGCCCACCTCAGCTTCCCAAAATGCTGGGATTACAGGCATGAGCCACTGCGCCTAGCCAATATTATGCCTTTTTTTGGTAAGCTACTAGCTCCCATTACCTTGATTGATGCAAATAGTGCTTCTTAACCAGTATATCAACAGTTAGCATTCTATAGATGAAATCCTACTGTGTTCAAAAGTATTCTCGTGCATTTCACAGCATATAACATGAAGATTTCTACACTTGGCAAAGAAGCATTTCAAGTTTTTCAATCCTGAGCATTTTGTATGTGTATATAGCATTACCTTGAAAAGAGCTTAGTATTTCCGTGTATGTGTGTGTGTGTGTGTGTGTGTGTGTGTGTATGTGTGTGTGTGTGCCTGTGTGTATTGTTCAGGATAGAGAGTATAAGCATGTTTTTTCACTGAATTATTCCTTGGTGTTATCTAATCACCTAAATGTTCACATTCTGCACTGTGGGCTTTTTTCATTTCTTACTGCATCTATCCTTCGCTAGGTCTGTCATGAATATCCATTTTCAGTCACATTTATTCTAAATCTTATTTGAAAGAAAAGCATTTTACTGATTTAAAAGCAACTGGAAATTATTGCCTGGTATCAGGAGAGCAAAAAATTAAGAAAGATGAGAAAAAAGATTGGTCCATTGTCAAGGAGAATTTGCACTGGATGGAGTTTACAATTAAAAAGGCAAAAAGGACTTTATTCAAAACCACTGCAATAAGGGAGATAGAGATTGAACTTAAGGGCGCTGAAACAAAAAGCAGAAAGATTTTTAAACATTGGGGTAAGCTAATGGAAAACTACTGGAAGACTTGGGAAGGGGGTGAATTTTTTCAGTGTAATTAACCCATTTGGGTTTGCCAATTGGCACTTAGGAAAGTGAGGCTCCTGCCTTTCCATGGATACTAAGACATAGTCCTACATTTCTTATTACATTTCAAAGGGATAGATCCCAAGTCTGTGAACAGAAGACATTCCTGGGTTATAGAAGATTTATATCTCAAAAGGGCAAGAAAGAATTTACAATTCGCAAGTTTTCTAAAGAGAAATGGTCTAAGAAAAAGGAGGTCAGGGGCCCACAGTCAGGAAGAAATCTGTTTAAAGTTTAGTCAAGCTGAAAGGAACATTAAGGCCTTCTTGGTTATCAAGATATTACGGGAGGTCCATATATGTCCTGTAAGAGATGGTAAAACTCGTAATTAACGAGAAATTTTCTAGACAAGTGATGTTATGAGGCACAGTTAATATTAAGAGTCATGTCGAGAGGTGCAGTTTCAACAAGCATCCTCTAGACCCAGACAAAAAAATCTGCATTATTTCACCATTGAGTCTCTTTTCTCATAATATCTGAGTCAACTGAGTCAATGCTGCTGTTTTGATTTCTGACTTGTCTTTGATCTTGGATTATTTGATTCGGTTTGACATTCCTTTGAAGAATCTTCTACCTGATTACAGCATGTAGATAGGAAATTTCTCTTTTTGGCCTTTTCTCACATAGCACACACACCATACACATATAATTCAGCCTCCTGAAGGATTTATGCCTCCCTTTTTTTTTCTTTAATCTGTAATTAAACCCTTGTATTTTATAGACACTGTTTAATTTTTACCTTATAATGCTACTCTATATTGTTACCAGAGGTGAATATAACAACCTCAGTGTTCTACAAATTAGCAATAGTAAAGGACAGAAAAATATAAGATGTTGCCCTCTACTTATTTTTTAAGGCTTCTCAATATTTAGAAACTTGCATTGAACTGCATGGAACTCCTTCCTGCTATAGTAATAGATATGTGAGTATTGGTCCTGCGTAGCAGTAAAGTCATGTGAGAAGTGAAACTGGAGTCCCCATCTTCTTGATTTTTATATCTCAACCTTGGAAGTCTTTAAATATCCAAAAACATTAGACTTGTTTTAGTGTCTGAGCCCTAATCTAGGTTTCTGTGAGTTCCTGGAGGATTACATTAACAAAGTCGTACCTTAACTCTAAGTTCCTGCCTGCCAAACTCTTGCTCTCACTCATTCTTCAATTTTCATGGCTCTTTTCTTCTGCGAGCCAACACAGATACGCAACTCAGCCCTGCTTCCTTCATTTGCCTAGAAACCCGTCACATAAGGCATTACAAGCAGCACGTTAAAGGAACTTATTGACGGTTTGAGCAATGTAAGACTCTGTGCGCGCGCGCACGTGTGTGTGTGTGTGTGTGTGTGTGTGTGTGTGTGTGTGTGTGTGCAGGAATTTCATATGTGATACTATACATTTTTACTTTCACAATTGCTTTGGCCACTTTGACACCAGTGTATTTTCATAGACTCAATCCTTCTCTGCTTCTTTTTCCTAAATTTATCATCATTTCTCATGCAGAGTAGTTTCGCTTTCCTCTTTTTTTATGGTTTCTTTTTAAAAAGTAAGGCTTCTAAGGGCTTTTTACAACCAAAGAGCATTATTAAGGCAGTTTCCTGAATATAAGCATTCTCAGGAAAATCCTGTTGCCAGCTATTTGGAAAAATAACCATTTCCATCCCTTTCCACCGTTTTATATTCATTTTATAGAGTTATCAGGGTCTGAGATATCAGGTTCAATAATGCTCTAAGCTCACATTGAAATTAATTGTATCTAAAGGCTAAATTTCCAACTAGAAAACTAAACGAAAATATGCTTGATTTATTTAGGACACCCTTCAGCCCAATATTGGCCTAATAAATATAATAGAATGCTCTCTTCCAGGGCCAAGAACAGAAATTTCACTCTCTGTTTTTTTTCTTTCCCACATTCTTTATGTGCCATGATCCTTTCAGATATCACATCACCCTCTTCACTTCAGAATAATTTTATATATTTCTGAATGTTCACACTTATCCATTGATTGAATAAGAGACCTTTGTATCAGTGTTCCATGAGTCTCATGTGGAGATTAGAATGAGAAAACCAGAAAATAAATAGTAAAATGTTATATGGTAGAAAATGCTAATAAAATAAAGCAAAGTGTTGGATAGAGGGAAAGAAAAGTAGTAGCTATTTTAGATAGCATGATGAAGCCAAGGTAAGCATACGATATTTGAAAGGAGATTTGAATGATAAGGAGTCAGCTATGAAAACATTTTTAAAAAAATATTCCAAGTAAAGTAAGGGCAGAGATAAAAGAGATAAAGCCATAAAGATGGACTGGACTTGACACATTCAGAGAACACAAAGAAAAAAAAAGCCGTGTGGCTGGCGTATAGAGAACAGAGGAAAGTGGTATGATGAGAAGTCAGGAAGGCTGGCAGATGGAAGACCTTGTAGGCCCTGTGTGGAATTTGAATTTTTTTTTCCTAAATCACACGGGAGGGTATTTTTGATGGGGTATGATTTATCTGATTTGTACTTGTCTACAATTACTTTGCTATATGGAGATTATATTTTATACTGGCTCTCTGAAAATTTATTTTTTTTATCTTTTTATTTTTGAGACAGAATCTCACTCTGTCATCCAGGCTGGAGTGCAATGGCATGATCTCAGCTCACTGCAACCTCTGGGTTCAAGTGATTCTCCTGCCTCAGCCTCTTGAGTAGCTGGGACTACAGGCGTGCCACCATGCCTGGCTAATTTTTGTATTTTTCATAGAGATGGGGTTCCATCATGTTGGCCAGGCTGGTCTTGAACTCCTGACCTCAGGTAATCCACCTGTCTCAGCCCCGCAATGTGCTAGGATTACAGGTATGAGCCACCGTGCCCTGCCTGAAAATTTATCTTAAAATGATTGTCTTAAAACTACAGGTGCATCCTCTCCAAATTGTCCTGTAGGCTAATTGATTCAATTCATGTTTCTTGAGTGCCTACTATGTTCCTGGCACTGGGCTGGAGCTGGTGAATTATCAATGACAAACATATGGTTTCTACACCCAAGAACACACAGCCTCATACAAAAAGATTTTGTTCTATTTTTCACTGTTAACATTGTATTCTTGTAAGGATCAAGCTGACTTTCCATGAACTTTTTCACTGGGTCTTGGATGATATCTAATTTTAGTCCCATGCCATATTCCTTTATCCACTTTCCCCAAAAGAAACGTTTCAGACATATCTGCATGTTCATCACATTCTTGCCATTCTTTTTAGCTTCATGATAAATCTCCCAAATATTTGTTAGTAAGAAAACTGAATTTATAGTAGAAAATACAGAAAAGAGTCACACAGGTTTCGAACTTCCATTTTAGGGTAGCATTCCTAGTTAATTCAAGGTTGGAATTATATTAAGTAATCTATTTTTTATAGAAAATATTTATAATGCTCAGTTACAGAAGAGGGTTTCTTTTCTATCTCCACCCGACATTAAACTCCAAAAGTGCATAAAGTGCAGAATGCCCCCTCAGACTGCTCTTCAATTGCCTGATTGCCATGTTTCATGACGTTAAGGAGCTGGATGATGAAGATGAAGGAATTCTGGGAAATAAACCAAAAGCTGAAGGAAACACCAGTTTTCTATTGGGTTGAATTTTAGTAACCATGAGTTACAGCTTTCTCCACACTTTCGAACATATGTGTTGCTTCTTTTTCCATTAGACTTTAAAATTTTAGGATATTTTTCCAGTCTATTTTCTATTGCTCTTGCTGTACCTTATCCTCCTTTTAATATCTGTGCTTGTCTTTCTGGGTTTTTTTGTTGTTGTTTTTCCTATACTGCAAAAGTGACTTACATTAAACAAGAATCACTAAAGGACCCTACGTGTGGGACTCTAAAGTTGAAGGAAAGACAAGACAGCTTTCTGAAGTTTGACTCTCCTTGAAGCCAAGAATGTTTCTCAATGAATTATTCTCCTTTATGAGAACTAGCCTTTTGACCATTGAACGTTGGGGAAACAATTATATATTGTATCTTAAAGTTCCAGCTTCATTGTAGATCTAGTTTAGGTTAATGGACCTTAGACTTTCTTTCCGCTTTGTGAAAAAGAACTCCTTATTAATATTAAATTAGCTGAAGTGCAGCTGTGGAAATCTTTTCTTTTTTTTAGACAGAGTCTTGCCCTATTGCCCAGGCTTGAGTGTAGTGGTACGGTGTTGACTCACTGCAACCTCCACCTCTGGGGTTCAAGCAATTCTCCTGCCTCAGCCTCCCAAGTAGCTGGGATTTCAGGCACCTGTCACCATGCCTAGCTAATATTTTGTATTTTTAGTAGAGATGGGGTTTCACCATGTTGGCCAGGCTGGTCTTGAACTCCTGACCTCATCATCCTCCCGCCTTGGCCTCCCAAAATGCTGGGGTTACAGGTGTGAGCCATGTGCCCAGCCGGAAATCTTTTAGGTTTCATAAGTCTCTCTTAGGTTTCCTAAGTCTCTTGTGTGCTTTTTCCATTCCTGTAACTGTACATATCGAGGACTTATTTCGAGTAAAGCCTGGATGTTGAGAATCCAACAATCATTGAGAAATAGCGATACAAAGATCAATGAGTAATGTGATCCCACAGTTCTATCTAATGGTGAAAAAAATGAGAAAATTAACCATTATCCTATAAGTGTGAAGGGCTGTAATCCTTGAACCAAGAGATAAAAATATAGCCATGGCTATTTTGCTAAGAATGGTGGTCAGCAGACACTTTTAAAAAGAGAAACATGTAGCTGAATTGTAGACGAGAGAGAAGAGTCAGATGGGAGAGTGAGGTGAGAAGCAGGCTCCAGGCAGAGAAAAGAACATATGTAGAAGCCAAGAGTCAAAGGATTGTAAGGCAAGCCTGAGCACGAAAGGTTTATGTGGCAAAGATGTGACCATGGAAGGTCATGGCAGACTCTGAATGTCATTCTAAGGAGTTTAGGCTTTATCTGAAAACAAAGGGAAAAGTACCAAAACTTTCCTAGTAGTGGAAGGGAATGAATGGATTTGCATTTGTCCAGCGTTTACTCTGGCAGTAGCAAGTATGGTGATATGAAGGTTAATTTTATGTGTTTACTTGACTGGGGTAAGGGATGCCCAGTTAGCTGCTGAAACAGTATTCCTGAGTGTGACTGTGAAGTGCTTCCAGAACAGATTACCCCTCTCTCTTCTCAGCTCAGACATCAGAACTGTCCTCAGACATCAGAACTCCCGGTTCTCAGAGCTTTAACCTTGGGATGGAAGTTATGCCAACACTTCACCTGGTTCTTGGGCCTTTGAACTCAGACTAAATAACACTACCAGCTTTCCTGGTTCTCTTGCTTTACTCTTTCCTTTTATAGAATTTTTTTAAATTATTTTTTAAAATCATTTATGTTTACTACTACTTCACCAGTTTAATCTGTCCTCTGAAGAAAAATGTCACACTTACAGACGTTATATTCACATGTTCTGCAAACACTTTATTATGAATCTGTTAGGGTATATACTTGCAAATATTGTGTTTCATTCTGTTTTATCCCTCAGGCAATGTCATGCACATACTACTGCAAACAGAATAGTGAAGCAATGTCTTGCTAGTACCTGCCCTGTCAGTTCTTCCTTGTCAATGTCTCTCACTTTTGTCCTTTTCTCTCTCTACCTACTGCCGTTATTATCCCCAGATGGTATGCCTGCCTTGGATGCTTATCAGAGTTCTCGAGTGCAAACAACAATTGGATTTTGTTTGATTTATGGAGAAAAAAAAAATATTGAAAGGTCACTGAGTAGCTTACAGAATCACAAGAAAGGTGACAAAACCAGTCTCGGACAATAAGAAAAAACAAACAGAGGTTTCATAGCAAGAATGCAGGCAGAGTTACTCTACAAGGATGGTTCAGTAGAGGCAACGCTCTCTCTGGCTAAACTGCCACAGCTGCCCACAGAAATGAACTGTGGCAGTCTCTGCTGCCAATAGAAAACATTCTCCACTGTTGCCAATGCTTTGCATCGATAGCTCCAGATTCAAAATCCCATCTGGTTGTGTCTGATTGCCCAAACCTAGGCCTAGGCCATAGGTCCATGTCTTTGTTCCCAAGTTTCCAGAGAAGTCAAGTAGCTGACCTTTTCAACTTCAGTAGGTGAGAAGCAGCACCTGCCCCCAACTGCAGCTTGTGCTGTGGAGCATTCTGCAAATCAAAGAAAGAGTCCAACCCCAGTGTAACACACTGTGTTTCAGCCACAGAAGGAGAGCTGTCCCCTTGAATAACTCATTCATCTCCTGGTTCTAATCATTTATTTTACTATTATATTCCAAGCACTGTCCTGGACATGGATGTGTGCTATGTACTAATGGTGTAAATATTAAGAATACAAGTGCCTGGAGAGGACTTTGCTAAAATGTAGCTATTCTGTTGTTCCTCTTTTCTAACCCTGTAATGGTTTCCGGTTACTTCAGACTCTTCAACCTACTTTTAAAAAAACATTCTATTAATTGATCCATATTATATATACAGACTTTTATTATTTTCTAACACAAATCTTCTACTCCAACTAGGATAGCTATCTTACAATTTACATACGCCACTTTGCCTACTTTATGCAAAAATATTTATCTCTTACACTTTCCCCCAGCTTTTATCCGAACTCATCAATTTCCCCAAAGAGCACCCACTTCTATCCTTTGCCTTCTTTATGATTCTACCTGAGAATCAATGAAAGTCATGAAGACATCTTAAATCAAGGCAGCCTTGTTGTGAAATCATACAGTATTCATGTATACTAGTCATACCTGCACCTTCATACATAATACACCTTATAGATCCATTTCTACTTTTACCTGTGGATACTTTTACCTCTCCAAGTAGATTGTAAAGTATTTGAGGCGAGGGTCATATCTTCTATTGTATCCCTTTTGTCTTATTTAGTGTGTTAAATGCAGAGTTGACACTATGTGTCTAACAGCTGAGCAGATGTCTGGCCAGTTTCAGCTCTCACTACCCACTTAGAAGGAATTGAGGATCTTAAAGTCAACTCTTCTTAAACTTAGTTTGTTTCATTCTCTCCTACAATCACTAACTTCAGGTAAATTCTATTTGTCGTTTCACAAATAATACAAACTTGATATAGCAGTGAGAATCAAGTAAGAATGACTCAACACAAATTCAGTCATTACTAGAAATTACCTACAGTGAATGCCTAGGTGATGCCAATTATGTCTTCTTTATGGAGGAGAGATGGCATTATCATAAATTGAAAGAGTAAATTTCTGCGTTGCACCATATACTCTTTTCATGCTTTGCAAAGTTAAAACTGAAAAGAATTTGAACTCATTTAAGAATCTGATTATTCTGTCATTGTCACAGAATGACATACTAATTGAGCAAAATTAATTTGCAAAACGCCCTTGTGAATACAAACAAAATGTGTCTTTTGTAAATTAAGTAAAAAGTAGATGCCTGTTTCTCACCCAGAGTTTCTTTTTGATGCTGTCAAAAGCAGTACTTTTTGTGAGAGTGAATTTTGGCAGATGGCATTACAATTCAAAGAAAATGAAATGCATCCATATTTCCTTATCATGTGAATGCCAGAGAAATTTTTAAAGTTTCTAAATGTTCCTCCTCTGAGTGTCCTCATAAATATAACTTGTGTGAATGCATAAATACTTATATTAAATTAAAACTCTAATGCTAGCTGACAGACTTAACTGTATGTTGATATCTTTCTGTGTAACTAAAGCGTATATTCACTATATCTGTAGTACAAGGAATTCAATACAAAAGGATTTAGGAATGCTGAATTTAGACTCCGACTGAAGATGTGGAGAGAATTTCAGAGTTCTGGGTGTTCTTCATGCAGGCTGGGTCTGGAACGGCTGTTGAAAACAGTGACCAAGACTTTCCTTGCATGTGGTTCTCCACATTTTCTTACTGCTATTTAGAACATTGGAAATCCTAAGAAAAGACAGCCCAGAAAGCTAATTTTCAAGGGATTTCAACACTTCCATCTCCCACCCTCACCCAAAGAAATTTTAGTTATGTCTTTGGAAAAACTACTTTTCCATTTACTGAGTTTTTAGAAGGATCAAGTCAGGTATTTCATGTAAAGCAGTCATTTATGAGATCAGTATCTGATATGTATTATCAGTAAATTCTATAAATTATAGCTAATTTTAGTACTCGTATGGTGCTAAATAACTGAGGTGAGGCCAGAAGGGGCATGGAAAATATAAAAGATACTATACTAAATGTGTTGTGATAGAAACATTTAAGTAGCACCATTGAAGTTTAAATACCCTTTTTTTAAACATATAAAGTAGCCCCTCCCCCCAGTAAGAATTGTCAGGTAAATATTGCCAGCACAACTCTGGGGCACTTCCCTGTAAAGCACCTACTGTCTACTCGAATCCCTGCTGTGAATGGCCATTCCTTCATTCGAGCACCTCTGCCCACTTCTACCATAACATGCCCAGCTTAAGATAACCTACATGTATGTCTTCAGAGAACTATCTAGTGAACCCCTTTACACAGAATAATGTAAATCCCCAGCTCCTAGCACAACATGCAAACAATGTTGCATAAATACAAATTTTATTATGTTCAAATAGATTATCAGTGAATAAAAGCATTGATCCATATTTTTCTGTGCTGTGCTGTATGGAAAGCTGATAGGAGAAATGGAAACAAACCAAGTAATTTCTGAAAATCTCTTCCATATCTGTAATTTTCTTGAGTTTTCTATTGATTTGTACGTAGTTTGCTGAAAACATGATATTGGGTACCTTCATTTATAATACTATATATAATGGGAGTTTAAATGTATTGCTCTTAGAAAAATGAGAGGAATTTGGGATCTGTCTCAGTAATGAGAGATTCTATTTAGGTGTCAAATAAAAAAGAATAAGTTTGAAAGTATATAATATAGTGTTGCTGACAAAATTAAACTAAGAAAATTCTGAAATCTTACAAAGTATTATTTCATTCATGATTTTGTAAAATGCAATTAAGTATAGTATTATTAGTCTGATTGTTAAAAACACACAGCATCCACCCAAGGAAATAAAAGCTACTAAGAGTCTACAGATGTTCTGAAAGCAGTGTAACTAAACCTTTAATGCCTTTTTTTCAGAGTTTTTACTAAAACAGTTTCTTTAATCCAAATAGGATTCTCTAATATCTCTGTTGGGGCAATCAAAAGGTAGGAAATTAGATTTACAGAATATAGCCAATGTCAACTTTTTCTTCTCCCCTCTACCCCAACCCAGCATACCTTGGAAATACCTGAAATGTGGGGGCAAACAGCAAACACTCTCACCATAAGAATACCCAACTGAATTAATTTTTAAAGAGCATAAAATCACAACAAAGGTATTAATATCACAGGAAGCCAAAATTCCTTGCGCTACCCAAGTATCTGTCCAGGGTTGCTCTTCTGAGAAAGGTACAACATTGTCTCTCTCCCAGTTCCACGGTGGACACATCATCACCGTCATTCCGTTAACACGTGTCTGTGTTGAGCACCTAACAGTAGGTTCCAGAAACAAAAGGATGAGGAAGATAGGCTCTTTATCTCCAAGTTTCTCACCATGAGGGAGACAGACAACAGATGGTCATGACATTTTCTTCAGAACTCAGTGGCAGTCCCCTTTCTCCATGAAATAGTACATTCTTTGTGTCCCTCGTTGTTTTCTCTCTTGGCCTCCCATGGAGCACCTTCCAGTCTGTTGTGGCATTGGTCCTACCGAGTTTTTCAACTCTCGCTTCTTACGGTGGAACTTCATAAATCACAGCAGTGTTATAATTAATTTGTGTCTCTATGAAGTTGCTGAGTATATGTTAATTTTATTAACTCTGATAAGGTAGCTTTCAGGTTCTCCTTCATCTTTTATTTATTTTTCAACTGGAAAAATATCCTTTTTCTAGCACTGCAGTTCTAAAACACATATTTTTGTCTTTTAAGTATTATCTCTGAGTAACTATAGTTGATTGATCTTTGAGCAGAAATAGTAGACTTAAATTACTTAAAATTTTTCTTTAAGAAGTCACCTAATCAAGGAGAATGTTCTAATGAAAATATCATTATTATCTTAATTATAGTTGTTATTTCAAGGACTATATTTATAGTAGAGATGTGATTCTGATTTGTGAACTAATGGAATAATTGTATTGCTTGTTACTCTGTAATTTTTTTCTTTCAAAAGGCCATACTGTAATACCCTTAATAATAGTCATTTATGGCCAGTCACAGTGACTCACACCTGTAATCCCAGCACTTTGGGAGGCCAGTCAGGCAGATCACAAGGTTTGGAGTTCGGGACCAGCCTGGCCAACATGGTAAAACCCCATCTCCACTAAAAATACAAAAAATTAGTCTGGTGTGGTGGTGGACCTGTAATCCCAGCTACTTGGGAGGCTGAGGCAGGAGATTCGCTTGAACCTGGGAGGCCGAGGTTGCAGTGAGCCGAGATAGCACTGTTGCACTCCAGCCTGGTGATAGTGCAAGACTCCATCTCAAAAAAAATTTAAGTCACTTATAAGTATATTAAATAGAAAATACAATCAGACAGAATTTCATTTGCTTTCAGGCAGTTTGATAAATGGACCCTAGTTGAATTCCTTCGTACTAGTCAGTGTCTTCTCTCTAAATCAGGTCCTTTCTTCCATTTCTGAGGCCAAATTGCTAATGTCAATTTAACAATTAGCTAAATGTCTCTTTATCCCAACCCCTTCAAGCCAAGTTCCCACAGGAAGAAAAAAATGTAGTGTCCTCCTGCTTAATAATTTTCTGCTCCCCATTTTCTGTACTCAGTCTTATTAACTCTTTTCCATATTTCAGGTGGTTCCAGAAAGCCTTTTCCTTTCAACAATTATGAGACACATACACTGGTGATTTTTACCTGCCACGCACTGTAACTTTGGACCCAATTTCTTCATCACCCACTACTCCATCAAGTCCTATTATTGCTGCTATTATGATTACTACCACTGATAATGATGATGATGATGATGATAACAGCAGAGTAACAACAACAGTAGTAGTAATAATCATAGCAGTACATACTGTTTATTGAGTGCCAAACAGGTAGGGCACTCTATACTTCTATTCCTTATAACATTATGCAGAATAAACAAACAGGCTTATCCAGGGAAACCCAACATTCAAATCAGGTTTGTCTGAACCCCGAGCCTGTAACATTTTTTGTCAAATATACTTACCTAAATACCTAATATGATTTTTATTTCATGCTGTTTAGTAGCCAGCTTGGTATTTGCAAACTACAACTCAGATGTAAGAATATATTTTATTATTTTATTTCTTCATTTATTTGAGACAGAGTTTCACTCTGTTGCCCAGGCTGGAATGCAGTGGCACGAACTCAGCTCACTACTGAGATGAGCTTAAGCACTCCTCTGCCTCTGCCTCCTGAGTTTAAGCATTCCTTCCACCTCAGTCTCCTGAGTAGCTGTGACTACAGGTACATGCCACCACACCTGGATAATTTTTGTATTTTTTACAAAGAAGGGGTTTCACCATGTTACCCAAGCTGGTCTCAAACTCCTGGGCTCAAGCAATCTGCACCCCCCCACCCCCAGCCTCTCAAAGTGCTGGGATTACAGGTGTGAGCCACTACATCTGGCCTATTATTTTCTGTAACTAATGTCATCTTATTTAGAGTCTTCATTGCTGGTGATGGAGGGTAAGAAAACTTTAGCTTACTAATTAAAGACTTGCCTGACTCTTACTTTAAATCAGCATTATTTGGGGAGGGTACAAATATTTTGTCAATTTTCAAGTTCAAATTCCCTGGCAGGCATTTCCCCTAATGGGTGTCTCTTCTCCTCTTCCATCCAGGAGGCTGCCAAACAGTAAGAGGAATAGGTATCCTTATGGTGATGAGGGTGTTTCTGTGCTCTGCCTGCTGTTTGCTGTCTTTCCTGGTCTCTTCTGCAGTATGATTTATACCTGTTCGAGTTACAGTGCTTGTCTTTTGACTAGAGTTAGTAAAGACTTCACACCCTGAGTCCTCACCTCCAAGTCCTACCCCCAGTCCCAGTGCATGAATGCTATACATTGATTTCTGACTCTGTCTTTACATCTCCACTCAAGCAGACCAAAATCTCCTAAAATAAATGTCTGCTTAAATAGACAAAAAGCCACACACAAGGACGTATGACTAAGAAAAGTATGTTCATATGTTTAAAAAACCATTGTTGCTGTACTAGCACACCAGTCTATATGCCCTGTGTTTATCAGGGTTGATTCTGAAAAAGCAAACTCAGAAGAGTCTGAGACAAAATTTCAAATGTAGCCTAAGGCCTTTACCCAACAATTATATCAATTAATGGCAATTTATTAATTAGTGGTGTTCTAGGTACAAATCATTATTTTTAGTGCTTTTTGCCTCTGAATGCCATTACAAGTCAAAAATTATGTGATTCTATGTATTAGACCCTGAGACTCTATAAATCTCTGTATGGCTATCCTGTCTGGTGCCAGTGCTGTTGAATAGTTTTCATTTTTGCATGTAGAGTCTCCCAAAGTTGCTGAGTCAGGCATCGTATCACACTGTCACTACTCAATATGATGTACACACAGTTCAGTTGTTACCAGAGGTACAAATCACAGCTCCAGTGGGGCCTTTAACAATTCCTGAAAGCCTGGCATATAAGTTAGACAAGCCTACAGGGCTTGCCTAATTTGTGGGATTGACTGGCTCTTTACATGCCGGGTAACTGAAGCTGAGACAGACTCTGACAGCTTTATAAGGGCAATATTTTTCACTGGGGTGAAGTGCTCTCCAAGAATCTTCCTGATGCTTTAGGCATCAGGAAACCTTGCAGGCACAGCAGGTTTCATGTTTTGGATTCCAGGTCCCTTTATATTTTGCAGATTTACTTACTATGGAGAACATTAGGAAATCTTACCTACAGCTTTTTCCATGTTGTTTCATTTCTTTCTACCATGATGCAAAGTAGTAATGCAATGCATGCTGTTAATTCCAAATCCTCTAGTGTTTGCATTATTATATAGAGAAACTATATATATGCTGTATTAGAGAGATCAATGCAAAATAGCAGTATATAGTGATAATTATATATATATATGTATATATATCGCATTTTATAATTTTGTCAAAAGGGATTTTGTGTTCCCTTAAGAAGAGATTACAGTTCTTATTCCTGATGTTTAATCCAGTCCTTCTGTTTGAGAATGCTGCAGAGATGGGACAGAGCTGAAATAGCAAAGATTCATATGAATTGTGCTGGCCAGGTCTTTGAAATGAATAACCTGCCCTCTGATTGTGCTAGGTGCTTCCTATTGGAAGGCATTGCTCTGTTTGTGTGTGAATCAGGAAAATTAGGATTAATCACACCACTCCCCTCTTTGAACAAAAGACCATATATGAAGTGGATGCTCATATATAAAAACAGATGCCAATATAATGTGCATTAATACTCTGTTGCTTTTTATAAGGCTGGTATTATATGATTCAAGATTAATTATAACTTAAATGGAGGTATATTTGTAACATTTGCATCATTCATACTACTCAAATTTAAAGATTCTTCATTCTTTGAAGTCAGCATTCACCACACTGTATTGCCAAGATGGAAAGAATTGTGACTTCAGTATTTCCATCTAGATTATCCAAAATAACTTAGAAAGGAAATTATTTTGGTAAAGCACATCTGAGCAACCCTACATACACATCTGGCTGTACCAATACAATTTAATGGTTGAATTTGGACATTCCTTTCATTAAATTTTAATAGCTAGCAATAGTGCCTTAGATTAATACCAAACAGAGAGTCAGAAATTTCACTGTTACAGTTACACACTGAATAGTCATCCTTTCATGCAAAGGGAAAAGCATTTTCCTGCCTTATGTCTCAACTCTCAGTGCCTTTGACACTGTAATCTGTCTGTGATAAGTAATGCTGAAAATTCTACGTTATCTCCACCTAGAACAAGGATAGGACAGGGAACTGTGAGCTTGGTCAGCTGGTCCATTCTGGTAATGTTTTAAAGAATTGCATAACACAAACTAAAAATGTGGAAGCTTTCCTGTCTTCTTTTCTCCACCCAAATTATGTTGACAATCAATACGTTTATTGATATTTCTTTGCATGCATGCTTTTTGAAAATGTTTGTGGATGACTTCCTTGTTCTAAAAGGAAAACATAGAGCTTGGTAGACTAAAGTAGGGCATCTATGACAACCCCGTGTCACCCCAGTTTGGCAAGTGCCCGGCTTGCTTATCTATAAACCATTCAAGTCTCTTCAGGATCCATGCATTTCTTGGCAAAAACAGAACTGATGTTACCATTTAGCGGTATGTAAAATTGTCATGACGCTGCTTACCTCCAGTGTTGTGGAACATGCTTCAGACGGCACCATCATAGACTTTGCTAATCGTATCTGCAAATTTTAGTGAGCAGCCCCCGGTTTGTGCTCAGTATGATCCATTTCACTGGTCTAAGTGGCATTTTAATTAAACAATGCTACAAGTCTGCATATTAAATAGAAAATGAAATTAGGGCATATTCCTAAGAAGAATTCAGTTTGTCTACTATAATAAACAAAGGTAAATTTTAAATTTTATTTTTTCAAATCCTTACTGTATTGATGTTAATATTTAGTTGGCCCCGGAGATTTTAAGCAGTTGGATTTTCTTGTCAACATCCAATTCATTAAATTTAAAAAGACTGCTCCACTAGAAAAATGAGATCTGTTGTGTGAGTTCACCCCAAAATGTTCAATTGATAAATGTGTTGCTGACTTACTGCATTAGGATCAACTGTGATGAATTATGCCTGTGAAATGTAATAGCCTATGATTCCAAGCTGTTCAGAAATTAATTATATCTGAGGGTTTAGGTAGAGTAAAATATACATGTACTTCTTTTAGTGTCATATATTATAAATTGTAATGAATTATTAATTAGTGAAATTATTTGTTTAATGGCTGGCTCTTCCTGAAACTATCTGATTCATGGATCCTGTGACTTGTCACTCTATCCTCAGGCCCAGCACAGTGCCTAACTCACAGCAGGTTATCAATAAATATTTCTGGAAAGAAAAGAAAGTCTCACAAAATATATTACATTATGAAAGCTATGTTAAGTAGTACCATTGGTAAAATGACTACATTGTCCAAAGCAACCTACAGATTCAATGCAGTCCCTATTAAAATCCTAACCTCATTCTTGACAGAATTAGAAAAAATTCTCAATTTCATATGGGACCAAAAAGCCCAAATAGCCAAAGCAATTCTGAGCAAAAATAACAAAGCTGAAGTCATCGCTTTACCTGACTTCAAAATTTATTACAGGGCTATGGTAACCGAAACAACATTGATATAAAAACTGACACATTGACCGATATAACAGAATAGAGAATCCAGAAATAAAGCCTCACATTTAGAGCTAACTGATCTTCGACAAAGCCAACAAGATCTTATGTTGGATAAAGGACACCCTCTTCAATACATAGTTCTGGGGAAATTGATTGTCATGTACAGAAGAATGAAACTGGACCCCTATCTCTCACTATACACAAAACTCAACCCAAATGGGTGAGAGACCTTAAACATAAGACCCAAAACCATAAAGATATTAAAAGGAAACCTAGGGTTAACTCTCTTGGACACTGGTCTAAGAAAAGAATTTATGACTAAGACCTCAAAAGCCCAGGAAACAAAAAAGAAGAAAAAATGGACTGTGAAATTAAAAATGTTTGCACAGCAAAGGAAACAAGCACCAGAGTGGAAAGACAGCATGTTGAAGAAAATATTTGTAAATCATTCATCCAACATGGGACCAATATCCACAATATATGAAGCAATCAAACAGGAAAAAACAAATAATGTCATTAAAAAGTGGCCAAAGGATATGAATAGACATTTCTCAAAAGAAGACATACAAATTTTAACAGGTATATTTGAAAAATCAACATCACTAATCATTAGAGAAATGTATTTAAAAACCACAGTGAGATATCATCTTACCAGGTCAGAATGGTTATTATTAAAAAGACAAAAAAAAAAAATACCAGATGTTGGTGAGGATGCAGAGAAAAGGGAACTGTTAGACACTATTAGTGGCAATGTAAGTTAATACAGCCACTATGAAAAACAGTATGGAGATTTCTCAAAGAAAACTGAAAATAGAATTACCATTCAATTCAGCAATCCCACTGCTGGATGTCTACCCAAAGCAAAAGAAATCAATATTTCAAAGAGATTCCTGCATTCACATGTTTATTGCAGCACTATTCAAAATAGCAAAGATGTGAAATAAACCTAAGTGTTCATCAGCAGATGAATTGATATGGAAAACATTACATACATACACACACACACACACACACACACACACACACACACACACACAGAGAGAGAGAGAGAGAGAGAGAGAGAGAGAGAGAGAGAGAGAATAGAATAATATTCAGTCATAAATAAAAATAAATCAAATTATGTCATTTGCAGCAACATGGACGGAACTTGAGGACATTATCTTAAGTGGAGTGAGCCAGCACAAAAAGGCAAATATCACATGTCCTCACTAACATGTGGGAGCTAAAAAAAATAGGGTCATATAGAGGTATACAATAGACAGAGAGATAATAGACTATGAAAGATGAGTGGAAGTTGAGGGGAGGCTGAAGAAAAATGGGTTAAAGGGTGCAAACATACAATAAGATAGAAGGAATAAATTCAGTGTTTGATAGAGTGGGGAGACTGTACTTAAAATTGCATTTTACTCAGGTAGTTGACACCCTAAATACCCTGACTTGATCACTATGCATTATATACATGTAATAAAATTTCTTGTGCATGCCATAAATTTGTATAAATTTAAAAATATGGTTATTTCTCTTTTGAACCTCAATGAGTTTTTAGTGCCTTTGCCTTTGAGTCGCTGCAGTGAAACCCTAGTCCTAGAATCTCTAATTTCTTCAATATTGGGACTTAATATTTTTTGACTGGTTAGTGATTTCGTATACAGCTCAGCTCACTTGCTATTGTTTTTATTTGATTTCAAGTTATTTTACATCTTTAACTTTATTTTTTGAATAAGAGAATATGAATATTAATGTAGTATAGGAAGAAGGTAAACTCAGAGAAGTCTCATTCCCTTTCCGATCCCTCCCAGTTGTCTGCTCATATCATCTCTTGTAGTTAAGCAGTTTCTTTAGTTTCTGGCTCTCCTTCCTATGTTCTTTTTTTTTTAATGAAAATATGAGTGTTTTGTTTACCAATATGTTCTGCAAATAACCACATATCAGATCATAGAGACGTTCTTCAGAAACTTTACTGCTATATAGTACGTACTGTCTGCCCATACCATGTTAATTTAACCAGTCATCTCTGTTTGGGTATCTAGATTGTTTCCATGGTTTGCTATTAAAATAATGGTGCATTGAATAATTTTGTTTATTTGCTGAAAAAGTATTGTTGACAATTAAATTTTAGAGGAATTTCTCAGAGGAGAGATTATTGAGTCAAAGGGTAAAATTTCTCTGGTTATGTTAGCTCTTGCTAAATTCTTCTAGAGGTTATACCACATTGCCCATCCATCAGCAAGGTATGAGGGGCCAATTTCTGCACAACCTTTCTAAGAATGTGTTGTTAAGCTTTTGAATTTTTTAAAAAATACATTTTATTGTACTTTAGGTTCTGGGGTACATGTGCAGAACATGCAGGATTGTTGCATAGGTAAATACATGGCAATGTGGTTTGCTGCCTCCATCCTCATCATGTATATCTGGCATTTCTCCCCATGTTATCCCTTCTCAACTCCCTACCTCTGCTGTCCCTCCCTTAGTCTCCCCACATCAGACCCCAGTGTGTGATGTTCCCCTCCCTGTGTCCATGTGTTCTCATTGTTCAACACCTGCCTATGAGTGAGAACATGTGGTGTTTGATTTTCTGTTCTTGTGTTAATTTGCTGAGAACGATTGTTTCCAGATTCATCCATTTCCCTACAAAGGACACAAACTCATCGTTTTTTATGGCTGCAAGGTATTCCATGGTGTCTATGTGCCACATTTTCCTTGTCCAGTCTGTCATCGATGAGCATCTGGGTTGTTTCCAGGTCTTTGCTGTTGTAAACAGTGCCACAGTGAACATACATGTACATGTGTCTTTATAATAGAACAATTTATAATCCTTTGGATATATACCCAGTAATAGGATTGCTGGGTCAAATGGAATTTCTATTTCTAGGTCCTTGAGGAAGCACCACACTGTCTTCCACAATGGTTGAACTAATTTACATTCTCACCAATAATGTAAAGGGTTCCTGTTTCCCCACATCCTCTCCAGCATCTGTTGTCTCCAGATTTTTTAATGATCACCATTCTAACTGGCGTGAGATGGTATCTCAGTGTGGTTTGATTTGCATTTCTCTAATGACCAGTAATGATGAGCATTTTTTCATATGTTTTTTGGCCTCATATTTGTCTTCTTTTGTCAAGTGTCTTTTCATATCCTTCACCCACTTTTCAATGGGTTTGTTTTTTCTTGTAAATCTATTTCAGTTCTTTGTAGATTTTGGATATTAGCTCTTTGTCAGATGGGTAGATTGCAAAAATTTTTTCCAATTCTGTTGGTTGCCAGTTTACTCTAATGATTGTTTCTTTTGCTATGCAGAAGCTCTGGAGTTTAATTAGATCCCATTTGTCTATTTTGGCTTTTGTTGCCAGTGCTTTTGGTGTTTTAGTCATGGAGTCCTTGCCTATGACTATGTCCTGAATGGTTTTGCCTCAGTTCTAGGGTTTTTATGGTGTTAGGTCTTATATTTAAGTCTTTAATCCATCTGGAGTTTTTAGTGTAAGATGTCAGGAAGGGGTCCAGCTTCTGCTTACTGCACATGGCTAGCCAGTTTTCCCAATACCGTTTATTAAACAGGGAATCCTTTCCCCATTACTTGTTTTTGTCTGGTTTGTCAAAGATCAGATGGTTGTAGATGTGTGGTGTTGCCTCTGAGGCCTCTGTTCTGTTCCATTGGTCTATATCTCTGTTTTGGTACCAGTACCATGCTGTTTTGAATACTGTAGACTTGTACTATAGTTTGAAGTCAGGTAGCATGATGCCTCCAGCTTTGTTCTTTTTGCTTAGAATTGACTTGGCTATGTGGGCTCTCTTTTGGTTCCATATGAAGTTTAAGGTGGTTTTTTTTCAGTTCTGTGAAGGTCGTAGGTAGCTTCAGGGGGATAGTGTTGAATCTATAAATGTCTTTGGGCAGTATGGCCATTTTCACAATATTGATTCTTCCTAACCATGAGCATGGAATGTTTTTGCATCTGTTTGTGTCCTCTCTTATTTCCTTGTTCAGTGGTTTATAGATCTCCTTGAAGAGGTCCTTTGTATCTTTTGTTAGTTGTATCCCCAGGTATTTTATTCTCTTTGTAGCAATTGTGAATGGCAGTTCATTCTTGATTTGGCTCTCTTTAAGTCTGTTATTGGTGTATAGGAATGCTTGTGATTTCTGTACATTGATTTTGTATCCTGAGACTTTGCTGAAGTTGCTTATCAGTTTCAGGAGATTTTGGGCTGAGATGATGGGGTCTTCTAAATATTCAATCATGCTGTCTACAAATAGAGTCAGTTTGACTTCCTCTTTCCCTAATTGAATACTCTTTATTTCTTTTTCTTGCCTGATTTCTCTGTCTAGGACTTCCAATACTATACTGAATAGGAGTGGTAAGAGAGGGCATCCTTATCTAGTGCCAGATTTCAAAGGGAATGCTTCCAGTTTTTGCCCATTGAGTATGATATTGGCTGTGGGTTTGTTGTAAATAACTTTTATTATTTTGAGATATGTTCCATTGGTGCCTAGTTTATTGAGAGTTTTTAGCATTAAGGGCTGTAGAATTTTGTTGAAGGCCTTCTCTGCATCTGTTGAGATAATCATGTGGTTTTTGTCTTTGGTTCTATTTATGTGGTGAATTACGTTTATAGACTTGCATATGTTGTACCAGCCTTGCGTCCCCAGGATGAAGCTTACTTGATGGTGATGGATAAGCTTTTTGATGTGCTGTTGCGATTCGTTTGCCAGTATTTTATTGAAGACTTTTGCATCAATGTTCATCATGGATATTGGCCTGAAGTTTTCTTTTCTTGTTGAGTCTGTGTTAGGTTTTGGTATCAGGATGATGTTGGTCTCATAAAATGATTTGGGAAGTATTCCCTCTTTTTGGATTATTTGCAATAGTTTCAGAAGGAATGGTATCAGCTCCTCTTTGTATGTCTGGTAGAATTCAGCTGTGAACCCATCTGAATCTTGACTTTTTTTGGTTGATAGGCTATTTATTGCTGCCTCAACTTCAGCCCTTGTTATTGGTCTATTCAGGGTTTCGATTTCTTCCTGGTTTAGGCTTGGAAGGGTGCATGTGTCCAGGAATTTATCCTTTTCTTCCAAGTTTACTGGTTTATGTACATAAAGTTGTTTGTAGTAATCTCTGATTGTAGTTTGTATTTCTGTGGAATCTGTGGTGATATCCCTTGTATTGTTTTTTATTACATCTATTTGATTCTTTTCTCTCTTTTTATTAATCTGGCTAATGGTCTATCTATTTTGTTGATCTTTTCAAAAAGCCATCTCCTGGATTTATTAATTTTTTGAAGGGTTTTTGGTGTCTCTATCTCCTTCAGTTCTGCTCTGATCTTAGATATTTCTTGTCTTCTGCTAGCTTTTGAGTTTTTTTTGGTCTTACTCCTCTGGTTGTTTCCATTTTGATGATTTAGTGTAAATTTTACATCTCTTCTTGCTTCTCATGTGGGCATTTATTGCTATAAATTTTCCTCTAGACATGGCTTTAAATATGTCCCAGAGATTCTGCTATGTTGTGTCTTCATTCTCATTGGTTTTGAAGGACATCTTTATTTCTGCCTTCTTTTCATTGTTTATGCAGTCAACATTCAAGAGCCAGATGTTCAGTTTCCATGAAGTTGTGCAGCTCTGAGTTAATTTCTTAATCCTGAGTTCTACTTTGATTGCACTGGGGTCTGAGAGACTGGTTGTTATGATTTCTCTTCTTTTGCATTTGCTGAGGAGTTATTTACTTCCAGTTGTGTGGTCAGTATTAGAGTGGGTGTGATGCGGTGCTAAGAAGAATGTATATTCTGTGGATTTGGGGTGGAAAGTTCTATATATGTCTATTAGGTTTGCTTGGTCCAGATCTGAGTTCAAGTCCTGGATATCCTTGTTAATTTTTGTTTTGTTTTCTGTCTAATATTGACAGTGGAGTGTTAAAGTCTTCCACTATTATTATGTCAGAGTCAAGTCTCTTTGTAGATCATTAAGAACTCTGTTGTAGGACTGCTGGAGGTTCACTCCAGACCCTGCTTGCCTGGGGATCACCTGCGGCAGCTGCAGAAAAGTAAGGGTTGCTGACAGTTCCATCTTCTGTCATCTTTGTCCCAGAAGGACACCTGCCAGATGTCAGCCTGAGCTTTTCTTTATGAGGTGTCTCTTTGGATATATGAGGGTTGGGGAGCTGCTTGAGGAGACAGTCTGTCCCTTATAGGAGCTCAAGTGCTGAGCTAGGAGCTCCATTGTTCTGTTCAGAGCTGCTTGGGAGGTATGTCTAAGTCTGCTGCAGAGGAACTCATAACTGCCTTTTTTCCCCTGGTGCTCTATCCTGGGAAGGTAGGGCTTTATTTATAAGTTCCTGATGTGCTGCTGCCTTGTTTTCAGGGATGCCCTGCCCAGCAAGGAGGTCTCCTATTTGCAGTCTGCCAGCAGAGGCATTGCTGAGCTGCCATTGGGCTCTGCCTAGCTGCTGTGTGAACTTCCTTGCAGTTTTGTTTATAGAGGTATAGTTAGAACTGCCTCGGTAATGGTAGTCTGCCTCAGTAATGGCGGACTGTCTCTGTAATGGTGGACTGTCTCTAATGGCAAACTGCCTCTGTAGTGGTGGACTGCCTCAGTAATGGTGGACTGCCTCAGTAATGGTGGACCACCTTGGTATTGGTGGACTCCCTTGGTAATGGCAGATGCCCTTCCCCTCACAGAACTGGACCATCCTGGGTCCAGCTGTGCTTGCTCTGAAACTCTCAATCCAGAGTGTTTCAGACTGTTGGTCTTTGTGGGGGTGGCACCCAACGAGCCGGATCACCTGGCTTCCTATGTCATCCCCCTTTTTTTTAGTTGAATGGGCGACTCTGTCTCCCAGGTTTAAAGGTGCCAGTTGAAACGGCCGCCCAGATTTGTGTGAGTTTTTGTGCAGAAACCTGCTACGCTGGCTTAAATAGATGTGCTGGAGAATCATGGCACTTTTCCACCCAGGAATCTCCTGGTGTGTGGCAGTAAAAACTCATTTGGAAATGTGGTGATCACTTACCCTCTGTGTTCTCGCTGGAAACTGAACTCTAAAGCTGTGCCCATTCAGCCATCTTGGATATCTAGCCAAGCTTTTGAATTTTTGTGTCTGATAGGGAATGATGTCTCAGTATTTATATATACATGTGTGAACTCTCTGTTCCTGGCTTTTGCATATTCCTCTATTAGGTTATTAGGGTTTCTCCCCCCTTCTATTTAAAAGTTTTTTTATTAAGTAGAATAGCTCTTTATCACTGATATGGTACAAATATTTTCTCTCAGTTAATCATTTATCTTCTAGTATTAGTTATGGTACTTTGAGCTATAGAAGATATTCTTTTCTGTTTTTATGTAGTTAAATTTCTCAAATTTGAATCATCGTAAGAAAGCCTTTCTTCATACCTGGATTATGAAGGAATTTACCCCTAGTTCTCACATTATTTCTTTTTTTTTTTTAATTGAGACAGAGTCTCATATGTTGCCCAGGCTGGAGTGCAGCGGTGCAGTCTTGGCTTTGTGCAACCTCTGCCTCCCGGGTTAAAGTGATTCTCCTGCCTCAGCCTCCCAAGTAACTGGGATTACAGATGCGCATCATCACAGCCGGCTAATGTTTATATATTTTGTAGAGACGAGGCTTTGCCATGTTGGCCTGGCTGGTCTCGAACTCCTCACCTCAAGTGGTCCCCTGCCTTGGCTTCCCAAAATGCTAAGATTGCAGGTGTGAGCCACTGCGCCTAGCCTCATCTCGTTTCGTTTACTGTATACTTGGAGATTACTATGGTAAATCAACTAAAAATCTGTCTAATTTAGTTATCTGTGACTCATTTTCATCAATTATAGTTTTCTAAGAAATTGTCCATTTTATTCAGGTTTTAAAATTCTGTTAGTGGGCCAGGCATAGTGGCTCACTCCTGTTATCCCAGCACTTTGGGAAGCCAAGGCAGTGGATCCCTAAGGTCAGGAGATTGAGACCATCCTGGCTAATACTGTGAAACCCTGTCTCTACTAAAAATACAAAAAATTAGCTGGGCGTGGTGGCACTTGCCTATAGTCCTAGCTACTCAGGAAGCTGAGGCAGGAGAATTGCTTGAACCTGGGAGGCTGAGGTTGCAGTGAGCTGAGATCACACCACTGTACTCCAGCCTGGCAACAGAGTGAGTCTCCGTCTCTTTAAAAAAAAAAAAAAAAAAAAGAATTGTTAGCATAAATTTGTTCCAGGTATTACTTTATTTTTATGGATACATAGTATATGCATATATTTATGAGATACAGGAGATATTTTGATACAGGCATGTAATGCATAATAAGTGAAGATAAATGGAATATCCATCACTTCATGTGTCTTTGTGTTACAAATATTTCAATTATATTCTTTTAGATATTTTTAATGTACAATAAAATATTGTTGACTATAGTCACCCTGTTATGCAATGAAATACTAACTCTTATTCTATCTAACTGTATTTTTGTACCCTTTGACTATCTCCACTTCCCCTATTACCCTTACCAGCCTGTGGTTACCATCATTCTCCTCTATATATTCATGAGTTCAGTTATTTTTAGTTTCAGCTCCCAAAACTGGATGAGAACATGTGACATTTGTCTTTCTGGCTTGTTTCACTTAATGTAATACCTTCTAGTTGTTGTTGCAAGTGATAGGATCTCATTCTTTATTATGGTTGAATAGTACTCCATTGTATATACATAGCGCATTCTCTTCATCTGTTGATGGACGCAAGGTTGTTTCCAAATGTTGGCTATTTATTTTTATTATTGCTTCCTTCTTGGTGCTTCGTACTTTGTTACATATGACATACCTCTTTTTAATATTAAGGTAGCTAGTGTTCATCTTGCTTTAAAAAAAAAGGAAATAGCATTTTATTAGTGTTACTAATTTTCTGTTTTGTACAATATTCATTTTTGCTTTTATTATTTGTTTTCTTTTTTTTTTTTTTTTTGAGATGGAGTTTTGCTCTTGTTACCCAGGCTGGAGTGCAATGGCGCGATCTTGGCTCACCGCAACTTCCGCCTCCTGGGCTCAGGCAATTCTCCTGCCTCAGCCTCCTGAGTAGCTGGGATTACAGGCATGCGCCACCACGCCCAGCTAGTTTTTTGTATTTTTAGTAAAGACGGGGTTTCACCATGTTGACCAGGATGGTCTCGATCTCTCGACCTCATGATCCACCCGCCTCAGCCTCCCAAAGTGCTGGGATTACAGGCTTGAGCCACCGCGCCCGGCCCTTATTATTTGTTTTCTATGTGTGTGTGTATGTGTTGTCTGTAGAGGTTCCTTTGTTGTTCTTTTTATAGCTTTTTAAATTGTAAATTTACTTTCATTATTTCCATTCTTCTATGTGTATAATGAAATTTCCTCTGGTCACTGTTTTAATTGTGTGTTATAGATTTTTTATTTATTATTTTTACTCATTCATTATAGAAAATAAGCAATTTCAGTTTGCATTTCCTCTTTGGATTTGGTTATTTTGAGTTCTTAATTTCTGGAAGAAATTTTCTTTGATCATAATTTTCATACTAACATCTAGATTTTATTGCATTATGGTCAGAGATTGTTATTTGCACTATTTCTGCTTCGTGAAACTTAAAACTTTTTTGTAATTTACATATATACAATTTTGGAGACTGTTTCATACATACTTGAGAAGGATATGTATTTTCTATTATTGGAATATCAAACTGGAGAGAGAAAGATGGATGGAAAGAAAGGGAATAAGAGCCAAAGATCTGCCTAATTAAAGATGTTATTTAGTTCTTCTATATCTATAATTTTGTCAACTTTATCTCTCTTAGACTGAAAATAGTCAAAGTGCTTCTTATTAATGTATTTTTCCTCACAACTCCTGTAATTACTGTTTTGTGAAGGTGGTTTATATAATTTGGCACACAGATATTGATAACTGCTATAGAGCATTATGAATTGTGACCTTTATTATAAAATAGAATTCCTTGTCATATTTAATGCTTTTGACTTGAATTCTTCCATCTAATATGAAGACTGTAAACCCTGTTTGATTTTTCCTATTTGTCAGGCCTATCTTTGCCCAAACTTTATTTTTAGCTTTCTCAGAAAGCTAAAATGTGTGTCATCTTTACCGAATAGAGTCAGGCTTTTCTTTATAAGCCAAATAGAAAATGTTAATAAGAAAGGTAAATTATATTCAATTCTATGTTTGGTTTTAATGCTAGCATATTTTATTTATTGCCCATGTTATATTATGACTGTTTATTTCTCTGTATGGCTTATTTTCTTTATTTTTATTTGTTGAGGTATGTACGATGGTTTTCATTTGTGTTCTAATGTTTGCCTTTTACTGATAACTTTTTTAAGGCCCTTATTCAGTTGTCAACTTTAAGCGATATTCGTTGAATCCCACCTGTTACCTAAGCAATAGTCCATGAGCTCATTGGCCATTCTACTTTTTTCCCTCTCCTCTCTTTTTTAATTACATTATTTCCATATTTTCTACACATTAGACATTTACAAATTACTCTTCTACTTTTGTCCCCACCTTTGAGTTTAGATCTACAATGAAATGTGTTGAATGATTACCATTAGTCCTTGCCTCAAATTATGTCTTGCTTGAGTAGCTTGGTTTAATTAAGTAGGTATATGTCGGGAAGGGTTTCTGATTTCTGCCTCTGTCTCTAATATCTTAGTGCATTGTATGATTTCTAAATTAGTCTGCCTTCCTGGACTAGGAGGTCCATTCTAGTCTGCCTACCAGAACCAACCTCCATATGACCTTACATGAATTTACATAAACAATCTTTGTCGTGGCCCATGCAAGACACTGCCTCCTTAGAAAGGAACAGTGCCTGACTCTAGATTTAGCACTCCTGTTACTGAATCTGTTACTGCTAGGGCCCAGGATGCAGCTGCATTTAAACATGAATGTTGTGTTTACCCAGTTTTTCCAGAGAGAAGAAAGACAGACAACAGAAGAAAAATAAATAAGGGTAAAATAGCAAAATTAAAAGTCATTCTCTTGAATATAGCTATTGAAAAACATTAACACAAGGCTGGGAATGGTGGTGCACACCTGTAATTCAGCACTTTGGGAGGGCAAGGCGAGTGGATCACCTGAGGTCAAGAGTTGGAGACCAGCTTTGCCAACATGGTGTTATCCTGTCTTTACTAAAAATACCAAAAAATTAGCTGAGTGTAGTGGTGCTTACTTGTATTTCCAGCTACTCAGGAGGCTGAGGCATCAGAATCACTTGAACCCAGGAGGTGGAGGTTGCAGTGAGCCAAGATTGTGCCCCTGTCCTCTAGGCTGGGTGACAGAGTGAGATTCTGTCTCAAAAATAATAATAACACGGTATAAAACAAGAATATAAGTGCAAAAATCTTACATTCTCATTTTATTTAAATTTCAGTTCTATAAAAATGAATCTAGTGTTCTATGTATCTGATTTCATATTAATAAAGTGTGAATATGATACCAAAACCTGTCAAGACACAATGAAAAAAGAAAGCTATAGGCCAGTATTTTTGCTGAACACAGATGCAAAAATCCTCAACAAAACACTAGCAAACTAAATTAATAGCACATCCAAAAGTTAATTCACCATGATCAAGTAGACATCATTCCTAGGATGCAAGGTTGAGTCAACATAGGCAAATCAATAAATATGAATCACCACATAAATAGTATTAAAAACAAAAACCATCTGATCATCCCAGTAGACAGAAAAAAACCTTTCAATAAAATCCAATATCACTTCATAATAAAAATCCTCAAGAAACAAAGTGTTGAAGGAACACACCTAAAAATAATAAGAGCCCTCTGTGACAGACCCACAGCCAACATCACACGGAAGGTGCAAAAACTGGAAGCATTCCCCTTGACAACTAGAAGAAGACAAGTATGCCCAGTCCCACTTCTCCATTTCAACTTAGTGCTAGCCATAGCAGTTAGACAAGAGAAGGAAATAAAAGGCATCCAAATAGGAAAATAAGTCAAACTATCTCTCGTCACTGATTATATGATTCCATGCTTAGAAAATACTAAAGACTCTGCCAAAAGTCTGTTAGAACTGGTAAACAATTTTAGCAAGGTTTCAGGATATGAAAATCAGTAGCATTTCTGCAAACCAGTAGCATTCAAACTGAAAGCCAAATCCAGAATACAATTCCATGTACAATAGCCACACACACACAAATACCTAGGAATACATCGAACCAAGAAGGTGAAAGATCTCTGCAAAGAGAACTACAAAACACTGCTAAAAGAAATCATAGATTACACAAACAAATGGAAAAACATTCCATGCTCATGGATTGGAAGAATCAATACCAAAATTGCCATACTGCCCAAAGCAACCTATAGATTCAATGCTATTCCTATCAAACTACTGATACCATTTTTTACAGAATTAGAAAAGTATGCTAAAATTCATATGGAATCCCCTCCAAAACTCCAAATAGCCAAAGCAAAAAAGAACGAAGCAGGAGGCATTACATTACTTGACTTCAAACTATAACGTAAGGCTACAGTAGCAAAAACAGCATGGAACTGGTACAAAAACAGACACATAGATGAATAGAACAGAATGGAGAACCCAGACAGAAAGCCATACACTGACAGTCATCTAGTCTTTTACAAAGTCAACAGAAATAAGCAATAGGAAAAGACTCCCTATTCAATAAGTGGCGCTGGGATAGTTGGCTAGCCATATGCAGAAGGATGAAACTGACCCCTACCTTTCACTATACGCAAGGAATAACTCAAGATGAATTAAAGACTTAAGTTTAAGACCTCAAACTTTTAAGAATCCTAGAAGAAAACCTTGAAAACACAATTCTAAACATCAGCCTTGGGAAAGAATTTATGACTTAGTCCTCAAAAAGCAATTGCAAGAAAAACAAAAATTGACAAGTCAGACCCAGTTAAACTAAAGAGCTTCTGCACAGCAAAAGGAACAATTAACAGAGTAAAAAGATCTACAGAATGGGAGAAAATGTTTGCAAACTATGTATAAGACAAAGATCTAATATCCAATATCCGTAAGAAACTTAAACAATTGAACAAGCAAAAAACAAATAGCTTTATTTTAAAATGGGCAAGAGACATGAACAGACACTCCACAAAAGAAAATGTACAAGCAGCCAACAAACAAACAAAAAGCTATTCCACATCAGTAATCATCAGAGAAATGCAACTCTAACCACAAAAATGTACCATTCTACACCAGTTAGAATGCTATTAATAAAAAATCAAAAAAACAACGGATGTTGGTGAAGCTACAAAGAAAGGGGAACACTTACATGGAAAGCAGTTTGACAGTTTCTCAAAGAGCTTAAAACAGAACTACTAGTTGACCAAGCAGTCCTATTACAGAGTATATACCCAAAAGAAAACAAATCATTTTACCAAAAGACACATGCACTCATATATGTTTGCTGTAGCTCTGTTTACAATAGCAAAGACATGGAATCAACCTAGGTGCCCATCAGTGGTGGGTTGGGTAAAGAAAATGTGGTACATATACACCATGGAATACGATGCAGCCATACAAAATAATGAAATCATGTTCTTTGCAGCAACATGGATGCAGCTGGAAACCATTATCCCAAGCAAATTAATGCAGGAAGAGAAAATCAGATACTGCATGTTCTCACTTATACATGGGAGCTAAATATTGGGTACTGATAGACATAAAGATGGCAACAATAGACAGTTGGGACTACTAGAAGGTGAAGGGAAGGAGGGGGAAAAGAGTTGAAAAACTAACTGTTGTGTACTATGCTCAGTACCTAGATGATGGGATCATTCATACCCCAAACCTCAGCATCATGTAATATGCCCAAATAAGACACCTGCACATTTACCCCACTGAAACTAAAGTAAAAGTTGAAAAAAATAAGGTTTTTAAAATAAATAGTGAGTAGAAGCCCTCTAATCAATAGTAAGAGTAAGTGACCTAGATTTTTCAACATTTTCATTTTGAAGCTATTTTAGACTTCTAAACCATTATAAAAACAGTACAAAAAAGTTTCACATAACTCCCACTTAGCTGCCTCTAACATTTACGTCTTTCGTAAGTACAATCATTGAACCCAGGAAATGAATATGGACTGTTAACTAATCTACCAGTCTTATCCAGTTCCTCCACTAATGTCCTTCTTCTGGTTCAGGATCCAGTCCATTATCCTACAATGCATTTAGTCATCATGTCTCCATATTCTCCTTCACTGTGTGATAATATCCTAGTCTGTTTTTTCTCTTTCACGACCTTGACCCTTTCTAAGGATACTGGCCAGTTACTTTATTGAATGTCCCTCCATTTGAGTTTGTCATACATTTCTTATGATCAAAATGGCATTCCTGGCCAGGCACAGTGGTGTGCACTGTGGTTCCAACTACTCAGGAGGCTGAGGGAAGGGGATTGCTTGAGCCCAGAAGATTGAGTTCAGCTTGGGCAACACAATGGAACCCCAACTGTTAAATACACACACATAAGGTTATTTATTTTTGGCAAGTATACTATAGAGGCACCCTTCTCAGTGCACAGTATCAAAGTGTGGATATCTTTTTACTGATGTTAACCTTGAGTCAAAGCTATTGTTAGAGATGTTATTTATAAAGCATTAGATCATTTATTTGGAAAGTTCAGTATCTATTTCATGCTATTGAAGTGTTTGTTTATTTTCAAAGCTATTTTTCTTACAATACAAGTTTGTTGCACTTCCCATCCATAGCTTGTTGATTGAACAGGCTCTGTATATTCCAAAGGGACACACCCCAGGCCATATCTGATTAATCTGTAGATAGATTGCTGATTGGAGAGCAGCCATCACATTGCCTTGCCAAACCAAGTAACTTGGAACTATTTTGAAGAAAATCAACTGGGCCAATGAATTCTTTGTGGCGATGGGATACTGAACTAGGAAACTGAGACAATAAAGTATGGAGAGCAACTTGAGATAAAATGCAACATATAGCCAGCTATGAGGTGGCTATTCTAGGACACATGCAAGATGAGTAAATAGAAGTAGCCAGTCACTTGAAGAGAAGGAACAATATGCCCAGAGTGAAAAGGAACCAAGAGAAAGACACAGATGCACCAAAATAAAAGACATACTGTAGTTCAAAAGACAGACAATGAAAGAGACCAAATGGATCCTTGTGAGATATCTTGAGATATTTATGCCAGGTTCCTTGCAGCTTTCTAGGATGTGGATTCCATTTCCTTAAGAAATATTGTCTTTGCAGCCAGGGGCACATGCCTGTAGTCTGTGCTATGCAGTAGGCTGAGGTGGGAGGATTGCTTGAACACAGGAATTTGAGGTCAGCCTGGGCAACATAGTAAGACCCCATCACAAAAAAGAAAGGAAGAAAGAAAAGAAAGAAAAAACTATTGTCCTTGGATTTCTACAAGTTTCCCATTTGTAGTGTAAAAAATGAGCTAGAATAAAGGGGTCTCTGTTTTCTGTAATGAAAATGTACCTGACTAAAACATAAGTAAATAAAACAATATTTGGGAAGCACAATTAAATTAAAAATATATAGCATGTTAACTGTGGCAGAATCCAGGCAAAGCTGAGTGCGTGTTTAATCTTTTTTTTTATTCCAGTTTTACAAAGCTGATATGATTGACTGCAAATTAATCTAGATATTGTTCAGGGTAGGAATATTTCATCACTGAATTTGCTCCATGGTTCCATGGCCTGAAGAAAATCTCAATTAAAATAGTTCTTAATGCAGCATTAACCTTGCTGATCTCAAGTGTTTATTTTTTCCTGTTACATAGTGTATGTTATTCTTTCATCAATGTGACCTTAATCATCCACGGATTTGTCAGGTATTGTTGAATACAGTGTTCTAAATAACCTAGGACCCAAAAGCTCCAAGGTACTTGCTTGTCTGATTGGGCAAATAGTACAATGTTGGAAATTCTTTTTCTCCTCTGTTAGCCTAATTTAAAGAAGCAGCAGTTGTTTTTCTAAAACTAATCCAAGTCCAAATAGCTTAATTTTCACAGTGAAAGATAATTCTTAACTTTCTTAGGTTTTCATCGTCTAGATGTGTACTCTTCAGTGTATAAAGTTAAAACGTTTATTTTATGACTTGTCTTTTTTTACGAGTGAAGAAAAACTTGTGAAAATTTTGATTTTTCATTAACATTCTAGTTTAAATCTTTGTTTTTGAAGCAAAATCCCAAAGGAATACACACAAACACACACATGCCAACACATACAAGTACACATTAATATATACACATATATACAAGTACCTTTTAAAACAATCATTGTATATTTTTACAGCCATTCCACTACAAATGAAGCAATGCATGTATCTGTTGTTGGTTTCTTGTAAGGTTCTTCCATCAATTCCTTGAAAATATTCAAAATGAAACAAATGATGTTCTTTGTAACAAAAGGTTAGAACTAGTGTATAATTTTGCCTCAAAGTGAGTCTAGGACCCCTAACAGTTCTTAAAATACAAATGTTTATAATACGTGATTTTGTTTTAGCATGCAATAATAGTTTACTTTGGAAATATGAAACAAACAAAATATATTGATATCTTATGAAAAATAAAGCATATTCTCCCCTAAATACTGATGAGGACTGCTTGATGGCAAGTGGGAAAGTATAATATATAATAAATTGTACCTAGGAAATTTGGCATTGTAAATCTAACAAAGATAAAGAATCCCTGAACTCTGCCTTTCTGGGATACATTGCTTAGAGCTAGTAAACAAACTGAAGGAATTATTTACTCCTTTAGAAAAGATAATTGTACAAACTTTGACCATGAAGTGCTTCCATATGGCATTGGCATTAAGAAGTAGGACTGTATTCATAAGTTAACTGTGTTAGGCTTTTACTCTTCATGTTTATTGAACATGATTGTTTTATATATTATTACATTTATAAGATTTAAACCTCTTATAAATACATATCCCTGTCTTGAACCATGTTAATAAATGAATAAATATGCATAATATTAATTGCTGACCTCTGTATATTATTTTACTTTAGGATGAGCTGCTTATTAAAAAGGTTTTGGATGAGCTGTTTATAAAAGGCACTCAGTAGATACTTGTCAAATGAGTTCCTTTTTACTAGATGAATTTGCCAGTAGCTTGGGGGATTTGGTGAAAACCATCTGGATAGTTATTCTCCTTAATCTAAATTAAGTGGTGTTTATGCTGTGATAGAGTTTCTGAATTGATATTTAAATTAGTTAAGCTTACTGGAACTAGAGTACAAGATTTTTGAGTCCTGAGTTGTTGGCATGATAAAATGAGTTAGTACCTAGAAAAGTCATCAGTATTCAAACCACAGACAATACTCAGTAAAGGTTTACTCTTATTATCCTTCTGAAAGAAAGATTTCTTACGGTGTTCAAAAATTTGGTGCTGCAAGTTTATTAAGGTATCCTTCTTAGTATGAATCATATCTTTGGCTGCAGAAATACTCATATGTTAGATCGTAAACTGCTTTCCCCAACTCTACTTAGAGTGTTCTGAAAGAGAAGGCATTTGCACTGTTAACTTTATAAAATTGCAAAAAATCTAAATTCTAAAATGTATATGTTCCTAAAAGTTTTGGATGAGGAATTGTGGATCTTTATTTAATTTGATGGTACAGAGAAACAAAATCACTCATACATTCTCAGTGAGATTATAAATTAGTACTTTTCAGTGAGTGGGAAGGTGGAAATCTGGCAGTATATGTCAAAAACAATAAAAAGATGCATGCCCTTTGATCTAATATTTCACATCTAGGAATTTGCCCATACTATATTATAGAAAAATAATAAAAGATTTACATTTTAGTAGGTCCAATACAGATGACACATGACAGGTAAAAACTGGAAAGTCCCAAACATTCAATAATAGAAAAACGATGGAATTACACAGTTTCTAGCCATGCTGCAGACTACTGCTATTGCCATCTTAAAAATGATATTGTGCAGTAACACACATTCACATTGAATGACATCCTTGATATTCTATTAAGTAGAAATATCAGGCTATAAAAGTAATATGCACCATATGATGTAATTTCTTTTAAAAGTGTTTGCACATATATGCATAGAACATTATTTGAAGGATATTCACCAAAATGTTAAAAGTGGTTATTTCTGGGTGGCAGGGTTGCAGATAATTTCAGTTTTCTTTTGATAACTGTGCTTTGTCAAGAGTAATATATATTATTACTATAATAATAAAACATTTAAACTTCACTGAAATACATTATTTAAACATGTCAATACATCCTAGCTTTCAAATTCTATGCATGTAAAAATTCATCTCTCTCAAGAAAATACAATATTCTTCATATTTGAAGGAGTTAGTAATCATAAAGCCTTGGCATATTTGGAAAACAGTATTGTGAAGCAAAGCCTAGTTTTCGGACAGCATGTGTTTACCTATAATAGGATTTCTAGTATTGATGATATTTTAAAATATGTGTATGTGTGAATTAAAATTAGCCATGGAGATTTGAAAATATGAACTATATTATTAAGAAAAGTATGTCCACAATTTTAGAGCTTAGTTTTAAATATGCTGAAAGAGTGCATTGGCAGCATTCAAATTCTGACCTACGTAGAGTAAGAGCAAGCTAACCGTCTCAAATAGTGGAATATCAATTGGGAATTTATAATGGCTTTATTTTAGTCATCAGAAACAATTTGCTATCCTCAGAAATATATTTTGAAAATGTGGTCTTTGTCCTGTAATGCTCCTTTAGCAATACAAATAAATAAGAGAACCATATGCACTTTCAGGAAAGTGATTTCCCTTCTATATTGCACTAAATGGTGATAACGTGATGACATGCCATCTTACTATTTCTCTTGAGATAAATAGCTAGACCCAGCAGCATATCTGCAGAGAAGAGAGCTCTGTGTTTTAACTGCCAATTTTTCAAGTCGGTGCCTCTTACAGTTTCTATAATATGTTCTGAAATTTCTTGCTGACTCTGAATGCTTTGTTCCACTTTGGTAGACCATTTCTGCAATCCATGAACAATTAAATTATATTACTTTTTATTAGAAAATGTGATATCTGTTCTTTATTAACTGAAAGAAATAACTCTTTATTTTTCAGAGCTTCCATATGGCTGGGAAAAAATCGATGATCCCATTTATGGCACTTATTATGTTGAGTAAGTCTCTAAGTGTGATATTAATTTATTAATATGCTGTGAAATTATGTTAGTATTTTATTTATTGAGCATGTGTGGCTAACAGCCCCTTCCTTTCCCTTTCATCTTACTTTGAAGTATCCACCAAAACTAGCAGCACTAGCTAGCTGTTTCTTTCCTCTCCAGCTGGCTAATTTGTCATTCCCTTCCTTTGACTCAACGTATCTAAAACACCAATTGAAAAAGTGTGTTTCACACTGTCCTCTAAATGAATGATAATTAAAGATATCAAAGTAAATGCCTTTCATTTTGCAATCAAAATGTTGGGAGCTGACTGGTTGCGCAAATGAGATGTTCTATTAAAACAGATTTCAAAGTCAATTAAATAAATCAGCCATATTTTGTACTTGAAAAATAAAATAAAATTCCGAATTTTTTTTTTTAGGACATCATTCCAAATCAACAGTATTCTTTCAGTACATTGAACTTCTGTGTTACCTATCGGATTACTTTGTGTAACAAAGTAACCTCCGATAGGTAACATATCGTCATGGTGTGAATTATCCCCCCCATGCATCCTTTTATTCAGAATAAAGAAACCATTTGGAGTTAAATTACATATACATATTTTTCTTGGAAAATAAGTCATATTCATAATTTTCAAAAGTTAAATATGTGATTAATTTTTCTAGAATTCTCTCTTCCTGTAGACAATTGTTTTTAATTCTTACCTATTGTATAATGTTCCTAAAGTTATTTGGGTGAGTAACAAAGCCTACATATTCCTGGGAAACACTACCCAAGAAATACAGAGTTTGAAAAACAAATGACTTCACATTGTTCATTAAGATCTTACTTTGTTTTCTCCAACCATATTCTGTTTAACAATAATTACAGATAGTCAAGGATTGCAGATTAGCTTTAGTGCTAAATTGTTTTTGTGACAATATTCAAACCATTACTGAGCTGTTACTAGGTGTCAAGTCTTTCTTGGCCCTGGAGATGTACAGATAAGTAAAATCCGTGTCCTTGCCTTTTAGTATGTCCCTCAGGAGCACTTGTCTTGAATACTTTCACCCATTGTTTTCGTTTGGAGAAGCCCCAATTTTGGCTCCACAGTCAGTCATTTCCAGATTCACAGTCAAGGTGAATTGAGCTCATTTGCCACTTGCAATGTTCTAGCATAGTCTCTAATGTATAGTGTCACACAGACACTGAATAGACACAAAAATGTAAGATAAATACACAGAGGTATCTCTAACTGAAAAATAAAGAGATAGCATTTGTAAATAGTTATAAGCCCTCTGTGTCCCATTAGACTGCTGACCAATTAAAGTAGCCCTATATTTTAAATAACATAGTTACAGTTCCTAAATAAATATTACATGTTTCAAATAAATGCTGGCTTATTGTAATTCACTAAGTCAAACTGTACTGTATCTAAGCCTATTACATTAGATATTCAAGGAAATTCCATGTAAAGAAAGAGAATTTAAGTGTGAGACTTATCAGATCTTTTGTGTATTTCCTCACAGAATCATTGAATAAGAACCATTCCTTCATCTGTATACTGGCAAAATCCATAATAACCCAGATAGCAAATATTTGGGGTGGAGGACGATATGGCCTCTGTGACAACTACTGAGCTCTGCTGTTGTAGCTTAAAAGCAACTATTGGCAACATCAGCTATGTTTCAATAAAACTTTATTGACAAAAACAGTCAGCTGATCACATTTTTCCTGCAGGTCATAGTTTGCTCACCCCTGCCCTATTTTAATTCTTCAGATTGTTTTTTCATATATTCAGCTCCTTTCAATCTCACTTCCAATGCAGGAAACAGTTTAACTAAAACCTTTCTTCTCTGTCCTAATCATCTAACAGAGAAGCAAGACACCTCTATGTCAGAAAGCTATACTTCCTACCTTCTTGAATCATTGATATGTTTGTTCTGCAAGTAAAGATTTGCTGCTAGTAGATCCTTTATAATCCATTATGAAATTGGACACTGGCTGTAACCCTAAACAAAAATGTTCCTTGTTATCTTTATGCTTCAGATGTTGTGCGCGCGCGCGTGTGTGTGTGTGTGTGTGTGTGTGTGTGTGTGTGTGTGTGTGTGTGTTTGCCTACATTATACTTCTCTGTACATTTCTCCACTTCACTTTTCATGTAACACAGCCATAGTCAGAGAATTATTTAGAATTTAGTCAGTCACGTCTTCTATAATTAGATCAGGCTGACATGTTTAATAGTTTCAGAGTTTAAGTGATTTGGAGGTTGTATATACGGGTCATAGTGGGTAAATACAGTTTAATTTCCTTCCAGTTATATTCTGTTCTATTCTTTGTTATGGTGTTGTCCCTATTACATAATTTTATAGGGTTTACCAGTGTCAGTAATTAGGTGTGTGAGTGTAGCAGGCCACGTGGAAAACAGAGACAAATAAAGAGATAATTCAGACTTAAAGACAATGTTAAGTAGAATATCATCCCAGTATTTATTAGAAATATCCTCTTGAAAAACTTCATAAGCATAACTAAAATACCTGTTTATTGTATATGACGTATATATTACTTGAAATGGGGGATCTCTTCCATCCCACTAAACTTGTCACATATTTTAATTGGAATATACCTATTTACATGGTTTGCTTTAATTGTGTATCTCATCTCTTTACACTATTATTTCCACAAGGTATAAATTGGCTTTGAATAGTAGCCTTGTTTATGGGAGCTATAAGGATACATATGTAATAATAGAGGTTATTCATCACTTTCAGTATGCAGAGTGTTTTTGTTGGGGGAAAAAAGTCAACTAATTTCTTACCACAAAAAATTAGTAAAATATCTAGTCGAAGTTAAGTTGCGATCTCAACACTTTCAGTTGTATTATAAATATAAAATAAAAACTGTCTAGATTAAGATTCTTTTCATAATTATAGTGATAGCATTACTATTTTAAGGAATTATATATGTTTAATTGGTAACATTAATATTAATATAACAAAGCAATGTCTTTTTATTAATATATAGTTGAGAAAATGTTGATTTACTAATGCTATTAATGATAATGAGCAATGGATTCTCTGTATAGCTATTATTTTTATGTTTAATCACATACCCATTCATGCAGTTCGAGGTACTCTTTACAAGACATGTAAAAGATTCCACCTTGCCACCCAGTAGCAAAAAAAAAAAGAAAGAAAGAAAGCCTATTTGCATGTACACAAGAGGTCCAGCTTAGCAGTCAGCACCTCTCTTCAGGTAGAGCAACAACTGGGAACAGAAGTTGCAGGTTGAGCTCTGTGTCATCATCAGATTGGAATGAGTGTAATGTCTCTGGCACACTTGCACAAATACACATTTTCCTCTCAGCCACAGACAAGCAAATAGGAATTCCAGCAATCAATAGCAGAAGAGAATTTACATAGCTAGAAAATAAGAAACCTGAATTGAACAGGTTTTGACCACTATAACTGATTTTACCCCACTATGTCACTTTCTGTCCCCTGCAAATTCGATTTTAAGATTGTAGGTTTAATATAGTCAAGAACCAGAGAAGTCTTCATCATCATCATCATGTCATGGAAATTGTTAACCTTTATTGAATGCTTAGTATGTGCCATTAACTTGGTTCAGTGCTTAACCACCTTTATAATTATCTCTATAGTGATAATGAGCTAAATTGTCTTGAGTTTATAGGTGAGGAAACCCTGCCTGAAAAAGTTAAGTAACTTATCCAGAACCACACATTATTGAGACAAGGGGCTGACATTTGGACCCAGGCAATTTGACTGCCGAGCCCAGATTGCAAACTCTTACCCAAAATGCCTGCTATAAATTTAGCATTTATACCTCATAATGGTCTGAACAAGCCTTTAGGACCCATCCCTAGAGACATATGAGGGATTCCTCAAGAACGTCTCCTCCCTGGCCTTCCTGTAGCAGGATGGCCAACAATGCGAGGTCAGGATGCTTGTAGAGCCCCATGAGACAGGCTACGGACCCAGGTATCCTGAGCCACCAGCTCCATTACCCACCACTTCAGAGTGGCCCTGAACAACATGGCCACTGAGCAAGATGTAAAAGAAGAATTCTTACTGTGTGGACCTTCACATAGAAATGTTGGCCCTCATTTGGATCAGTAGAGACAGCATGCAGCTCTGTATTTTAGAGAACAATGGGCCCTACTCAGCGTCTTTTAAAATTTTATCTGCTATCTGGGCAAACAGACCAAGTTTTGACTCTATGTAGCAGCAGAAAGAACTTATCCCAATTTTTCCTGACAGACACCAAATCTGTGATAGTGCAGCACTTAGCATTACGTATTAAGACGTCCTAAAATTGCTAACTAGGAATGTAACTGTCACTGTTCATAAAGATAGGAAAATTTTTTAATAAAATCGTGCGAAATGGAGAGTTGAACAGCTGTGACTTTTGTACCAATGTGGTTCTCTCTCCTCTTTTGTGAAATTATGTCTGCTGGGTACATTTTGGTTTTAATGGCAGTTACACAATTTGCTTAACTAGCTGCTGGTCCAGAAGACATGATTTGCTAGGACAGCTTTGATGCAAAGCTGTCTTCTCTGGCACAGACAGAAAAGCAAACCATATAACTGTAGTTAAAATAATAGTGGAGAGTAGCAGATGTGATTTTCATGTAAAGGTTTTACAAGTTTTTGATGTGATGCCACACATCTGCTACTATAAAACATTACTTGTATGCAATTCCAGAAAGTATGAAAAAAAAACTGCATAGTGTTATCAATGTAATATTTAATATAAATGGAAAATTGCATTCATTTCCTGGTGAGTGGTAAATATCCATCATGATGTAGCACTTTGGAACGTGGTTAGAGAAAACTTGAACTCAGTATCTTATGTTAATAATGCTTCATGCCTTTGAGTAGCTTTCCAAATTTTCTAGGAAAAAAGTTCCTAACTTTAAAGTTCATAAAAAGTCAGTACACATGTAAAACATTTCCAATTACAAACAAACATAAAATAATATCCTTTTTTAATCTCACTAAGGAAGCTCTAAATCTTATAAACAGCATTTGGACGTATTAATTAGTATCACTTAATGGCCAAAAGTATGGGCTGCAGAGTTGCACAGTATGCTAGCCCTGTATTATTATCCTTATTTTATAGGTAAGAAACTGATCTATAGATATCTTTATAAGTACTACGTAATAAAGCCAGAATGTGAACTCAAGCAGTATTATTCCACAGCTGGTATTTAGCATTTAACATAGGTATGTTTAGTAAGTGTTGAATAAATATTAGTAATTGTTAATCTTGTGTATACCAATAATATGTATAAAGCCTCTTCTTTTGGCATTACTTGCTTTTCCAATACTGTCATGATTACAGTAGACTTCAAAACATGAATAACTCTAAAAGAAACTTTGATTGGGAAAGAAACATATAATCTCATAGCCAGAGTATGCCACCCTGAATGAAAACAGTGCTTCGTCAGACTACTTAACAATTCCATAGCTTTTGAAATTGATGGAGCAAGGATTGCAGAGAGTGGCTTCCAAAGGGGTTGAGCCTTCAGTCATTCATAAGGAGGTTATATTGTCATAATTATCTAGACTATGTATCATCTTACACAGCTGGGCATTTTTTATAATAGTAGAAATACTAATGTATAAGGCATTATTTTAACTTTTTTTACTTTAACTTTATTTTAATGTGCTTTACATCCATCATCCCAGCTGACAGTAACAACATGTACAAAAGAGAAGATCAAGTCTCTAAGAGTTAACTGAGTTTTCTAAGTGAATGTGGCTGATAAGGTTGAAGCTGTGCTGATGCCATTTAGAACAAAAAAACAGCCTCTCAATAGAGTTGCTATGTTTTATGTTAATAAATTTGTTCAGTTTTTATACTTTACAGTGTATTTTCCTCTATTCAGCAAGCATCAATCAGTAAACTCCACTTTATAGTTGAACAAAAGGAACAGGATATCAAAACAAATGTTGAGTGTCCTACCTCTAACTGAACTAGAACCAGATTTTTTATTAATTAACCTTAACTTATGACTAGTTTAACGTTTTATGTCCTTCTAGCTGACCCAGGCTGATTTCATAATTTGGGGCATCGTTTCTTCTAGCCTGGATAAAACCAGTCATCAGGCCTCATGAAACAAGAGTCACTAAGATACCAGGAGTAAGTCAGGCAGTCTCCTAGCTCTACACACATTGTCTTTATACTACATTAATTTTTTTTTATAGTAGTTGATAATTCCCACTTACCTTCTCCACCCTCTGTACTACTCACTCACTTAAATTTAAACTGGCTTTTGATTTACTTTCCTAATACTTATGTCCAACTACCAGTCAGTTAAAAGGTTTATGACTTCCTTTTTCTCTTCATGACAGAGTCCCTCAAACATTTTTGTTTATTTATGTGAGACAGAGTCATGCTCTGTCTCCCAGGCTGGAGTGCAGTGGTGTAATATTGGCTCACTCTAACCTCCACCTCCCAGATTGAAGGGATTCTCATGCCTCAGTCTTTTGAGTAGCTGGGATTACAGGTGCACACTACCACATCCAGCTAATTTTAGTATTTTTAGTAGAGTTGGGGTTTCACCATGTTGACCAGGCTGGTCTCAAACTCCTGATCTCAAGTGATCCACCCGCCTCAGCCTCCCAAAATGCTGGGATTACAGATATGAGCCACCACGCCCAGACTCCTCAAACATGTTTATGCCTTGATTTTTTCACATGAAAAGAAGTCACCTGTCTAGTCTCCTCACTGCTACCATCCAGGCAAGATCCGGATGCCCTTCATCTCCCTGTTCTTGAAGTTAGATGTCATTTTTCCTGCTATGAGACACTTCACCATTTCTGGCTCATATAGGATTGACATTTGCTCTCTATCCCAGTCCCACTCCCCCACCGCTAAATGGCTTCCCAACTGATGGACTGAAAACTTGACTTTGTAATTAAATACACTTTTATTAGCGACTCTTACATCTTATCGACCACCTTACTTAGCAAATCTTCTATTTCCAAATAGACAATGTTTTAGGTACCCAGAAGTTTAAATTGGTTTAATTGCAGATGGACTTTTACAAGTAACAATGGATTATTCACCTTGACCTCAGAGTTAGTATATAAATGTTATTTTTTACAAGCAATTTTTATAACTCTAATACATTATTTTCTTTGTCCTAAAGCCAGTAATAAAAAGCAAAGGAACTGTTCCCCTTAAATCAACATCTCTCTGAGAATATATTCGTAGATAAAGATAACTGCAACATAAACACATCTTGGGGGTTTCGTGTTTGTCTTCAAGCATTTTTTATGAATCTGACATATCAGGCCCTTGTTGAGGCATTTCTGAAGAGGCTGACTGAGCATAGCCAAACAGCACAGTAGCACACGGGGTAGCACAGAAGCAGGGAAACTTCTAGGCAAAGGGTAACAGTGTGAGGTACGCAGACCCTGAGCCCTCAGGGTCCCAGGAATAAAGGGCAGGAATAGTCACAGCTGGAGACACCATGCTGTCTCCTGCCAAAGAAGGACCATGCTCCCTCCTTCTACTCCATCTTTTTTGTAGGACCATGAAACTTGAGAATGGTCTTCTGAAGGCAGGGAGAACAGTCTGAACTTGAGGAACTGTAGCTTAAGAGAGTTGCAGACAAGCTTTGGAGATGGATGTGAGCTATGTCAGAAATGCTGTCTCTCCTGCTGGAAGAGGGGACCCCTCTTCCAGGTAGTTCATTGCTAGGCAACCCAGAGAACACTGCTAGCATCTTTCACTGGACAATCCTGTTTGCCACTCCCCAAGGCAATGTTCTATAACAGGTAAATGATGATGATTCTATTATTTATGAAACAGCTCATATAGCTTATTAGTTTTCCTCTCTCAAGATTAAACATGTTCTGCTTCTTGTGTGTGAACTGCAGATTGTCTCAGGCTAACAATCTATATCATTACATACTTTGGAATATATCTGAGATTGAGATTAAGTTCTAAAGTTAGCACATAAAGTGAAAATGGCTGAGTCAAAATTATCCTAAAAGTTCCTCAAGATCCTGTCATGTTGGTGACTGGCATATTAAAACGACACTGTCACTTTTTTCTTTTGGTGTTGGAAAATAATTCTTTCTGGAATTAAAGTAGTTGGCTGGCATTTGCGTCTTCCAGATCTTTAATAGATACATAACTGGGATCACATTCAGCCCAGGGCAATGCCAACAGTGTCAAAAGTATGAAGGAACTTAGTCGGGCTGAGGAAGTCAAACCAAAGCAGACTGATATTATTCTTTAGGTACCCTATAACTGAATAATAAAACAGAAGATGGTTACCCCAACTGGGTAAAATGTATTACCCTCTTATTCCCACCTGAGAAATATAATTCATCTCTTTATCAATATGCAGGTAATGTTTTTCAAAATTCCTTTCATGTGTCATAAATTGTAATGTTAGTAATAGCTTATGTTTTTTTTGGTCCACAATTTTGAACTTACAGGTTAATGCAAAATTACATTTAACCTCTCTGGCTTTTGGTTGGTAAATGAGTGGTTTGAATTAGGTGATTGCTAAGATCTCTTTTAACTCACTACCACTTTATGTTAACAAGAATAAATTTGGCCTTTTTTCTGTATTAAGCCTCTTTATTTTCTCATTACAGTTGCTGATCAAAGAATACTTAAAATTTTTAAAGCATTTTCTTTTCATTTCTGCTTTTTCTTTGGTTAGACAGTAACGTATATTACCATTCCTTTAATGATTTTAACAATTCCATCATAAAAGTGTTATGGAAAGAAGGCCTCTCAGAAAGGTGAATTATTATCATGGATTCTTTTTACCAAGTTATGGGAAAAAATAGAAATATACTTGATATCTAAAGACATGAGGCTGATATTAAGAGTGTCATTAAAAGGGCATCTCTTTTGTCTCTTTTGATAAAGGGTAAGTTTATAAACAAAAAGGTGGATAAGAACTATTTTTTTTCTTTCCAAGTAATTATTTGATTCTGATCACAAAATACAGGGAAGGAACAAGGGTGGCCCCTGCCACCTTTGGCCACACATCTTTTCAGTCTATGCTTCTCTAAAATAGCCCTTGCATTTTAAGCTCATGTAAGCTCATGTATGTAAGCTCATGCTGTCCCTAAGCATTTTTTCATGTTATAACAGTCACCGAGTATATGACAAGGTGGGAGTTAAAAGAGATGCCCCATTCACCCACAAGGCAGGGCTCCCTCCAGTTAGTATTCCAGGTCCCTTTTGCCAATATTAAAACCAAGGTAACTGACTGTTCTATTGGTTTTCTAAAACTCTCTCCTGAACAAGTAGGTCATAGACAAATTATGCCTGTACAAATCTTAGAGCTGTTTAAAATAACCTTACAGAAAGGCAGTGACTAAGACCCTTCCCTTGCCCTGAGCTGAAGTCCCAGGCTACCTGTGACCCCTGGATTGCCACCCCTAGATCCCCCACATCCCAGGACGGTGATGCAGGAAGGGCAGGGTCCCCCATATTCCAAGGTGGCAATGGCAGAAGGGTAGGCCAGGCCAAGCATGAGGAATAAACAGTCTTTACTCGTCTCAAACCAGGAGTCCCTAGGTCTCAGGACCTCTGTGCATTTGTCACTTGTCTTCTTCACGTCTTTGTGGCCTGTTTCTGCAATCACTTGAGCTGCTTTTTCTTCCTGCACTGGATCTTGGCTGCCTCCTTGCCTTCCAGGGTGGCTGTCACTGCCTGGTATTTCCAGCCAGCTTCGTGAGCCAGGCACCCCAAGGAGGCAAATTTTCTGGTAGACTTCAGTCACACAACCTTGAGGGCAGTAGGAACCACCTTGTCATAGGGCAGTGGGATGCTATCAGATACCCTAAGGCAGTCCAGGGCAGCCTGGCCCCACTTGGTCTTGCAGGGCCACCAGAAGATGCAGCTGGGGGCCCAGGAAGGAGGGTAGTCTAGGGAAGTGTTGGTGTTCACCTGCTTGTGGAGGAAGGCCAGGTACTTAAACTTATTTCTGCAGAAATTGTCAGAAACGTTGATGCCCTCATGGTGCATGACCACCTTCCTTCCCAGCAGAACCCACTTGGCCAAGATGGCAGCCAGGTAGCCCATGAGACGGCCTTGGCCAGCGAAAACCACATCCTGTCTGTCTGCTGTCTTCAGTAGGCACCTGGTGGGAAAAAAAAATAGATAGACAGATAGATATAGATATAGATATAGATATAGATATAGATATAGATAGATGGATGGATAGATAGATAGATAGATAGATAGATAGATAGATAGAGCGCTCTCTCTCTCCATACATATCTCTCTCTGTTGCCCAGACTGGTGTGTAGTGGTACAATTACTGCTCACTGCAGCCTCGACTTCCCAGGATCAGCCACCACACCCAGCCCAGAGATATATCTTTACTACTGTCAAAGCTGAATACATTTGACAGGAAAACTTTTTCTTTTTTTTAATAATAAAAAGCGATATCATTAAACATTATTACTAGTGTTTATCAGACGATTTCATATTTAATTGGATGAGATTATATTACCTAGACTCAGTTAATTGTATAATAAAAATGGATGAATCATAAAAACTTTTATCATCACATTTCACATTTAAGTTTAATACAGTTAAGTAAGCCAAACTACAAATTTTAAAGAAAGGAAATTCTACTCTGTATCTGATAAGGTTAACTGGATCTACTAAAGGCAAAAAAAAAAAGAAGAAGAAGAAGCCTATTTGTTGTGCTAATAAATTAGTTTTACATAAGTTGAGTCTCAAAGAAACTTATCATAAGGTAAGAAATCTCTGCAAGCTTATTAAGCGCCACTGGTTGAGTCTGTTGTAATGTAAAGATCTTAATTCAGCTTTCCACTAAGCACAACACTCACCTGTGGAGGTTGAGAGGTCCCCTGCTTTCTATTAGTCTTACTTCACTTTCTCCAGTTTTAATTGGGCATCAAAATAATGTGTATTTCCAGATAAATAAAATGACACGAATGGTTATCTTTCTTTTTCACTAGTGTTGCTTAGTAATTTATTTTGTGCCTCAGTAATTTATTTTGTGCTTAGTAATTTATTTTGTACCAAATGGTAGCTGTTAGCTACCATTATTAAGCACTTGGTATGTATTAGGCATTTTGTAAAACTCATTTAATAACCACCACAATGCTTAATGGCAGATACTATTACTGCTATTTTACAAACAGAGAAAATGAAACTTAAAGAAGCCAGGCCATCAAGCTAGTAAGTGATAAAAATATTGTTGCAGCCCAGGACAGGAATTAAGAGAACTTCACACTGTCCATATTTAAGTTGCACTTGACTCTCAAATCCTGAATATTCCAAGAATGTCAAAATTAACTGAAATTTATACAGTGCCTCATCTGTAAACATTTTCATATATTTTATCTTATTTGCTCCTCAAAACAGTCCTAAGAAATGAGCAGAATATTTACAGATGAGGCAGTTGCAGTTCAAAAACATTAGGGGAATTTCTCAAAGATAGTGTGAGTGGCTTACCAAATCTTCAATTGTAGCTTAAACCCAAAATGGTGGTTTGGTCTGAAAGGTGGGAGAGAAGGACCACTCAGACTCATTGGAAGTGGCTTTGAAAATGACTTTTGCTTTGGTGAATCCCAGTGATTCTGAAGATACCAGAGAATCAGGTGGCACCCCCTTGCCTTTGTTGGTGTCCATGGTTTGGTGGTGAATGTAACACAGGTGGGGTGAGAAGTACACCCGTTACGGGTGACTCTTATGTGGATATTTGGGAAGAATTCCCACCAGTACTCAAGTTTCCACTCTGTTACGTAAAAAAAATTCCTTGCTAAGTGACATGTTTCCATGTCTTTTTTTATAAAATCTTTCCGTTGACAAATAGTAAGTATACATATTCATGTAGTATAATAGTGATGCTTTGATACTTATAATGTATAGTGATCGGATGATGGTAATTAGCATGTCCAACATCTCAAGCATGTATAATTTCTGTTGGGAACATTCAATAGCTTCCGTCCAGCTGTTTGAGACTACATATTATTGTAAATTAGAGTCATCCTATAGTGGTATAGAACCACAGGAGGTATATTGCTCCTCCTATCTAGCTGTAAGTCTGTATCTTTTAACAGATCCCTTCATTTTTTCTTAGATCACTGAGCCTCAGAAGAACTGAACCTGGCATACAACACACAGTATTCTTTTATAAGTTTGAGATGAGACATACATAGTTTTATTATTGTTGACTGCCTCCATTCTCCCTGACATAGAACTATAATCTTATTCATAAATACTAGCACAGAATCACCTTATTATCATTAGCAAAATTGCCAGAGACATGACCCGCACGCAACTTCCAGAGTCAGTAAGAGCAAAGAGTTCAAGAAATTGATGTTAGGACTAGCCCTAAGGGAAGCTGAAAGACAGCCCCTGGAACAGATCCTTCTGGTTTGAAAGCAATGTTATACAAAGCCAGGTCTCCTGACTCCTCATTCATGCTCTCATTACCATTTCATTTCTCACTTTTTCCAATATGTAAAACACATATACACACATATTTTCTAGAAAAACATGTTCAATCACTGTTTATGCACATGATCACTGAGTTCTTTAAAAAATATACTAAATATATCAAAATCTTTTCATATTTTCATATTTTTGTCTTAGAAAATCAGGTAATTTACAGTGTTTTAAAGTTTCCAATTTCATAATGGAAATTGATACAAAGAAATTGAGAATCAACTGGCTGAAGTGTATTGCAGATTACCAGACATAGCCCATGTCTATACATACATAAGTAACTTCACTTTAAAAGTTAAGTGTATATTTGTAGCAGAATCACATAACTCAGTGTTCTTGGATGTTGGCACTACACAGAGCTAGGCTTCTTTCACGTATCTGCCGCTTATTGTGAGATCTGCAGAAAATGGTTTACCCTCTCTGAAGACCAAGTGAATTAAAAGCATGCATCCTATTTCACCGAGGGTATAAATACCTATACTGAGCATACTGTATAGTATTTACCAGGTGAATATTAGCTCCCATCGCACTCTGCCATCCACCATTTTCCCTTTAGTCTCTCCTTTTTTTTTTTTCTATTTTTTTTTAACAAGGCTGACATGCTTCATACCACTGTTTATTTCAACAAACCGTGGCATCTATTAAACAGAATTTAAATCTGAATTGGAATTAACTTTAAAAGTGCACAAGTGGAATCTGCTTCAGAAGTATTCAACATCACACCTTTCCTGTTCTTTATTAAGAGCTTCAAAATGAAAAACACAAACTCAGGCCACTGTGGGAACATGAATCTGGATTATAGAAAAGAACAAACAAGTTATTTGAAAATACATCCCCCATTACAGTTACATGAAAATATCATCTCATCTGTGTGAAGCTTTGATCTTCTAGTAATGGCATAATTTTAGACACAGTGTGTGAATTATATAAAACTGCCACAATACCTGTCCCCAATAAGCTAAACTATTAAAGACAACACTGAAGCAACTTACTGCCACTTTTTCTTGTTCTTGGTGCTGCTGAACTTTTATCCTCTATTCCCACACCTTTTTCTTCATGCCTCTATCTTCCCAGGGTCCTTACCTAACAGAATTATAGTTTCCTGCTTACTCCTAGACCTCACAGCCAAATTTAGTGGCAAGGTATTGAAAGACTCTATGCAGATCCTAGGTATCCAGCAGTATATCCTTTTCTCCCTAAAACACATCAAAAAATATTTTTTCTTAACTTTGCTGTGTTTTCTAATCCTTCTTGCATCACATTCTAGCATATAAAAAGAATAGCTATGTATTTGATTTCCTCCTGGTCTATATAGTCATAAAGACTCAGTAGTCAAGAATAATATTTTTTAATCTTTTTCTCATCTCTCAATATTGGTCTTGGAAACCTGGAATCTGGATACTACATGGAATTGGAGTTATTTTCATGACTTGGTAACTTTCTGACCTGGTGACTTTCAGAATCTGCTACAGCCTTGTCCCCAGTCTTGTCAATTTCCCCTCACTAGCATTCTTCTCCTGACTCCCTTCTCCCTGGATAATCCCAGACATCAGTGATGTTGCCTTTGTGATTGCCCAGTATTCTGTGTCCTTGGTAATCCTCTGACTCTCTTTAGAGTCATGCTCAAAGGATTCCTGTAGCCATGGCTTTGTCTGTCTATCATTATGTATGAATGCATTTTTTGGAGTTCAGTTGATTTAAGTTATACTGTGATTGCATATTTTAACAACTCATAATTTATTAAGAAATAGCAATCCAGTTCAACATAGAGTATATTACAAGTCAGACTAATCTCACCCTTCCCTGTAAACAAAAGTGGCTATTTCCCTGGATGACTTTTTTACATTTGTGGAACATCTCTTAGTCATCCTCATACCCCAGGTGAAAACAATACACAATACCTAGGACGCTGGAGGGGCCAGGAAATGATGCCAACATGGTTGGGAATTCTCGGGAGCCCTACAGCTTTCCTACTTGGTTGATGTGTGGTGAAGGTCATGATGTTCCCAAGTTAAGGAATAAGGTATATCGTCCAGAATGGAGACTTTAAAAGCTGCAGTTCCATTAGACTAAGGTCACAATGGAAGCAGGGAGATCTTCAGACAAAACGAAACTTCATACCATGACTCCGAACTGTCCTTCCAGTCTTGTAGCTTCCATCCCCTCCCCTACGCCTCTTGCTCCCACACTGCCACCCATACACAGATCACATGCATGTCTGTGTGCACTAACCCTGTACTCTAGGTAGGCAGAATTGAATATTATTAAACACCTCTGTATCTACTGCTCTCTTCCTAAAATGTCCCCTTCTCCATCCAGCAAAATACATTCATCTTTCTGCAGTCTGTTTACATGTGTCTTCCTCTGTGAAGCTTTCCCTGAACCATCAGACTGAGTTGTCTTTTCTCCGTCTATTTACTTCATGCTTACAAATTTCAGCACTTTTTGTCTTGTGTTATATTTTCCTGGCCAATTCTAGAATGACTAACTCATCTTAATTTATGCAGGATGATTCCTATTTGAAAACCGAAAGCCCCACATCTCAGGAAACTCCTTAGTCCCAGGCAAACTGAAATGATTGGTCACCTAACATGTGTGTCTCCCCCACTGGAGGATGAGCCTCCTGGGGGAATGGATTGTGTCATGTTGACCTTTGTGTCTTTAGTGCCCAGAATACTGAGGAATCAGTGAAATTATAAATGAGACGTAAAGGATTTAAACCACTTAGGTTGTCAGACACTAGTAGAAGAGGACTATTAAGTCTTCTCTCTCATACAGGAAGATCTTGAAATAGTGTAGTATTTTAGTTTTCCTTTAGATAAATCCTATTCTATGAGCTTATAATTCACTACTTTCACTCAGTCTGGAAGCAAAAGGTTAGAAATACCTTTGATAACAATGATCTCCTCCTACACTCAGCAATAACATTTTAGAGAGATGCTTTATGGGAGTGACAAGGGATCAATAGAAAACCACATTTTGTAATGCATGTCTACTGGCTCTGAATTTTTTTTGAAATTGAATCTATGTACATTGTAGGTCCTGGGTGCTTCATGACATGATTGACAGTGCACATGGCCATGTCTGCTAATAGTTAGTTTGAAGTTTTCCATGCAATTAGTAAAGAGTAATGGCTTAGTGATGAATCTTCTCTCATATATAAAATACATATTACAGGTTAATGTCTTAGATAACTTAGCATTACTACCGAGGGAGGGAAGAGAGTTCTTTTATGAGAACATACACTTTTGAGAAGCTCAGCCTAGTGTAGAGTGGAAGATAGACTCAGCTGTAAGAGTTTCAGTGTCAATATGTGGATATTCTCAGTTGGCCATGATTCCGCCTCCCACCTGGATACTATATATCCAATGTAGACACCTTCATGTCCAGGAAGAGCAGGAGAAATTAACATGCGAATGATTCAGTCTTCCCACTCACATTCACAAAGCAAAGTGACATTCCCCCAGGTTCAGTAGGGAATAATGAATGGACATTTATAGAAGGAAAATTATCACTTACGTGTTAGAATTGGGAAGAAATCTTTCAAGAGGCATGATTCAATTATTCTGTTTTTTAAAAAAATGCTCCAAGTAAAATAGATTCAATTTTTCCATTTATTCAAAGCTCATATTTTATAATAACTTACATTTAAAACTTTAGGCTTTAATCTAGTACTTCTAAAATTCAGCATTTCAAAGCCCTGTAAGGCATACATTGTATTATGTAACCTTGTTTTGCATTATAATTCTTTTTTGTCCCTGTTTTCTCCCCCATGCTGGACTATGTGCCTGATTAATCTTTGTCCCTCTCCTACCATAGTGTCTAGTCAAGAAAATTTGGTTAGTAAGGATTTGCTGAGTGAGGATAGTTAGCACTGATTGAGTACTTAACGTCCAGGCACTGTTCTTAAGTAGTTTACTCATTTTAATTCATTTACTATGCACAATGACTCTGTGAGGTGAATATTATTTTTGTCTGACTTTACAGGTGAAAAACTTTGAAGCACCAAAAGGGTAAATGATGAGCTCAAGGTTACACACCTAGGATGTGCGGGCCTTGCATGTGAGCATCATGGGCAGAGACTAAGCTCGTTATCATACTGTCCTGTCTTCTTGGGAGAGGGTTGGCTTCACAAGATCCCGTTATTATCTTCCCTTAGTTTTCAAAGCTCAAAGTTGTTTTTATTCCATATATTCAGACATGACAGTAGAAGAAACATTATGAAGTCTTCCCAAGGCTCATATTAAAATAAATAAAATAGAGTCAGGGAGGGTATGATGTCTGTGTTTGCCTGACAGTTCAGCTATAGCCTAGGGTTCAGATGGGAGGTGGTAGCAATGCAGAGATGGGGAATTGAAGTCAGGATCAGAGAAAGCCCAAGGAGTCCAAGCAACCATGAAATCCACACTAAATTCATTCAGGAAGCCCCACAAGAAACCAGTTTGCATTGTGGTCATCCTGAGCCACAGCGCCAAGCTCCAAGCTGGTCCTCCCACTCCCACTCCCAGTGCTGAGGGGCTGCTTCTCTGATGCTCCCACATTTCATCCCGAATATAGTGCTTTTTCTGATTCATACTTTTTTATTGTGACCTAAGATAGCAGCTGCCAGTTACCAGCTCATTAGATTTAAATCCTTTATCACCAAAGTGGGATGACATTTTCTCCTATCACTAGAATATATTGAAAGATTCTCTGTTTTGAAGGATTCCATGAATTTACCCAAATGCAAAAATTACTGTATCAGATAAGCCAGCCGTAAATTTCACACCAAGTTCTGATTGTCCACTCTGTGTGTGTGTGTGTGTGTGTGTGTGTGTGTGTGTGTAACAGGGTCTGGCTCTGTCACCCAGGCTGGAGTGTAGTGGAGCAATCTCAGTTCACTGCAACCTCTGCCTCCCAAGCTCAAGCAATCCTTCCACCTCAGCCTCCCAAATAGCTGAGACTATAGGCACTTGTGCCACCACATCTGGCTAATTTTTATGTTTTTAGGAGAGACGGGATTTCACCGTGTTGCCCAGGCTGGTGTCAAACTCCTATGTTCATGCAACCCACCTACCTTGGCCTCCCAAAGTGCTGGAGTTATAGGAATGAGCCACCATGCCTTGCCCACAATGTGTATTTTACAGGAGAGTGAAGCTAGAAAACAGTGAGATATATCCTCTTTCCTGCTCGTCTTGCTCCATTCATGTATTTATTCAGTAAATATTTATTGGAGCACTATCTGCCTCATGCCTTGGATAATTAGCACACTCACCTTGGCTACCTTGGAAACATTTTTACATGTGATACTGTCTCCACTTAAAAGCTGCTCCCTTCTCTCTTCCACATTGATTATTTCTAAATTTCAACTGAAGATAGTGGGATAGTAACCTGTTCAAAGGTGTCATTCATGACTATACACTAAAAGAGCCTCTCTCCAAAAACTCCAGAAGCAAGGTGGGTTTTGAACAGACCGAGATATACAGAGAGCATGGATGGTGAGCGTCGGGTGATGGCTTTGACAACCTTCAGCAAATCTGCCTTCTGCATACTGATGGGCTCAGTATGTACGACTTCCTCCTGATTCCTCCATTCCATCTCCACAATGAAGAAAATGGCAGGCAACAGGACCCTGACCAGGGACTAGCTTTGGCAGCATATCCTCTAATCATCTTCAAATATTTCCTTCCCTCAGTGCTTGTCTGAAACTTCTGATGGCAGAAGTCCTCTTCAGGAGCAAAGTTGCATTTCCTAATCCTCCCTGAGGCCATATACACAAAAAGAGATTTCTGCATAAATCTTATCAGGCTAGATACTCCTTATGCAACACCTCTTCACACAGTCTCAGCTTCTAACTCAGGGGATCGCAGCCCTAGCTGCACACTAGGGACACCTGGGAAGCTTTCTGTTTAAAAAATGCCAATGCCTGTGTAGCTCATTCTGAAATTATGAATCACTTGATTTAGGGTGGGCCTGAGTCTTCTGTTTTCTGTTTGCTTGTTTGTTTGTTTTTGAAGCTCTCCAGTGCATCTGGAGTTTCGAAGCACTGCCACATAGGAACTTGCTCTGAAGTTTCTATTCCATGGTGAGAGGAGAGTCAGACTGCAGATAAGTGAATGTAAGGACAAAGGGATCAGGCAATGGAATCTCATCCTTGAATATCCTGAGCCCTTTACCATTTTAATTTGGAAGCATCTCTCATCAGCAGTCTTACCCTTCTGTAAAGAGAAAATGGAGTCGTTAAGATATACCCACTTCAGAATATGACTCTTACTCTCTTAGCTTTTAATAACTAAAGATTCGCAGCTACATATGACAATAGACTAGATATAATTAAATAGCAAGAACTCTTGGTAGCTTCCCAGCTTCTTCTTCTGTATGGAAGTTAGATGAAATAGCTAGTACTTATCTCACAGAGCCTAAACAATGAGAAGGATGGCATTTGTCATTCACATCTTTTTTGTGCACATTTTAAGACCCCCAAATCCTTGCTGAAACAACTTGAAACTATTCATTTCGGAAGCATAAGGAAGACAAGTTTCTATTCAGCTCCAATCACATTTCTTTGTGATAAGTCTTTTAGAGCTTGTGAGCATTGTAAGTTTCAAATGAATGACTTCATTTGTGACAATGTAAATGTTCTGCAGCAATTAGCTTATGGTGCTACAGCCATATCCTGCTTCTGCTGCCTGTGTGGCCCAAGGCCTGCCAAACTCATTCACTGGTATTTTCATTCTCTGTGAACTCTGGAAACTCATGTGACCATAAAGCAGGTGGCGACACATTAACTTTTCTAAGAAAATAATTACATGCAGGTGGCAAGTTGGAGGAACTCTATTGTATGCATAACTGCATCCCAGAAAGTTTTGCAATGTATTTTCTAAGGATAAAGTTATGCAAAAATGGATATAGAGCAGATAGGAAACAAGAAAAGTTGATATCCTAGAACATTTCAAAGCTGTTTCTTGGTTTCTTAAAGTTATTGACATACACGTTTGAAAATAAATGTTTTAAAACACACATTCTTCATTTAGTTATTTAACAAAAAAAAAAAAAGTATTTTTCATTCATTGTGTTAGATGCTCATGACGCAAAGATACATAACACATGTACCCTGTATATAGGAGTACACAATCTAGGGAAAGAAATCAGCATGAAAATTAATCATTAAAATACATTGTAATAAAGTTAGTATAGCCTATGAAATTTATTACTGTAAAATTATCATTTAGGATCCTGTATACTACGTCACAGAAATCTCTTTATTCAAAATTGGGAAAGGAATGTCACATAAGACCTAGTAACAGGAATACTACTATGTCCTTCCAAACAACTGTCTTGAGTGCATCTTAAATACTCTGAATAGTGTAATTGGTGGAATTAGCAACCTAAAAGCTGAAAGCTAATTTGCAATAAAACTCTAGTAAACAAATAGGAACCTATTTTATCAATTCTGTCTATTGATCTCCCATCGAGATTCAACTAACTTCACCCTAATTTTGTTACTTTTGTCGTTGTTGTCCTCAAATCCTCTTAATGATGACTTGGATAAGAAAATAAGTGAATAGTGACTATAATCATTAATTACTTAATTGTGTATTTTTTTAATAACTTAAAGAATGTAACTGGATTACTTGTTACTCATAGGATAAATGCTTGAGTGGATGGATTTTTTTTTTTAAGTGAACAAACTGCCATGAGAGAAGTCTGTTCAAAGTTTTCTGAGAATCCAAGGGGGAAGGGCATGACACAGGCAGGAAATGAGGCTGGGAGGGGTTAGGGAAGGAGACATGGGAGAGATAGGAAAAGCATCATCAGAATAACGGCGATGACCGCACAACACTTCAATAACAGTAATAAGGAATTACTAGACCTCTAAAAAATTACAACCATACCTTCATCGCTGGGTTCTTCCTGGGCATCTAAGGGAAATACAAACCTTGTGAACATTTTTCTTATCCTCACAGCAACCCATGATGTACCTATTAATGTCCCCATCTCACAGATAAAGATACTGAAGTTTAGAGAGTTAGAAATTTGCCCAAGATGCCACCTGAGACTAAGGTTGTCTTTCAAGTGCTGCACCATTTATATACTGAATCTCTTGTGGACAGATAAGAGGTTTGATAGAGAGTCACTGATCAGAGTAGCTCCAAGTATGTTCAAAGTAGAGGGCACATGTAGTGATGCGGCCAAAGGTGAAGCTACAGAAATGAGTGAGGGCAAGATCAGGAACAGTGTATGTTTAGGTAATGGGAAGGTTTCAAAGGATTTTGGTAAGGCAGTTACATAATAATGGAGAAATGGAAAAACAGGCCTCAAACACTGGTCCTTCCAGAAGAGGATGGCAGTGTTAGAGTTTACAGGGTGAAGAAGCTTTGGAATCTCACATGCGTTACAGGCACAGATATTATTAGTTCACTGTGCACCACAGTCACGATGCACAAGACCTTGGTGCACGAGAGCATTACAACAGCATTTTACTTCCGGTGGAAAATAATTTCACATAGATGGTTGTACTTTAAACCTTTTACAAATGAGTTTCATTAACAAAGAGCATTGTTATAAGCACTTCCTTCCTAAACAGCACCAGAGGCAGTTAGAGTAAGGACCCAGTGCTTCTAAAGATCCCCCAATAAGGCCTTTCTTATGGACAAAAAATGATGACAGTGATGGTGATGATTAAGATGATGGTGATACGAGCTGGTACTAATTATTGAGCATGTCTACTCAAAGCCATGTGTTAATATTCATTATTTCACTTCCTGCTCACAACCACCCCAGGAAGGAGGCATTATGCTGGTATTACAGATTGACACTAAAACTCAGGTTTGATAACTCACCCATGGTCATACTCACCATGGTTTGATAACTCACCATGGTCAAGTGGTATAGCTGGAATTTGAATACAGGACCGATTGACTGCACAGCCTGTAGGGCAGGTAGCTACCTTACCCTGTCTCCCATGAGGAGAGATTAGACATTGCAGTTGGCTTACCATGTCTCTGGGCACTGCTTTGGAATGATCTGATTCATGGTATTAGAAAATTGGTTGTTGAGATGTTTCTGCTTCTATCTCTTTTCCTTTCTGAAGCTGTACATGGTTTGTGTTGGGGCTGTGAGGCGTGTACACACACAATAAGTATGTGTGCACTTAACAGTGTGAAATCATATGTCAAAAAGAAAAAACTGTGTAGACATTCATTTTAGAAATGAGCACGGCCAAGTCCAGCCTTTCCACTTACGAGACGTGATTTAGAGCAAATAATCTGATCTCTCCATGTGTCAGTCTCATTGCCTTTAAAAAGTGAATAATTAGAATTCAAGTCTGTGTTGTTATGAAGCCTCACTGAGGGAAATTAAATATAGTAACTGGCCAAGAGTTAAGTACTCAGTATTTGTCAATTTCTCCTCTATCCCTTCTCTCCTCTTCATGCTTGCCTGCCATAATTCTATTTCAGTTTGTACAAAGAACCAAAATCAATATATATGCCAGCCCTCTCCTGGGGTGTTTATATTCTAGAGAAAGAGCAACATAGGGCCGCCACTAAGCAGGCATGTTGGTTCTACTCTCTCCACAGATAAGGAACTCTAAAAATCAAACAGCGCGCTATACAGGAATTCACAATTTGCTTAGGCTGTAAGCTCTCAGTTTAGCTGGGCCACAGCTGCTTTAAGCCACTCCGTGTCTGATACCTACAAGTTTGCCATCTCACGATGTAGAATATGAATTCTCTACTTTACATTGATGTCAGCATAAACTGTCCTGTATATGTATTCTGTAATTTCTGCGAACATCTTGGGAGTCTTTCTGCAGGATCCCAGTCTCTCAATCCAGGACTAACTCTAAACAGTGCAGACTCTGGTTGCTACACTCTATCAATGAATTTACCTCCCATGTATCCTGTTAGATATGGCAACTTTGCAAAGCTCAGATGATGCTCTTTTCTTCAACACCACTCAGTATAAATTTCATTTCTTGACCCCTCATTTTTATGCATCAAACTCGCCTCAAAGGAACACAGTAGACCAGAAAACCAGAGCACCTTGTAGTTCTTTCGGCCGAATCATGCATAACGTAAACAGAATAGCATATGATGGACCCTTTGAGAACTCAGCACTTGTCACAGAAATGTGTGTTATACACAGGCCAGCCCAGTCTGGAGCCTGACGGCGTGCTGGGTGAGGCACTTGACTGTAATCCGATAAGGTGACCCTTAATCACCTGCTCTCTCTAGAGCCATACATACGGCCTTTTAAATGACTTTGCCCCACTGTTGTCCTAATTTGAAATTTTCTTTTTTAGCCACATAAACAGAAGAACACAGTTTGAAAATCCTGTCCTGGAAGCAAAAAGGAAGCTACAGCAACATAACATGCCCCACACAGAACTTGGAACAAAGCCCCTGCAGGCCCCAGGTTTCCGAGGTATGATACCTGTCAGCATGTGATGTTTCAAAGGGAAAATTGTCTGTCAAACTGCCTGCTCTTCTAAATATGTCTGTAGCTTGGACCATTTTGAAAAATGGATTTGCTTTCTCCAGACCCTTCTGTTAGCTTTAGCTGGATGTTTGCATTCGCTCTAAACTAATGCCTTTAGCAACCAGAGATGAAGTTAAAGCCTCAGGCAGTACCTTGTAGGAATGTACAGCATGCCACCAGGTAGAGATGAATGGATTTTGATAGTGGCACTGTAAACTGCAGAGATTTGTAGAGACTCATAAGTTTGCCCTTAAAAGACCAAGCACAAGAATGAGGCTTGTTCTCCTTTGTGACAGTAGACAGCTCCTCATCGACATTACCTAGGCCCAAATCCATCCGCCCCCGCGCTGCCCCGGAGAGGTCGCGCAGCGTGGATGACTTGTCTTACCATCAGCGCGACCCAACAGGGAGGCCCTGGCTGTTCGGTATGTCCCAGGGCTGCTTGCGGGGCCTGACTACACCTGGGAGCCACGTAGTGGGATGAGCTGCTGCACAAACTTTTCACAGCTAGTGGGCTTCTAAATAAAAGCACCAAAGAGCCTTTGGAGTCGGGAGGTCTAGCTGCCTGCTAATTTCCACGCCGTATACTACAGCATAATTAAATGAATGTAAAGGTCTCCTGATGAACTTCTCTCCAATTATAAACATTAGTTTGATAAAGAAAACATAGGAGAAAAGATTATGGTTTTTATTTATGTTTTAAAGAAGCTCTGTTTTTAATCAAGATACATGTGACATGAAAGTGAACAGAAAAAGTAAAAGTCTATGAGAATGACTCATTTTTTTAGAGCTGATTACATATCACCCAAAATGTAACAAGAAAAGGTATCATGCAGAATACTTAACTGAGTTACCATGTACAATTTGGCTATTACAAATATTAAATCAGATCACCTAAATAAAACACATTTTTAAAGAATCATATAAAATATTTATCTGTGATGGAATTTAAAGCAGGTATTAATTCCATTTCCTAGTATGACTATTATTTTTAAAGCACTTATTATGCTTAGGAATATATTTATTACTGATTGTAGCTGGAAAAGCATATTATATAATAAATTAGCAAGTAAATCTATACGACTGCTTATTCAGATTATTCAGGCAGCCGTATGATTTGAATCTATCAACATATTGTGACAAAATGTGTTACCTTTACATTCATAATTATATCTAAAAACATTGGCTTGCCTTTTGCTCGCATTTTAGAGTATACTAAACACTATGGGAGCCAATAGCAATTTATATATCTGGTTATCTTCATAGTATCTCACAATAGAGGGGTGTAAACAAAAGTCAGTCCCACATACAGGTACTCTTTCTAAGCAATCTGGACCTTTGAGTATGTGATCACATTCCACTGCTTCTCTGTTTGCTATACTGTACATGCTGAAATGTTGTGCTCTCATTCACTTTAAAAAATCACAAGTCCATTTCATATTTCTACCCTTATTTCTTCAAGGCTTAGTTTAGGACCGGCCACTGACACATACCTCTTACCTGGAATCTTTCATAACAAGAGGAACAGATCCAGATGTGTCTGGATGATTTGAGCTCCTTGCTCCTCTTTCTCTGAAGGCTCTGGCAGCCTGTTGACACAGCCTTTTTTAAGCCCAAGAAAGCTAAATTAATTAATGGAAACTGATTTGACAAAAAGTCTGTCTCCAAACAAAACAGCGTTTTCATCTTTCCCTGGATGCTTGGGACTGCTCTTCACCTGTAGGAAGTTCTAATAGTTTTGCTCCTCTTGCAGTCGCCACCTGCTTGCATTTGCTAAGACCCCCACATTTACCCCTGGGATTGTTGCTGCTCAGGGGCTGGCTTTCTCTTGTCTGAGAACTTGCCTTGAACATGCCTTTTTCTTTCTTAACTTATATTGGCCAATGTAGAAAAACCACTCTTCACCCGGGATGCATCCCAGTTGAAGGGAACATTCCTCAGCACCACCCTAAAAAAGAGCAACATGGGTTTTGGATTTACCATCATTGGTGGAGACGAGCCTGACGAATTTCTGCAGGTGAAAAGTGTGATTCCAGATGGGCCTGCAGCACAGGATGGAAAAATGGAAACAGGTAAGGTCCTTGATGCTTTCAAAAATTGTTTTGCAACATTTTTTTTCTAAAGGCAAATATAAGGAGCTCCTTTTTTGTTTTTATTCAAAAGACAAAGGTCACTTCAGTTTAGGGAAAGCACGAAGTATAAACTATGTTTCTCTAAGTTAAAAAATAGCAAGTCGAGTTAATTTGGAAACAATTTTGAATATAATTTTTGCCTTATATTTTTAGGCTGCCCCTTCTGTTTGCTGGCTTCAATGGACTCTTGAGATTGACACTTGTCTAATTTATATCTGGAGTTTGTTCTTATGGGTGTAATTAACATTTCACACTTTTCTAACTTATATTCAACCACAATATTTTAAAATCTGTGTTAATCTTATAACATTCTCATGCTAAATCATCCCGATTAGTTATTGAAATATATATGTTCATCTTACAGAAAAAAATTTTAAACTGGTATAAGTTGGTATAGGTCCCCATACAATGTTTTACTATATGGGTATTTTCTAGTCCTTAAAAATTATTTTTCATATGTAATTACTCAGATGTCTACTCAAATTATAATTGAAATTTATTTCATGTGGAAATACAGAGGCAAATTGCTAAGGGCAGGAACATATAAAATATGAAAATTGTACAGAGTAAATGAAAAAGTAATGAACGAGGTTTGGTTTCACAATCTGATTTTAAATTTTCTTGCCTGGCCCATGATCTTGGATAAGTCCCATAACTTATAAATATTAATTTCCTTATCTAGAAAACAATGAAGAAATTAAATTTGACCTTATGTATTTTAAGTGCTGATTCAAGATTTTTATAGTGTAATTTTTAAATGCCTTAGAATATATTATAAAGTACAGTTAACACATCTCTAAAGGACTATGCTCTATCACCATCGTCATGTTTTTTGCATTGATTTAGTTTATGATACTGACTTTCTGAAATGTGTTCTAGTATATACAAAAATTAGAGAATTACTTTGGAGAAAGAGTTTTGCCATTTTTATGACCAAAGCATATACGAATTATTCTTCCATAGGTTTTAAAGTGGTTTGTGTATAGAGAAACAACTCAAAATTGAGGTGTTCATCTGACATTTTTCATTTTAAATATCACTAGTGCTATATTGCCCTTTACCATAGAGTTTCTGTATAAATAACTTTTTAAGGTATCCTCATTTTTGTCTCTGCCACTCACTTGTGGGTAACAATGCATATAATAGATGTCATATCTCCTTAAAAGTTGAGACGAAGCTTCAAAACTAACTCACCATGTTTCTGAACACTACCGTTATAAAAGTCACATGTACGTAATTTTCTCCTAGAGTGAGTTAGAGGGTGTCCACGCTGCCATTCATTTGGTGGTATTTTACTAAGCATCCACATCTTCATGTTGCCAAAACCCCACAAACATTAAATGTTTCAACAAAAATTACCCTATTGCCTACAGTTAGGATAAAAGAAAATTATGGGACTAATACCATCTTAGGAGAGGGGAAAGACTCCCCAATGCTTTTGAACTTCAGTGAAATATTTCGCAAAACTATTTCTTTTACAATAAGCATGTAGTTATTTTTCTTTGCACTATTTTATGTTTTAAAACTGGGAGCGACTTAATTCAGTGTAAACTTAAAAGGCAAAATACAAATATTTGCGTAGAAAATCTTTTTTCTTGCTTACTCATTTTGCTAGTTTGCCACACCCACACAGTCTCAGTTAGCTTTATTCAACAACCAAGTCAAAGCTTTATTTAGAATTTAGCAGACTGTCTTCATTTAAGATAATCACAAAGCCGGTCCTAGGGGAGAGAAAATAACCAAAGATATGATTCTGTTCACCACCATGCATTTTTAGTCCTCTGTGCATTTAACTTGCTAAGCACCTCCCTCTCATAGTCATTGCAGTGCAACAGGGCTAAAAAAAAATGGGAAGAACACAGTCCCGTTTCTCAAGGCGTTCAAATCTAGGAGAGGCCACAGGCACATAAACAAGTAATTGTAACAAAATATGATGGGTCCATAGTCACCACAATACTGGCGCAAAGTCAGGAGAGTAGAAGGATTGAGAAACAGAAGTTTTTTTTGTTTTTTTTGTTTTTCTTAAGAGATGGGGTCATGGTATCTTGCCCAGGCTGGACTCAAACCCCTGGGCTCACGCGATCCCCCTGCCTCAGCCTCCCAAATAGCTGGGACTCCAGGCATGCATCGTCACACCTGGCTAAGCAACAGAAAAGTTTTAAAGTATATTGATAAGTGCATAATTTTATTAGGCTCTTGTGGGGATGATAATGTCTCTCATTGGATAAGAGTTTATGAAACAAAAAGTAAGGCTTGTTAAATATTCAAAGATTTAAAATGTTTACTCTGTAATTGTGAGATAATTTAAAATCACATGTAAAAACACATTTCTGTGACATCCCTCATGTTTATAGAGGGAATGGCTCTTCAGTCCAATTCAGCAAATATTTAGTGAATGTGCCAGACATTTTGCTAATTATTAGCAAATCCCAACTTACTAGGGATGTGAAAATGAGGTGAATCTTTCTACGTTCAAGAAGTTTTCCAGTGACATGTTACTGAATATTTATATCAATGCAATAAGAAAAATATGTACATAAGTACGACAGTAGTACAGAGGAAGCGGGGATCAGTTCTGCTGGGAGGTGCTTAGGGAAGACTTCAAAGAGAAGATGATGTCTGAAAGAGTTTTGAATGATGAATAACTATCTGCTAGGTAGACAAGAGAGAAAGATCATGGCAAGAGGAAACACTACATGCAGAGAGGCACAGTAGTGAGAAATGCCTAGAAAAGGGGCTGTGCTTTGACCATGTACATTGTTTCACCTTTAGTGTGGATTCATGGTGAAGTATAGAGCAAAATGATCATCATAAATGGTAAAAATGAACTACTTAGACTTGTAGCAAACATCAGAGATCAGTATAGAGTCACATATCCTCAAATTTAAAAAGCCAAAAGATCAGAAATACACATATGTCTGTAATTAAAACTACTCTCATAGAAATTTTCAACTAATTTTTAGCCCATTTGGCATAGAGGTTTACTCTATGGCTGATATTTTGTTTACTTATATGTTCCTGGAACCTAAAAAAGTGCTGGGCAGATAGGAGGTTCTCATAAATACTTGTCAGATGGATGGATGGATGGATGGATGGATGGGTGGGTGGGTGGGTGGATGCTCTCATAAATGAAGAGATGAAATTTGAATAGGCTGAATTCCTCGTTTACGGTATACCCTAGTCAATGCTAACTGGACAATGTAGCTGACCACTGAAGCACAACCAAACCAGTTTTTCAGTTTCTGAATGAAATTTAAAAGACAAGTACATGGAAAAGACAAAATTAATATTCTTTTTTTACTATGACTTTATATATCCAGTGAACCTCAAAATTTAAGTCATAGATACTACAGATATAAAGGATAAGTCGTTGATATTTAAAAGGTGAGCAGTCTCATTTGACATTGAAATAAACATGAAAATATTTTAATCAACTTCTCCAGCTCTAGGTGATCTCTCATTTAGGCAGAGATGTCAGTAGTTTGTATAGGCACAAAGGAAAATCCACTGTACCAAAAAGTTTGACCCAGGGTCCTGTACAAGAGAAGCAAGGGCAGAGTTGGGAATTCTTTCTTTCTTAGTCAGGACTGACTCCTGGGAAGGGTTGGAGAACCGGGGAAAATGAGGGCAGTGTGCCTTTGACTGCTTTTTGATAACTATTTGAACCAATCCCAATGGTCCTATGATGTTCCAGAAGGTTTCTCAGGAAGAATTACCATAGTGCCCAGAAACCCTCTGAGTTCTACTTATTAAGTATTCTACACATCCCAGCAATCGTTTGTAAACACCAGAGACCCTGATTACATTCTTTAAAGTATTTTAAAAATGAAGTTTGATGTAACATGGCTTACACAGAAACCACAGAGTCTGAAAAATAGTTATTTATCTAACATCCTTCAGTTAAAAAGCTTCTGTCTTTACATGATGTTTTGTGCTTTTCCCCAGGCTAGTTTTTGAATCAAAGCTTGTGGTTTGCAATATATACAAGAGAGAAGAGAGCTAACCTTCATGAAGTGCTTCTGTAAGCAGGGGTTGAATTATGAAGTAACTCACAACCTGTTCATTTTTATTTGCCCTCTTTTAGTATTTATCCATTTTATTAGTAAAATCACAAGAAAGTATCCTGAGAGAAAAACATGCAAGCATTTTAGCATTCTTCATCTTCCTCTTCTTTTCTTTTTTCTTCTTCTTCTTGTTTCTTTCTTCTCTCTTCTTTCTTCTTGCTTTTCATCATCATCTTCTTGACAAAGTCTCACTTGGTCACCCAGGCTGGAGTATAGTGGCATAATCATTGCTCACTGCAGCCTCCAGCTTCTAGGCTCAAGCCATCCTCCTGCCTCAGCCTCCCAAGTAGCTGGGACCACATGCTTGGACCACCATGCCTGGATAATTTCTTTAAAATTTCTATAGAGACAGGGTGTCACTTCGTTGCCTAGGCTGTTCGCAAACTCCCAGCCTGAAGCAAGGCTCCTGCCTCAGCCTCCCAGAATGCCGAGATTATGGTTCTGAGCCACCATGCCCAGCCCATCCTAGAATTCCTTAGACCCTGGTGCTTCTCCACTTGAGCAGATGGATGTTACTGCTCTTTTACTGGTTGCTACCTCTGTATCTGTGCTTCTGAAAGTAAGGGCACAAGATTAACTTTGTAAGAACCACTTGGAGAGCTTTTTAAAAATACAAATTTCTGTGCCCCTAGACCTACTGATTCCAGATTTCTAGAAGTAGTGTTCAACAATATGCATATATAATATATTTTTTTTAATTGTTGAAGCAATACATGTGCATGGTAAATAAAAAAGGATTAACATGTATAATGCTTAAAATGTCTCCATCTTCTCCCTTCCCACCCTCTAGACCTATATTCCAGAGACAATGGATTAATTTATATTCTTTTAGATATTTCTTTTGGTAGCTACCTTCACACTTCCAATGAATATGCTTATACAGTTGTCTTGATTTAACAGTTGAGACATGACCTTTATTTAATTTCTTTTAGAAAGAAATGAAGCTTTAGCATCTTGTAATCCTCCTACATCCTCCCAATCGAGTTTTACAACTAATTTTAGTGAAATTTGCATAGTGTTTGAATTATTATGGCTTTGTACATTTTTCACTGAGCCCAGTAATGTACCATAAATATATTGTTTCCCTTAAACATCTTTGTGGAGTTTTATACTCTTTCTTTATTGCAATATCTTTCTTAAAATATTCATATTTTCCCCCAAAAGTGTCATTGTATTAGGTACTATGGAGGTTCTTTTTTTCTTCTGGTCATTTTTGTTGTCCTACCCCTGTCTAGTAGGGTGGTTACACGGCTGACACTTATGGACTTGCCATTGTATCTTTCCCAAACACAGTCCACTGTTACTCCTATCTATCTCCTCTTTTTCTAACATATCTTTATTTTACTAGAGTGTGTAGCTCACATGTCTAAGGATTCCAGATTTCCATATTTAAGTGTGAAATCCTGTAAAGCTACTCGGGGGTCCAACATTTGTGACACAGTTTGAAGACTAATCAGATTTTTTTTAGGGTTATAAAGCAGGGACAGAATATGAAAGTCTAATCTGTTCTCTGGGGATTTTTTCTTTCTGTTTTGGAGACACCCTCATTCTCTGACTTGGGTGTGTGGTGGGAGTCATGCATGCAGGCAAATGGCTGGCATATCCTCCATATACTCCCATCCGATGTTTCCGAATCCCTGGCCCTTCTGGGGTTCTGTGGAGCAACTGAGAGTCCTTCATGTCCATGCTGCCCTCCCAGCCAAGAAGACACCAGAACCAAACTGAGCAAACTCTGTAAAGGGTCAAATGTTAGTAAATACTCAGGTAAAACATTTTAAGTTTTGCAGACCAGATGGTCTCTGTTACAACCGTTCAGCTCTGCTATGGTGAAAGCAGCCCTAGACAGCATGTAAACAAGTGGGTATGGCTGCGTCCCAATAAAACTTTATGACAAATACAGGTGGCAGCAGGTTTTGCCTCATGGGTCTTAGTTTGCCAGCCCCTGCTCTGGTATATACTTTCCAAAGTTGTGATACCTCTGCTGTCATGCCTTTATTGACATTCCATATTCCAGATTTCTCTTGCATCGTCTTGTCTTATAGCAGTCTTTCTCGGGTTCTCCTCACTGCTGTGGGTTTATCTATTTTCAAGTCCTTGTTAAAGAGAAAGATGTGTGTTCAGTCTGTTATCTTGAACCAAAAGTCTTCGATATTCGCATGATATGCCCAGTGGAGTATGAGAATGACTGCCTGTAGTAGTAGCAAGAAGATTCCCTTCTCACCTACTGTACAGCTTTGCAAACACTCTCCATCCTATCCTCCCCCTCTCCCACCCAAGTCTATGCTCAGAACTGCTTGGAAGGAGTGTTTGTGAGTAACAGTGGGGATTAACTTTTGGGCTGGAGACTAAGGGCTTCTATCCAATAGAAAAGAACCCAATCCTTCCCTTTATCTTTCCTATCAGTCACATTAAGTGGCTTCTAGAAATAAGTCAAAGACTTATTTTTAGCACCGTTTCAGGATACTCTATCCCATAGCATTATTATCTGAAATCTTGTTTACCCTTTTACCCTCTGAGGAAGAGTGAAGATCAATCTGAGGCCCATGTGGATGGTGACGGGTCTACTCTCACAGGAGCAGTTACTGCCTCTCTTCTTAGTGCTGGCCATTCCAAATTGATTTTCCAGCTATTAGTCACCCAGCAATTCCCCACTCCACCCCAGGCTAGTGTTCTTTGGCCCTTCCTAACCATTCTAAGCTCCTGAGCAGTTTACTAAAATTTCCTGGTTGCTCATTAAACATTCCCTGAGAAAGAGCTGCAAGAAAGCCTAAGAAGTCATTTAAAAATGTTTTCTGGCTTGTTTTTCCACCACTTCATAACCAACCTATATCCAGAGAAGGCTTCCTTTTAAAACCTGAGCACATGACTCTCCCCGCAACTGCCCTGTTTAAAAAGTCTTAGTGAAACAGCCAGCCTTTCATCACTGCCCTTTGTCACAGCCAGGTGTTCACATTTAGGTAGTATAAATTGTTTAGGTGGTCTGTCAATTGCTAGAAGGAAATGAACTAATCAGAGATATGTAACTTTTCTACTTTTTTGATGTACTTGTTTAGTTTTCTATTGCTGCCTAACAAACTGCTAAACTCGAGTGATGTAAAAGAACACGATCATCAGCTCATATTTCTGCAATCTCACCTAGGATCAGGTGGCTAGTTCTCTTCTGCTAGACTTACTTCAGAACTCATCCCCCAGGTGCAGTCATATGAAGCTCTCCTGGGGCTAGGATGCACAGGATGCCTTTACTCACACTTGATGCCTTCGCTGGGATGGTTGGGACAGCTGAGATCTTGCCGGGCATCCCTCTACAGTCTGGAAAAAAGGTAGCTTAGGGTAACCAGGAAGCAAAAGGGAAGGCTGTAATGCCACTTAAGGCCTAGCCTGGATCCTGAAGAGCATCACCTTCACTCCACTCCATTGATTTAGGTGGTGTCAATCATTTAGGTGGTCCGTCAATTCCTAGAAGCAAATGAACTCATCAGAGAAATGTAACTTTTCTACTTCTGTTATCAGAGCGAGTCACAGGTCAGCCTGGATTCAAGGAAAGGGGAACCTTCTGGTGGAGAAGTAGCAAAAAGCTTTTAGTAATCTTTACTACAGTATGCTTCTTGTGGCTGCTTTATTTCAGAGTTATCTGAGTTTGCGCAAACTCCCCTGAGAAAAGCACCTTTCACTTTTATGGGCACTCTGCCTTCTCACAATCTTGCTGGTACAGAGTGTTGATAATTTTTTCCTTTCAGTTCTATGTAGTGCTAGCAATAAATAATGGTGAATCATAATACCACATCCAGATATTATAAGCAGTAAAACCACCAGGTCTCTAGCTTTATCTTTCTAATAAAAATAAAGGAAGTAGTTGTAGGAATTCAATTTTTTAAAAAAGGTTTTAATCTAGCAAAATATTTATACTCACATTCGTTTAGATAATTTTCTAAAAATCTCATGATATAACATCATTTTGCCTGTTTAGACATTTATGAACTGGGTGCTAGTGAAAACATTTTGCTCTCTTTAAAAGCCAGAAAATAAATTTCTAGGCAGTTGGCCAATACTAGTATCTTCGGTAGAAAAAAATAAATTTTGTTAGCCCATCAATATATTTACTCCTGGTTCTTTGTAAACGCACCTAACTTTTAAAATTTTATTTTGTTCAAATACCTAATATTTCCACTGCTAGTAATGTATTTCTCGGATCAGTAACAGGACATCTCACAGTGAGGGTGAGAGCAGCGCTGATCACTTTCTAGCCACTACTCTCCTTTTATAATGACACATAGGTGATCCACATGTCACACCTGGAAAAGTACTGGAATTTGGCTACAGACCAAAACCACCTGGGGATTAAAAACAATGTTACTGCATCAATTCTTAAGGCCATGGTATGCTCCAGCAACACACTGAGTTTTAAAAAGAAGTCTTTGTAACCCAAATGCTATTGTGGGTCCTCTTTTTTCTCATTTCTGTCTTTTCTTTTTGCCTTGCACAGTCCTCTTTATTCCCTCTTCATTTAAAATCGCATTCTGATAAAAGCTCACATAAGAAGGGGTAACTATACAAATCTTATGCTAGGTTCTCATCTCTCCCCGAGGATTAAGAACTTTACTATCGTTTTAGTGCAGATACAGCAAAGTTTACAGTTTTTTCTAGTTGCAGTATTGGTATCCATTTGGATAAGTCACAAGTAATTGAGATAGGATATTCATGACGATTTTACCTATTAAAGTCATGAAAGTCAATGCGCTTAAATGTACATTTATTAGTAATAAAATATTACTAAGTTATTCTGCACAAAATATTTAATTTGCACTAAGGCTCAGTGGCTCTCTGAGGAGCTAAAGGAAAAAATAGGTGGAGCCCTACACAGCCTCACGACAGAGTTCATAATGGTGCTAGACATTATAACACCAGGAATGTTAGAGTACCAGAGTACATTACTGAGTATGAAATTGGCATTTTTAAAAAAATCTGAAAGCCTATTATTTAAAAAAAATAGAAATGGTCTGGAAAATATGGGGTTAACATCGTCTTTTTATATTTAATACTAGGAGGAGGTGGTTGGCTGTGAGTATATTACTGAGAGGTGTTTAGCTTAAGATAAATTCAAACTAAAAGTATTAACTAAGTGCATTTAAGCAGTTTTCATCACTTTAGCTTTTTAAGTATAGGTCCAAAATCACCAATTCCTTTGCTTTGTTTTTTTTTATTTTATTTTATTTTTTTTTATTTTTTTTTTTGAGACGGAGTTTCGCTCTCGTTACCCAGGCTGGAGTGCAATGGCGCGATCTCGGCTCACCGCAACCTCCGCCTCCTGGGTTCAGGCAATTCTCCTGCCTCAGCCTCCCTAGTAGCTGGGACTACAGGCACGTGCCACCATGCCTAGCTAATTTTTGTATTTTTAGTAGAGACGGGGTTTCACCATGTTGACCGGGATGGTCTCGATCTCTTGACCTCGTGATCCACCCGCCTCGGCCTCCCAAAGTGCTGGGATTACAGGCGTGAGCCACCACACCCGGCCTTGCTTTGTTAATGAACCACAATGATACAACTAGATGAAAGATGTACCAGATTCTGCTATCTAGACTGCCCTCTGCATTATTTTTATATATAATTTCAACTTTGAGATTCAGGGGTACATGTGCAGATCTGTTACATAGATATATTGCATGACGCTGAGGTTTGGAGTATGCCGGATCCTGTCACCAGGTATGGAGCATTGTACCCAGTAGGTAGTTTCTCAGCCCTTGCCCCGACCCTCCCCATGCTTGTATTCCCTCGTGTCTGTTGTTTCCATCTTTACATCCATAGGTACCCAATATTTACTTCCACTTATAAATATCTGTGTAGGATATTGGGGCTTATTCCTACAGTTCAGGCATCCCCAAACTACGGCCCGTGGGCCGCATGCCATTTATCTGGCCCCCCGCCGCACTTCAGGAAGGGGCACCTCTTTCCTTGGTGGTCAGTGAGAGGAGCACAGTATATGGCGGCCCTCCAACGGTCTGAGGGACAGTGAACTGGCCCCCTGTGTAAAAAGTTTGGGGACGCCTGCTACAGCTTGTCATGTGGGTTTGCAAGTGCTCGGTGAATGGTTTAATTGTATAGATATGAACATATGTATCATCATCCATAGGTATGTGGAACATAAGTGAGAAGAAGCAAGAAAAGTGTCTTTCATTTTCTTTAGCTAAGTCATAGATCGTAGTTCACAATTATGAATCCCTTAGTATTCTGAATGAAGAGACTTCATTGAAGTCAATAGGAGATAAATTACCATGCAGACCTTTGTATAAGTGTGATTCTGCTGGTTTTTGTAAGCTGCCAGTGAAATTACAGATGGAGTGCGCTAGAGTCTGCAAATACCAAAACTGCTGCAGCTGCAGAAACATTATTCCTATATCCAATGTAATTAATGTGCCTCTCATATGCTCCAGCTGAGGGTTTGCATGAACTGACAAGAGTACACATGGCAAATCTTGAGTGTCATCATCTAACTTACTACTTTGCTGGAAAATCAAACTCTTAAAGGTAAATTTTGCTTTTTTTTAAATGGCAAGAACTGTTGTCAAAAGGAAAAAATTCTATTACGTATATGAGATATTGACAAAAGAAGTGGGAACTTTGTTTTGTGAAGCCAAGGTTAATAACCTAGAACTGTCTTTCTTCATATCATCACCTGTATCTTCCTGCTCTCTTTGTTTTAAAGCGTTGGGTCCTAATGTTTTCACTCCTCTTCTTTGTTGTATTTCTTTTGTATTTTCTTTTCTGCCTGTGGGGAGCAGTGGGAAAGAATACTGGATATATTTTCTCCTGTGTCCTCATGAAATAACAAAAAAATATATATTTGTTATAAAAAAAAATGACTTAGATTGCCACATCTCTAAATTTAATACAAAATATTGAACATAATTTCAAGCACAGTGATAAGCAATGTAGCAACAGTGGCATTCTTTTCAGAGGAGTCTTTCATGGATTTGGATAAGATTGTGATCCAGGATTGGGATGTAAAGGGTTTGATGTGTTAAAGTAATGAGATTAAAGTAACGGGGCAGGGGAGAGAGAGAGAGAGAGAGAGAGAGAGCGAGAGAGCGAGCGAGAGCGCGCAAGCAGGCGAGCGAGCATGAGAAAAGTGGGAGCAACAAGAGCTGGAGATACAGGCATCGGTTCCTGCGTGCAGTGAACACTGTGGAAAACAAGATGCCAGGATTTTCTGGTCATCGACATTTGCCTACAGACTACATCAGTGGTGACAGGTGTAATCTCAAAATTTACAAAGTAGAACCTCACGTACAATGTAAAAGATAAGGAATTGTTTTCAGTGTTTTCATCAAGGCCTAAGTCCTTGAGGGGTTTTGGGCTTTCTTTTAACAAAAATGCAAAGGTCATTTTTCCTTTGAAAAAAAAAAAAATAACTACCTGCCATTTCCTCAAGAAAAGGTGACATTTTTCTATGAAAAGGAGACATTTTGCCCATAGGCAAGTGGAAGCAGTTTCTGGGATTGCCTGACAGCGAGTTTACATAAGAGCAGAACAAGATGCTGTACCTCTGGCAGAAATGACATGTTCCTCCCTATTCAGAGCTGCAAATTCTAAAAAATACAAAACTGATTTTTCGTGGTAAATTTCCAAGGCTCTTATTGATGTGTGGAGTGGCATTATTAATTAATGTTATGACTACATGCCTTGCTGAGACAAGCAGAGGTTATACAAAGATGGCAGGCTGGGGCACTTAGCCCTGAGTCAGAAGTCCAGGGCTTACATCTGATTTCTGTCATCGAATAATCTTGTTCTGTTTTACAATCCACCTAGCCCCTTATTGCACAGCATCAGTATTTTCATCTATTTCCAACTATTCAAAATAGATATATCTACTTGCTCATTCATTTATTCAGCAAACCTTATCAGGGGATATTGAGTGGTATTTTTCATAGAATTGACTCCACTTCGGTGCTACCGTGGGGCTCCCCTGCTATAATCAAACCCTCTCCTCTCACCCTGACCTCCATAAACAGACACTGAAGACGGGAAGACAGAATCTTCAGGTCAGTTTTTCTTATGTGGGATTTGTGTTTGAGAAGTAACACAGCCACCCACATGAAAAAGGAAGGGGAGGCTACAGGAGAATCACTCATTGAAACTGGGGTAGCCAGTAAGAAGGGAAGATGGAGATCAGGATTCCAAATTGGACATCTGCTCAGGCAGTGAACTCACTCCCTTTGCCGGTCCTAACAGGAAAGACGTGAATTGGAGGGAGATGGCAAGAGTGAGAGAAGACATGGCAAGGAAGGCATTGCCACTGAGTATTTGGCATGACAACGCTATGTGAGATTTCTATGGTAGAAGTGACCGTGGAGGATAGAGCCTGACTTGAGCCAGCTGCCTTCTACCCTCCACTCAAGAGAGCTGCCTGCTGGGCAAGGAACACTCAGCATCAACAGGCTGGGCAGTGCTCCGACGTGGCAGGAGCTGACAGAGGTGAAAGAGGTCAAGCTTGAGCCAAATATTACACTGGCCGGAGGATGAATGCAGAGATCCATCCCACAGAAGAGCCAGCCACTGCATGCTTGCCACTTCAACACCACTCACCAGGCACCAGACCAGCAGCCACAATCAACACAAAAAAGCAAACAATTGCGACCAGTTAAATTAAGGGTGGGGGTTGTCTTCCTCTATGCCCCTAATACACTGGAAGGCCTAGACCAGGCATTCCCAAACTATGGCCCATGGGCCGCATGCAGCCCCCTGAGGCCATTTATCTGGCCTCCCGCTGCACTTCAGGAAGGGGCACCTCTTTCATTGGTGGTCATTGAGAGGAGCACAGTATGTGGCGGCCCTCCAACGGTCTGAGGGACAGTGAACTGGCCCCCTGTGTAAAAAGTCTGGGGACGCCTGGCCTAGACCTTGAAGAATGAACAAGGGAAGAGGCAGTGATTCAGAAGCAGACCATACCTCTCCATGGAGGAGGAAGGAAAGTGATTTAAATCAAGCTTGATGTTGCGGCTTTAATGAGACTGGATGCATTATAGCAAAAAGTTACTTAAAAATTAATAATCTTCCCAAGATATCATTAAGAAATGGGAAAAAGGAATGAAAGTAGTAATTGGTTAAAAAAAAAAAGCTACTTTATATTTTTATACCTCCTCCACCTCCCCTTCTGTGTTTGTGAAACAAACAGAAGCCGGAGAAGAAGAAAGGTATGGGATCAAGTCCATTTCCCTCGGTAAACAGATTGCATGTGCATCGAATACCCACTACACATCAGGAATCCTCTCAGCTCCTGGGGATCTGTGCATGTATAATAACAGTCTCTGCCGTAAAGGAATGCAGAGTGTGGTAAAACCATGGTAAAGCCATGGAGGAATGTGAGCAATTTAAAACAGCACCTGGAGATAAGCTAAAAGAGTACAGACTGCAGAGCAAGGGCAGAGGAACGAGCCTCTCAAAAGAAGAGATGTCATGGGGAGAGATCAGGTTGGATTTCATGGAAGTGTAATTCAGAGACTGAAGGGAAATTAAGAATTTATTAGGCATTCCAGGTTTAGAGAATAATATGTGCAAAAATGCAGACATCCATTCATTCAGCAGGCACATGTGGAGCATTTACTAGGAGCCAGGAGCTGTATCAGGTAGGATCTCTTACAAGATGAAAGCAGTGTGGTCCTTGGGAGTCTCTAAATCTGGGAGACATGGAGAATCATCCGCTTGTCTGTCATGCCTGGAGCCTAGGAAAAAACAGAGAAGGAAAGCGGAAACAGAAGTTAAGGTGAAAGGCTGCCAGGAGGTTGATCAGGAGGGAACTATAAAGCATGCTTAAGAGGAATGGAAGAGTTACAAAAGGGGAGCAACATAGTCAAACATGCAATGTTCACATTGATTTTGATCAAACTGATCAAAAGATACCTCTGGAGAGAGAGAGAAATAGAATTCACAAAAGAAGTTAAGAAATGTGTGGGATCAAGTTCATTTTCCTTTCCAGACCCATCCCTTCTAGTTCTCTGTTTACTACACCAATGGTCTCCCTCGCCCTATGGCTTCCACTTGGGTTGGATCAGCCAGAAGCAGCAGGCGATCACAGGGCAGGATGGGAGTGGGGTTCTGGCTCTTCATGCATTGGTTCCTTGGCTGCTAGTTAGCTGTATGCTGGTCATCTCCCTATTGGAAGCCTCAGCTCTAACAACCATGAGAAGAGAAAGAGGAATGAAAGGACAAGTATCTGGACAGTAGAATCAGTGTTCCTCTTGTCTGCATAGAATAGAGGGGAGGAGAACGAGTCAAGTTTGTTTGCTCATTTGAGTATCAAGCTAGAGCAACTAGGTAGACTATGGTACTAGAATAAGAAGCAGGCATTACATCACTTTAACCTAATTAAGGTGCTTTAACATCTCTTAAGTCATAAGGAATAAGGCTAGGTTAGGTGTTATGTGAACAAGCCTACAACATTTGTCTGGAAAATTCAGCATCTGTAAACTGTCTGCCATCAAAGACAAATCAGTTCTCAATTTCATAGCTATATTTTCTTTGTTGAGTGTTTTATGATTCCCTTTTTGGCTCTTTTCAGGAAGTAATGATAGCAATAGGATTCATGTAGCCGATACTGTTGGGGGTATAGTGGGTTAATAAGAATATATGCTGCATTCTACAACATAAAGAATGCAAAGTGCTTCAGACATGGAATCACTGCCAAAAGAAAGGTGGAGCAGCCATTCTTTAAATCAGTTATTTTGGAGTTTCTCAGAAGGGAGAACAATCACAAAGAGATGGCAGCTATAGAGAGACAGATTTTGATCCACTATTTTTTTGGGGGGGCGGATTTTAAGTTCTGGGGTACATGTGCAGAACCTACAGGTTTGTTACGTAGGTATACATGTGCCATGGTGGTTTGCTGCATCCATCACCCTGCCATCTACATTAGTTATTTCTCCTAATGCTATCCCTCCCCAATCCCCCCACCCCCTGCTATCCCTCCTCTAGCCCCGCTGACCCCACAACAAGCCCAAATGTGTGATGTTCCCCTCCCTGCGTCCATGTGTTCTCATTGTTCAATACCCAGTTATGAGTGAGAACATGTGGTGTTTGGTTTTCTGTTCTTGTGTCAATTTGCTGAGAATGATGGTTTCCACCTTCATCCATGGCCCTGAAAAGGGCATGACTCATCCTTTTTTATGGCTGCATAGTATTCTTTGGTGTACATGTGCCACATCTGCTTTATCCAGTCTATCATTGATGGATATTTGGGTTGGTCCCAAGTCTTTGCTATTGTGAACAGTGCCACAGTCAACATATGTGTGCACATGTCTTTATAACAGAATGATTTATAATCCTTTTGGTATATACCCAGTAATGGGATTGCTGGGTCAAATGGTATTTCTAGCTCTGGATCCTTGAGGAATCACCACACTGTCTTCCACAAAGGTTGAATTAATTTATATACCCACCAACAGTGTAAAAGTGTTCCTATTTCTCCACATCCTCTCCAGCATCTGTTGTCTCCTGATTTTATAATGATTGTCATTCTGATTGGTGTGAGATGGTATCTCATTGTGGTTTTGATTTGCATTTCTCTAATGACCAGTGATGATGAGCCTTTTTTCATGTTTTTTGGCTGCATAAATGTCTTCTTTTGAGAAGTGTCTGTTCTTATCCTTCAACCACTTTTTGATGGGGTTGTTTTTTCCCTGTATATGTGTTTAAGTTCTTCGTAGAGTCTGGATATTAGCCCTTTGTCAGATGGGTAGATTGCAAAATTTTTTTCCCATTCTGTTGGTTGCCGGTTCACTCTAATGATAGTTTCTTTTGCTCTACAAAGCTCTTAAGTTTAATTAGATCCCATTTGTCTATTTTGGCTTTTGTTGCCATTGCTTTTGGTGCTTTAGTCATGAAGTCCTTACCCATGCCTATGCCCTGAATGATATTACCTAGGTTTTCTTCTAGGGTTTTTACAGTTTCAGGTCTTATGTTCACATTTTTAATCCATCTGGAGTTGATTTTTGTATAAGTTATAAGGATGGGGTCCAGTTTCAGTTTTCTGTATATGTCTAGCCAGTTTTCCCAACACCATTTATTAAACAGGGAATCCTGTCTGCATTGCTTGTCTTTGTCAGATATGTCAAAGGTCAGTTGGTTGTAAATGTGTGGTATTATTTCTGAGGCCTCTGTTGTGTTCCCTTGGTCTTTGAGATGGAGTTTTGCTCTGTCACCCAGGCTGGAGTACAATGGCGCAATCTCAGCTCACCACGACCTCCGCCTCCCAGGTTGAAGCAATTCTCCTGCCTCAGCCTCCTGAGTAGCTGGCATTAAAGGTACTCACCACCATGCCCAACTAATTTTTGCATTTTTTTTTTAGTAGAGATGGGGTTTCACCATGTTGCCCAGGCTGGTCTCTAACTCCTGACCTTAGGTGGTCCACCCGTCTCAGACTCCCAAAGTGCTGGCATTACAGGTGTGAGCCACTGCACCCAGCCAGATTCATTATTTTTTTTTTGAATAGCTTAATAACAGAGCTACCTTACAATGAAATAGGTTGTCTAACTCATCATCATCATCATCATCATCATTCATTGAGAGTTTAATGACACTGTGCCAAGTTCTTAATATATATCATCTGATTTAATTTTTATGATAACCCTGTAGGATAGGTATAATTATGTTTATTTTAAAAATAAAGAACTGAAATTTAGGAAAGTTAAGAAACAAGCTCAAGGTCACACCACCAGCGTGCAATAAGCCTGGGATCCAAACCCTTCTTGTCTGCTGTGCTGTTCTGCCCTCCAGGAGAACCAACTCCACTAAACTGGAGGTTTAATCCCCATCTCAGTAATGGCCTCTCAGGCTCTGATTTCTTAAGTCCCATCTCTGAGGTCTGATGTAATTCTCACTCTCCACCAGCCTTCTGTTTTTTCCCCTCAGTCAGGCTTCCGAAGTGTAGCGTGTGTGTATGTGTGTGTGTGTCTGTGTGTGTGTGTGTGTGTGTGTGTGTGTGACAACTATTTTGTTCCATTTTTTTATTAATAAAAATGGACATTGAGGGAAAGTGTGTGTGCACATTGCAATTATTTTCCATTTTTTAAATTAATAAAAATGAACATTGAGGGAAAGTTTTAGGTAAGAGATAAAAATCCATTCCATTTTTACTAATCTACCCTTGTCTATATGTATATCCAAACACTCTGGTTAGTTAAAAAGAAAATGTCAAGATCAAAACACAGAATGTATAGAAATGTCATGCCAGCATGGGTTTTTTTCCTTGCTATATGCCCCAGTGTTTTGCTCCCTACCCTTATTGATATCAAAGGAAAAAAAACCAGCAAATATATCCAGAAGTCACTTCACATTCTTAATCAATAAGTGAGTATCTTTTGTTGTTAAGAAGTACTAGGTTAGGCAGGGTGCAGTGCCTCACACCTATAATCCCAGCACTTTGGGAGGCCAAGGCAGGTGGATCACGAGGTCAAGAGATCGAGACCATCCTGGTCAACATGGTGAAACCCCGTCTCTACTAAAAATACAAAAGTTAGCTGGGCATAGTGGCACGTGCCTGTAGTCCCAGCTACTCAGGAGGCTGAAGCAGAATTCCTTGAACCCAGGAGGCGGAGATTGCGGTGAGCCAAGATCGAGCCATTGCACTGTAGCCTGGGTAAAAAGAGCGAAACTCTCTCTCAAAAAAAAAAAAAAAAGAAGTACTAGGTTAAATGTACGCCTCAGAATAAGAACTATGCAGTAATTTGTATGTCATTTACATTACCAAATTAAGTACAGTTTTAGAATTGTAAGAAGATTTCACATGATGTTTGAGGTTAAAATGAAACTAGGTCCTAGGAAAAAAAAATATGACCATAAAAAAATAAACCTAACTACTTAGACTACCTGTAATGAAGTAGGATCCCAGGGCTGGTCTCAGGCTCCTAATTCCAAAGTGTCTCCCCCAGGTAAGTGCTTTAGGACCCTTGTTTTGTTTCAAGCATGTGACAGATGAAAGAATGTAGTGTTAGCTAAGAAGTGATCTGAAGAGGGTTGATTTTTTCTCAAGACAACATAGAATGCAGAAACATCTTTGACAATTTTATGCCAATCCAAACATATCATATCTTTTTACTTGAAGGAAAGAAGGATGAATGTCCTTTGCTCACATTGCTGAGATGGTTAAGTAAGGAATGAGGTCCTCAGGTTTTATGAGAAAAATTAATTACAGTAAGATATTTCTTGTAGTTCAATACCAAGACATTGTATTATACTTTGTGGATGCCTCAGACCTAAGTATGTATTTGATATTCTTGCCTGGAAAACCTCTGGGGTCACAGTCATAGTATAGGATAAAGAAGAAAGTGGCTGCAAAAATATTTTGGAAACTGCAAAACCCTCTTCAAACATAAATTTGTTTTTTTGGTAATTTTACCTTTTTAAATATCTTAATATGCCACTTTCTCCATTTTAACCTACTATGCTGATGCATATTCTTACAGTTTCCCTTCTTGGGGAAACTGTCTAATTAGATTATAGACAGTTTCATCAGGTGGAGGCCAATGGCTAATTCTGTATTTAGTACAGAAACAGTACACTGTTGGTATTTAATCCTCCACATTCTCCTGTTCTTGTTCGGTGGGGTATAACAGTACATCTTCTGAAAGCTCAGTGGATTGAAATTTCCCCTGCAGAGGGTGAGAAAAAGGCAAGAGGAACAAATGAATTCTCACTCAATACTCAAGAAGTTCTTCTTTTTATGAGAGTATAATGGCTAAGCCACAAACCTATGGAATGGGGAATCATCCTGAAAAAATGCAAAAGAAAAAAATCAATATGCCATAGTTGTTTTATGCAGCACTATTCAATTTCAAGAGGGCTGCTCTTTTAGGGGAAAGAAGATGTCTTGTGCCATTTGGGAAATAAGTAAAGCAAATAATTTGTATGTAGAACTTTCAGTAGCGTCCCAAAATGTTTAAGGACAGTTAACTCTGCATTCCTTAGAGAATCACGGGTGAAGCAAGAGGAGGGAAAAATATTAATTTACCTAGTTCATAAGTAAAGAGGGAAAAAAAAAAACACACTTGGCAAAGCTCAAAGACTCAGGGTTTATCAGTTCTTGGGCCAGAATCCCTGATTGCTCATCTGCTGTCCTATATAGTTTATTAAATCTACAGGGATTTAACAGTATCACTCTAGGGTTATAATTTAAGTGCTGCTCAAGTGCTTAATAAAGAGTTTCACATTTTCTTCACCTTAATTGACTCCCTCTTGGTTTGAAACCTAGATTACTATGGCTTTTTCTAGAGCTTTATTGATTTTAATTGACAGTTTCTACTGAAACAAAAGCAGAGAAAACAAAATTATCTACTTTGTGATAGGTGGATTCTGTTAAGAGTGCATTGATAAGTTCATAGTAAAAGATTATTTTATCAACTCTGCTTTATCACATACAAATAAAGGCTTACAGAGTACTTTTCCTTGTCAGCTAAGTAAAGCATCTTTTCTGAAAATGTCGTTAACACCACTAGGAGTTCATGTATAAATCAACTTAAAGATCTCAGAATGTTGAAAGATAATCCCTTCAATATAAAGGAGAAGAAAGGGCAGGAACTCATTGCATCTATATCAACACAAAAAGCAGTGTAAATAATGAATTCTTATTTATATACACCCAGTTTTATGACTGGGCTAAAATGTGATGAAAGAGAATACATGTGTGTTTATTCATTGTTTGCAATGCACCTTGAAAAATCTTGGTGACATCTCTATATCTGAAAGCACTTTCATTTAAAGTAGTAGCTGTAGTGGGAAAAAGGACATCTTGTAAAAGAGACAGCAAAGTATCACAGATCATTCTTTGTCACTAATAACACAGACACACGGCTAAGACACTTCACAGTGGACTTCCCAGGATATATTTGTGGAAGTGCCCAAAACCAGAGACTCCTGATTGAGAAAATGGCAAATCTTTCATCATGAGAAAGTTTAAAGGAATGATACGTTTTGGAGTAAGCCAGAGAAATATAAGAAATTGTTGAAGAAAAGCAAAATCAATACTGAGAAAGAAGGAGAGAAAGAAAGAGATTAAGAAAGAAAGATGACCACAGTTCTTTCAGTAAATAAATAGCATGTTTATTTACCTGCAAACAAATTCTAAAGGTAGAAACTTACTACCTACAAAGTAGAAATGAATAGAGACAAAGTTGAAATGGAACAGAAAAGAAGCACTAATTTTGTAGACAATTTTTAGCAATTTAATATACATTTAATTCTTATTTGAACAGTTTGCAATTCTGAATATAATAGAGTCTGAGCTAATTGGCTGAGAATTATAATATTCTTTAAAATGAGTTTCTGGAATAATGTTCAATCTCTCTAAGCCTATAATTTTTTACGGGTGTATGCGAACAAGGAGCCATATGATTTAGTTGGGCTCAGTGAACTAGTAATAATACCCCTGAGGTGTGTTTCAAACTCTCCAAGGAAGAACCCAGTATGAATAGCATGGCTAAATTCTATAGACGGCAGTATTTATTAGAAATAAAAGGAATTACAGGATATATGAAGTCCATCATCAATTCTTATTTCTGGGAAAATGGCAAAATGTGCCACCCTGCCAAGTACATGCCAGTTAGTGTGATTCATTTTGAACATGAGTTAACCCTCTGGCCCACAGACATCCTGAGCCCAAGTGATGTCTCTCACTTAGTACCAGGTCATATTATTTACTGATTTCCCTAAGCTGTATGAAATCAAAATGCAAAACACTTTATTCAAGTGGGAGACAACATGAGGCAATAACTAGAACACTTGGAATGTGGAAAAATGACTTCTTACTTACAGATCTATTGCCAAAAAATACAATAGTAGGTCTCATGTCTTCTCCAGCTCTAAAATTATACAAATGGACAGTTGTGAACCACAGAATTACAAATATTGGTCTAACCAGTATAAAACTATGGCCTTTCTATAGCATGTCCTATCAGCAAACTGGATAAAGTCCACCCATAATAAAGGGGTATGCCCGACAATTAACTCTTATGTCTGCATCCTATCCTCTGATAGAAGCAACTGCAATCAGTTGAATGCTATAGAAGACAGTCAAAACACAAGTGCCAACAAAGGTATGGTCAGCTAATTTTATAGCTTCTAATGAATATATTTATATACAAGAAACAACACAACCAAAAGCACAACAACAACATGTAATGTTTGATTATCCAGGGGCATGATTTGAGTATACTACACAATTATTACAATTGAGCAAAGAATGATGGTTAAAGTTACCAAGCAAAAAGCAATAGACTGAAAACCAGTCAACTCAGAGGCCAGGACGCCATGTGTGCACATGCCGCTGGTTAACACTGTTAAACTATTACCAATAGAGCCAATGCTAAAGTTTAATGTTATGGATCATTGCTCCTTAGGGCCAGCATGTGGGCAGTTTGTATTATAACTGAAGTCCATATTCATAGTCTTCTTTTTCCTTGCCGTCTTTGCTTCAGGATAGCATAATAATTCCTTAGCAAATTATCTGTCTTACGAGCTTCCTTTCTTATTCCATAGTATAACTTGTTTCAACCTACTTTAGAGAGTTATAAGGCGTCATTTTTAGATCTATTGGAAGTTATGAAAAAGCAGTAAAGAGGTATTAATAAATACTTAATTTGCATTTTGTCCTATGCATATCATTATGAAATATATGCTATTAAACAAAATAGTATATGGCTTCTAAGCTACGCAGCCCTTCTTCTGGGCTAATGCCATTTAATGCAGTGTGAGTCCCTTACGGTCTTATTTAAAGATTAGGCACTTATAAAATCAATCCATCTATCATTGTATTCAAGGAACCAAGCCTTTGGTTCTGTGATAAATAGTACAGACATTTTATGTTTGATTAATCTTTTTAGCACAAGTAGGGAAGGAGAGGTCTTTCAAAGCGAACAGCATCTTCATATGGGTTAACTTAGTATAGGTTAATGCATGTCTCCATTTTAACTTAATCTGCAGAGCACCCGCACATTTAACTCATGTTTCCCAGTCTCATAACTTTCTTCCTATAATTCATTTTAGAGCATAAATATAATTTTTAAGTCATTTTAAAAAGTTATTGTAGAACTTAAGTCTATTAAATAGCAAATAAGCATATTTTTCACCTCTGAAAATAAATGTTGTTTAACAGATACAGTTTTTTTATTATTATTACACTTTAAGTTCTAGGGTGCATGTGCAGAATGTACAGGTTTGTTACATGGGCATGCACGTGCCATGGTGGTTTGCTGCATCTATCACCCCATCATCTACATTAGGTATTTCTCGTAATGCTGTCCTTCCCCTAGCCCCCGACCCTGATATAGTTTTAAAAGCAAAAAAGTAAACAAAATGTGTTCCTGGCCATTGTGTATAATAATACACAGGCATGGATACTTCCCCTTCCGTAAATTTCTCCTCGAGATTTTTTTTTTGCACCAATAGCAAAGTACCTATTTCTATATAACAAAAAAGCATTTTTCTCTTCTTTTTTCTAATCTTTATGTTTTTACACACATAATAAGATTTTAATATTTAGCATTGGTATCATTGTTTCTATTCTTTATTATTCAAATTGGAAAATGCATGTTAATGTTTTAAGTTGACAACCACAACGATAGAATTTCGAATTTTTTATGTTACTAAGCTTTGTTTCACTTTCCAATACCTTTGATGTAATTTGTCCATGATGAAATTATTATTTTATTTTATTTTTATAGATTGAGGGGCTATAAGTACAGTTTTGTTACATTGATATATTGCAGTGGTGAAATCCAGGCTTCTTGTATAACCATTACCTAAATAGTGTACATGGTATTAATTAGATAATTTCTCATTCTTCACCACATTCTAACACTCCCACCTTTCTGAATCTCTGATATCTACTGTTCTACTTTCTAAGTCCATATGTGCACATTATTTAGCTCCCTATTATAAGTAATCACATGTAGTATTTGACTTTCTGAGTTTTCACTTAAGGACCTTCAGTTTCATACATGTCAATGCAAAAGACATGATTTCATTCTTCTTTATGATTTCATTTATTTTTATGGCTGAACGGTATTCTATGGTGTGTGTGTGTGTGTGTGTGTGTGTGTGTGTGTGTGTGTGTGTACGTGCGCGCAGGCATCTTTTTGATAGAATGACATATTTTCCTTTGGGTATATACCCAGGAGTGGGATTTCTGGATAGAATGGCAGTTCTATTTTAAGTTATTTGAGAAATCTCCAAACTGCTTTCCATAGAAGTTATACTAATTTACATTCCCACCAACAGGGTATAAGTGTTTCCTTTTCTCCATGTCTTCACAGACATTTGCATTTCTCTGATGATTACTGACGTTGAACATATTTTCATGTTGTTGGCCATTTGTATATTTTCTTTTGAAAAATGTTTCTTCTTGTCCTTTATGGGTGATTTTTTTTTTATTGTTGAGTTGTTTGAGTTCCTTGTACATTCTGGATATTAGCCTGTTGTCAGATGCATAGTTTGCAAATATTCTCTCCTGTTACATATGTTGTCTGTTTACTCCGTTGATTATTTCTAAATAAGTTTTTTTGATACTTTTTGTGGTAGCTAAAATTTACAATTCACCTATACTCATTATACATTGCAGAACTGGATGTTTCTGCTAAATAAGAAGTTTAGGTTTGATGTTCATTCTTTTTTTTTTTTTTTTGAGATGGAGTTTCGCTGTTGTTACCCAAGCTGGAGTGCAATGGCGCGATCTCGGCTCACCGCAACCTCCGCCTCCTGGGTTCAGGCAATTCTCCTGCCTCAGCCTCCTGAGTAGCTGGGATTACAGGCATACGCCACCATGCCCAGCTAATTTTTTGTATTTTTGGTAGAGACGGGGTTTCACCATGTTGACCAGGCTGGTCTCGATCTGTTGACCTCGTGATCCACCCGCCTCGGCCTCCCAAAGTGCTGGGATTATAGGCGTGAGCCACCGCGCCCGGCCTGATGTTCATTCTTAAAATACCTAAATTTCATTTTGACCCTAATTTTTCATATTTAAATGTTCCTATTTATTAATTTAATTGTAGGAAAAAAACAAATGTTTGAAAATAAAACAATCTTTTTTGTATGTCTTCCACAGCCTCCATTTCACCAAATTTGTTTTGCTTTCCAATATATAAATGCCCATTTCATGTAAAGTTGTATTAAGATTAATACGTCCCTTCTGTTCCTTTAGCAGATTAAGAATTTGTCACCAAACATGGTGGCTTATGCCTGTAATCTCAACACTTTGGGAGGCCGGAGGGCAGATCACTTGAGGTCAGGAGTTTGAGATCAACCTGGCTGACATGGTGAAACCTCGTCTCTACTAAAAATACAAAAATTAGCCAGGTGTGGTGGCATGCACCTGTCATCCCTGCTACTAGGGAGGCTGAGTCAGAAGAATCACTTGAATCCAGGGGGCAGAGGTTGCAGTGAGCTGAGATCATGCCACTGCACTCCAGCCTGGATGACACCATGAGACCGTGTTTCAAAAAAAAAAAAAAAATTGTGAAAGTGTCGTAAGTTTGCATATTAATTTTTTAATTAAAAAGACAAAAAAGAAAATCTAAATGTTTTATCAGTATGTGAGCACTTACAAAGATATTCTACCTCTGTTGTTCTAGAGTTACGATCAAGAAAAGATGACCACATTGACAGGTGCCATGGCGTCAGATCACATTCTAATTTGAAATGTTTCAGTTGCTCCTTTTGTCTCTTCATGCTATCATTCTCTATTTTACAGCAAAATGCCATGAAAAATTAGTCTGTCCCTACTACTTCCCTCTCTTTAGATCCATCCCCTTGATCCTCTGCAGTCTGGGTTCTAAAACATCTCTTTACCCAGACTCGTGTTTCATCAGTACTGCCAAGTCCAGAGACTTTCAGGCGTTGCTCTTGAACTTTCTGAAGTATTTAATGATACAGACCACACCCTTCTCCTTAAAACTCTGCCTTCCCTTGTTCTATGACATTGCTCTGCTGCTCCTGTTTTTAGACCTCCACACTGCTCCTGGAAGCTCGTTTCTTTCTTTTTCATCTTTCCACTGCCCATGGGGATTGCCTCTCACTCCATATTGTTTTTCTTTCTCTTTTATTTCCTGAAGGAGTTCATCCATTGTCAACCCAGCTTAGCTACTTATTAGGTGGGTAATATAAGATGAATTACTTAGCATCTCTTTACCTTAAGTTTCTCATCGATAAATTTGATACACTATTTGATGTAAAAAAAAAAAATGTTAGCACTTAGAAAACACTAAGAACAATCCCTGTCATGTGGTAAGTCATCGTTATTAGCCATGACCATTATTTGTTATCTCATCACACACAAAGCTACATCTGCACCTTTGATCTTTACTTTGATTTATGATTCCATATTTCCAAGTGCTTTTAAGACATGATCACCAAACATTCTGCCAACATTATGTCAGATATCAATATGTCTATAACAAAAGTCAATTTCTTAGGCTATATTCCCTTATCAAAATAGTATAGCCTTTCAAGTGACCCTTTTTTATTGGTGGTACTGCCATTCTCCAGGTAATCAAGCTTGATATCCTACAGATGTAACATTTCTCTTTTATCATCTCCATTTAATCTTGTTACTAAGCTTGTCCACTCCTCCTTTGTAATTTATTTTTAATGCATTGAATTTTGTATCTTTTCAATGTCCTGCCTTGGCCTGGATCCTTGTCATCTCATCTTACTAGACATCCCTACTGCCAGCATCTTTGCTCCAACCAAACAAGGTCTTAGAAACATCATTTCAATTTGTCACATTCTACTCTACTCAGTGTTCGTCTACTCAAGAAATTGGAATTGAGAATATCAACTATCCCAATGATTACTAAGTAACTGAGAACAGCAGTGCTGATGTCCATTTTTTCTTCTCTTTTTGAGATGGTGTCTCACTGATGTCACCGGGCTGGAGTGCTGTGGTGCCATCCTGGCTCACTGCAACCTCTGCCTCTTGGGTTCAAGCGTATCTCCTGCCTCAGCCTCCCAGGTAGCTGGGACTACAGGCACATGCCACCACGCCCAGCTAATTTTTGTATTTTAGTAGAGACGGGGTTTCACCAGGTTAGCCAAGATGGTCTCGATCTCTTGGCCTCATGATTTGCTCACTTCGGCCTCCCAAAGTGTTGGGATTACAAGTGTGAGCCACCACACCCAGCCACTGATGCACTTTTAAAATATGTATTGAAAATGTAAGCGCATAAAATAACTTGTTTTAATTAGTTAAAATGTGAGAATGATTTTTTGCTTTTATGGAAGATGAAGAAGATAAGCAGGAAATACAAACGTTCCAACAAACACTAGGTATCAAACAAAAGGGCCAGTGTTACTACTACTACTACTATAATAATGATAATAATGTTAACATTTGTTTCTACATTAAACTTAACAAAGGATTTTTACGTAAAATATTTTATGTGATCTTCTCAATAATTCAATGAAAAGAATATTGTCATCCTAATTTCTAGAAGAAAAGATGGAGTCTCATGGAGGTTACACAGCTTATTAGAGATCATGCAGCCAGGAGGTCAGAACTTGACCTCAGGCTCTTATTTCCAGGTTCTATGCTTTTTCCATTGTGCTACTGAAAGACGTCAGTAATTACTTTCTTAAACATAATTTCACCTTTTATTTTAGATTCAGGGGATACATATATAGGTTTGTTACATCAGTATATTGTGTGACACTGATGTTTGAGGTAGGAATGATTTCTTCACCCAGGTAGTGAGCATAGTACCCAGTGGCAATTTTTCAGTCATTTCCCCGCAGTAGTTCCCAGTATCTATTGTTACCCTGTGTTCATGTATGCTCAATGCTTAACTCCCACTTAAAAGTGAAAATATGTGGTATTTGATTTTCCGTTCCTGCCTTAGTTCACTTAGGATAAGGACCTCTAGCTATATATATGTTGCTGCAAAGGAAATTATTTAATTATTTTTTATGGCTGCATAATATTCCATGATACATGTGAACCATATTTTCTTTATCCAAACCACGATGGGCATCTAGGTTGATTCCATGTCTTTGCTATTGTGAACAGTGCTATAGTGAACATATAAATGCATGTGTCTTTTTGGTAGAGTAATTTATTTTCCTTTGGGCATATACCCAGTCATGGGATTGCTGGATCAAATAGTAGTTCTAAGTTATTTGAGACATCTCCAGAATATTTTCCACAATGGCTGAACTAATTTACAATCCCACTAGCAGTGTGTAAGCATTCCCTTTTTTCCACAGCCTCACCAGTATCTGTTAATTTTTTACTTAATAATAGTCATTCTGGTAAGTGTGAGGTGATATCTCATTGTGATTTCGAATAATCATTTTTAAACAACTTACTACATTTGAAAAATTTTATTGTAATGTGTTACAATTAATGTACTGTTAATGAATTGTGAATGAATGAGTGAATTACCAGATAGAGAAAGGAAAAGGAAAGGGAGAGGGAGGGAGGGAGGAAGGAAGGGAAGGAAGGGAAAAGAAAGAAAGAAAGAAAAGCTATATATGTACTATATGTGACAGAACCAGATGCCATCCCCCACCCCCCCAGAAAAAAAGAGAAAGAGAGAAGGAGGGAGGGAGGAAGAGAGAAAGAAAGAAAGAGAGAGAGACAAAAAAGAAAAGAAAAGAAAGAAAAAAACGAATGAACAAGACAAGACTATATACTTACTATGGGTAAATTGTGGTAGGGGGTGGCATCCAGTTCTGTCACCGCCCCCCCATAGTAAGTATATAATCTGTCTGTCTGTCTGTCTTTCTTTCTCTCTTTCTTTTCTTTTTATTGTTTTAATTTTGTGGCGGGGGAAATGACATCTAGCTCTATCACCCATAGTAAGTATATAGTCTTCCTTTCTTTCTTTGGTCTATCTGCTAATTCACTCATTCACTCAAAATTCTAAGTCCCATAGTATAAGTATACTAAAATAACAGTATATAATATGAAGAAAACCTGAAGCAATTTCCTAAGAGACTGATTCCTAACTCAGCTGAATATGGACTTACAAAGGGATTTCAAGCAAAGACCTAAAGAGGTTCCTACCCACAAGGTAACCTGTCTCTGAGACTCTCATAGACGTCAGTGTTAACATAGTAATGGACCATCTGAAAACGAAGGGAATAATGCAGAAGAAAAATGATAGGCAAAGAGAATGGGTATAGAGAGGCAAACTGCTATGCCTCCATCCTTTTCCAGAAAAAAATAAATAAATAAAGATGGGTCTGACCTCACGCTGGCTAGATGCCTTCTCCTTAGAGATTCTATGTATTCTCTTTATTTAAGCCCCTACTAAATTAAAAGTCTTTTAATTTGTTTTTCCAAACACTTCAGTATGCAGAAGTAGAACAGAAAAGGGGATATCCCACTCTGAATGACTAAGCTGACAGTTTGCTGTACATTGGTCTCCCTTCCTGGTGTCTGAGTATCACTGAGTCTGACCATTTCATGGTGGTCCCATAATGTCCAGACGGGCTGAGAACCAGCTACCTGAATCATAGAGATTCAACCTAGATGCTGTCTTCCCAAGGAAGTTTTAGCAGCAACAAGCAAACTCTCCTATATCACCTCCCCCGCTAGATGCCACTGGCACTGAATAACATTAACGGTAAATATCACCATCAATAGGGTAGGGGGAAATGCTGAATATTAGAAATTCATTGCACATAATTGAAAGTGAGGCTTGGTTCTCTTTGATTCAGCAAAGTGATTCCCAATGACCTAACTGGAATTCAAGTCTTTAATTCTCTTATCCAGTGTCTCTCAATATCTCACCCCATTTTAACTGTCCCTTATTATTTCACCTAGCTGCCTCTGGTACCTTGCTTTGGCAGGTAGGTGAAATAATAAGGGTCCCTCTCTTCAAAGACTCCTCTTATCTTTGCTCATTCTAGTCATTCCAGAAAGGATTTTTGGAGGCTTTTATTCTGGAAAATTTTAATCATATATAGAAGTAGAGAAAATAGTACAATTAATTCTCATATACTCAGTGCTTAGGTTAACAACTCTTAGCCAATCTGAAAAGGGATTTTTCTCCTCCTCTTTGCTTAAATTCATTAAGTCTACCTCAAATCCTCTGTCTGTAATGAAATTTCTTTTTCATTACTGCAGCCCAAACTTGCTCTGTTACGTTCCTGACCTTGCATGGGACAATAGTCCTGCTTCATGTTTTGTTATCTGATAATGTTCTTTCTGTTACAAGACTATAGTGTAAGCTCTCTAGGTACCCAGGGAAGCCCCATGCATATTTTGTGTGTAGAACCACATGTAATATGAGTTTTGCAATAGGTAATCTATATAACTAAGCCTTATGAGCTACACCATCACTACCTGGCAAAGACATAGTATCCAAAAGAGTAAATAATATTAGTATATTTGTACCATAAAGTATCTGCATCTATTTAAAGGTCAGTAACTCTTCCTTCAGCTTCCAACACTCCCCCCCAAAAAAGCCAGTAACAAGTTCTTATTGTTCTAATGATTAACTGCATAATTAACAACTCATATAGCAGTAATGGGAGTGAAAATATGTAAAATTCTTTTCCAAGTATAAATAATATTATGTTTTATATTTCAAAAGTTGTCCTTTGGGTATGAAGTCACCTAAAATTATAGAACTGACAAAGATGAATTTATGCCACATAAGTGTAAATTCTCTCTTCTTTAGTATGAGATTAGCATTCGGATAGTTCAACTTACATTGACTAATGATTATAGAAATTATGAAAATGAAACAATTTAATTTTCCTGGGTACGTTATGTGCTCTGGAAATAATGGCAGTGATGGCTTAAAATGTTTAAACCTGAACTGGATATATGCGTCTTTATGTTCACTTGACTATTTTAAAAAGGATAGAAAACGCTGATAAAAGTATTCAAAACTTTCTCATTTACAAGTTACTTGGCACTGGCTTTCAGTATGCCAACACTGCATAAACATTAGTCTTCAAACCATAGCAGTGACTTTCAGGACTCAGAAATGAATTAATAATTCAGGGTAGAAATGCCCGTTGGGAACATGTGTCAAATGGTAGCCCACTCATTCCACTTTCCAGAACTTCCAATATTTAGAGCATCATTTAGTATTTCGGCAAAAGGAGAATACGGTCATTTGGTTCTGAAATTAGTGCATAAAACCGTAATTTTATGTCCTGGGGATCTTCTGCATCATAGCATTTAACTAATAAGCTTCATTAATATTTGGCAGTATGTCTTTTATTTAAATGACTTGATGACAGTTTCAAAGGCAAGAACACTCTAGATAGCACTTTCTTTTATGTGCATAGTTGGAATGTGGACAAGAAACCAGTTTCAACTAGTGAAGCAATGGCCAAGTTAAAATGGATTTAAATTGACGGAACAATAACGTATTAAAGTGCTGTTATTTTAGATGCCACCCTCTAGGAAAAGTATATCATATAACCCATTTTATACCATCTGACATGCTTTGCTTGAGTTCATCGCTCACATTACTGATGATTAGAGGGAGAGAAGAGCTTGGATGAGGAAATAAAAGAAAATCCAACTTAGATTTGCTTGTCCTTAAAAAGACCTGCTAATTAGCCTTTCAATTAACTAAAAAGAAGCCTTTCAAGTTTTTGATAACAATGAAGTAAAACTACATTATCACATCCACTTCAGCGCAGTTCAACAAACACAGGTGGTCTCCTCTTTGTTACCACATCAGCCACTTGCAATGGGTATTTTCATACTTTCAAGTTGTCCAAAATGTGAATTTTTTTCTGCCTAATTAAAACAAATGTGAGTTCTCTGAAAGGCCAAGTTATTTATGGTGAAAGATATTTAGCAAAAGTTATGCCACATTATTTGTTACCGGCCATTTGTTACCAGTATTGGTTTCTCCTTGATATTACATTGATTTGTAAATGACTAGAAATGTATTGCAGATTTAAAACAGTGTTTTAAACTAAAGCTCCTAATTGTCTTAGTTTTGAAAAGACTATATTGCCAATCAAGTATGCTTAAAGATAGAGAAAAATCTATGGCTGAATTGGAAAGAAAAGGAACAAGTTCTTCTTTCATGTATACAGTTCCATGGAGAATGCAAAGGGTGGTGCCCTTTTAGAGAATTTCCGAGTCCCCCTTGCAAAGGAGGCTGGAGCTCATGGTTTCATTGCTGGTTGGATAAGGGGTTTCAAAATTTAAGACAGTGACCAAATTCTAGGGATCCTGAGTTACTTTGCATACTACCATAGAACATAGTAGCAATTTTAATTGGATATGGTAAGTCATAAGGCAATTCACTGCCTTCAAGAGATAGTCATTTATTTCATTATTTACTGAGCACCTGGCACATATGATTAGGCACCATGCTACCCTGGCACACTACCCCAAGGAGTCAAATAGACATGCTCGCTGTCTCATGAAACTTTCTGTTCAATAACGACAATAGTACAAAGAGTTATCGCCGTACACAAGAGGCAGAAATGACATTTAGCTGAGAGCCAACCAAGTGAGGTTTCATTAAAGCAGTAGCTTTGGAGCGTCCTGAAGGGTTGGCTTTTTGAAAGACAGAGCTGCATTCCAGATGGAGAAAATAAGAGAAGAAAGGCAAAATACACGGAGCATGTTAAGGGCTTGTGAATAATGACGTTTGTCCATAGTGCATGACAATTCATTGAGTTCGCACCAGAAAAAGGCTCAGTTCTGAATTCTCAGGTTCAAGTGTTGTTGTTGTTGTTGTTTCAAAAGAAAGAAAAAAGACACTGCCCTTATGCAGCCAACATTCTGGTGTAAAGAGGTCAGCAATAAAAACCAAATCGATCTCTAATGGAATGGCAGGTGGTAGAAGTGCTACTCCATTCCACCCACTCTGCTCTCCTGGATGCTCTTAGAACCATCAAATATGACCTTGCTACAGGGATTTGCACTTCTTCCCTCCACCTGAAATACTTTTTAAGATATTCACGAGGCTCAGTTTCCTCACTCCTTAAGATCTCTGTTCAAATAGCCTCCTATCAGGGAAGTTTTCCTTATTAAAGTAGCAACCACTGTTCTTCTCCCAATACATCTTATCCCCCTTCCTGGCTCTGATTTCCACCATAGAAGCTACTAGCTTCCGGTCGGCTGTTTAATTTGCTCACTTATTGTTTGTTTCTCAAGTGGAAAGTAAGCACATGAAACAAAGGGATTTTTTTGCCTATTTTGTTTACTGCTATATTCTCAGCATCCCGACAATACCTAGGACATTCAGGAAATATTGGTGCCATGAAGAAATATGACAAAAACAAAGTAGGGTTAAGGTGATTAGGCAAGCATGTGTTGCTGTTTTCCAGGGAGACTTCGAAAGGTCTTTCCAAAGAGGTAACATCTGATGAAAATCTAAGTAAAAGGAAAGAGCAAGCCGTACAACTATCAGAGGAAAGAGCTTTCCAGGCAGAGAGAACAGGAGGGGGTAAGGGAGGAGCATCCTTGGCTGGAGTGGCAAGAGCTAAGGAGAGTGATAGATGATGTCAGAAAAACAGCATGAGCCCTGTTAAGGATCTGGCCTTTATTCTGAGTGAGCTGGAAGGCTGTGAAATTGTTGGATGCACTGCAGGAGAAAAGAAACAGACAGGAAGGAAGGCAGTAGTCCAAGTGCTTCAGGTTGGTATGACAGCAATGGAAGTCTAAGAGTCAGGATAGTTTTTGAAGGTAGAGTTGAGAAGATTTGCTAATGGAATAGATGCATGTGTTAAGAGGGAAATTTATAGTGGGAAAGTAAGAATTTAAGGCAGAACAACTGTATAATGAAGTTGCCATCAACTGAATTGGGGAAGACTATAAAAGAAATAGCTTGATGGGGAGTGCGGGAGTAGGAATTATGAGTTTGGGAGATGATAAAATTTTAAATACCTATTAGACATCTAGGTGAAGATAGTGAGTAGGCAGAGAGATTTTCAGTCTGAATTGTGAGAGAAAGGTCAAAGCTAGAAATATAAGTCTGGAACTCATCACTGTATAGATGGTATTTAAAATCATGGGAATAGATGAGATCACGAGGGGAATTATTGTTGATTAGAATAAACCCCTAACATTTGCATAGTGCTTCCCCATTTACCAATCACTTATATGGTGACTGGAAACTTGTGGGAGGTAAGTTTGAAAATCTAAGTTGGGCTGGAAAAAGGGAAGGTAAATGAAGATTAAAAGTAATAAGAGAGGATGCTGACTACACAGTGCTTTACAAATGATTAGATTTGGAAAATAAGGTTGTTAAACACAGTTTCAACTCTTTCATTTGGAACTGTAAAAATGTGGGGTGGGAGGGAGCATGCAGAAAGATGGTGATAACTATTATTTTGAGCATGGTAAGTTTCTGGTGCTTTAAAGATATCCAGATGATTCAGGAGGAGGAGCGAGCTTTTTGTTTGTTTTTTGAGGTGGAGTTTCGCTCTTGTTGCCCAGACTGGAGTGCAATGGTGCTAATCTTGGCTCACTGCAGCCTCTGCCTCCTGGCTTCAAGCAGTTCTCCTGTCTTAGCTTCCTGAGTAGCTGGGATTACAGGCACCCGCCACCATGCCCAGCTAATTTTTTATATTTTTAGTAGAGATGGGGTTTCACCATGTTGGCCAGCCTGGTCTCAAACTCTTGGCCTCAAATGATCCACCCACCTTGGCATCTGAAAGTGCTGGGATCACAGGAGTGAATCACCATGCGCGACTGGAGGGAGCTCTTTAGCAAGCAACCCCTGATCATTCTTCCAAACTCAGTTCAGATATCACTTCTTCCAAATCTTTCCCTTCCCTGCCTCCTGGTCTGAGTTAGGGTTGTTTCTATTTTTCCATAGTTTCTATCACATACTTAGGATTGTCTCTTTATCTGTTTATATCCCATTTGGTTCCAGAAGAAACTTAGACACTGAGTGCTTTAAAGAAAGGGGCTTTTGCCTTTCATGTCTCGGGCTTCAGCACCATGGGCAGTGCCTGAAATGTATTAGGTACTCAATAAATGGGAGGAGGTGGATGGATGGCAGCAATGAGATCCCAGCTGAAGCTGTTTATATTCCTCGTACTAATGCAAACTAAGTGGTTTCGTGGAACACGGAAGCAGAATAGAGAGAGGAGAGAGTGAGATTAAAGGTCATATTTCAACTACAGCTTGATCTCAGATGGAACCTGTTCTGTATAAAATATGTTTCAGGTCACCTGGACACCAGATTGAGATAAAAAATTGAAATATTCACCACACTAAAAGACCTGGTGACCACGTTATATTCCTTAGGTGTTTGGGGATGAAATTAAGCATTAAAAACTGCTCTTTGATTTCTTTTTTCTTTATTATAAAGATGTGGCCAAGGCATTTATATGAAACTTTTCCATAGTCCACCGAGTTTGACATATGACTGTGAAAGGAATGTGAAATGGTACAAATAGGAAGAAATAGCTGAGTCAGCTTAAATAATTCAATAAATATTTATTGAGCATCTACTTTGTGTCAGACACTATTTGATGGTATAAATATCATAATGATCAAAATATAAATGTTTTCTCTGATGGGGCTTACAGTCTAGTAAATGTTAATGGTAATAGTCACTAACATTTAGCTAACACTCACTATGTGCCAGACACTGTGCCCAGGGCTCTATGTGCAGTAGATCATTTAGCCCTCATGATAACCCTTTGAATAGGCATGCTGTTCATACCCTCATTTTATAGATTGGGATGCTGAGGAACAAGAGGTATGAATAACTTGCTCAAAGTCACTCAGCCTGAAGACGATTCAACCAGGATTGGAATTCATGTAGTCTGGCTCTAGAACCCCTGATTGTAAGCACATACTCTGTATGTATAAGCATAGAATAAAAATGTGTTGCAATTTTTGAATGCAGTATAAAGCTGCTGAGATTGGTATTGGATCCAAATGCCAGGAAACTAGCATAAGACTTCAGAGGACAAAATAAAAGAAAAAAGTTTCCAGAATATCAGCCAAATATGAGAATGAATAAGAAACAAGAAGACAAACAAAAACCAAACTGACGTGTGAAGGATATGTTTCATGTTAAGCATTTCAAATTACGTCTGGGGCAGAAATTCCCTGCATTCCAAAGGGAAAGCATTAGGGAAATCATTGTGCATTTTAAGTCTTTAAGTGGTTCTTGTGTTGCCTGAGTCTTGTAGGGCCAGTTCCACCAAATACGTTGATGGATTCACAGCACGTTGCTCCTCTGGGAACATGTTTGTACTGTGAGTGTCTTAAGAGCATTTGTGTCAGAGACATTTCGTTGGGAATGTGACTGTGATATGAAAGCGTTTCTTCCTGAAATTTACTGATCTTTCTTGAAAGCTTTCTATCTCTTGGATTAGCTTTTGATCTGACTCCTGGTCACTAGCTCCAGATTTTTCTCATGTAGTGCTTTTATGTCTGGCATCTTAAAGCTGTAGAAGCCAAAATCATTGCATAGTCTAGGGATGTTTTTTTCTAAATTAGCACCCACAGAAGTATGACATGGTCGTTAAATGCTTAGTCCCTGGAATCACAGTGATCTGGGTTTGACCCTTAGTTACGTCATTCACTGTGTAATATATTGCACCTCAGTTTCTTCATCTTTAAAATGAATTTAACCTTAATTACCACCTTACAGGGTTATTGTGATAATACATACAAATTACTTAGTACAGTGCCAGATTCAATATGTTTTGGCTACCATCATCACCATCACCATCATCTTTGATCATTTGTAATAAGCATACCTCCCAAATGAGATCATGTGAAAACCTATTCAGAAAACAGGAAGTCAAATTTTGTTACTCCTTTCCAAGGAACTTTAGGTATGATTTTAGTAAAGAAAACCTGCAAATAAATAGTAAAATAGAATGTTTGTAATGTAGTAGCACTCAGATTTATAATATTTCCATGTAAAATATTTCTGCTATGTTCCCTGGGGAATAAGTTCTTTCCTTGACAACAAATCACAGCCCATTAGGCACCATATTTTTAATTTGGAAAGGATAGAAATTAACTTATGCATATCAACTTTCCTCCCCATTTTGGGTGTCTTTAATTGGTAGAGTATTGATTTCTACCTGTGAATGAGTTTTACATTTATTACCTAGTGCTATCTTGGGCTATTGAGATGTCCACTAAGCTCCCATTTTACTTACATAAAAATGTATAGAAAAATGCAACCTGAAATTTCAAATTGTTTATGGTGGTGCTTTCAGCCTTCTTTCAATCAGACATCCTAAACTTTTTCAGCCATGATTGTCTTTGGCAGTCTAATGAAGCCTGTTGCCTCTTCTCAGCATAATGCTTTTAAATGCATGAAATCAGAGGATTACATAGAAAAACAATTATACTGATATTAACCAAATATTTTTAAAACACAAGTTTGTGATGTAGTAACATTTTTTAATTCTTCATTAAATTATTAAATACTAAGACCCAGCAGCAAGTGTAATAGCTGTTGTAATATGGTAATTAACATAAAAGTTATTTTGAGATATCTGCAAGAGCTATAATATAAAAATACCTGTGATTTCTGTGGATAACAAAGTTACAGGTTCTGCTTATACTACTGTTGTTAGTGGCAAATATTTACAACTGAAGGAGATGCTTCAATTATAAATTTTAGAAGACGGTATATTTTTGTTAGAATTAACTGAAAAGCAAGATGTAATTTTCTCATCCAAGTTCACAAACCCCTTGAATTTTATCCAGAACCCCAGATAAAGATCCCATGATGAAAAAGAAAAATTTTACTCATGCTGTGATTAATATGCTCAAATGCAAAGTTTCTATACTTTTTTTTGATTGATTGCTGTTGTTTTCATATACATCTTAATTGTATTAATTTTTGCCATTTTAAATACAATACCCACATGATAGGAAAAGAAGAAAACAAAAGGAGTAAGAAGAGTCCGACACACACTGGGGTCTGTTGGAGGGCGAGGGTTAGGAGGAGGGAAGAGGATTAGGAAGAATAGCTAGTGCATACTGGGCTTAATACCTGGGTGATGGGATGATCTATGTAGTAAACCACCTTGGCACACATTTACCTATGTAATAAATGTGCACATCCTGCACATGTACCTATGAACTTACAATGAAAGTTGGAAATAAAAAAATAAAAAAAAAATAAAAAAAACAGAACAGTGGCTAACCCAAAAAAAAAAAAAAAAAAGGAATTGCCCCTATGCCCCTATATAACACACCCACTGGCATATTCCCTGTAGCATTTTTCTGTACTTCTTTTGAATTATTTTGTAATTGCCATAATTGTACTGTGCATGTAATTTTGTACCCACTTTGAACTAAACATTGTATCATAAGCATTTTTCATGTAGTCCTATAATGTTTACGGCCATTAAAAGTTTTAATGATTATAGGGTATTTTCTATCTCACTTGGCCATACCCTTCCTACTAGATAGCAACATTGTTACTGCGATGAGTAGCATATTTCATGTAATGAACACTGCTTAAATTTTCTATCTGTGACAAATTTGAAATATGACTCATTCTTCAAGTAAGAAACTAGTAAAAAATAGTTTTAAGATGTGTTAGGGTTCAGAATTTTCCACACGTTATTTTACTTTGATCTTCTCAATAAACCTTTTTGAAAAGTAACTTTGTATTTTAAAACAGTTTTAGCAAGGTATAGCAGCTCACGCCTGTAATCCGAACACTTTAGGAGGCCAAGATGGGTGGATCACCTGAGGTCAAGACCAGCCTGACCAACACGGAGAAACTCCGTCTCTATTAAAAGTATAAAAATTAGCTGGACATGGCGGCATGTACCTGTAGTCCCAGCTACTCAGGAGGCTGAGACAGGAGAATCACTTGAACCTGGGAGGTGGAGGTTGCAGTGAGCCAAGGTCACACCACTGCACTCTAGCCTGGGTGACAGAGTGAGATTGTCTCAAAAAAACAAACATACACACAAAAAATTTTAGATTCATAGAAAAATGGTGAAGGCAGTACAGAGAGCTCCCATATATCCCACACTCAATTTCTCTTCTTGTTAACATCTTACATTCATACAGTACATTGTTACCTTTAAGGAACCAATGATATGGTATTAACTAATGTCTATACTTTTTATTCAGATTTCCTTAGTTTTTACGTAATGTTCTTTTTCTATTCCGGGATCCCATCTAGGATACCACATTGCATTTAGTTTTCATGTCTCAGATTCCTCATGGCCATGACAGTTTTTTAGACTTTTCTTGCTTTTCATGATCTTGACAATTTTCATGAGTACTGTTCAGGAATTTTGTAGAGTGCTCCCCAATTTGAGATTTGTCGGATGTTTTGCTCATGATTATACTGGGACTATTGAATTTTGTGAGGAAGACCACAGATGTAGAATGCCATTCTCACCACATCATATGGAAAGTATGTGCTATCAACATGACATTCCTTGTTAACGTTAATCTTTATCACCTGGCTAGCACAGACAGTATCTGTCAGGTTTATCTACCATAAAGTTGTCTTTGACTTCCCTTTGCCATTGGTACTCTTTGGAAGGAAGTCATTTGTGCAGCCCACAGTTTCACAGCAGAAAATTATGCTCCACCACCTTACACAACTACATAAATTATTTCTAATTCTTCTGCACCAAAGATTTGCTGTAAGCCTCCTTTAATGGTTGAGAAAACAAAGGCTTGGAGAGATTAAGGAAGTAGCCGTAGTTTCATAGTGTTCTATGCTTTTCACTGTAGTGACCTATAGCACACTACCTCTCCTCCACTGCCTTGTATAAAAAAGCGCTCCTTGCTTAAACAGACCTGACTGTGCTTTGCCAGGTGAGCCCTTCCCACACTGACTGTGCTGTTCAAGGTTGTTTGGCATCAACTCCTGTATTGGCCCATTCCAAACCTAGCTATTCATTCAGCAGATAGCATGTATTTATTTGCAAGCATAAGGTTCCCTCTGGTGCTTAAGCAAGCATTTCCAAAACCACTAGAAGTTACTTAATTTTGAAGAAGGATGCTGCAGAGAAAACAGACTGAACTAATTCCTGCTTTAATAAATGCTTCTATATTCTGCTTATATCAGTTTATTCATTGAAAAAAAATCTACATATGCCAAACAATATTCTAGGTACAAGGCATACCATAGTAAATGAAGTCCCTACTTCCTAGAATATTTTAGTGGGAGAGAGAGAATGTTAATGAATAAGACCCTCCTGGTTATTAGGTCAGTCAGAAGTGCGATGAAGAAAAAGCAGAATACGTGAATAGAATATTCAAGAAAGGTCTATGAGGGCAGGGCATTTGATCAGAAACGTAAACGGCATTAGGCAAGGGCACACCAGGCAGATGCAAAGGAAACTCCAGAGGCCTCAGGATATGCTTTGCTGGGTCTGATAGCAACAGGCTGGTTAAGAGACATGAATTAGGGTGTGAAATTAGAGAGATGGTTGCCTCTGCTTACGTAGGACCTCATAGACCACAGTAAGGCTTCTTCTGGCTTTCATCCTAAATATGAGGAGTAATCATTTAGCAGAGTAATAAAATAGTAAAATTTGGATTTTTAAAACATTACTCTGGTTTTTTAATACTCTGATTGAAAATGGACTCGCAGGGGCAAGAGTAGAAGCAGGACGACCAGTTAGGAGGCTACTAGGGTAGCCAAAGAAAGAGAGAGTTATAGCTGAAACTAGGGTTAATAGCAATGGCAATGGTGAAACGTAAACAGAGTAAATATATATTTTGGAGGTAGCCGTGACAGGATTGCCTGGTGGATTTTTTGAATTCTTGGAGTAATAAGAGGGAGAAATCAAAGACAGCTTCAAAGTTTTTGTCCTGAATAATGGTACCAATTTCTGAGATAGTGAAGACTCAGAAGCAGTTTTATACACTTTCAGTTTGAGATGACTATGGCTGTTCTAGTATTGAGTAGTTGAGGCTGAAGTTTACAGGAGACATTGTGCCTGGAAATACAGATTTAGGGGAGGGTTACTGACACATAGATGACATTGAAACCCATAGGATTGGATGAGATCATCTATGGACTAAGTACGAACAGAGAAGATAAAAGTTCCCAGAAACAAAGGGCACAGAACAAGGGGCTAGCAATTGCTAGTGTAGTTGCTCACACGGGACAGTCATTGTGATAGAAACTAGAAGAATTCCGTGTTCTGGAAACCAACAGAAGAAACTGCTTGAGAAAGATAGTGATCATATATGTGAGATGATGCTGAGGACATTGAGTAAGATTTCACAGCCTCCCCAGTCATGTGAGGTTCTTTTAAATTGGACAGAGGCTTAGAGGCTGTGTTACCTTCAGTGGATGAGCATTCAGATGCACAGATTTACAGTTTATTCTCTTGTTTGTCTAAGAGAAAAGTAGAGGCACAGAGATGGATTTATTTACATAGTCAATCTTGCGGTTATATCCAAAGTAGACCACAACATATAGATGCAAGGTAGAAGCAGCTGAAAAGAAAATACGTAAAGCCACGTTGGTCAACGTGATCTTTCAGGGACTCACTTTCTCTAAGCTAGCAGCATGGATACCACCCCTGAACTATTATTATGTTATCACAAAATCACAGTTATCCCTATGTAACTATTAAAGGGACTGCACAAAAAACTAAAAGCCATAGACAGGTTAAACGAGACAGGTACAAAGATAAAGTAAAATAAGATTCATTATTTTGCCAATGTCAAATAACTTAGGTTCAACATAGATAAAATAATGGAGCCTTACCTTTAAAAATATGTTCTGTTCTGATGCATTAGAATAATTGAAAATAACAAATGCAGAAATATTATTCCAGGACCCTGTTTGTTATAGAGCAGCATTTGAAACAAAATATCCAGTTAGTTTCAATAACTAATGTACCAAAGAAAAAAAAAAGTTTTCTTAAATGCAATTCAGCCTTACAAGTGTGACCACCATAAAAATCAAAGACTGGTAGTTGCTTAATGATGAAATCACGTACTGTGCTCATCATCATACTTAGCATAGCACTGAGTACATAGCAAAGGCTCAGTACATACTTGGTTGGTTGATTGGCTGATAGATGGCAATGAGGCAAGACAGTGTATTACAAATAAGTTTAAAGGAGAGAGAGTCTATTTGCTAAGTGTTTCCAAACTTGTGCTAAGATCTGCCTTAGGCAGAAAACTTTTTCAAATGTTAAGTTTATTTATCCAACAAACATTATAGGTCCCCTACAGTGCTAGACTCTGATACAAAAATAAAAAAGAAACAGAAGAGAATTAAGACCTTTAGAGTGCCCGAGTATTAAAAAGGTAACAGCTTCGATATGGAAATCAAAACAGAAATTATGCTAAATAATGCAACTAGGATGAGAACACCTAACAAAGTTCTTGTTTTCCCTTTTATGACTATTTTAATACTGTCTTTTTTGGAATATACTAAAAATCAGATTATTTCTCCTAAAATTTTATGTCCAATGTGCCATTCTTAGCCTCTTGGTTAATTCAACAGTAATGGCACAGTATCCTTCTCGCTGGAAGTTCACAGTCTAATCGGAAAAAAGAGTGCCAAAAAACTAAAATATAATGTGAAAAAATATTATATTGAAATATTTGCAAAGGACTAATAAAACATAAAGAAAATGGCAAGTATTTCCTGGAGATTTAAAACAAGGAAGCCGAGGAAAGAGACAGCATTCAGAAAAAAAAAGGTAAATAATGTCAAATAGAACTTGAACAGTACATAATTACTTTAATTTTGAATTACTGTTACTATTGTTTACATTGAGTTTTTATGGAAAAATACAAATAACTAATTACATTTAGAATGAGGTATGACTTTATTATTTAAATATTTTTCATGTAGCCTCTTATTACATTGTCATGTTAAATTTATGTATTAAATCTGCCTGTCTCCTGGTAGAAGAATTCCATTAAAATTATCCATCCCATGAAATGAGCAAAAGCACTGCTGGATTTTTAGGCCTGGAAATGTTTTCTCTTCTGCTTATTTAGTGTGTTCATGCATTTGAAGTAATATACTTACATTGAAAAGCCAGGCACTTGGATTTATTTTGCACATTTATTTTCGGGAAAGGAAGATGATGGTATTTATAGGCAATTTTTCTCTTGTCTAAATGATAACTTGGGTACCTTTAAGTCTAGAGCATATCCTGATAGAAAGATGTTTGAAACAACTAGACTCAAATCCCCAAATTGTGAAAACAGAATAGATAACTGATCTTTTTCCTACTGAATCTATTATAATTGTCAATGAGTAGTCATATTCACTGCTACTTAAAATAGATTAGCTTCTTATATAACAACATTCTCTGAAGAAAAAAAAGAAAAACACTTTTAAATGATTGCTATGAAACCAAGATTACTATTCTAGCCTAAAGAGTGATTACAGAAAGAAATTATACAGCTGTAGTTCACCTTCGTCTTCCTTATATTCTTAGAAAATATAATGATAAAAATAATTCAGGTGACTTTTGAGGACTACTTGAATTCAATAGCAGTCATTTATGCAGATTTCCTTTATGACTCAAGAATACAGATTTTTATAAGCTACTTCTTCCTATCTGTGTTTTAACCACACCCTTTCATGATGACAATCTAACATTCCCAACCTTGTGTCACAGAGATTGTCTGTTCCAGCTCCTTCATTCTTTCTTTGTCTACGTAATATGCTCCTCTTCCACTGGACCCAATATTCCCTACTATATCAGACAGTCCACCTTAAAAACACCTTAAATGTGTCCTGCTCCTGTCCACAACTTCTCTGCTTCCTGCATTCTCAGTCTGAGCTAGTAGTATGGTGATCTATCCATTTCCCAAGCTAGAACCATAACACTAGCTCTCAAAATTTCTCCTTCTCTCTTATCTCTGCATTTAATAAATCTCAACAATCCTTCTTCAGAAATCTTTCTCTCCTTTCTTAAGCCCTGCCATTGGATTAATTCAGGACCTCATTGTCTGTTACCTCAATCCATGCAATAGTCATTTTACATTCCAGTTGAACCCTAACTTTACCTCCAGAGTTATCTTTTAAAAAATGATTATACCACTCCCCTCATAGTGGGAATCATTCCCTCTGAAGATTATAAAGGATTATAAAAAAACAAACAAACAAACATAATTCCTTAGCCTGGAGTAAGATGTTTTCCACTATAAAGTCCCAGCTTACCATGCACAGCCTTATGTTGCAGTATTCCATCCAGCCACATTAACTCTCCCAGCTGTCCTTTCATCAGACTTGTCTATTTGGCTATAAATTTACAAGCTCTGATGTCAAGACATCTGCCTGGTCTTTATCTGAAACTGTTCATGTTAATCAATTTCATATTTAAGCCCACCACCAAGTTCTGATTTTATTTCTCTCTGAGACCATGAAGTCTTCCTTTTCTTCTTCCGAACCAATGCTTGGGGCTGCCTCTCCAGCTTTGAGCTGCAGCTTCTTTCTCTTTGACCACTGTAGTATACAGCTTTCCAGTACTTTCTTCAGACACACCCCCCACGGCCCCTCATCTCAGCAGACTCTCCTGATCGTCATGATCCCCAGGTTTATCATAATCCTGCAAGTAAAACCCAGACTGTGCCTTGCCTTTGCAAGAGGTACAAGGATACCTCTTGCTGGAATTTCTTTCCCTCCCCTTTAACTTGCCAATTCCTACCCAAAACAAAGGTCACATATCAATTCCTCGATGAAACCTTCATTGAATCCCCTAAATAGTAATTCACTATATCCCTTTTCTGGGTTCCCAAAATATTTTATATATTTTGTATAACAGCTACTCCTTTGTATTGTAAAATATTCAGCTCCCACAGTAGATGATGAGCTTCTTACAGATAAGAAAAAGATGTTAATAAACTATGGATATTTATAATGGCTCTAAAATTCTCTTAAGAAGAAGACAAAATATGAGGGTAGAAAGAAGGAATAGAGAAAAGAAAGGGAGAAAGAAGAGAGAAAAAACATTTTAATATCAAAAGTAGCTTTCAAACTTTTTTTACCTTGACCTACAATAAGGAATACATTTCACACCATAAATTTACTGTACACACACACACACACACACAGTGGATATTAAAACACTTCAAAGAGTAATACTGCTTACCAATGCAGTACACTTTATTCTAATTTTTAACACTGCTTCTTGAGCTACTAAATTAATTTCTAGAGCATGATACATGAGGATTATTTAGGAATCTTTAAAATATATTTTCATGCCTGAGTTCCAGTCCCAGAGGTTATTATTTCAGTGACCTAGGATGGAACATGGACAAAGAAGTTCTTAAAAGCTGCTCTGATAGTTCTAATATGGCAACTCAGGTATGAACTGCAGGTCTAGAGCCTTGCTATTCACACTGTGATCCATGAACCAGCAGCACTGGTATCACATGAAAACTTGTCAAGATATCCAGAATCTTGGACCCCATGCAGATGGTCCTGGTCAGAAACCACACTGTAACTAGATCCCAGGTATCTCATAAGCTCATTCAACTTTAAGAAGCACTACTGAGCTTACAGCACAGAGAGGCAGTTAAAGGTAATGGTTTGGAGTGCAAACTCTGGTGACTGTCGCAAGTTACTAACCTCTCAGGCTTTAGTTTTCCCATCTCCCAAACTAGCACATTAACAGTCTTATGACCACAGGATTCCTGTGAGAGTTCCATCAGATGATTTGCATTAAGGGTTTCCAACAATGCCTGGCACCTAGCCTCGCACATAACAAGGATAAAATAAGCATCATCTATTTTTATTATCCCCAGCACCAGCAAAATGACAAATAGGCATTCAAAAAATTGTTTTGTTCGTTTATTGGAGACTCAGAGAAGTAAAATAATTCACCGAAATTATGTAATCAGTTTACTAAAAATCTAAGAATACAAAGGAGTTCTAAAAATAGATTAAGATTTTTTGCAGATGCATAACCCAGACTGTCTGCCCTGCTACTAACAGTTTCTCATTTGGGAGGTTTTGGTAGTTGTTGGAGTGCAAGTTCTGGTAAGCGTCTGCATGTGTGAATCCATGTACTAGCAACAGTGGTTTCAGTGCGTTCATTTTGCCCTGGCTCATAAAAGCTGTCTTCTAAGTTGTCAAAGTTACTCACAGGCTATTAAACCATTCCCAGTGTCCATGACCAGTTGACCAGCCCTTATTCGTCCTTCAGCTGCTGCCCACGTTAATCCTGATTTAAACTGTATAGTGTGCTTTTAAAAATTGTAAACCATTTTAATTTTAGCGTGTATTTTCTGTACTTATTTCTGGAATGAAATTCAAAATGTGATTTTGCCCAGAGAAATTCCTGGTCATTAGTTCAAGCATAACAGTTTTTTGGGGGAGGGAGGAAATTCTCCTACCATATAATCAGGGTCCCTTGGTTAATGGACACACTAGTGTCCCTTGATTAATGGATACAGTAGTGCCCGATTCTGCTCCCATTTGGATGACAGGCAGCCAAGCTTCTCCATTGAGGACAAAACCACACCTGGAGTCAAATTAAAATTCATTTTCTGAGCTGGTGATCTACCTTAGAGCTCAATGAACTATATTATTCCCTTTTGCCTGAAAAATGCTGAATCCACTAGGGAAAGAATACATAATGGGAACGCACCACTTCAAAAGTTCAGATAGATACTGATAAATATGTTGCATTGACTTCTGGCCAAATCAGAGTGATCAGTTTCTTCAGATCAGAAAAGAAGGTTCTTAAAAAAAAAAAAAAAAAAAAAAAAAAAAAAAAAGCTCTCTTTCCTCAACCCACTTAATTAGGGTGGGTGGAGCAGAGAGGAGTGGACATGTGATAAAAGTATATTTGTCAAAAGTCCTCAGGAACAGCTGAGATTGGATAGCAACATAAGAATTAAACTACATAGTTCTCTACATATTTTAAAACAGAATTGGCTATTTTTCATATTGAAAAGGTCAAAAAAGAACTAGAAACTGGTTCTCAAAGCATCAGTCGGCAAGAGTCCAGGCTGAACATTAGGCTTAAAACTGCAGCAACCAGGTGAATGATATCCTAAATTCAGTGACCCTCAGGGTATCTTAGCTGCAGCTAGGAAAGAAAGGAGAAGTCAGGTGGGAGCTGATGAAACCAAATTGATAGGCCTGAGCCAGCACTAAGGAGTCTAACCCATGTTCTCATGTGCAGACCCCTTTGAGTGGGGAGACAGTCAATCATGGGATATGTGTGTGTTGCTCCATCCCGAGCTTTCCCTCCTATTGAGGCTACAGTTGCAGTTTAAGTGAGCACAGAAAAAAAGTCAATGAAAATTCTTGCTTTATCATCTTCAATAGCAGGATCTATCATTAACTAAAGAGGCAGTGCTTAACTACTATCAATAGGGAGATTGAAAACTGAAGATCGTAAAAGATTTGCCTCACACAGGACCCTTGCAGGCATCCTCAAATCCCGTGGCAATCCTAAGCACTAGCTGAAACATGGCAAGTTTACAAGCTTCAGGTTGACCTCTGGGGAAGCTCAGAATTTAAGCTGGAAATAGAATGGCCTTTGAGACAGGGCAAGTAAGCAGTGCTCGGCATAGTCTGGAGGATTTGGAAGAGCTCCTGATGCTGCAGGATCAGGTGGCACTCATGGCTTGGGGAAGCTATCTCCTTTGGGGAAAGCTATCTCCTTTAAAATCACAGCTAGACAAGTGATTTCCTAGATAAGTCATAAATTAAGAAGTCATAAATATTAAGCCAAAATGCATCTTTTATGATGACTTGACTGCTGTATATGTTAAAAATGAGCTATCAGTTTCCTAGATAAGGAAATCACTTGTCTAGCTAAACTGAGGCCCATAACCCTATGATCAATCCACAGATACCTCCTTCACAAAGACAAACTGTGGCGGGCATGGAAGGGGTGGTTGTTAATGGTGGATACCAAATTTGTATCTAATTTAGAGGTAAAGTCAGAAAAGGACAGAAAAGAGCCACTGAACTCTAACTTTCTCAGCTTACAATATATTGTTTTTAAGAGGCTTGCAAAACACAAGCCTTCCTCTTTCAGTATTCCTGACAGTTGGTCATCTCACCGCAGCTCAGTTATAATAAGGAAGTGAAGGATGAAGGCAAATTGGTATTTATTGAGTGTTCATTATGTGTCAGCACATACAATCTTGTTTAATCCTCCCGAGAGTCTCGTGACATGTAAGTATTACCCCCTCATTTTATCAGGTTAGGAAGATTAGATTGAGATGTTAAGTATGTTCCAAGGAACTCAGGAATAAGTGGTGGAGCCAGGTAGGTGGAACCAGAAAGCCTTTACATGCAGAATGTGGGCAGTCAGGGACTGCAACAATGATAGCACTGGAGTTTGTTAGAAATAGGGAATATCAAGTCCCTCCCCAGACCATCTGCATCAGGAATTGCCTTTTAACTTGATCTTCAGGTGATGGGTATACCCCTGTCTCACACACACACACACACACACACACAAAGAAAGCACAGCTCTAAAGTTTGTTTTCCCATCATTTCACTCTATGAGAGGGGGGTTATCCCTTCACAGCAGAGTCATAATCATTAAATATTCTTTATTTAATTGAAACAAAATCTTCTTCCTCATAACCTTTACCTGCTATCCTTCAAAGAATCACCAGGTATCATTTTTTTTTTTCTTTTCCTTTTATTTTTCTAATCTAAGCTCAACTCTTAATCCATTAAATTTCCTCTTACTTCAGCCTAAATCTGCAGTCTGAGATCCCTTTGAATCCTGATGCATTCCTCTAACACTTATAATCTATATATTTAATAGGCATACTTTGTTGGTATTCATTCATGATATGTTGATATTTTTAAAGACTTTAAAATACATACTGATACGGTTTGGTCCCCACCCAAAATCTCATCTTGAATTGTAATCCCAATAATCCCATGTCTAGGGAGAGACCAGGTGGAGGTGATTGAATCAGGGGGGTAGTTTCTCCATGCTGTTCTAGTGATAGTGAGTTCTCACAAGATCTGATGGTTTCATAAGGGGCTCTTCTCCCCTTCACTCAGTACTTGTCCTTCCTGCCACCTTGTGAAGACGGTGCCTTGCTTCCTCATATCCTTCCACAGTGATTGATCATAAGTTTACTAAGGCCTCTCCAGCCATGCTGAACTGTCAATTAAACCTCTTTGCTTTAGAAATTACCCAGTTTCAGGCAGTTCTTTATAGCAGTATGAAAATGGACTAACACACAGACATATTCTCTCATTCTAAATACAGTCAAAAATAGAGTCTGGTGGCCTGGTGATACTAATTCATTTGTCAACTGTTGTTGATTCTGTATTCAGAAAGCCACACATTATCCCAGGGTATTTTCCAGGTGCTATTTCACCAACTTATCTCCATCAAGAGTCTTATGTAGTATCTTGCTAAACTCAAAATACTCTATGGAACTATCGTAATAACCTTGTTTCATGGAAAAAATAAGGTTAACTAATGATTAATTTTTAATCAACCTATTATGGCCTCTAGTATTTATCCTTTCTTTTCAAAGTGCTCATGAATAATTTTTCTAATATTCTGTTCTAAAAGAGTACCAAGTCTTACCTGTTTGTGGTTTTTAGAAACATGTTTATCCTCTTTAAAAAAGAGAAAGAAAATCTGCCTGGCTTTCATGTTCTGTATTCCTCCCATTCACTCTCATTTCTCATAGAATTTTCACTGTGAGTTCTTTCAAGAGAATAAACTGAATGCTTGGAATAAAATAAGATGTTTCTATTACCATTGAATTGCCTTTTGCAACAATCACTTCATCTATAAAACAGACAATAGAAAGGATATATGGGAAGGTATTATGTAAACTATAAAGCATATATTGATTTATACTGTTTAATACTATTGCAGGTGTTAAACCAACTTCAGATTTAAAAAGAAGCTTTGGAATATAATCAGTGTCCTGGAGACTTAAACTCATTTAGCAGTTGATGCTCTTTTAACTCGATTCTCCCTGTCCCGGTTCTGTTACCACTTAGAGTCCCTATTCCAAATTCTTTGCAAAGGCCTCTGAAATGATACTATTTCTCTTGCCAAGACTTTCTCTTAGACCAAAAATTAGCAAACTGTGACAAGTAGGCAAACCCAGCACACCACCTATTTTTGCAAATAATTTTATTGGAACAGCCAAGGTCATTTATTTACATATTGTCCCTAATGGTTTTGTGCTACAACAGCATAGTTGAAATGTTGCAACAAAGACCACGTAGCCCAGAAAGCCAAGAATATTTACTATCTTGTCTTTTCCAGGAAATGTTTGCTGACCCCTGCCTTAGACTATAAGTTTTAGAAAGACAGGACTTTGAGTATAAAATTTTCTGCATACAATTCCGAATCTAACTTTGTACTTAATTAGGTAATCAATTAATTAATTTTATGGTAATTTCATTAACAGGAGTTTATGGCCCAAATATAATTCTGAAATAAAATGGTGCAGAATGATTCGCTTGATTAATCTGGATTAACAAAGATACTTAGCTAGAAAACCCTGTTGATTTCAAGTCTTGTTGATTGCATGAGAGGTGGGAGGGTCACAATATTTCTATTTTCTGCATTAAGAAGTCACAAATATTAAGCCGAAATGCATCTTTTATGATGATTTGACTGCTGTATATGTTAAAAATGAGCTATCAGTTTCCATTATCCAACAAAGTAAATATCAGTGGAAATAATGTAGAAGTGTAGGCTGAATGCAATATATGACCTGGATTTCCTTTTATTCATTTTATTATTTTAATTTTTAGAGACCAGGTCTCACTATGTTGCCCAGGCTGGTCTTGAACTCCTGAGCTCCAGTGATTGTCCGCCTCAGCCTCCCACAGTTCTGGGATTATGGATTTCCTTTTAAAATAATTTTCCTAGTGCAATGTGTTCTCACAATATTGGAATATTCTAAAATTTAAGTACAGAGGAAAAGTTTTCTGAAAATAAGACTCTCAAGAGTCAAAGCTTGCAATCACTGTGTTTTCTGGGCCTTCTTCAATAAAGAATTTTGGATGAAGTACATGTTATTCTGTATGACAGTCTGTTAATTGTTTCCAAGAGAATCATAACAAGCTGTCCTTGAAAAGAATGGCTGGTGATAGAATTAGCTCTAGAGAATTAAGGTAGTATTTGCCAAGAAAGAAGGTCAGCCTGATGTTATGTCAAAGATGTCGTTTATTAACCTGCATAAGTAAATATACCTAATAAATTACAAAGTGCTTAGTGGCTGAGTTACTTGACCACTGTTTTTAAATTTTCTTATTAGCATTTCTTGTTTGTAAAAATGATTGTAAATTTTGTGCTTCTCTGAAACAGTATTTTAAATTCCCTGAAAGCAATATTCTCAAGATTTCATGGGAGAGAACAGCTAGGAAATTCTTTTTCAGAATTGTGATCTAGCTTGGGTACTTGGGTAACTAACAAAATACTGCATCACTCATCTATACTATAGAATACATGCCCATTCCTAAGTGGTTATTGCTGTATTTCATGGCATCTATAATTTGCCTAAAAAGCAATAAATCTGTTTAGCAAAGTAACCCAAAAGACCCCATTAAAAGTGATATTTTAAGTGTCGATGAGCATGTATTCTATTTATGTTAATAGCCCATAAATGGGGGAAATTGATGAAAAATATTACCTTTTCTGCATGTTAAAACTCAGGAGTAATTATTTTTCATTTTTCACTTAAAGATAAAGTGAAACACCTGGTTAGGTGTTTAACACAACATTAAATAAATTCCTCAGTGCCACAAGGTGATAAATGTGTAACATTTAACAGATGAGTAAATTAAAATTGTGTCCAAAAGAGCAAAAACAAGAAAAAATTAAATATGAATCTGCACACACAGTACATGATATGGTGTGTCACAACTTCCCTACAAAGCAAGAGACTCAGACATACCAGTTTATCCACTTAGAATAGCTTAACCCTTCCCTTTGGCAAATGTTTTTAGACTATGTGTCATTTAGATTGTTAGACATAAGCTGTATTTCCAACTGAGAGTTCTGATGCTACCATTTGAGTCAATAGGAGATACAATCTTAGAACTGAAGAAGTCTGATTAATCCAAAGAATCTGATCCCCGTTCAACTTACCTGTACCAAGTAAGAAAAGGCCTAAAAATCAACTACTAAAACCAGGTAGTGTAAAACCAGTTCAGGTACGTTAAAATCCCTCTCCCACATCCCCTATCACATATCCCCTGCCTTAATCTTCATTTTTCTTCAAGAAGTTTAAATAGATACACTGTATAGTTGCAGAAAGAGAAGGTCAAAACTTCTCTTTTCGGTGGTCTGAGCTTTGGTCTCTGTATCAGCTAGTGCTCTCCAGAGAAACAAAACAAGAGTCGGTATTGGGCTCACAGAAATCATAAAGACTGGCAAGTTCAAAATCTGAAGGGCAGGGAAGCAGGCTGGAAACTCTTAGACAGGAACTAATGGTTCAGTTTAATGTTTTGGGGATTTTTATTCTGAAATGGAGTCTCACTCTGTCTCCCAGTCTGGAGTGCAATGGCACTATCTTGGCTCACAGCAACCTCTTCCTCCCGGGTTAAAGCGATTCTCCTGCCTCAGCCTTCCGAGTAGCTGGGATTACAGGCACCCACCATTATGCCTGGTTAATTTTTGTATTTTTAGTAGAGACACGGTTTCACCATATTGGCCAGGCTGGTTTCAAACTCCTGACCTTGTGATCCTGCCTCAGCCTCCTGAAATGCTGGGATCACAGGCGTGAACCACCGTAACTGGCCAATTGATGGTTCAGTTTTGAGGTGAAATTCCGTCTTCCTCAGGGGAACCTCAATTTAATTCTTAAGGCCTTTCAACTGATTGGATGAGACCTAGCCAAAGTACCAAGTATCATCTCCTTTAAAGTCAGTTAATTGTAGATGTTAAGTATATTTACAAAATATATTTAGCAAGCAGCATCGAGATTAGTGTTTCACTGAGCAAATGGGACTATAGTGTAAGGCAGCTTGACAAGTAAAACTATCCATCACAGTCCTTATGAACAGAAAAATCTTCCACATCTATATTTGACTAGTACTATCTTCTTTAACTTGTTTTTCTTCAGAGAGCTTATAAAAACCATATCCAGATCTACAAAACACAAGGTGGGAGTTTAGGCAATTATCGAAATATTTAAATTATGAGTTTTTGCTTATCTGAACTCGTCACTCGGAACTTGGTCGCCTTCTATTTCCAAACCTGCTCTTGAGAGCCAGCAGTGGCATGAAATCAACAACTAATTAATGATACTCTGGATCAGGGCAGGGACACTGAAAACCCTTAGAATGCATGTTTGGTTGTTGCGATTTTTTCATAATTCCCAGTACTCCCCAGGATAAGCATCTTTTACCCTACTTTGCTAAGATACTGATTTGAGTTTCCTCGTAAATCAAGATGCTATTGCTCCTCCTACCCTTTTGTTTTCCCCTCTAGAGTCAGATAAAAATCTGAAGCCAAACTTTGAGCTAAACTTTCCAATTCACATACTCTGATCTTGGATCACATTCTCCTAACCCAATGTGTTAAGTCACTTTCCCACTTCCTCCTCTTATTCGCTCTTCTGTCTGCTTGCTCTGGTCAGTTACTTTTCTGTGCATTTTCTACCTCTTCCCTACCAGACTTTTTTTTTTTATTAAGTTCTGGGGTACATGTGCAAAACATACAGGTTTGTTACAGAGGTATACATGTACCATGATGGATTGCTGCATACATCACCCTGTCATCTACATTAGGTATTTCTCCTAACGGTATCCCTCCCGTATCCCACCCCTAGCCCTCCACCTGCTGACAGCCCTGGTGTGTGATGTTCCCCACCCCGTGTCCACGTGTTCTCATTGTTCAACACCCACTTATGAGTGAGAACATGCAGTGTTTGTTTGGTTTTCTGGTCTTGTGTCAGTTTGCTAAGAATAATGGTTTCTAGCTTTATCCATGTCCCGGAAAGGAACATGAACTCATCCCTTTTTATGGCTTCCATGGTGTATATGTGCCATATTTTCTTTATCCAGTCTATCACTGAGGGGCATTTGGGTTAGTTTCAAGTCTTTGCTATGGTGAACAATACCACAATGAACATATGTGTGCATGTGTCTTTATAATAGAATGCTTCATAATCTTTGGGGATATACCAAGTAATGGGATTGCTGGGTTAAATGGTATTTCTAGTTCTAGCTCTTTGAGGACTTTCCACACTGTCTTCCATAATGGTTGAACTAATTTACACTCCCACCAATAGTCTAAAAACATTCCTATTTCTCCACATCCTCTCCATCATGTGTTGTCTGATTTTTTTAATGATCAACATTCTAACTGGCTTGAGATGGTATCTCAATGTGGTTTTGATTTGCATTTCTCTAAGGGCTGCATAAATGTCTTCTTTTGAGAAATGTCTATTCATATCCTTTGCCCACTTTTTGATTGGGTTGTTTTTTCTTGTAAATATGTTTAAGTTCTGTGTAGATTCTGGATATTAGCCCTTTGTCAGATGGGTAGATTGCATAAATTTTTTCCCATTCTATTGGCTGTTGGTTCATTCAAATGACAGGGGTTTTTTTTCATTATTTTTTTAATTGCATTTTAGGTTTGGGGGTACATGTGAAGAACATGCAAGATTGTTGCATAGGTATACACATGGCAGTGTGATTTGCTGCCTTCCTCCCCTTCACCTATATCTGACATTTCTCCCCATGCTATCTCCCCCCCAACTCCCCATCCCCCGCTGTCCCTCCCGTTTCCCCCACAACAGACCCCACTGTGTGATGCTCCCCTCCCTGTGTCCACGTGTTCTCGTTGTTCAATACCTGCCTATGAGTGAGAACCTGCAGTGTTTGATTTTCTGCTCTTGTGTCAGTTTGCTGAAAATGATGGTTTCCAGGTTCATCCATGTCCCTACAAAGGACTCATCATTTTCGATGGCCGCATAATATTCTGTGGTGTGTATGTGCCACATTTTCCCTGTCCAGTCTATCATTTATGGACATTTGGGTTGGTTCCAGGTCTTTGCTATTGTAAACTGCACTGCAATGAACATTTGTGTGCATGTGTCTTTATAGTAGAATGATTTATAATCCTTTGGATATATACCCAGTAATGGGATTGCTGGGTCTAATGGAATTTCTATTTCTAGGTCCTTGAGGAATCACCACACTGTATTCCACAATGGTTAAACTAATTTATATTCCCACCAACAGTGTAAAAGTGTTCCTATTTCTCCACATCCTCTCCAGCATCTGTTGTCTCCAGATTTTTTAATGATCGCCATTCTAACTGATGTGAGATGGTATCTCAATGTGGTTTTGATTTGCATTTCTCTAATGACCAGTGATGATGAGCATTTTTAATATGTTTGTTGGCCTGATAAATGCCTTCTTTTGAAAATGTCTGTTCATGTCCTTAGCCCATTTTTGAAAGGGTTTTTTTTTTTTTCTTGTAAATCTGTTTTACTTGTAGATTCTGGATATTAGCCCTTTGTCAGGATGGGTAGATTACAAAATTTTTTTCCCATTCTTTCTGTTGATTACTGGTTCACTCTAATGACTGTTTCTTTTGCCCTGCAGAAGCTGTGGAGTTTGATTAGGTCCCATTTGTCTATTTTGGCTTTTGTTGCCAATGCTTTTTGTGTTTTGGTCATTGCCTACGCCTATGTCCTGAATGGTTTTGCCTAAATTTTCTTCTAGGGTTTTTATGGTGTTAGGTCTTATGTTTAAGTCTTTAATCCATCTGGAGTTAATCTCAGTGTAAGGTGTCAGGAAGGGGTCCAGTTTCTGCTTTCTGTACATGGCTAGCCAATTTTCCCAACACCGTTTATTAAACAGGGAATCCTTTCCCCATTGCTTGTTTTTGTCAGGTTTGTCAAAGATCGGATGGTTGTAAATATGTTGTGTTTCCTCTGAGGCCTCTGTTCTGTTCCATTGGTCTATATTTCTGTTTTGGTACCAGTATCATGCTGTTTTGATTACTGTAGCCTTGTAGTATAGTTTGAAGTTTGGTAGTGTGATGCCTCCTGCTTTGTTCTTTTTGCTTAGAATTGACTTGGCTATGTGGGCTCTCTTTTGGTTCCATGTGAAGTTTAAGGTATTTTTTTTCCAGTTCTGTGAAGAAGGTCATTGGTAGCTTGATGGGAATAGCATTGAATTTGTAAATTACTTTGGGCAGTATGGCCATTTTCACGATGTTGATTCTTCCTAACCATGAACTTGGGATGTTTCTCCATCTGTTTGTGTCCTCTCTTATTTCGTTGAGCAGTGGCTTGTAGTTCTCTTTGAAGAGGTCCTTTATGTTCCTTGCTAGTTGTATCCCTAGGTGTTTTATTCTCTTTGTAGCAATTGTGAATGGCAGTTTGTTCTTGATTTGGCTTTCTTTAAGTCTGTTATTGATGTATAGGAATGCTTGTGATTTTTGCACATTGATTTTGTATCCTGAGACTCTGCTGAAATTGCCTATAAGTCTCAGGAGATTTTGGGCTGAGACAATGGGGTCTTCTTGATATACAATCATGTCATCTGCAAATAGAGACAATTTGACTTCCTCCTTTCCTATTTGAATACCCTTTATTTTTTCTTGCCTGACTGCTCTGGCTAGAACTTCCAGTACTATATTGAATAGGAGTGGTGAGAGAGGGCATCCTTGTCTAGTGCCAGATTTCAAAGGGAATGCTTCCAGTTTTTGCCCATTCAGTATGATATTGGCTATTGGTTTGTCATAAATAGCTTTTATTATTTTGAGATACGTTCCATCAATACCCAGTTTATTGAGGGTTTTTAGCAGGAAGGGCTGTTGAATTTTGTCAAAGGCCTTCTCTGCATCAATTGAGATAATCATGTGGTTTTTGTCTTTGGTTCTGTTTATGTGGTGAATTACGTTTATAGACTTGTATATGTTGAACCAGCCTTGCATCTCTGGGATGAAACCTACTTGATCATGATGGATAAGCTTTTTGATGTGCTGTTGCAATCAGCTTGCCAGTATTTTATTGAATATTTTTGCATCTATGTTTATCATGGATATTGGCCTAAAGTTTTCTTTTCTTGTTGAGTCTCTGCCGGGTTTTGGTATCAGGATGATGTTGGTCTCATAAAATGATTTGGGAAAAATTCCCTCTTTTTGGATTATTTGGAATAGTTTCAGAAGAAATGATACCAGCTCCTCTTTGTATGTCTGGTAGAATTCGGCTGTGACAGTTTTTTGTTTTTTTCTATGCAGAAGCTCTTTTTCATTAGATCCTGTTTGGCTATTTTGGCTTTTGTTGCCATTGCTTTCAATGTTTTAGTCATGAAGTCCTTGTCCATGCCCTGTATGGTATTGCCTAGGTTTTCTTCTGGGCACCCACTGTCTATCCAGTCTTAGTGAGATGAACCTGGGACCTCAGTTGGAAATGCAGAGATCACTCACCTTCTGCCTTGCTCCCGCTGGGAACTGGAGCTGTTCCTATTCAGCCATCTTGGTGGAAAAACAAGACTTCTTACATGTAGGCAACAGACAGCCACTCCATCCATAGTGTCACTACTTGTTCTCTCTCCAGTTTCCTGTATTATTGTCTCTACTCTCAGACACCTACTGAAACTAAGCTTGGGAATATACCCAGTTGGCAAAATGAATGGCTCCTTTCCAGTCTTGATATTCTATTGTTGCCACATTGTAAACAGGTATCAGGGCTTTTTCAAACACCATTCTTCTCCGGCACCTGGCAATAATAACTCTCCTCTGAAAACGCAAAATCTCACTTTTCCTGTCTCCTTTATTGGCTTCTCTTCCCTCAGAATCTACTCTCTTGCTAATCCCATTTTCTAAAGCTTGCTGCACCTTTGGATAGCTCTTTTTTGGAAATCTCATGCCTTCTTAAAATGTTGCATGGCTACTAATTTTTTGCATTTGGCAAATATTTGCAAGCCCTTACTGTGTGTCATTGCTGTGCTGGATGCCCACTAGATAAATCAGAAGGAAGGATGATCGTTTTCTACATTATTACAAAGAGAAAAGGTAAAACATTTTTCCTTTTGTTTTGATACTTTTGTGATCACTGGTTATTTTTAATATTTCACTGAAGTATTAAATGGGAATTACACATTGAATCATAAATTATGCTAGTTTTCCTTGCTAAAGTCATAGTTTACTATATTTTAAGCTCCAGCACTATATTTTACTCATTTTTGTATCTGCTGGGACTTCATATTAGATGGATACAAAAACATTAAAATTACTTTTTATGTCTAAAAATACACAGTAAGTTACACTGGTTGACTCATACTGATTAGAAACTACAGTTGTGGACTTCTGGGCAAGATGGCCAAATAGGAACAGCTTCCAGCAACTCAGAAGGCAGGTGATTTCTGGATTTCCAACTGAGATACTTGGCTCATCCCACTGGGACTGGTTAGACAGTGGGTGCAGCCCACGGAGGACAAGGCAAAGCAGGGTGGGGTGTCACCTTACCTGGGAAGCACCAGGTGGGGGAACTCCTTCCCCTACCCAAGGGAAGGCCTGAGGGATTGTGCTGTGAGAAACCATACACTCCAGACCAGATACTTTGCTTTTCCCATAGTCTCTGCAGCCCACAGACCAGGAGATTCCATACGGTGCATACACCACCAGGGCCCTGAGTTTTAAGTGCAAAACAGAGCAGCTGTTTGGATAGACACCAAGTTAGATGCAGGAGATTTTTTCATACCCCAGTGGAGCCTGGAGCACCTGTGAGACAGAACCATTCACTCCCCTAGAAAGAGGGCTGAAGCCAGGAAGCCAAGGGGTCTTGCTCAGCTGATCCCACTCCCATGGAGCACAGCAAACTAAGATCCACTGACTAGAAATTCTAGCTGCCAAAACAGCAGTCTGAAGTCAACTTGGGACACACAAGCTTGGTGGAGGGGAGGGGCATTGCCATACTGAGGCTTGAATAGGTGGTTTTCTCCTCATAGCATCAACAAAGCTGCCTGGTGTTGGACCTGGGCAGAGTCCACTACAGCTCCATAGTGCAGCTGTAGCCAGACTGCCTCTCTGGCCAGCTCAACTCTAAAAGAAAGGCAGCAGCCACAGTCAGGGGCTTATAGATCAAATTCCCATCTCCCTGGGACAGAGCACCTGGGGCGGCTGTGGGCATAGCTTCAGAAGACTTAAATGATCCTGCCTGCTGGCCCTGAAGAAAGCAGTGGATCTCCCAGCATAGTGCTCAACCTCTGCTAAGGGACAGCCAACCTCCTCAAGTGGGTCCCTGACCCCATGCCTCCTAACTGGGAGACACCTCCCAGCAGGGGTCAACAGACACCTCATATAGGAGAGCTCTGGCTGGCATCTGGTGGGTGCCCCTCTGGGAGGAAGCTTCCAGAGAAAGGAACAGGCAGCAATCTTTGCTGTTCTGCAGCCTCCACTGGTGATATAGGCAAACAGGGTCTGGAGTGGACCTCCAGCAGACCTGCAGCAGAGGGGCCTCTTAGAAGGCAAACTAACAAACAGAAAGGAATACCATCAACAAAACCAGAGGGACATACACAGAAACTCCATCCAAAGCTCACCAACATCAAAGACCAAAGGTAGATAAATCCATGAAGATGGGGAGAAACAAGCACAAAAAAAAGCTCAAATTCCAAAATCCAAAATGCCTCTTCTCCTCCGAAGGAACACAACTCCTTGCCATTGAGGGAACAAAGCTCAACAGAAAATGAGTCTGATGAACTGACAGAAGTATGCTTCAGAAGGTGAGTAATAACAAACTCCTCCAAGCTAAAGGAGCACATTCTAACCCAATGCAAGGAAGTTAAGAACCTTGAAAAAAAAGGTTAGAGGAATTGCTAACTAGAATAACCACTTTAGAGAAGAACATAAATGACCTGATGTAGCTGAAAAACACAGCATGAGAACTTTGTGACACATACACAAGTATTAATAGCTGAATCCATCAAGTGGAAGAAAGGATATCAGTGATTGAAGATCAACTTAATTAAACTCCAGCCAAGTCTGCAGTTGACTTGGGAAACTCAAGTTTGGAGGAGCATCTGCCATGACTGAGACTTGAGTAGGTGGTTCTCCCCTCACAGTGTAAGCAAAGCTGCCTGGAAGTTAGAACTGGGCGGAGCCCACTGCAGCTCCACAAAGCAGCTGTAGCCAGACTGCCTCTCTAGATTCTTTCTCTCTGGGCAGGGCATCTCTAAAAGAAAGACAGCATGAAAACAAGATTAGAGAAAAAAGAATGAAAAGAAACAAAGCCTCCAACAAATATGGAATTGTGAAAAGAAAGACCAAATTTATGTTTAATGGATGTTCCTGAAAGTGATGGAAAGAATGGAAACAAGTTGGAAAACACTCTTCAGGATATTGTCTAGGAGAATTTCCCCAACCTAGCAAGACGGGCCAACATTTAAATTCAGAAAATACAGACAATACCACAAAGATATTTCTTGAGAAGAGTAACCCCAATACACATAATCATCAGAATCACCAAGGTTGAAATGAAGGAAAAAATGTTTAAGAGCAGCCAGAGAGGTCAGGTTACCCACAAAGGAATCAGACTAACAGCACATTGCTCTGCAGAAACCCTAAGGCCAGAACAGAGTGGGAGCCAATATTCAACATCCTAAAGAAAAGAATTTTCAACCTAGAATTTCATATCCAGCCAAACTAAAATAAAAAAGCAAAGGAGAAATAAAATCAACAAAATAGATAGACTGCTAGCCAAACTGTTAAAGAAAAACAGAGAAGGATCAAATAGGCACAATAAAAAATAATAAAGGAAAGACTACCACTGATCCTATAGAAATACTAACTACTATCAAGGATTATAAACACCTCTACTACACAAATAAACTAGAAAATCTAGAAGAAATGGATAAATTCCTAGACACATACACCCTCCCAAGACTGAACCAGGAAGAAGTCAAATCTCTGAATAGACAAATAACAAGTTCTGAAATTCAGGTAGTAATTAATATCCTACCAATCTATAAAAGTCCAGAACCAGATGGATTCCCAGCCAAATTCTACCAGAAGTACAAAGAGGAGCTGGTATGATTCCTTCTGAAAATATTCCAAACAATAGAAAATGAGGGACTACTCCTAACTCATTTTATGAGGCTAGCCTCATTCTGTTACCAAAACCTGGCAGACACACACACACACACACACACACACACAAAATGGACAAACATTCCATGTTCATGGATAGGAAGAATCAGTATCATGAACATGGCCATACTGCCCAAAATAATTTATATAATTAATGATATTCCCATCAAGCTACCACTGACTTTCCACACAGAATTAGAAAAAACTACTTTAAATTTCATACAGAACAAAAAAGAGCCTGTATAGCCAAGACAATCCTAAGCAAAAAAAAACAAAGCTGAAAGCATCGTGCTACCTGACTTCAAACTACTACAAGGCTAAAATAACCAAAACAGCATGGTACTAACTAGAAAACATATACAGAACAATGGAACAGAACAGAGGCCTCAAAAATAACACCACACATCTACAACCATTGGATCTTTGACAAACCTGACAAAAACAAGCAATGGGGAAAGGATTCCCTATTTAATAAATGGTGTTAGCAGTTCCACTAAGATAGCCAAATAGTAACACCTCAAACCACAGTTCCCAGTGAGAACAACACAGAAGTTGCGTGATCTCCACATTTCCAACTGAGGTACCAGGTTCATCTCACTGGGACTGGACAGACAGTGGGTGCAGCCCTAGGAGGCAAGCAGAAGCAGGGTTGGGCATCTCCTCACCAGGGAAGTACAAGGGGTCAGAAAACTCCCTTTACTAGCCAAGCAAAGCAATTAAGGACTTTTCCAGACACTCTGGCACTCTGACTCAGATACTGCACTTTTCCCACAGCCTTCACAACGCACAGACCAGGAGATTCCCTCCAGAGCCTACACCACTAGCACCCCAGATTTCCAGCATAAAACTGGAAATACTGTGGCCATTTTAGCCACAGTATTTTTTTTCCCCATACCCCAGTAGTATCTGGAATGCCAGCAAGACAGAACCAGTCACTCCCCTGAAAAAGGGGGCTGAAGCCAGGGAGCCAAGTGATCCCTGTGGTCCCACCCCCACAAAGACGAGCAAGCCAAGATCCACTGGCTTGAAATAATCTCAGCCAGCACAGCAGTCTTATCTCAACCAGGGATGTTTAAGCTCAGTTGGGGGAGGGGTGTCCATCATTGCTGAGGCTCAAGTAGGCGATTTTAACCTCACGTGTGTAAACAAAGTCACTGAGAAGTTTACACAGCAACTGGTGGAGGCCATGGCAGTTCATCAAGGCCTCTGAAGGCAGAATGACACCACACAGTCTTAGTGAGCAGGGCATCTCTGAAAAAAGGCAGCAGCCCCTCAGGGACTTATAACTAAAGCCCTCACCTTCCTGGGACAGAGCTCCTGGGAAAATGGGAGGTTGTGGGTTCAGCTTCAGCAGACTTAAACATCCCTACCTGGCAGCTCTGAAGGGAGCAATGGATCTCCCAGCACAGTGCTTGAGCTCTGATAAGGGACAGACTGCCTGCTCAAGTGGCTCCCTAACCCTTATGTATCCTTACTAGGAGATACCTCATATAGAAGAGCTCTGTCTGGCATCTGACAGGTACCCTTCTTGGAGGAGGCTTCCAGAGGAAGTAACAGGCAGCAATCTCTGCTGTTCTGCAGCCCTTGCGGGTGATTCCCAGGCAAGCAGGGTCTGAAGTGGACCTCCAGCAAACTCCAGCAGACCTGCAACAGAGGGGCCTGACTGTTAGAAGGAAAATTAACAAACAGAAAGAAAGAGTTTCAACATCCAACAGAAAGGATGTCCACTCAGAGACCCCATCCAAAAGTCACCAACTCCAAACACAAAAGACAGATAAATCCACGAAGCTGGGAAGATACCTGCGCAAAAAGGCTGAAAAACAAGAACACCCCTTCTCCTCCAAGGGATCACAACTCCTCACCATCAAGGGAACAAAACTGGATGGAGAATGACTTTGACAGATTGACAGAAGCAGGCTTCAGAAGGTGAGTAATAACAAACTTCTCCGAGCTAAAGGAACATGTCCTAACCCAATGCGAGGAAACTAAGAACCTTGAAAAAAGATTACACCAAATGCTAACTAGAATAACCAATGTAGAGAAGAACATAAATGACTTGATAGGGCTGAAAAACACAGCATGAGAACTTCATGAAGCATACACAAGTTTCAAAAGCTGAGTCAAGCAGAAGAAAGGATATCAGAGATTCAGGATCGACTCAATGAAATAAAGTGACAAGGCAAGATTAGAGAAAAAGGAGTGAAAAGAAAAGAAAAACCTCCAAGAAATATGGGATAATGTGAAAAGACCAAATCTACGTTTCATAGGTGTACCTGAAAGTGACGGGGAGAATGAATCCAAGTTGGAAAACAATCTTCAGGATATTATCCAGGAGAACTTCTCCACCCTAGTAAGATAGGCCAACATTCAAATTCAGGAAATACAGAGAATACCAAAGATATTCCTCAAGAAGAGCAACCCCAAGGCACATAATCATCAGATTCACCAGGGTTGAAATGAAGGAAAAAATGCTAAGGGCAGCCAGAGAGAAAGGTCGCATTACCCACAAAGGGAAGGCCATCAGACTCACTGTGGATCTCTTGGCAGAAACCCTACAAGCCAGAAGAGAGTGGGGACCAATATTCCACATCCTTAAAGAAAAGAATTTTCAACTGAGAATTTCATATCCATCCAAACTAAGCTTCACACAAGTGAAGGAGAAATAAAATCCTTTTTGGACATGCAACTGCTGAGAGATTTTGTCACCACCAGGCCTGCCTTAAAAGAGATCCTGATGTTTAAGTCTTTAATCCATCTGGAGTTAATTTTGCTGTAAGGTGTCAGGAAGGGGTCCTGTTTCTGGCTTTCTGCACGTGACTAGCCAGTTTTCCCAACACCAAAAAGCAACGGCAATGAAAGCCAAAATAGACAAATGGGACCTAATCAAACTCCACAGCTTCTGCACAGCAGAAGAAACAGTCAGTAGAGTGAATCGGCAACCAACAGAATGGGAAAAAATTTTTTCAGTCTACTGATCTGACAAGGGGCTGATATCCAGAATTTACAAAGAACTAAAACAGATCTACGAGAAAAAAACAAACAAGCCCATTCAAAAATGGGCGAAGGATATGAACAGATACTTTACAAAAGACATACTGGAGGCCAACAAACATGAAAAAATGCTCATCATCATTGGTCATTAGAGAAATGCAAATCAAAACCACATTGAGATACCATCTCACACCAGTTAGAATGGCAATCATTAAAAAATCTGGAAACAACAGATGCTGGAGAGGATGTGGAGAAATAGGAACACTTTTACACTGTTGGTGGGAGTGTAAATTAATTCAACCATTGTGGAAGACAGTGTGGCGATTCCTCAATGACCTAAAAATAGAAATCCCATTTGACCCAGCAATCCCATTACTGGGTATATATCCAAAGGATTATAAATCATTCTATAAGGACACATGCACACGAATGTTCATTGCAGCACTGTTTACAATAGCAAAGACCTGGAACCAACCCAAATGCCCAACGATGATAGACTGGATAGGGAAAATGTGGTACATATACACCATGGAATATTATGCAGCCATCAAAAACGATGAGTTCACGTCCTTTGTAGGGACATGGATGAACCTGGAAACCATCATTCTCAGCAAACTGACACAAGAGCAGAAAATCAGACATTGCATGTTCTCACTCATAGGTGGGTGTTGAACAATGACAACACATGGACACAGGGAGGGGAGCACTACACACTGGGGTCCGTTGGGGGGAAATGGGGGAGGGACAGGGGGGTGGGGAGGTGGGAAGAGATCCCATGGGGAGAAATGACAGATACAGGCGAGGGGACGGAAGGCAGAAAACCACACTGCCATGTGTGTACCTATGCAACAATCTTGCATGTTCTTCACATGTACTCCAAAACATAAAATGCAATTAAAAAAAAAAAAAAAAGAGATCCTGAAGGAAGCAGTAAACATGGAAAGGAACAACTGGTACCAGCCACCACAAAATGGTACCAAATTATAAAGACCATCGACACTCAGAAGAAACTGCACCAACTCAAGGGCCAAACAACCAGCTAGAATCAAAATGGCAGGATCAAATGCATATATAACAATATTAACCTTAAATGTAAATGGGCTAAATGCACCAATCAAAAAACACAGACTGGCAAATTGGATACAGTCAAGACCCATCGGTATGCTGTATTCAGGAGACCCAAATCACATGTAAAGGCACACACAGGCTCAAAATAATGGGATGGAGGAGGAATATTTACCAAGCAAATGGAAATCAAAAAAAGCAGGGGTTGCAATCCCAGTCTCTGATATAATGGACTTTAAACCAACAACGATCAAAAGAGACAAGGGCATTACATGATGGTAAAGGGATCAATGAAACAAGAAAAGGTAACTATCCTAAATATGTATGCACCCAATACAGGAACGCCCAGATACATAAAGCAAGTTCTTAATGACCTACAGACAGACTGAGACTCCAACACAATAATAACACCCACTGTCAATATTAGATAAACATGACAGAAATTTAACAAGGATATCCAGAACTTAAACTCACATCTGGACCAAGTGGACCTAATAGACATCTACAGAAATCGTCTCCACCCCAAATCCACAGAATATACATTCTTCTCAGCACCACATCACACTGATTCTAAAATTGACCACATAATCAGAAGTAAAACACACCTCAGCAAATGCAAAAGAATGGAAATCATAACAGCCTCTCAGACCACAGTGCAATCAGATTAGAACTCAGAATTAAGAAACTCACTCAAAATTGCACAACTACACAGAAACTGAACAACCTGCTCTTGAATGACTGCTAGATAAATAATGAAATGAAGGCAAAAATAAATAGGTTCTTTAAAACCAATTAGAACAAAGACACAACATACCATAATCTCTGGGACACACTGAAAGCAGTGTCTAGAGGGAAACTTATAGCACTAAATGGCAGCAAGAGAAATGAGGAAACATCTAAAATTGATGCCCTAATGTCACGATTAAAAGAACTAGAGGAGCAAGATCAAACAAATTCAAAAGCTACCAGAAGACAAGAAATAACCAAAATCAGAGAGGAACTGTAGGAGATAGAGACACAAAAAAAACCTTTCAAAAATCCAGGAGCTGGTTTTTTGAAAAGATCAACAAAATGGATAGAATGCTACCCAGACTAATAAAGAAGAAAAGAGAGAAGAATCAAATAGATGCAATAAAAAATGATAAAGGGGATATCACCATCAATTCCACAGAAATACAAACTACCATCAGAGATTACTGCAAATACCTCTATGCACATAAACCAGTAAATCTAGAAGAAACTGATAAATTCCTGGACACTTACACCCTCCCAAGACTAAACCAGGAAGAAGTTGAATCCCTGAATAGACAAATAACAAGGACTGAAACTGAGGCAGCAATTAATAGCCTACCAACCAAAACTAGTCCAGGACCAGATAGATTCTCAGCTGAATTCTACCAGACGTACAAAGAGGAGCTAGTCCCATTCCTTCTGAAACTATTTTAAACAATACAAAAAGAGGGAATCCTCCCTAACTCATTTCATACCAACGTCATCTTGATACCAAAACCTGGCAGAGACACAACTAAAAAAGAAAAGTTTAGGCCAATATCCATGATGAACATTGATGCAAAAATCCTCAATAAAATACTGGCAAACTGAATGCAACAGCACATCCAAAAGCTTATCCATCATGATCAAGTCAGACTCATCCCTGGGATGCAAGGCTGGTTCAACATACGCAAATCTATAAACATATCCATCACATAAACAAAACCAAAAACAGAAAGCACACGATTATTTCAGTAGATACAGAGAAGGCCTTCAACAAAATTCAACAGTGCTTTATGCTAAAAACTCCCAATAAACTAGGTATTGATGGAACGTATCTCAAAATAATAAGAGCTATTTATGACAAACCCACAGCCAATATCATACTGAATGGGCAAAAACTAGAAGCATTTCCTTTGGAAACTGGCACAAGACAAGGATGCCGTCTGTCACCGCTCATGTTCAATATACTATTAGAAGTTCTAGCCAGGGCAATCAGGCAAGAAAAAGAAAGAATATTCAGTTAGGAAAACAGGAAGTTGAATTATCTCTATTTGTAGATGACATGATTGTATATTTAGAAGACCCCTGTCTCCGCCCAAAATCTTCATACGGTAATAAGCAACTTCAGCTAAGTCTCAGGATACAAAATCAATGTGCAAAAATCACAAGCATTCCTATACACCAATAACAGACAGAGAGACAAATCATTAGTGAACTCCCATTTACAATTGCTACCAAGAGAATAAAATACCTAGGAATACAACTAACAAGGGATGTGAAGGACCTCTTCAAGGAGAACTGCAAACCACTGCTCAAGGAACGAAGAGGACACAAACAGACGGAAAAACATTCCATGCTCATGTTTAGGAAGAATCAATATTGTGAAAATGGCCATACTGGCCAAAGTAATTTATAGATTCATTGCTATCCCCATCAAGCTACCATTGACTTTCTTCACAGAATTGGAAAAAAAACACCTTAAACTTCATATGGAACCCAAATAGAGCCTGCATAGCCAAGACAATCCTAAGCAGAAAAAAATAAAACTAGAGGCATCACACTACGTGACTTTAAACTATACTACAAGGCTATACTATACTATACTATAAGCAAAACAGAGGCCTCAGAAATAGCACCACACATCTACAAATCATCCGATCTTTGGCAAACCTGACAAAAACAAGCAATGGGGAAAGGATTCTCTATTTAATAAATGGTGTTGGGAAAACTGGCTAGTCATATGTAGAAAGCTGAAACTGGATCCCTTCTGGATTACAGATTTAAACATAAGGTCTAACACCATAAAAACCCTAGAAGGAAACCTAGGCAATAACATCAGGACATAGGCATGGGCAAGGACTTCATGACTAAAACAGTAAAAGCAATGGCAAAAAAAGCCAAAATAGACAAATGGGATCTAATTAAACTTAAGAGTTTCTGCACAGTGGAAAAAACAAAAACAAACAAAAAATCATCATTAGAGTGAACTGGCAACCAACAGAATGGGGAAAAATATTGTAATCTGTGCATCTGACAAAGGGCTAATATCCAGAATCTACAAAGAACTTAAATTTACAAGAAAAAAAATCCCATCAAAAAGAGGGCAACAGATATGAGCAGACTCTTCTCAAAAGAAGACATTTATGCAGCCAGCAGACATATGAAAGAAAGCTCATCGTCACTGGTCATTACAGAAATGCAAATCAAAACCACAGTAAGATACCATCTCACTCCAGTTAGAATGGCGATCATTAAAAAATCAGGAGACAACAAATGCTGGAGAGGATGTGGAGAAACACGAACGTTTTTACACTGTTGATGGGAGTGTAAGTTAGTCAACCAATGTGGAAAACAGTGTGGCAATTCTAGAACTAGAAATACCATTTGATCTGGCAGTCCCATAACTGGGTATATACCCAAAGGATTATAAATCATTCTATTTTAAAAACACATGCACACATATGTTTACTGCAGCACTGTTCACAATAGCGAAGGCTTGAAACCAACCCAAATGCCCATCAATGATAGACTGGATAAAGAAAATGTGGCACATATATACCATGGAATACTGTGCAGCCATAAATAGGGATGGGTTCGTGTCCTTTGCAGGGACATGGATAAAGCTGAAAACCATCATTCTCAGCAAACTGACACAAGAACAGACAACCAAACACCACATGTTCTCACTCATAAGTGTGTGTTGAACAATAAGAACACATGGACACAGGGAGGGGAACATCACACACCAGGACCTGTCAGGGGTGGGAGACTAGGGTTGAGATATCAGGAGTTGGGGAGGGATATCATTAGGAGAAATACCTAATGTCAATGACGGAGTGATGGATGCAGCAAACCACCATAGCACATGTATACCTCTGTAACAAACCTGCATGTCTGCACAGGTACCCCAGAATTTAAAGTATAATAATAATAAAAAAAATTCATTGAGTGGTTAAAAAATAAATAGGGTTGGGAAAACTGGCTAGCCATATGCAGAAAACTGAAACTGGACCCCTTCCTTACACCGTATACAAAAATTAATTCAAGATGGATTAAAGACTTAAACGTAAGCTCTAAAACCATAAAAACCCTAGAAAAAAAACCTAGGCAATACCATTCAGGACACAGGCATAGGCAAAGACTTCATGACTAAAATACCAAAAGCAATGGCAGAAAAGCCAAAATTGACAAATGGGACCTAACTAAGCTAAAGAGCTTCTCCACAGAAAAAGAAATTCTCTTCAGATTGAACAGGCAACCTAGAGAATGGGAGAACATTTTTGCAATCTATCCATTGGGCAAAGGGCTCAATATCCAGAATCTACAAGCAACTTAAACAAATTTACAAGAAAAAAACAACCTCCTCAAAAAGTGGGCAAAGGATATGAACAGACACTTCTCAAAAGAAGACATTTATGTGGCCAACAAACATATGAGAAAAGCTCATCACTGGTCATTAGAGAAATGCAAATCAGTTAGAATGACAATCATTAAAAAGTTAGGAAACAACAGATGCTGGAGAGGATGCGGAGAAATAGGAACACTTTTACACCGTTGGTGGGAGGGTAAATTAGTTCAACCATTGCAGAAGACAGTACGGTGATTCCTCAAGGATCTAGAACCAGAAATGCCATTTGACCCAGCAATCTCATTACTGGATATATACCCAAAAGATTATAAATAAAAGTCACATGAACACATATGTTTATAGCATCATCGTTCACAATAGCAAAGACTTGGAACCAACCCAAATGCCCATCAATGATAGACTAAAGAAAATGTGGCCCATATATATCATGGAATACTATGCAGCCTGATGAGTTCGCGTCCTTTGCAGGGACATGGATGAAGCTGGAAACCATCATTCTCAGTAAACTAATAGGAACAAAAAACCAAACACTGCATGTTCTCACTCATAAGTGGGATTCAAACTTGAGAACATATGAACACAGGATGGAGAACATCACATACCAGGACCTGCTATGGGGTAGGGAGGCTAGGGGAAGGGATAGCATTAGGAGAAATGCCTAATGTAGATGATGGGTTAATGGGTGCAGCAAAACCACCATGGCACGTGTATACCTGTGTAACAAACCTGAATGTTCTGCACATGTATCCCAGAACTTAAAGTATAATAAAATTTTTTAAAAAGGAAACTACAAATGGTAGTTAAATTAGTAAAAATAAAAGAACTAATTAATAAGATTGAGATTGGAAAATCATTTTAAATATGGAATGCTGAAAGAAATAACAAAAGAAGTCTGGAAGTGAAAGCTTAGAACCTATGTCTCTATACCAATAACTCCAAAATTGTATCACTAGCCCCTCCCCTCAATGTTAACAAGCCTCCTCCTCTTCCACTAGATTTTACCAAGTACATATCATAATTTACCTTCTTCTCCTCTACCATGAATTTTCATGCACACCAGTGTTATTATTATTCTCACAGATAACCAGGTTAACATTTTAAATATGTCTTTGGCTTGTAAGATACTGAAAATAAAGATGATATTGTATATTTCATATACATATGACATAAAAGATATAACTACAATTTTCTTTTACCTATATTAATTCAATTGACTGTTAATCAGCTATTGTTAGTAAATTGTTATGCATGAACACTTCCTGATTTAAAAAAATTTAGGAAAGAGTTTATAAGAAACTTTTGGCTGAACAAAGAAAAATACTTAAGTGAAATAAACACTGAAGTTTATGTCAATATTCCCTTTGACTTTGGGAAAAAAATAAAATTCTGCCTCTTAGCTCTAATCTCTCTCCACTAAGTAGATGCATTGCCACATTTAAAATGATAACTGCATGTTTCATAGGTGAATAAATGTAAGAACCTGCAGTCAAACCCATAGGGAAAATGTAACTAAGACAAAAAATGAAAAACATTTGACAGCAGAAAATATTTGGTACAGTTTCTATTTCCTGTCCTTTCAGAACTAAGTCTGAATTTTAATTAATATTTTTCCAATATCTTGACTCAAGTATTTTATGCCGAAGGAATTATTGAAAGATTGACTAGCAGACTTTTGATATAGCAATAAATATTTATGATCTGCTGACTGTATCTTTATATTATTCATTGACTAACTCCTTAGATCTCTTGCCTCCCTGGACCAGTAATTAGGGAGATGAAATACTACTGTATGCTTTCTCTGTCAGTTTCATGAGTAGAATTCAAAATGCAAAGGTCAACAATCACATGCCCTCAACAGTCACTGATTACTGTTTATGTAGAAAAGTTAGCTTGTCTGTGTAACTAAAACTGAAAATACAGTGTACAAAAAGATATTATGTATCTGTTTCATGTGTTCTAGACCTAAGAAAACTTATTCCTTTACAGTTAGGTAAAGGGTTAACTCTCCTTCCCATATTCCAGTCCATTATTTTCATTAAGATTATCCAACCAGCTATCACTCAACTGGTATATGCAGTCCCAATACTAATAATCCTTCTACCTTTTAGAATTCATGAAAGACTAAAAGAAGATTTTCAAAGCTTCAGCATGTCATAAAATATCTTAAAATCATTTCCACTGTTTTCTTGATTGTACATACTAGATATTTATGACCTCAAAGTTACCTCCCCAGTGGTCCTGTTTGGTAGGCTTGGAATTTTTTGTTTCGTTTTGATTTGCTTTAGGACTTGGGCAGGCTGACTAGCCCATTCAAATATAGATAATTCTGTCACTGAGTGATTCCTCCTATGGGCCACAATTTGTGAATGAAAACAAGGCTGTTATGTCAAGATAAAATATCATCTATGTTTACATTATGTAATACTATTCAGTTCAAGCAGTCAAATGTGAAATTAGGTCAACAAAATTTCAAGTGATTAACTCTAGTCTGTCTTAAGGAATGCCAAATAAATAGATGATGTGAAATTTTATAAGCTTATAAATCCTGAAATGTTATAAGCTTATCTAAACAAACATCCACATAGATGGAAGACAAGGCTGAATGTAACCCCCAAACAGTAGGGATATGGCAGCTCAGTCACTTGTAATTGTGGGACTTGGCTCCTCTAAGCCACAGTTGCCTCTTCTATGAAATGGGAACAATATATTCTTCATTACGCTACTTCACGATTTAAAATGAAATGAAGTCTCTGGAATGCTTGACTGGCTTCTTGGAATACAGTTATTGTTCTTAGCACATAGTAGTCAGTTTAGCCATTTCTTCTGATCTCCAACCATATATTTATTCAGTAGAAAGGATCTAATTAGCTGCTTTGCATTATCTAAACCAAAAAAGTATCAAATTGAAACTATCTAGAATTTGGCTTTTCAATTGATTAATATGCCAGCACATGGTTGTGGTTTTTGCATTTTACAATGATTTGAAGGAACATGATATAAAATAAAGTGCTAATGCTACAATTATAAAAATCATACTAGAGTTAGTTTGAAATGCAAGAAATTGTCATTGTTTCTGACTCTGTTAACTGTATTTTGCTGGGATGGAAAATGTAACACATAAATGAGCAAATTAACATATTAAGCTGTGGATCTATCCGCATGTATATTTACATAGATACATGTTCAATAGTAGTAGCTAGACGGAGGGGGCAACTTAAAATCTTTGGTGATGACTCTCTGCTAACTTATTCGAATCAGCTTCTGTATCGTATAATAATTGTAACATCAGAAGCAGCAGGGGATGAGATTGTTTTTCTCTGTGCCATTTGTCTGTCGTGTCTGAGAATAAAATAATTTTCCATTGTCTGCAGTGAAATTGCTTTATATTTCCTGAAACTCCTAGGCTAGTGACGTTCTTCATCCCTTTAAGACTCTGTGTGTGGTGTCTAACATGGAGAGGGTAGTGATGAGTATATACCCTATGGAGGAAGTCCTAGATGTCTGATAAAATAAGGGACCATATTGCTTTCCCTTTCTCTTCACATAAATCAGAGAGATAATAACTATCTTTCTCTGGATTCCAAAATTTCAGTGCAGCCAAGACAAATTTTGTTCTTCCTTTTTGCCATGTGTTTGAGGGAGTTTTAATTGGCAATCCTTGGTGTATATGGCCCAATGAACAGGCTGACTCCTTGATACTTGTATAAAATATTGCTCTTTCTGAAACTGAAATTGGAAATAAAAGGGTCCAAGTTTGAACAATCAAAGTCCATCAGTGAAGATGCACATCTGTCAAATCTATTTCCCTTTTAACAAGTTAGAAGGGCTCTCTCGTCAAACCCTGAACCCATGTGTATGCGGCACACAGTCACATTTTTAGCACGGCACATTTATTCTTTCTGCCAGCCATTTTATGAAGCTCACTAACTTAATGCTGCACCACTTCTAAAATCCATATGGGAGAAATATTCTGGCAGCCCTCATTTCAGCAAGGCAGCAGGGGCCCTGTAATTTCTCACAAATGAAGGGAGTAAAGGAGTAGATCAACATAATAGAATATATTATGCTACCAGTTAAGGCATGCTGATTGGCTTGCAGTTGAAGCACTAATCAGAACACTTTCCAGATTTACCATGGAGGGTGATAGAGACCTAGGGGTGAACACTTCTCTGACCAAGCCGCTCCCCAAGTACGCATCCCAGGGTGGGTATTCAGGACCAGCACCAGCTCACAGTACAGCAAACAATACCTTTTTTCAAAAGCAGTTCAAGAAAGCAAATTCTCACAACATTGTCTGAAGTTGGAGTCATGAAAGAGTGGTTTTTGGCCAGGCATGGTGGCTCACGCCTGTAATTCCAGCACTTTAGGAGGCTGAAGTGGGCAGATCACGAGGTCAGGAGTTCAAGACCGGCCTGGCCAACATGGTGAAACCCCGTCTCTACTAAAAATACAAAAATTAGCCAGGCATGGTGGCATGCGCCTGTAATCACAATTAGGAGGCTGAGGCAGGAGAACTGCTTGAAACTGGGAGTAGGAGGTTGCAGTGAGCCAAGATCATGCCACTGCACTCCAGCCTGGGCGACAAAGCAAGACTCTGTCTCAAAATACAAAAAGGAGGGAATTTTGCCCCTCTTCTACATCAATTTTATATTATCAAAAACAAAATTCTACTTTTCCCTGGATAAAAACAGTGCTCTGGCCAGGTGTGTTGGCTCATGACTGCAATCCCACAACTTTGGTAGGCCATGGTGGGCAGATTGCTTGATCCAGGAGTTCAAGACCAGCCTGGGCAATATGACAAAGCCTCCATCTCTACCAAAATATACAAAAATTAGCCAGGCATGGTGGCATGAGTAGTCCTATAGTCCTAGCTCCTTGGGGAGCTGAGGTGGGAGGATCAGTTGAACCCTGGAGGTCAAGACTGCAGTGAGCCGGGATAGTACCACTATGCTTCAGTTTGGGTGACAGTGAAACCTTGTCTCCATAAATAAAAAAAATAAACACTGCTCTGTCTTAAAAGTGTATGTTGATGCATAGGTCAGGTAATAAATACACACACAATTACAAAACCCCTTCAACCATTTGGCAAGAGGTAGCAGTTTGAAATGAAATGGATGCATCCATCCTTTTTCATCCCTTTCACTTTCTTTCTCCTTGTTATTCATTTTTCTTGCTCAGTCAGAACTGCAGGCTATTGACAGTTGTGGGTGGAATAGAATAAACTGTTGAAAAGTGTGACCAGAGATAGTTCCCAGCTGCACCCCAGCCAGCTGTCCTCTCATTTCAGGGGAGGTTTGATAGCCACTTGCTACACTGTGTTGGAATAAGATCAAAAGATGGTGGCAGGTCGTGCCACGCTGGCCTCTAGGAGCCATTTGTGCAAAAACGGATCATGCTTGTTCAAGAATACAATCACAGCTGTTTGAAAATAAGCATGCATGTTGCTTAATGTTCACATAAAATGATGAGTCTTTCTTGCAAGGCATTTTTGTAACCAGAGTCTTGGTTTTTGGAGTGGGGGTTGGTTAATGTGTGGTTGAGTCCACAGTGTGTCCATAACACACAGGAGAGCACAGGGGAACACTATAACACATTCTTATCTTGCTCTCATAGACTTTCAGGGTTTTAAGATTTCCTCTTGAAAATCTTTTGGGTTCTTTTCTAGTAACCTACTTTTCGTTTACATAATCCCTCTGATAAAATATTTGTTATTTTTTGTTTAAAATTCACTACATTCTTTTGAGAAATGACAGATTCACTGACCATTTTATGCTATCGAATTTCCAGCGTGAGCCAGCTATTTAGAAAGCCACTGCTTTGGGGGGCTTTGCAAGCAACAGTCTTTCATGCTTTCTTTTTTGTGGCTTTACTTACAGTTTTTAATTTGAAGTGCTGTTTCGTCTTTGCCAGATCAGCAAATAATCAGTGCCTTAGATTCTCTTAGAATGTATTTTCTGTTTCCTTTTCAACAAAGTAAAATGCAAGTATTTAAATCTATCTTACCACTCAATGCCAAACACAAAGGAAATGTAAATACATCGTTGGACTAATTAAAATCTGGTAGGGAGTAATTGTTGGGTGTGTGCTTTAATAAGCATAATTTTTTGGGAAAAAAAAAAAACAAGTTTTTAATTAAGCATCTGCACTGGGTCACACAGATGAAATTACCAAATGTGATTAAGAAGTCTTTCATGGGCCAGGCGTGGTGGCTCACGCCTGTAATCCCAGCACTTTGGGAGGCTGAGGCGGGTGGATCACGAGGTCAAGAGATGGAGACCATCCTGGTCAACATGGTGAAACCTTGCCTCTACTAAAAATACAAAAAATCAGCTGGGCATGGTGGTGTGTGCCTGTAATCCCAGCTACTCAGGAGGCTAAGGCAGGAGAATTGCCTGAACCCAGGAGGCGGAGATTGCAGTGAGCCAAGATTGCGCCATTGCACTCCAGCCTGGGTAACAAGAGCGAAACTCCGTCTCATTAAAAAAAAAAAAAAAAAAAAAAAAAAAAAAATTCATTCTTTTGAGAAGTAAGTGGCTACTCCAACATCTTAGTATCCTTCTGCCTATAGATAAGAGTGTTGCAGTCACGGGCTGCTTTTGTAGAAAATCAGAGAACTTCAAGGTAAGCCCCAAGAGGCTTATCACTTAAGTCTTTAACTGCACCACTGAAATTTCCCAGTGCCTTATACAAGTTCAGTAGGAGAGCTTTCCACATTCTCACTAGATGTAGGAATTCTTAAAGCTGCATCTTAGAAGTTGCCTTTTCTGACTTCTACATTTTACATGAAAAGAAATTAGACCAAGAAAAATTAAATACTTTGCCCAAGATCACACAACTATGGGAACAATTTATACTAGAGCTTATGTTTTGTGATGGTTGTAAGTTGTGTGGGTTACAATGCCCAGTCACCCCCTACCCCAGCATTCTCTAAGCTCTGTTCCAAGCTGCTTATTTTGGAGGACTGCAGAAAAGGGACCTAGCAACTGCAATGGATTCCCCGATTCCCCTGTTTGCAATTATCTGCTTCACTGCCTCCCTCCATTAACTTAGCTAATCAAAACAATACTGCAGTTCATTTCTCAATTTTCACATTCAGGCATTAAAGATATTTCATCCAGCATTCTGACCGGTAATAAGCTGAGGGACACAGAAGAGTCCTCAAGTCAAAGTATGTCCTGGACTGCTTGAAATTCTTAGCATTTGTGTTGAAGTCTTAGATAGCCTTCCTCAATCAAACCTAATTACCAATGTGACTTCAGAGAAGTTACTTCTCCTAGGTTCAGTTTCCCATGAATCAAGTACAGATAACAATGGTTATATTCTATGGGTTTTGTAAGGATTAGGTAAGACGGAGTTTGTAAACGCCAGAGAAGTATTAAGTATATTAAAATGGTAGTGCTGTTAGTGTGGTTAAATGGATTGAAGAATCATGCTGTCAGGAAGAGTGACACACAGGAAGAAGTAACTAACATCTAGCTAAAGGAGGTAGTCAGAGAGCTGGTTCAAAAGGTGAAGCTGGCCTTGAAGGGTAAACTAGCGGCTTGTTAGTGGGGGCAATGCAAGGGGAGAGGCAGTAACAGAAGCACAGAGACTGGAATGAAAATATGGTATTGGGGGCATGGCCTGAAGCTGGGGCCAACCGAAGCATAGAGTAGGTTGGAAAACGCAGGAGATGATAAAAATGTGAACCGAGAGCCTCATACGTTATGCTAGAAAGTTTGGACTGAACTCTGTCTCTGTGAGTGGGACTTAAAGATCTTAAATGAAAAGGGCATCAGAGTGTATGGTATGGAAGATGAGTTGACAGGGAAGCAGGTAGAAGGCAATATCTAGTGCTTTGCGATCACTGGATATGGAGAATATGATGAATATTCACACCCTCCTGACTCCTGAGCCAATCCTGACCAGTAGTAGAGATTTAGCAATGTCTTATGTATTCCTGGAGGTCAAAATAGGGCGAGACTTGGGAACTCCATGACCATACATGCTCACTTGGTTATGCCATATAGTGGGCTTGTCTCTGCTGTTTCCCTAGTCATCCCTCTATGACATCAGGAAGCCCAGCTAAGGGACTACTGCAGAAGTTCATATAATAGATGGTAAGAGTCTGATCTCTGGTAGTGGTAGCAGAAAAAAGAAAGGAAAAAATCGGTTGAAACACTGTCTAAATCCCATTATTAAGTATATATTCAAAAGAAAATAAATCATTCTGCCAAAAAGACACATGCCCTCATATGTTCATCACAGTGTTATTCACAATAGCACAGATGTGGAATCATCCTAGGTGCCCATCAGTGGTGGATTGGATAAAGAAAATGTGGTACATATACACCATGGAATATCACAAACATTTAAAAAATGTTCATTACAGCAACATGGATGCAGCCGGAGATTATAATTGACAAGAACAGAAAACCAAACACCTCATGTTCTCACTTGTAAGTGGGAGCCAAACACTGGATATTTGTGGACATAGACGGCAACAATAGACACTGGGAATACTAGACAAGGGAAAGAGAAAAGGGAGTAGGATTGAAAAAAATTTCTTTTGGGCACTCTGCTTACTACCTGAGTGATGGGATCAGTCAAACCCCAGACCTCAGCTTCACACAGTATACCCATAAACCTCAGCTTCACACAGTATATCCGTGTAGGAAACCTACATATGTAGCCCCTGAATCTGAAATTTAAAAGTTGAAATTTTAAAAAATAAAAGTTATTTAAGAGCTAGAATCTAAAGTCATTTGTCTTCGAATTTTAAAGTAAATACTTTCAAGATCATCTGGTTCAATCCTCTCTTTATAACATGATGCCTAGCTCCCAGTAGTAATTGAATACGTGTAAGTCTTTGCTGAATAAATTAATGAGTAAGTGAGGAATAAGACCCAGAAAGTGTTGATGCCACAGTTGTCGTCATACCTGGCATAAGAACATAAACCCCCTGACTTGTAAATCAGTGCCCTGCTAGAGCCTCATATGTCATGCTAGAAAGTTTGGACTTAACTCTGTCTCTATGAGCAGGCACTAAAGGATGTTAAGTAAAGAGGACATCAGAATGTATGGTATGGAAGATGAATTGATAGGGAAAAGGTAGAAGGCAGTATCTAGTGCTTTGCAGCCATCAAGCCACATTTGGGCCAATACTATACAGAAAACTACTAAGGAAGACATTGTCTGAACCTTACTTTAGCGCTACAGCTTAATTCACCTTATTTTTATTCACGGTGTCATTTATAAAGTAGCACATAAGAATTTTAAAAAGCTATTCTAATGAAGGAATTTTATACCATCTGTTACACCTTTCACACCTATGTGTTTGTTTTTGTATTTCTATTAATACCTAATTTGACGGGTATGTATAATACTACCGGCAAGACTGATGTGTAAAGTCAGTAGAACCATGATAAGGTCCAGAACCTCCAAAATGAAATTCTTCTCCAACTGATAGCTGTTTTTATAACTGTCACTCTAAGGAGACCATCTGGCGATTTTAGAAACTGCTTCAAATTATTTTAAAGGAGACCCAACTTCAACTCTACTGGTATGACATACCCACTTTGAAGAATAAATTGTATCAAGAGCAGTTATTTTCCATTTAATTGATATGGTGAGTAGCACACCCCAAAAGTACATGTCAGGATTTATTATATGTTTGTGGGGGTTGTAGACTCAATGTATGTACAATATTATAATAAAATTCTGTATTATGATTTAAAACACAAATTAACATAAGCAGCAGAAAGTAAAGCTTGCTCGAATCTTATTAACTGAAACCTTTAAAAATAATTTTTAATGTAGACTTCATGTAACTGGTAGGATGGGAATAATCAGGTTTTTATTTTTTTATTTTTATTTTTTATCAAAAATCTGGATAACTTGGCAAAAACAGAAGTTAGAAACACTAAACTGGAGGTAGTACATTTAGCTCCAAAATCTTTTTTGATATCCTCTAAATCTTTCCTTTATTCAGTGAGAATCTATCTGAAATGCCTGAATAATTCTCAACATAGTAATGATACTCTGTATACAGTGTAGAGAAATCTTAGAACGGGTAGAACTCCCGCTAAGGAGCAAAGTCTGAGATGCATTTGCAAGCCACAGACATGAGATAGGAGCAATGTCAGGAGTGATAGCAGATACCTTTGAAGAAGTGAGGAAGGAAATGAATTAGTAGGCATGAATTCATACATAGAAAGAAAGTGCACTTAAGGGTAAAAGGATAGCCAAATTTCATTAGAGGCAACTAACAGTTTGTGAGTAGTAAAGATACCAGCTTCACAAGAATAACTTACTGGATGATGAAGACAAAGATAAGTTGGAAAGACTTAAACCACTGATCAAGAGGTCGAGTAGTTTGAACTTAATAGACTATAAAATGAGAATTGGCTAGGAAGTAAATTATTCTAGTCTGGTCCAAGGTGGTGTTTAAGGCAGGCAGACAGGGAGTAGTAAGTGAGAGATGCTGAAAAGGAAGATTCTGTAGGCCACAGTGACTCAAAGAATGCGGGGGTAGAGGAAAGAGATATAAAAATAATTCTAATTAAAGCAATGCTTTATGTAGAGTGCCCTATTTTATCCAAAATGATGAGGTATCTTATTCTGTCTTTTGATTCCCATGACTAAGAAAGAAAAAATTATTTTAGGACATTTTTTCATACAGGACAGCAGTTTTAAAGCTCCTGCTTCATGAAACTCACTCTCCCTCACTGGCACTTTGAAATTCCATAATTGGCAATCGGGTTTTTGAGACTGGACCTTTGGAACACCCAAGTCATCACTCACACCCAATCTGACCAATAGGCTTGAGGTCAGTAGCCCTAAAACTAACCTAAATATGGCCTGAAGTGAATTGTCATTTAGGAAACAAAATAACCTTTGCAGCAACATAGTAATGAAAATATATGCTTAGCTTTCAAAAGAAATGTATCTTTTTATTTTTATGGAGAAAAAATTTGGTAAAATTAAAAGTATTTTCACAAGGATGATCTCATTTTCACACTAGCTCTGCAAAAGAGGAAATGGAGAAGATATTTTTATTCCCATTTTTAAAAAGAAAAAATTGAGAGATGGGGAGATCAAGTGACTCTTCCAATTCTCCCTCTTAAGTAGCCCAACAGGTTAGAGCCAGAGCCAGGGCCAGAATTCCTGATGACGTCCCTTTCTGTGCTCTTAAACCCAGTCTGTCTGAGGACTTGGCATGGCACTGTCAGATGACATATACCAGGTGTCTTATATTTTTCTTTGATGACATGTAAATGACATTCCTACAAAAACAGCCGGGCACGGTGGCTCACGCCTGTAATCCCAGCACTTTGGAAGGCCGAGACGGGTGGATCACAAGGTCAAGAGATCGAGACCATCCTGGTTAACATGGTGAAACCCCGTCTCTACTAAAAATACAAAAATTAGCTGGGCATGGTGGCGCATGCCTGTGATCCCAGCTACTCAGGAGGCTGAGGCAGGAGAATTGCCTGAACCCAGGAGGCGGAGGTTGTGGTGAGCCGAGATCGCACCATTGCACTCCAGCCTGGGTAACAAGAGCAAAACTCCGTCTCAAAAAAATAAAATAAAATAAAACAAAAACAGTCTATAAATATTCTACTCAATCAGTTCTATCTGAGCAAGCAAGTGTTAGCAGACATCCCCATCTATAAGAGTTTGGGGTATGACTCATTATCTAGACATCTATATATTTTTTTTTAAGTGGGCAGTTGAGTACTGTCAAGTTGTTATATAGTTTTATCCTGTGATAACTGGCCACTCATCTTTTATATTCAGAAATCATCTATGTATCTTCATAAAGATACTGTTGCAGGATTCTTCATCACTTGCTTGATGACTGGAAAAACTGCTGTGAGTGGAAAATATCCATAAATTGTAAAAGGTGGTCTAAGAAACACAGATAGTTCTCACTCTGTTTCTAAATAGCAAGATCACATTAAAACTCAAAAATAGGTAACATTAATCACTGTAATCCAAACAACTACTCTTTAGACCTGTCAGGGAACACTGAAAGCTTTCAACGTAACCCTTAGTTCTTTCTTATGAAATTTTGGCAGAGCAGAGGGAAGAAGAGAGCATGCTTGGTGACTCAGAAGTCTGTTAACAGTCATTACAGTTAGGGAGAGCCTTAGAGGGAGTGGCATTTGTTACCTTTCTGATTTTTTCTTGGCCATTCAAAAACCCATCATTTCCACAATCACACTCAAGTCATCCTTGACCATAACTGTGGCGGGAATATCTTGATAGGACTGTCCTGATTTTATAGAAGAATATAATGAAGGATTAATACTCATTACTGTTACAGCAATCATCTTATGCATAATAATTTACAGCTTAGAAACCCTTTCACTTGTATGATCTCATTCATTATTTCCCATAGAACAGTAAGTTGCTATTACTATTGTTCATCTTTACTTCTAAAGAATCTGAGTCATGGAGGATTTAAGCCAGTTTGGGCAAGTTATACAAGTAATAAATGACGAAACTAGAACTCGGACCAAAGTCTTTTGACCTCATATCCCACGTGATCTCTACTATCTTTGCAGCCTCCCAAACCTATGGAGAATGTTGGACCAAGAATGAAGGTAGACATCAAAAACAGTCAATGAGTTTAAAAAAAAAAAAAAAACCACTGAATAGAAAGATTGAGGAAATGAAGCATACCCAGGAGAAAATCCAAATGGCCAATAAACATCAAAAGATGCTCACCCTCACTGGCAATCTGGAAAATGCAAATCAAAACTATCATCACACTCATTAGATTAGTAAAGTCTGAGCATAATACCAAGTACTGTGTCAGATGTAGAGCAATGAAAATTTCAACACACTACTGATGGGAGTGTAAATTGTTATGACCTCTTTTATCACTCATTTGCCATTATCTAACAAAGCCGAAGATGCACATGGTCTGTGCCAGCAGGGGTTCACAGCAGAGTTATTTTCAATAACCAAAAATTTGTCATAACTCCAGTGTCCATTAACGGAAGAATGGATGAATGTTACTGAGTAGTAATATAGCCATCAATAAATACTATACTGAAGTGAAAATTAATGAACTAGAGGTACAAGTATCAAAACGGATAAATATCAGAAAGAAAATTACAGAATATTAAAATATATACCATTTACAAAATGCTTAAAATATATAAAATAGTTTCTAAAGATTATTTAGGGATTGGATACTATTTAGAGATACTTTTTTTATGGACACATAGATATGACAAACTATAAAGTATATGTAAATAACAAACTTCAAGGAGGGCAATCGTTACCTTGGAAAGGGCTGTAAAGGAACACAAGTGTGGGGAGAGGTGCTAGCTAAGGGGATTAAACTAATATGAGCAGTGTTCTAATCATTAAGTTGGATGCTAATATACAGGTATTTGTTCTTTCAACCTTTTAAAGGTAGAAAATATAACATTAAAACTAAAAGAAACAGGAGGAGAAAAAATAATCTATCTGAATCAGACACTTGTCTGGGATACTCAGATGAACAGAATCAATTGAAAAGGATGCCCAAAGCATCTCCAGCTGCCACAGTCTGATGAGGAATTATAATAGGAGAAAGGGAATGTCCACTCCAATTCAGTTCTGAGCCCTGGACCCATGTTTCAGCCATCCTATCAGTACCCTCTCTGATAGACATTATGGAAAGGTAAAGTTCCATCTGATCAATCAACATAGGTTGTGACGTTTTCTAGAGGCAGACCTAAACTGGATCCCTGAAAATGTCTGTTTGGCCTTTGTCAATCTTTAGCACTTTCAAACAATTTCCTAACATTTGGGAAAAGGGACTGTTAATTAAAACAGTGCTGTTCGTTGTTTTATTTATTTTATGTTATACACCTACAAAAGACCGGAAAAGTATTCAACTCTAAAAATTCAACTCTGTTTTTCATTTTTTATGTTTGCAAGCTTGATGGGCAAAGATGTCTCAGAATGGAATCCCTAGCCATTTGTAGCTCCCATTCCGGAATTATTCTGATAAACGGATGTCTGTTGAGTTGCTTATTTGACAGTCTGTGAAAACATGTCTTTTCATCCCTACTATACTCTTCAGCATAGTCAGGCACAATCTCAATTTGCAAGTTCAATTTTCAAGTATTATGGTTTGTGAAGATAAAAATACCAGTCCATGATAAAATAGTTCTCCAAAAATAAAATTGTTATTCATACATAATTGAAATTTTTTAAAACATTTATCTCAAACAGCCATGATTTTCTGCATTTTAAGCAGGAAAAAAATGTTTCTCTGAATATATTTTATAGTGAATAATTTGTATTCAGGGCATTTCTAATCAGAAACTTAGCTTCTAACCAGTAGACCTCTGAAAATCTGTGATAATTCATTTGGGAGAAAGGACAAATGCCTTTATTGAAAATGATCACCAGAAATATTAGTTTATCAAAGATCAGAGGATGAGCTATGGCAGCTTTCTGTTTGAAACCAAGGGTCCCAAATCTCCTCCATCCTAACAGTCATATTAATAATAGTCCACATTTATTGAGCACTGCACATCAGACACTATGCCAAGTACTTTTCCTACATTATGTCATTTCATTCTCATGACTTCACAAAGGAGGAACTGTTGCTCAAAGCAGGTAAGTAACTCACTCAGTATCACGTATCTGTTAAGTAGTAGAGCCAAGATGTGAACCCACCTCCCTAATCCCAAAACCTGAATTCTTAACGTTTGCTCACATATGCATGGAAGCTTTGTAATTACCTGCTATAGATGGAAAAACATAAATGGGCAAATATTTTTCTCTTCCATAAAAAAGGAAAAAGGCAATTGATTTAACTTATGCAAATACACACACACACACACACACACACACACAAACCCCTGGCTGACGGTCGGCTAGATGGCTTTTTCATCTCCATGACCACTACGTCTCAATAGTTTGAAAATTCTATTAACTGAATTATACTGAAGATGGAAATTAAGATAAAAAAGCAGCACAGAGCATGTGTTTGTTTCTTCAAGGTACAAACTCCTATCACCTTTTCTTTCAGTCTTTTTTTCTGAATGTGAAGTTGTTGCTGAACTTCGAGAATAACCAAATAGCTTTTTTTTTTTAAAGCATTTGATCATTATATTTGTTGGCAGCCTTGTTGTAACCTTGAGTCACCTACAATTTTAAGTATTATTCTAATTGATTTTCTCACTGCTTACTGAGAAACATCATCTCTCTCTAGTCTCATAAATAATTCCGTTTCTCTGTGTCAACGTTAATTGAACTTACCTCATGTTGTCAATCTCTTTTTTTCTTCCAGGTGATGTCATTGTCTATATTAATGAAGTTTGTGTCCTCGGACACACTCACGCAGATGTTGTCAAACTTTTCCAGTCTGTTCCTATCGGTCAGAGTGTCAACCTGGTGTTGTGTCGTGGCTACCCTTTGCCCTTTGATCCTGAAGACCCTGCTAACAGCATGGTGCCACCCCTCGCAATAATGGAGAGGCCGCCTCCAGTGATGGTCAATGGAAGACATAACTATGAAACATATTTGGAATACATTTCTCGGACCTCACAGTCGGTTCCTGATATAACAGATCGGCCGTCTCATTCTTTGCACTCCATGCCAGCTGATGGTCAGCTAGATGGCACGTATCCACCGCCCGTCCATGATGACAATGTGTCTATGGCTTCATCTGGGGCCACCCAAGCTGAACTTATGACCTTAACCATTGTGAAAGGTGCCCAGGGCTTCGGCTTCACTATTGCTGACAGTCCTACAGGACAGAGGGTGAAACAAATACTTGACATTCAGGGATGCCCTGGCCTGTGTGAAGGTGACCTCATTGTTGAGATCAACCAGCAGAATGTACAGAACCTGAGCCATACAGAAGTAGTGGATATACTTAAGGACTGTCCCATTGGAAGTGAAACGTCCTTGATTATCCATCGAGGAGGTAAGACAAACACTGGCTCAGCAATAAAATATGTGGGTAATGTAGTAGGATCCTTTAATAATATTGTTAAAATGGGGATTTCCTTGGAGTTCAATGAAATTATACCTTAAAAAATAAAATTTAAAAAGAGAGAAAAACATGAGTTAAAGGAAGCTGTGTTTTTGAATTCTGAGAATACGTATTTTTCTATTTTGTGTTAAACACAATAATAGTTCTTTCAGTCTTACAAACATATTGATAGAAAGTTGGAAGGTAAAGATTAAATCCCCAACTGTGTGTTTCAAAAGTTCATTCATGTATCAGTTGTGGAGAACTCAAACTGGTTTCCCATTAATTCAATTAAGAAACATGCTTTTACGATGGAAGTAATGCTTTGAATTATGCTTAGGTTTCCAGGCTAACAGGTGGAAGCTGATTCAACCCCTACCAAGCCCAAGCACAGTCAGAAAGACCAAGAACAGTGTGAGCTGTGGGAGCTGTCCTGCTGTTGAAACATCTTTTCAGAGTCTGGAATGGTGTTGTTCAGGACACTTCCGCTACTACAGGGACTGCTCTGTTAACAATTACCCATATTGCCTCCCACGACCTGAAAAGAAAGTTACAGAACAGGGTGAGGGCTGAAGTTCTGGGCTGAGTGTCCTGGGTGAAGTATGGGAATAGCAACAGTGCAGAGTGTGGTAAAGCGCTAGAGCCTTGGATGTTTCTTCCCCTCTACCTTCTGTGTGGGGAAGGAAATGGGGTAAAGCACAGGATCCCTTCTCCACATCTCTGCTGCTTTGCTCTTGATGACCAGTGAACCGGGAGAGAGAAGGGAGGGAAAGGGCCATAAATAAAGAGGACACTCAAAAACAGAGTGCAAAGGAAAGGGATCAGGTTAAGTCCTGGTTTTCAAATTTGCCAATTTGTGGACTTAGGACACTGAAAGTTAATGAGCCTCAGCCGCATCATCTGCTGCAATGGGATAATAATACTACCTAACCCAGTGGTAGTGCTGTAGCCCAGCAGCTGATCAATAAAGGTCTGTTGAGTCTAAATTAACACTGAAGTTTCAGCATGGATGAGTCAGAAGGAACAGTACAGTGAGGAACTCATGCATGAAGAACACGCATGTAACAAACGTTGCCTATTTAAAGCACTCAAAACAGCCTGAAACTCTTGTCAGTTTGAAATGCAAGTGAAGGCAGTCAAAGCTGAAAGAAAGAAGCACCTTTTATGAATTTATTTGGTCCTCTCTGTTTTTCCTTCAAGGAAGTATTACATTGTTGATTTGTTGCCTGGAAATGGACAGGAAATACCAGGCATTTGTGAGCAGCACTCTATAAAGTCTTAGGTTTCTGTACTAAAAGGGAAATTTATATGATAGCAAAACAATCTTAAATTTGACTGTCTCAAGGCATTGTTAACAAAATAGCACTTGAATGCTGATAATTAAATGTTGGCAGGATATTTTAATTTCTCCCATTATTTAAGATTAAAATAAACATTCCTAATTAAATAGCCATATCTTCATAATGTCCAATTGAAAATCAAATATTTGCAACAAGTTCTTGATATTAAATGCTATTACAAAATCACTGTACAGTATCCACTGTATAATTCATAGAAACAAATTTGGACACATTTTTCATATACAGCTTCTTCTAAAATCATGACATAGCAGAAAAAAAGGTACTTTGACATCCCTAATTTGCATTATGGTAATTTGTACTTTCCTGAAAACATTTATTTCATGCCTATCAGCTAGGCTACCCTATTCACACTTTTCCCCTGCCCCTCATTTACTCCACAAGTATTCAAAGTTGGGTTTGCAGATGAAGGACTTGCTTTTGTTTTTTGGCTAGCATATAGCAAAATACAGTATGCTGTGATGCTTTAAATACTTCTAGTCGAAAATCTCGAGTTTCCCCTAATTCCCACAATTTGCGCTCATCTCTCTGAAATTAATAAGAACTAGCACCATGTTTAAGTGAGGAAATTCACTTTATCTTATTATAGGCTACTCAGAAGTACCTATGGCCTCATTGAGATAAGCAGACTCAAGAACTGAGTCGCAGGCCTGGGTCCTTATATCAGCACCATGGTTGGTCAGTTGTGTTTAATTATTTACTAGAGTTTTTAATTTATAAAGTAATAATGTACATGATTTAACTTTTTTAAAGCAAATAATATCTAAAAGTATAAAATGAAAGTAATTTTCTCGTATCCCAGACTTTCAGTCCTTTTTCCCAGAGGCCAATGTGTTTTGTATGTATATTCTCAGAAAGTTTGTAGTCTACTAGCACGTGTCTGAATATATATAGTATATTTAATATAGATGGGATGGTATACATACGTATTACTTTAAAATACCTTGGTTTTCTGATATTTGTTTTACATACACCGTGTGGTATAATTTATATACCAAAACATTCACCAATGTTAAGTGTATGCTAAGTTGCTAAAATGACATAGTTGTGCAACAATCATAATCCTTAGACTATCCATCATCCCGAGTTCCCCCAAAGCCCCAGGTAGCCACTAATATGCTTTCTGAATAGTTTTGTCTGTCTGTAATATTTTCATACGTGGTCTCAAACAGTACATAATATTTTACTTAGGTTAATGCTGTTGAGAGTTACCCGTGCCAGTGTAGGTGTAAGTCGTTTGTTTCTTTTACGGCTGCATAGTATTCCATTGTATAGATACACTACATTTTTGTGTCCATTCATTAGTGTATGGACATTTGTTTTCATTTTTTGATATTTATGAATCATGTTATAAACATTTGGATACAAATGTTTGTGTGTGCTAATGTTTTCGTTTTTCTTGGGTAGATACCTAGGAGTAGTATTGCTCAGCTATAAGAAGAATATATATTTAAACAAATAGAATGTTTTCCAAAGTGGCTGTTGTACAAGGTTTCCAATTTCTGCCCATTGTTGCCCACATTGGGTATAATGAGTTTTTATATTATTCTAATGAGCATGTAGTGACACCTTTATGTGGTGTTAATTTACATTTCTCTAATCCTTTTATGTTTACCATGTTTTCATATGTTTATTAGCATTCATATATCTTCTTCGGTAGCATGTCTATTCAAATAATTTGCCTATGTTGGGCTGTCTGTTCTTCTAAGTTGTATTCAGTTATAAAAGTTCTTCCTTTATAAGCTATGTGATTTACAGGTATTTTCTGTCTATGGCTTGTCTTTTCATTCATTTTAATAATGCCTTTGAAGCACACAAGTGTTTAATTCTGATAAAATCCAATTTATCAAGTTTTTTTGTCTTATATGGATCATTCTTTTGGTGTTGTAGCTAAGTACTCTTTGCCTGACCCAAGATTTCTCCTGTTTTCTTCTAAAAATTGTATACCTTTAGCTCTTTTATTTAGGTCTATAAACAATTTTCAGGTAATTTTTATGTATACTGTGAAACAAGAGCCTAAGTTTTCTTTTTGTTGTTGTTTGGGGGTTTTTTTGCTCATGTATATCCAATTGTGCTAGCATCATTTGTTGAAAAAGCTATTTTTTTTTTTCACTGAATTCCCTTGACACTTTTGTCAAAAGTGAATCAGCATAAATGCGCAGGTTTATTTCTAGATGCCCTATTCTGTTCCATTGATCTGTTTGTCTAGTCTTGTTATAATACCATGCTCTCTAGGTTCCTTTAGCTTTCCGTTAAGTCTAAAAGCCAGAGAGTGTCAGTCCTCCAACTTTTTCTCCTTTTTCAAAATAATTTGGCTATTCTAGGTCCTTTGCATTTCCATAGACATTCTAGGATTGGATTTTTTTTTTTTTTCATTTTTGTTTTCTGTTGTTTTATTGTTTTGTTTTGTTTTAAGAGACAGGGTCTCACTCTCTGGTCTAAGCTACAGTAGAGTGGTGCAATCATCGCTCACTGCAGCCTCAAACTCTTGGGTTCAAGTGATCCTTCACCTCAGCCTCTCCAGTAGGTAGGGCTACAGGCACATGCCACTGTAAGATTTTTAAGTTTTTCTTTTAGTGATGAAATCTGTGTTTTCCGGTTGGTCTAGAGCTCCTGAACTCAAGCAGTTTTCTTGCCTCTACCTCCCAAAGAGCTGGGATTACAGGCATAAGTCACTGTGCCTGGCCTAATATTGCCTTTTAAATTATTTTGTTACATAAAAGGTCTGCTGAGATTTGTGTGTTACATTGTCTCTATAGAATAATTAGTGGAAAATTGCCAACTTAACGTTGAACCTTTTAATTCATAAATACAGTGTATGTCTTCACTTTTTGGATCTTTATTTCTCTCAGGAATAGTTTGTAGTTTTCCATGTATAGATCTTGTACTTTGGTTCAATTTATGTCTAGCTATTTTATTCTTGTTGACGTTATTGTGAGTGGAATTTTTATGTCTTTTCAGGTTATTTATTGCTAATATATAGAAATGCATTTCTTTTTCATTTTTAATTTTGTACACTGCAATTTTATTAAACTGGCATTTTAGGTCTGGAGGCTTTTTGTAGACTCCATATTTTCTATGTAGCTATTATACCATCTGGTAATAAAGACAGTTTTACTTCCTCCTTTCCAATTTGTATGCCTTTGACTTCTTTTCCTTGCCTTATTACACTAGCTTCAACTTCCAGAATTACACTGAGTACAAGAGAGATGAGTAGACATCCTTACCTTGTTACCAGTTTTAGAAAGTGTCCATCTTGCATCATTACATCAGATTTTAGGGCGGGAATTTTATATGTCCTTTATCATCCTGAGGAAGTTGTCTTCTATTCTCGGTTTGCTGGAAATTTAAATAATCAGTGGGTGTTGGTTTCTATCAAATTTTTTTCTGCAGCTATCGGATGATCCTGTAGTTTTTTCTTTATTAATATGGTGTATTACATGACATGATTTTTGGATATTGAACCAATTTAACATTCCTGGGATAACCCTACTTGATCATGGTATATAATTCCGTTTGTATGTTGCTTAATTTTGTTGGCTCATATTTTGTTAAGGATTTTTAAACCTGTTTGGGGGAAGGTTTTCCTGTGATTTTTAAACCTATTCGGGGGAAGGTTTTCCTGTTTTTGTTTGTTTGTTTGTTTTGTTTTGTTTTGTTTTGTTTTGTTTTGTTTCTTTTTTTTTGAGACGGAGTTTCGCTCTTGTTACCCAGGCTGGAGTGCAATGGCACGATCTCGGCTCACCGCAACCTCCGCCTCCTGGGTTCAAGCAATTCTCCTGCCTCAGCCTCCTGAGTAGCTGGGATTACAGGCACGTGCCACCATGCCCAGCTAATTTTTTTGTATCTTTAGTAGAGACGGGGTTTCACCATGTTGACCAGGATGGTCTCGATCTCTTAACCTCGTGATCCACCCGCCTCAGCCTCCCAAAGTGCTGGGATTACAGGCTTGAGCCACCGCGCCCGGCTGTTATTCTCTTTCCTGTGATATATTTCTCTGGCTTTGGTGTCAGGATAATAGTGGCTTCATAGAATGAGTAAGAAAGTGTTCCCTTCTCCCTCTATTTTCTAAAAGAGCTTGGGTAGGGTTATCATTTCTTCCTTAAAAGTCTGATAGAATTCACCAGTGAAGTCACCTAGCCTGAGCTTTTGTTTGTAGGAAGATTTTTAGCTATTAATTCTTTTCTTGATTGAATGTTCTTTTTCTTCTTAAATCAGTTTTGGTGATTTATGTATTTCTAGAAATTTTTACAATTCGTCTAAGTTGTTGAATTTATTAGCATAAAGTTTTAAATAAAATTTTATGTAATTCCTTTTTAAGAACCAACTTTTGAAATGGCTGATTTTCTGTTTTCCATTTCAACGTTTTCCACTCTGATAGTTATAGCTTTTTCTCTCCAGCTTACTTTGTGTTTGAATACTTTTCCTTTTCTGTCTTCTTGAGGTGGAAGCTTAGAGGATTAATGGTTCCAGTTCTTTCTAACAAAATCACTTAAATTTATAAATTTCACTCCAAGTACTTCTTTAGCTAAGACTTCATGAATTTTACTATGTTAGTTTTACTTTTTCACTCAGTCTAAGCTATTTTATTTCCCTTATAATTTCTTTTTTAACTGTAAGTTACTTAGAAAAGTGTTTATTCTTCTAACATTTAGAATTTCCCAAATCTTTTTGTTGTTGATTTCTAATAATTTCATTGTGAAAGACAGCATGTTTTGTACGATTTTGGTCCTGTTAAATATATTAAAGTTTTATATGTGCTAGTGCTGTGCTTTTTTTGATCTTAATTTATTTTGGAGGGTTTTATGTATTAGTTCAGAAATATATATTGTTTTTAATACTTAATCAGATTCTCACTAATGCTTATGGATATTTTTGTTCCTTTCAGGCTTTTTCTACTAGAAAAATGTATCTTTTAAATCTATCTCTGCATTAGAAAGTAGATCTATAATATAGATTTATTCTTTCCTTTCTTCCACAAATACTTTAATTGACATAATTGTACATATTTATGGGGTATATGATGTTTCAACACATGTATATGCTATATAATTATCAAATCAGGGTAATTATATCCATCACCTCAAGCATATATCATTTATTTGTGGTGAAAACATGCAAAATCTTCTTTTCTATCTACTTTGAAATATACAATACTTATTGGTAACTACAGTCAACCTAATGTGCCATAGAACACAGGAACTATTTTCTCCTATCCAACAGTAACTTTGTATCCTTTGCACAACCTCTCCATTCCGTTCCTTCCCACTACCCTACCTAGCCATAGCTATCAACTATTCTATTCTCCACTTCTATGAGATATTCTGCATATAAATGAGATCATGCAGTATTTGTCTTTTTGGGCCCGGCATACTTAATATAATGTCCTCCAGGTTTATTCATGTTGTTCCAAATGACAGGATTTCATTCTCTTTTATGACTGAGTAGTATTCCATTGTATAGATTTACCATATTTCTTTATCCATTCATCCATTGATGGGTACTTGGGTTGGTTCCACATCTCGGCTACTGCAAATAGTGCTTCAATAAATATAGGAGTGAAGATAACGCTTTGACATACTCATTTTATTTTCTTCAGATATATACCCATTAGAATTACTAATCATACCGTAGTTCTATTTTTAATATTTTGAGAAACCTCCATACTGTTTTCCATAATGGCTATACTAATTTACATTGCCATCAACAGTGTGCAAGGGTTCCCTTTTCTCCATATCCTCACCAATACTTGTTATCTTCTGTCTTTTTGCTAATAGCTATCCTGACAGACTGAGGTGATACCACACTGTGGTTTTGATTTGTATTTCTCTGATGATTAGTGATGGTGAGCAATTTTTCATGTAACTGTTAGCCATTTGTATGTCTTTTGAGAAATGTCTATTCAGGTCTTTTGCACTTTTTTATTGAGTTGTTTATTTTAGCTGTTAAGCTGTTTGAGTTCCTTGTATATTTTGGATGTTAACTTCTTGTCAGATTAATAGTTTGCAAGTATTTTCTCCTATTTTGTAGGTTGTCTCCTCACTCTTTTGATTGTTCTTTTTCAGAGTGGAATCTTTTTAATTTGATATAATCTCATTGACTATTTTTTTGTTGCCTGTGCTTTTGAGGCATATCCAAAAACATCATCATCCAAATCAATGTCATAAAGTATGTCCCCATGTTTTCCTATAGTAATTTCATAGTTTTGGATCTTACATTTAAGTTTTTAATACCTTTTGAGTTGATTTTTGTGAGAGATAGAAATCTAGTTTTATTTCCAATTTTCATAACACCATTTATTAAGCTGTGCTTTCCCCATTAACAGAATCTGTTTTATCTAAGTATAGCCACTCCTACTCTTTTGATTACTGTTTGTATGGAATATCTTCTTCCATCCCTTTATTTTCAGCCTCTGTATGTTTTTAAGGTTAATGTGGGTCTCTTGTAAACAGCATATAGTTGGATCTTGTTTTTTAAACTATTCAGCCAATCTGTATTTTCTGATTGGAGATTTTAATCTACTTACATTCAAAGTATTTATTGATAGATAAGAACTTACTACTGATTTTTTGTTAATGGTTCATAGTAGAGATATGTATGATTTACAGAGCAATGTAATAGTATTGAGGTATTTTGGATTTGATATATTTGCCCTTGTCAGTGAATGCTGTCCTTTCTTATGTTTTCATTTCTACTTGAAGAACTCCCTTAAGCATTTGATATAAGGCAGATATAGTAAAAATGACTTCCCTCAACTTTTGCTTGTTCAGGAAAGACTTTCAGCACTTTCAGTATCATCCCCTTCTTTCTTGGCCTCCAGGGTTTCTGCCGAGACATCTGTTCATCGTCTAATGGTAGTTCCCTTATATATGACTTGACATTTTTCTTGTTGCTGCTTTGTAAATTCTTACTTTGTCTTTGACTTTTGACCATTTAATTTTTCTTTGCCTCAGTGAGGACCTCCTTAGGCTGAGTCTGTTTGGAAACATATAAGCTTCATGAATCTGGATGTCCAATATCTCTTCTAAGACGGGAAGTTTTCACCAATTATTTTGTAATTACAGAAAAGCTTTCTGTCCCTATCTTTGTCACTTCTAAAACTCTCATACTGCAAATGTTTTCTTATTTAATGGCATGCCAGGACTCTCATAGGCTATTTTTACTTTCTTATCATTTTGGGGGTTTGTTGTTTTCCTTCTGATTGGGTAAATTCAAAAGACCTATCTTCAAGTTCAGAGATTCTTCTGCTTGATCTAGTCTGCTACTGAAGCTCCATATTGTATTTTAATTTCATTCACAAAATTCTTCAGCTCTAAGATTTCTATTGGTTCTTTTTTATGATAACCATCTCTTTGTTAAATTTCTTTGAGATCATGAACTGTTTTTCTGATTTTTTTCAACTGTTCTATCTCACTGAGTTTCGTTAAGATAATTATTTTTAATTCCTTTTCAGACAATTTATAAATTTCCCCTTTCTTTCCAGGTTAGTTACAGAGAGTTATTTTGTTCCTTTGGTAGGGTCATATTTTCACCTCCAAATGAGTCTTGGTATGCCTGCTGAAAAAGATGTAATAGTTGGTTCCAAGTATATTCAAGGAATAGTCTTTGTACAGTTTCTTCAGCTGTAATCAACATTTGCGATGATGTCTCAGCAGTCTAGGCTATAGGAGTTTGTGGCAGCAGCAGTGGCAGCATAGATTGCTGGGGTTCTTGGTGGAAAGAGTTTTGAGACTATGTTTTCTCCACAATGTGCAGATTTAGCTGAATGAATCCCTCTTGGTGTTAGGTCTGACATGGTTAATATGCAACTGCAGCAGCACTGGGCTCCAGGACACAGGTGTCAGAGCAGCTGTGAACCTGGGGTCCTGGGTTCAAGATCTTGCCAACTGATTGCAGCAAGTGGGTCTTGTGGTATAGGTTTACTCTCTGAGGTAGGGTTGGATACAGTACCCACAGAGCTAGGGTCTGTGACTCTGAGGAAACATCCAGCAGCTTAGGCCCAGGGGACCAGGTTGTAGCTATGACTGTAACCCTGAGGGAAGGGCATAGCACTGGCCTGGCTCCAGGAAAGAAGGGGTGCTATGGAGATTTGGGCCTGGCAAGCAGGACACAGCTGTATTTTGTGAACCAGCACCAATAGGACATAGTGTCAACTCAGATCCTGGGGGATGAGACATTATACAGTGGTGACTTTGGACCCTGAAGTGGTAGAACACAGCAGCATCTCAGACTTTGTAAGGTCAGGTGCAGCACCAAGAACCCTAGAATAGCAGACTGCAGCAATTGCTTAGGCCCTGGTGGGACAGGAAGCAACACAGAGATGACTTCACTCCCCAGGGAAGGGGGTGTCTCAGCAGCTCTAAGGGGCTAGTTTGACTCCAGGGAAGCAGGATACTAGTTGTTGAGCATGCAGATGAGGGTGTCTCAGTGCAGACAATACTGTTGCTCTGGGATGTATGGTTCTATCAGCTCAGCCGAGGAATGCATGGCCGCTCAGCTTCACCAGGGCACCAATTCCTTTGGAGGCAATACACTGCTTCAGCTCAGTCCCAGATGTGACTGCTCTGTGTGGCCAAGACATCATTTCCCAGGAGGCAGGGCACATCTTCAACTCAGGCACTGGTGGGACATGACTGCTCTGGACAGTCAAGGCACTGCTTCCCCAGGATGCAGGGCACTATTTCAGCTCAGGCACAGGGGACCTGCAGTTACTGGGAGGGGTAGATGAAGCTGCTTTGTCAATCCACCGTTTACTTGGGAGGCAGCACACAGCTTTATCTTAGACACTGATTGACAAGATGCAGCAACCAATGGGAGGGGTAGATAGAACAGCTCCACAGCAGCTTGGCCCCACAGGATAGGGTAAAGTAGCAGCTCTACTCAGGGATGGTGAACCACTGAACAGGATTGGTTCTGTGGTGGCTAAGCCTTAGGCATGGAAGGGTGCCATGGCCACTCACCACCAGAGCAAGACACACTCTAGCAGCAGTTCTGATTCCAAGACGGCATAGCACAGTAGCCCTGTGGGTCACAGGGGGCAAGGCACAGTGTCGGCTTCTTCTCTGGAGGGAGCATGGCTGTGTGGACTCCTGCCGCCTCCTTCAGCTGGGTTCAGTGTCTGTGAGGACTGCAGGAGTTCCCAGTAGTGAGGACTGTAGGTATCCCTGGTGTTAATGGGAGATGCTGGGGTCTACCTGCTTACCTTTTCCTCACAGGTAGAAGTCCCAGGTGGGAGGTGTAGTGGTGGAGGCCAGGGGTTCCCTTCCATTCTCTCTGTGGCCATCCTAGATTTCTGTGCTCTGGAGGGATTCTCCAACTCCTTTGATGTACACTGGTGCTCTCCTTTAGTTATTTTCATCAACATGTAGTTACGTATCTGCTGTTTAGGCTGTCCTTGTGGGGTAGGGACAAGTGCTAAGGGTTTCTAGTTGGCTATCTTGCTCCTTTCTTAGATTCAACAATACTTTTTGAATGCCCACAATGTGCTAGGCACTTTCTTGGCACTAGAGATAAAGCAATAAAGCTAATCACATCCTTTTTCTCATGAAATTGACATTATATTAGAGACAGACAAAAATAAAAATCAACATAATTATGTCCTTAGTTTATTTTTTAACATTTATATCTCCTATCCCCCTGGAGTTTTATCCTTGAATATCAGCCTTATGCCCAGCTCCCTTACTGTGTTATCTTATTGTTTCTCTTTTTTTTTTTTTTTTTTTCAGATCATTTCATGGTATTTGGGGGCAGACAGTAATACCACCTACAAATAACAGTCACTTTGCCTCCTCCTTTCTTTTTTGCATACCTTTGATTTGTGTTATTAAATGCATTTGACTATTAATAGTGAGGATTATGGAAATTCCTAACCATTTCCTGACTTAAATGGAAACTCTCATTTTACACTGTTAAATACAATACTAGCCTTTCATTTAAGATTAATATTTGCTATGCTAAGGAAAAACCCCTCAATTCCCATTTCTTTCATAATCCATATCAAAAATAGGTAATAAATTTTATCCAAAGCTTTCTGGCATCTTTGGAGATGATGATTATTTTCTCCTTTGAGTTATCACTGTGATGAGTTGCATTAAAGGACTTATCACCTTTAAACTTATCATCCTTTTGCTCCTGGAATAAACTACGTTCAATCTTACATTATGCCTATAATATGCTCCTAAATTCTATCTGTTTACATAGAATTTTGCATCAACTTTAAATGACACTGGTCTAAAGTTTCCTTTTTGTTATATTTTTTCTATCATATTTTATTATTAAATTTATGCTGGTATCTTAAAAGCAATCAAAACCCTTTCTCTGCTGAGAAATAATTTAATTCTCTTCAAAGTTATCTATTCCTTGAAGATATAACTTACATCTTTGAAATTATCAAGTTTCAGTGTGTTGGGTTTTGTTTTTCATTTCATTTGGTTTGGTGGGAGGAAGGGTATCTTTTTACAAATTTTCAATTTCTTCTATAGTAATTAATCTTAGAGTTTCTGCCTTGCCAGGGCTGTTTTTACAATGCTTGTTATCCTATAAATTATCTCTTTTATTCAGGTTTTCAAATGTATTTAAATAGAATTGGAATCAAATATTCTCCATTTTTCTTCTAGTTTCTACTTTACTATAATAGTAATAGTAGTAACTTTACTAATATAACTATAATAATATAGTTCTATTATTACCATTTCTTTCTTTCTTTCTTTTTAATTTAAATAGAGATAAGGTCTTGCTATGTTGACCAGACCGGTCTCAAACTCCTGGCCTCAAGCAATCCTTCCATCTTAGCCTACCAAAGTGCTGGGATTCCAGGCATGAGCCACTATGCCTGGCCCTTAGTTCTTATTAGTGCTTTTTCTTAATTAGGTTGGCTAATGGTTTTTCTATTTTAATGGCTAAAAAACATACTAGTTTATTTATAAATAATTTATGGGCTGATGCCCAGCCTACTATGGAACAGGGAATAATTATACTCTGCCCAAAGACACTGTTGTTTGATGTCTGGAATATGACAAACCCAGAGAGATTACCATAAGCAAGCCTTATGACATATTTTACTCATATTCATAATAAAATGCAACAAAGTATTCTGCTTAATTTGTAAACTTTCCATTGCAGTTGACCTGTTTTTGAAAACTTTTCTTCCTAGTTCTGTAAAACATGATTCCCCAAAGTATTCACTAGATAAATATATTCTCTTCTTATGCTGACAATATAATAATTAACTAGTGTAGATAATACACATCTATTTTTTTACATTCAAAGAGAATTCAGAGTATTTAAGAGGTATCATAAACTATACCAGAGCTTTGAGAGGAAAGCATAAAATTATAGACAAAGAATTGTGATTTTGCTTTAAAATTTTTAAAAGCATATTATCAGAGAAAACCATTGTATCACAATGTTTAAACCACACAGAAAAAAAAATAAAAATAAAGCTATAAGTATTAATAGTGCTGATATTTTCTAAAAAATATATTTGAGAAGTCACTTCAAATTTACAGAAAAAATGTACAATACACATAACACCACATACCATTTACCCACATTGCTATTAACTTTTTGCCCCATTTGTTGTGTGTCTGTGTGCGTGTGTGCGTGTGTGTGTGTGTGTGTGTGTGTCTGTGTGTATCTAAACCATTTAAGGGTAAGTTGCATATATCATCCTCCTTTACTCCCAAATATTTTAGTGTTTGTTTCATGTTGCTACTTGTCGGGAGAAATATATTTAAGCAACTAGTTAGGAAGTGCTATATAATGCTATAAAAGATACCTTATATGTGTTTGTTTATTTTGAGACAGAGTCTTGCTCTGTCACCCAGGCTGGAATGCAGTGGCACAATCATAGCTCACTGCAGCCTTGACCTCCTGGGCTCAAACAATGCTCCCACCTCAGCTTCCAAGTAGCTGAGACCACAGGAATATGGCACCATCCTTGGCTAATTTTTGTATTTTTTGTAGCATTTCAACATATTGCTTAGGTTGGTCTTAAGCTCCTTAGCTCAAATAGTCCACCTGCCTCAGCCTCCCAATGTGCTGGGATTACAGGCATGAGCCACGACACCAGTCCAAAGATACTTTAAAGAATCACTTAGAATAAAAAACCACCATGACCACAACAACAAAAGACTTAAGACATTATCAAAACAGATTTAAGCTACAAAAGAGAATCGGTATCACTGATAAAGATCTAATATAGAAATATTTCTGAGAGAGAAAAGCATCAGGTATTTGAAAAAATCTGTATCCAGAGAGATTAAGAGAAAATCAAAGTGGATATTCCACATTCAATTATTATATAATCCAACTTTCCACTTGATGTCAGCAGGAAAAAAAAAACATGTATGACAGAGCAAACTAAGTCACAAATCCACAGCATGAGTTGTGAATGACATGGCATACTGACTACTGTATTAACAAATATGCCATAACGTCTTAGTGACTTCATAAAAGTATATTTCTCACTCAAATAACTTGCAATGCATGTGTTCCTCGATGACATATCTCCTGGGTACCTCCCCTCCATGCAGTGACTCAGGAAACCAGGCTTTCTTCTGATGAAGATTCATGCCCTAGGACCTTAGCATCCCTCTCTAGTTTCTAACTGGCTCACAGCTAAAATGAGACCAAAAGAGCAAAGTGCCATTCAAGAGGCTGTAGGTGCCAGCCCAGGAAGGGGTATATATCACTTTTGCCCACATTCAATTGGCTAGAACTCAGTTTTAGTTACCACTGGTCATAAAAGACTCGGAAAGGTAGTACGTGCTCCTATGAGCGCAGGAATAAAAAAATGGTTTGTTGTCAAACATGGGGTAGTCACTCTGCCCTTGCTGTTCCTTACATGCTGTCTGTATCCTGACCTGCAAATCAAGGATATGTAACTACTGATCATGTCACATCATCAGGTGAAATCTGTTTTCTATTTTTTTTGTTGTTGTTTTTTGAGACAGGATCTTACTCTGTCACCCAGGCTGGAGTACAATGGCATGATCTTGGCTCACTGCAGCTTCCACATCCTGGGTTCAAGCAATTCTCCCACCTCAGCCTCCTAAGAAGCTGGGACTACAGACACATACCACCACACCCTCCTAATTTTTTTTTATTATTAGTAGATACGGGGTTTCACTATATTGGCTGGTCTCAAACTCCTGACCTCAAGTGATCCACCCACCTTGGCCTCCCAAAGCACTGGGATTACAGGTGTAAGCCACCGCACCTGGCCATGAAATCTTTTTTCTAGCATGATATTTTGATGTGATTTATTCTAGTATTGTGAGGTATATTCAAGTCACTGGTATATGTATTAAAATTCACAAGGTATCCTCACATTTACCTTCTCAACTTTCAGTGAGATAAAATAACTTAGATTGAGAGTTAATAATTGGCCCAAGTTCAGTGTGTGTCTATGCAAAGGGCTGAGCAATTTGGGGCTCTCCAAATGTGAGAAGTCTGAATGTGAATAACAAGGTACCCCATTCTAAGCATAGAAAATGCCATGCATTTTATGAAACATACACCAAATAGGGATATCGATGCTCAAATGACACTTAGCATGAAAGAAACAGGAGTCCAGGAATACTTGTAGAGTTGTTGTCACACCATTTAGAAGTAGCAGAAACAGAACTCACACCTGAATCTTCTGACTGTAATTTTAGTGAGTTTTTATCTTATGTCAGTTTCCCAAAGTCTTATCTTTAAAAAAAAAAAAAAAGGTTGATTTTGATGGCTTCTGCTTGGCTCTGCAGTACTTATTCATTTGTTTAGTAACTATTTACTTAGGGCTTACTGTGTACTCAGCACTAGTCTAGGTGCTGGAAATATGGCAGTGAGCAAAACAAAGACCCTTCCTCAAGAAGTTTGCCTCCCAGGAGGAAATTAGACAAACACAGTAATACATATTGAGGATGAGAATAAAGAAAACTGAGAAAGAGGGTCAGAAAAAGGAAAGTGATGGAAGAGTTCTTTTTTTCAAATTAATTTTTTAAACTGACATAAAATTGTATGTGTTTACTGTGTACATGTTGTGAATATCTAATATATGTACTCATGTTAAATCTAGCTAATTGTATATGTTAAATCTAGCTGATAGAGGTATTATCTCACATAATTATTTTTGTGATGAGAACATTTAATGTCCACTCTCAGCATTTTTCAAGAATATATCATTAACTATAATCACCATGCTGCACAACAGATCTCTTGAACTTATTCCTCTATCTGTGACTTTTTTTTAAATTCTTTAACTAACCTCTCCCCAACTCCTCCTAGCCCCACAACCATCCCAGCCTCTGATAACCAGCATTCTACTTTCTACTTCTACGAACCCAACTATTTTAGATTCCACATATGAGTAAGATTATGCAGTATTTGCCTTTCTGTGCCTGGCTTATTTCACTTACCAAAATATCCTTCAGTTCATCCAGGTTGTTGCAAATGATAGGACTTGATTCTTTTTTATGACTGAGTAGTATGCCATTATGTAGATATAACACATTTTCTTTATCCATTGATTTCATATCTTGGCTATTATGAGTAGTGCTTCTATAAACAGGAGAGTGCAGATATCTCTGACATATTTGTTTCATTTCTTTCGGATATATACCTAGTGGCCGACTTACTAGTCGTAGAGTTCTATTTTTAATATTTTGAGAAACCTCCATATTGTTTTTCATAATGGCTATACTAATTTACATTGGCATCAACAGTGTGCAAGGGTTCCCTCACCAACACTTGTTATCTTTTGTCTTTCTGCTAATAAACATTCTAACAGGAATAAGGCGATACTACCTTGAGGTTTTGATTTGCATTTCCCTGATGATTAGTGATGTTGAGCAATTTTCATATACCTGTTGGCCATTTCTTTATCTTTTTTTTGAGACATATCTACTCAGGCATTTGCCTATTTTTTGATCAGGTTTTTTTTTTCTTGCTATTGAGTTATTTGAGTTCCTTATATATTTTATATATTAACCCTTTATTGCGTGTACAGCTTGCAAGTGTTTTCTTCCATTCTGCATGTTGTTTCTTCATTGTGTCAATTGTTTCCTTTTCTGTGCAGAAGATTTTTAGTTTGTTGTAACCTTGTTTGTCTAGTTTTGCTTCTGTAACTTGTGTTTTGGAGATCATAGTGAAAAATCACTGCCCAGTCATAGAGCTTTTCCCCTATGTTTTCCTCAAGTAGTTTTATAGTTTCAGGTTTTACATTTAAGTCTTTAATCCATTTTGAGTTGATATTTGTATATTGTTATAGATATGGTCTAATTTCATTCTTCTGCATGTGGATATCCAGTTTTCCCCAACACCATTTACTCAACTCTTCTTTCTCCATTGTATGTTCTTGGAAACTTTGTCAGACAGTTCTCCTTTAGAGTGATCAAGGAAAGACATCTGTGCAGAAATTGAAAGAGAGTGAGTGAGCAAGCTGTAGAGATATCCAGGGTAGAATCACCCAGGCAGGCAGAAGGCCCTGAGACAGGGCTGTGCTTGATGTAGACAAGCCATGACAAGGAGCTAAGGTGGCTAAAGCTAATTGAGGAAGAGATGGAATGGTAGGGGAGGTCCAAGAGACTATTGGAGGTGGAGGGAGGCAGGTAATGTTGGATCTTGAGTAGCCATGGGCCAGAGAAAGGACTTTGGGTTTCACCTTTGAATGAAATGGGAAGCTTTTGGAGTGTCTGAGCAGGGGATGGATAGGATATAACATTTTTAAAAGCTTGTGCTAGCTGCTATGTTGAGAATAGGCTGTTGGTGAGCAAGGATGGATATAAGCAGACAGGCAAGCTGGCTTCCACTACAGTCCAAATGAGAGATGAAGAAAGCTTGGAGGAGGTTCTTGGGAGTCGATATGATAAGAAATGGATAGTAAATATACTTTAAAAGAACAGCCACAGGATTTACCGGTAGACATGATGGGGTTATAAGAAAAAGAGAAAAATCAAAGATTTTTTTTTTGAGACAGGTTCTTGTTTTTTTGCCCAGTCTAGCCTTGAACTCCTGGGCTCAAGTAATCCTCCCACCCAGCCTCTCCAGTAGCTGGTACTACTGGCATGCACCACCACACCCAGATGACTACAAAATTTTTAACCTAAATAACTAGAACAAAGTTGCACTTTATTTATTTAATGACTATGATAGATGCAAATGGTCACAGGGGATGGGAGGAACCAAGAGCCCAGCCTGGGGCATGTCAAGCTTGAGATGCCTTTTAGCTATCCACACAGAGATGGCTGGCATATGGGGAGTATGTCTAAAGCTGGAGACTGAATGAAAACATCTAGGAAACAGGTGTTAATAAAGAAAAGAAACATCCCGAGGACTAGGAACTACCAATTTTAAAGGTCAGGAAGGGCAAGAGTGACCCGTAAAAGGCAAAAAACACATAACTTGTGAGGAAGAAGAAAACCAGGTCCTAGTAGCCTTATGAAGGAAAGTGTTTCAAGATGGAAAATGTGAGTAGTTGTGCCAAGTGCTGAATAAAATAGGATGGAGAAGGTAGCTTTGGATTCAGCAACAGAATCAAATATTTTGAGCTAACATGACCGTTCAAGTCAGTTGTAAGTAAAACTCAATTTTTAAAAAATTGGTTGACTAATTGGTAAGAGTTAATATTAGTGTTTTGGTCACTTGAAAACAAAGCTTCTTTACTGCTCAAATTGGTAGAGTACATTTATTTGCAAATACTATGTTTTTATATATATTGGGGATGAGGAAGAATACACATTGTCTCTTCATTATTATCCTGGGTGATCTTTATCTTCTGTCATTCAACTCATATGAGATCAACTTCTTATCACCAAAATTCCATGCACACAGAAGTCCATAAAAAATAAAAAGAACTAATATTCCTATTTGTGCCAGTGGTTAAGTGATGAAATGTTGTTGTTTGTGCTAAGTTTCAATAGGAGTAGCTATCGTTCTTAGTATTTTAGACCTCATTTCATTTGGAGCTTAGAGGCAGGGAAATTGCATTCATTATATCGAGGAGATTCTTAGACAAAAGTTACTTGTTTAGATTTGTATTGTAATGTTCAAGTACCATTTTTAAACTACAGTCCCTCTTTAATACAAACAGAACCTGACTAGAAGCCCAAAGCTCACCATAAAACAATATATCCATGTGACAAACCTGTACCTGTAACACCGAATCTAAAATGTAAAAATAAAATAACACAAAGCAACAAAAAAGTACATTGTTCTATCCTAACCCTACCCTGCAAACACATCAGTTAAGTATTTGGATGAATATATCTATTTGTTTTATTTAAAAATATGTCTGTTGGTCATTTCTAAATACTGATGAAAGATGAACAGCAGAAGTGTGTTTACAGATGGTAAATCTATTTTGTATATAACAGGATGATATGGTTTGGCTGTGTCCCCACTCAAATCTCATCTTGAATTGTAGCTCCCGTAATTCCCATGTGTTGTGGGAGGGACCTGGTGGGAGATCAGTGAATCATGGAGGTGGTTCCCCCCATGCCGTTCTTGTGATAGTGGAAAAAGTCTCACGATATCTGATGTTTTTATAAGGGGTTTCTGCTTTTACTTGGTTCTTTTTCTTTCTTGCCTGTTGCCATGTAAGACATGCCTTTCTCTTTCTGCCATGATAATGAGGGCTCCCCAGCCATGTGGAGCTCTGAGTCCATTAACCCTCTTTTTCTTTATAAATTACCCAGTCTCGGGTGTGTGTTTATTAGCAGCATGAGAACAAATTAATACACAGGATGTAATTGTTAATTACTGATTTCATATTAACCTGTTATTTATCCCATTTTCTAATTTTATTTACCCTAGTCTCTAACACCTTTAATGCACACCTAAATGCATAAGGAACATGTTAAGATTTGCCTTCATTACAGTTATCAGTATAAATGTAAGTAATTGTTCTAGTGAAGATATACAGAAATGCCAATTCAGAGAAACTGTTTTTTTTAATACCTTAAAGTAGCTGATTTCTTTCAAGAGCAAGGACTGTATCTTACATACCATTTTTTCCTCAAAGCTTGGCATGCATATTTGTTGAATTATTTTATTCTGTTATGACACCACAGAAAGAAGAACAGTCACAAAACAAAATCAGGAAAAGGCATGTGTGAGTCAAATAATGCAGCTGAGTGTACAAAAATGGGCAAAACTATTTTTCTACTGTCTTCTGTCTGGGCTTTTCAAGCAAACTATCATCATTTGATTCTCTTTGGTCATATACCAAGTCTTTGTCTAATTTGTCTGTCTTCTTCATCTTTGTTCATTCCATAAATGTGCCAGGTGCTGTTATACATATGGGAACATCCAGTTAACAAGATAAGTTCTTGTTCTTATGGAGTTTAACACTAATGGCTAACATCAGATTAACCCTATAAATTAACCCACCAACTGTGCTAGCTGTATGACTATTAATCCTTCACTCACAGTGTCCTCACTCAGAAAAAAATATCATACAGTCTTCCCTAAATTAGATAAGGAAAAACTTATTTAACCGGAATCATAATACCAGGTTTCTAGTATAATCTGTGCTGCTAATTCACATGATTACTTTGATAAGTTTTCCAGCTACCAACCACCCTTTGTTAAATTGAAGATAACCTGTAAAAAAAAAAAAAACCCTAGGGTTCTCAATGTTTCTGGATTCACAGGCTTATTTAGTTACAATTATGTAATCATGAGTTGGGGGCTCCAGAAGAAAGGAATTGTAAAAAATACAGTATTAGTCTGTTCTCATGCTGCTATAAAGAACTGCTCAAGACTGGGTAATTTATAAAGCAAAGAGGTTTAATTGACTCACAGTTCTGCAGGGTTGGCAAGGCCTCAGGAAACTTACAATCATGGCAGATGGGGAAGCAAACATGTCCTTCTTCACATGGCAGCAGGAGAGAGAAGTGCCAAGCAAAGGGAGAAAAGTCCTTCATAAAACCATCAGATCTCATGAGAACTCACTATCACAAGAACAGCATGGAGATAACAGTCCCCATGATTAAATTACCATTCGCTGGGTTCCTCCTATGATACATGAAGATTATGGGAACTACAATTCAAGATGAGATTTGGGTGGGGACACAACTAAACCAAACATCAAATAGTTTGTTTACCATGTCTTTTCTATAAACCTATTTCCTGCCCCCTTCTAATCAACAGTGGTACTTTCTTTGAGCATGCAGTCCTAAATTTACTAATCTTAGACAAAACATGGCAGTAACTAAATTTGGGATTTCAACAAATATCAGAGGGAAGAAGAAAAGGTAGTGGTAATGGTTACAGCCACCAATTCTAAAGCTACAGGAGGATGGTCAAATTTACTATTATGTAAAGTATGTTCAATCAGTTTATTCAAATTATTTTTAAGTGGAGGGAGGGAATCTTAGTGCCTTTCATTGGAGACTTTTTTTAAAAAGCATAAACTCAAATCTAAAAATAACCAGTATACAATAAATTTGCTAAGTAAGTCTCAAATTCCCCTGGTTCTATAAATTTTAAAACTTAAATAGAAAAAAAATGCATTCCTCATTCTCTGCCACTATAGTATAATAAATTATATTTTAGAAATTATGCTGGTCATGTCAAAAATGTGCTCTGCTGCTGGAGTGCTCATTGCTTATGTATGAGAGCAGAAATTTAAATGGACTGGGTGTAATTAAAGTTATGTACAAGAGAATTCCAGATGGCAAACTGAAAATTTTGCCATGAAGCCTGTTGAATCACAGTGCCTGCATGAGTAAGCTCTTACTTGTTGAATAAATAAATGAAATCACCTATAGCAGTATCTTGCTATAAAGCCCTACAAAGTCATGTTCATTTTTCATACTCTGGAATATGAAACCATACACTTTTAATGAATATAAATTCTACCAAAAAGTACAAATGGAAATAATTGCAGTTATTATACCACATTAATGAAATTTATGCAAATTGCCCTAAAATTTAAAGAAAATGTATCATGTTGTGCCTCTCCTCCTAATTAACATTATTTCACATTGTGTGGTACATTTATGGAGAATTTTGTAGTGCTTTAGATAAATCAGTTTTACATTTCCAGGAGAGTGGGTTGTAATGAGCATTATAATGCATTTCAGTTCAGAAGCAGTTTTATGTTACAAAGCGTCTTCTAGTAGATTGGAAAATGTTGCACCAAAGTGATACTTCCACTTAAAATTGGGAGGAAAATTTAGCAAGGGAAACATAGATGCATCCATTATAGTTAAATGGCTATAAATTTGGGATTATTACTGCATTTTAGCTATGTATCTTTTTTCATATGTCAAAAAACTCCCGATACCACATTTGCCAGTGATCTAAAATGATTTGCAGGGCCTGCTATTTCGCACCTGCCAATTGACATGTAAATCTGCACACTTATATAAGAATATAAAATGAGAACATTCATGACCACTAAAATACATGCATTAGATCCACATTTAGCTGAAGCTAATCTAATATGCCATCATCCTAAGTACTTACAGATAAGTTTCCCTCTCCCATGCTGAGGAAACTGCATTGTGCCTCGGCCCATCCTTTCTCCTTTCCCACTAGCTTCCAAAAAAAATCTATAGGTCCCCTCTATTCAAAGACGCTAACATCACCTTGCTCTGGAATAAAGTCACTCTTAGTCACTCAGAGAACTGCTTCATCAATATTCCCTTTATCATGGTTCCTGTTGTAACTTTCTTTTTCTTCAGGCACCTCACCCTTAGCCTATAAACCTGCTGTAATTTATCCCTTCCTTTAAGAACTTTTTCTTGATTCTGCTTTGCCCTTCAGCCATGGCTTTTTCTCTTTTGTTTCATTCTGGGCCAACTTTCTTGAAAGATTATCCAAGTATGGGCCTACATTTATGCCACCATAAATCACAAAGATAGTGATTCTTGGAAGAATAGCCTTTACTTAACATCTGACTTCCTTTTCTGCCTCAAACCTCTCATCCTACTGCTGTCTGGTTTCAGTCCCCATCACACTATTGAAAATGCTCTTTCTGTTGACTTTCTATTTGTGAATGACTATTTCTCATTCCTTTCAGAATCTTTCCTCCTGTGGCTTCTGGGATGCTTGTATCTTCTAGAGGTCTTCCTAGCTCTCTGCTTTGTTTCAGACGCCTTTAATGAATTCTTTGTCCACTCCTCAAAAACTGAGATTTTCCAGCTTGTGTTGCTTGTTAACCTTTTTATCACTCTGAAGCCTCAATCATGGCCACCCACATGATTGTATCTACTTTTATGCTTTTATTTTCCACTCTTAATGCCCTTCAGTGGTTCTCCATGGCCTCTAGAAGGCAAAGATCAGACCTTTTCTCTTACATCCAAATTTTCTGTCATCTGGTTCACGACAGTCTCTCTAGCCTTATTTCACATGACTCATCACAATTGACTCATTCTTTATTCCATGAATATTCACTGATCCTCTACTGTGCTTCAGATACCGCTTGAAACTCTTTAATACAGCAGTGAAAAAAAAACAGATAAAAAACCCTGCCTTCATGGCATTTATATTTTTCTAGTAGCACAGAGCTGTTGTTTTATATCTCTTTGTCAGTGCAAAGTATTTCTTCCAATCTTAAAAATCTATGTTTTTTAGCAAATTTCTATTTATTCTTGTGAATTCAGGTCAGACGTTACTTCTTCCAGGAAGACAGTCCCAGCACCTTACATTTTCCCAGCACCCCTATAAGCATCCTTATCATTTCTTCAGGTCAAGGTTTGTCGTTAAGTCATAACATTGGGGTTACCATTTTTCTTTAGAATTTCTCAGGAAAATCCCAGAAAGACACATTATGCTTTCCAGACTAGAAGATGCCTAGTTTTTTTTTTTAATTTTTTTTTATTTTTTATTATTTTATTTTATTTTTTATTTTTTTAGACGGAGTTTTGCTCTTGTTACCCAGGCTGGAGTGCAATGACGCGGTCTCGGCTCACTGCAACCTCTGCCTCCTGGGTTCAAACAATTCTCCTGCCTCAGCCTCCTGAGTAACTGGGATTACAGGCATGCGCCACCATGCCCAGTTAATTTTTGTACTTTTAGTAGAGACAGGGTTTCACCATGTTGACCAGGATGGTCTCGATCTCTTGACCTCGTGATCCACCCGCCTTGGCCTCCCAAAGTGCTGGAATTACAGGCATGAGCCACCGCACCCGGCCTTTTTTTTTTTTTTTTTTTTTTTTTTTTTTTGGATAAACTGTAAATGGGCTGCTAGACCAAGTAATTTTACCTTACCTACACACACCAAGAGATCACTGGATCTCTGATTGTTAAAAGTCCACACAACCATTACCTGGTAATTGAGAGGACAATTTCTGCCCCAAATAGTCTTGCTCACATATATTGTGAAACATAAATTTAGTATGTTTTTATATTATAAAAACATGTTATTTAGCCTAATTACATTACAGTTTTAAAAATTGTTACAAACCCAGAAACACAGTGATACATTACTTTCAACTTCTATTTGTTGACAAACTAAGGATCATCCTTTTAGCAGAGGATATAAGCAAGAGTACATCGTTCCTGTATGCATCTATTTTAGTGTCTAGCAAACAGGGTTTAGCTATTTGCTCTTGTCAGAAACGACTATTAAATTCATGAATTTGCTTGCCAGTTTTGTTTGAAGCTACCTACTTTCCAACAATATACCTTAAAAATAGGTGGATTCCTTCTTCCTGCTTTTTTGCCTGTGTGGATTTTATTTCCTGTGGAGTACCTTCCAACAGTGGTTCCTGATTCAAGGCTATCCCACCCTCCCCCAAACACCAGGGGTGCTTTTGTAATGATACAGGATCATTTTAGGGTTGTATTAGGGGGAAAAAAAACCCTCTATATTAGATTTAGAAGTAAAGATCCTTAAAAATATACTTGTAAGAACTGCATCGCAGGCTTCAGGAGACAAGTCCAGCTGTTCAGTCAATAACTGGACTTCTACCAGACCCTAAGTTCTCAACACATTCAAGTTACATCCTTTCCTCGGCCTAAAGTCCCTTCAAAGACTTCCCTGTGGGATCAAGTGAGGAAAAAGAGAGCTTGTTTACTTCAGGAGTATGGAAGGAGGGAGGACCTTTTCATTTATGTTAGCAAACTCGAGGGAGGCTATTTGAAGATGGTGCCAGTAACATACAGTAGAAGAAGTCACCGTATTTTTCCAGTAGGGGAAAAAAACACATTTAGGGATGCATAAAAATGCTACAGTGCTTATCTGGTGAAATTAAACATTTAGAATCTGTCAGATATCATTTTAATTTCAAGAATGCATGAATGGAATTTGTTTTTTGTTGAAGCTGTTTTTCATCAGTTGTTGTACCGAATGGATTCTTACTGGCATTTAGAGTCCAGGGGCCAGAAATGCAAAAACACCCTGCTGTGGGGGACAGGCAGGCACATCCCAAAACCCGTCCCATCCAGAATTCCAAGTAGTATTCCTCGCCATGGAGGAATATTCTGACTCTCTTTCACCACCAGGCAGCTTCTCTACTCTTGCTGCCTTTAACCTTATGGCAGCACCTAGCTCCTTAAGGTGTGGTCCTCAGTACCTGGGAGGACGCGGCATTTTGCATCCCACTTCAGACCCTATTGAATCATTATCTACATTTTAAAATTAACATCATCTCCCAAGTGATTCATATTCAAATTAAAGTTTGAATATTCCAGCATGCAGGCTGACCCTTAAATGATTGATCCTGGCCCAGTGACAGAATCCCCTATTTAGTGGAAGGGACTTCTATGAAATTACTGAAGACCACCGTCCCCAAGGCTGCTGAGGAAGCTTACTTCAACAAACCTCTCTAAACTGCAGGAGTTTTATGATTTTACGATTTTATGAAAATCAGTTAGTGATGCTTTTGAACACACTAAAAAACTGCCTGAGGAAGGCAGATCAGGAAACTCTGAACAAGTCAACTTCTGAGACAGCCAGTCACATGGAAGGAAAGTCACACTTCCAGGGTTTTTACAGAAACCACAAGATGCCCAGAATCTGAGCTGGCATCAGGCTAATGAAATAGGAGCTTTCCAATTGTTCCTCTTTTTCCCTCAGAAGAATGAATTACCCAAGCTGCCCTCAAAGTCTCAATAAATAAGGAGATCCTTTTAGTTATTTTAGCTTGAGAGCCTGAAATTTCAATCGACTCCTTCAGAAATTTGGGAAATCATTGATTAAAACAAATACCAGAGTGATAGATGAAAAATGTGAACTTTAGTTTCACATGTTTAAGACAAAAGTTATTTTTTAAAAAAAACAATTGCATGTTCACTAAAAAGTACTACCAACAGAAAGTTTTTAAAACTTATTTACACCTCTGGTAAAATGCTTAAACAACATAAATTGTAATAGAGAAATAAAATCATGTTCTAAAGGAAGGGATTTGAAATTAGGCTTATCACTCTCATGCTTTAAAACTACGTTATACTGTAAAAATAATTTTGTATACCCTATGTAGACTTTAAATTATCAATGTTATATTATAAAATTCACATTCTATTCTTAACTCCAAAATGTCTGAAAACACTTTAATGTAATTCAAAACAGTGCCCTGGAGTGGTTAGGGGGAATTTTTCTCCTCTACTTCATCAAGCATGATGAAATGAGCACAGTGTTTGGTCTAATTAGTTCCAGTGCTATTCCCCTGAGCAATACTTGAAGGCATTATTTAACTTGAGAAATTAATAAGGGCAAAAAAAAGAAAAATGTGTTGATTCAAATATATGCAGTTTACTAACAGCTAAGTTAGGCACTGTTAACATTTATTAGAACCATGTTCTAATCATGGCTTTTCTGTGGATCACTAATCCATGTTTACTAGATATTGGTGAACCTCTTGGCCAAGAATGGCTGGGTATCCCCTGAATCTGTGTCTGGAGTCTCAGCTTTCACCTGGCATTCTTGACCACTTCTGACAGAATCCAGGGGCTCTCTCTCATGACACCGGGAGTGACCTCTGTTAGTGTCTCCTGCTTTGGTTGGAGGTCTTGTAAGAGCGATTGCAAGGAATCTTCTCTGTCATTGTCCCTTTCTATTAGAACCTGGCTTACTGGTTCCCAACCAAACATTACTGTAAAAGGCAACAACAGTCTATCCCCACTTGGCAGAGTGATCCAGAGCTGTCACACGGCTCAGTGTCCTTGCAGGACCACAGGCTGTCTCCTCCTGGCCTAGCACAGTGCCACACCAGAGTGCTGGCCTTTTTGACGGGAAGTTTTGTCCAGAATCCACACAGAGCCCAGTACCTGGTTTCTTTCTCAGCTACAGTGAAAGAAAACCCACCAAAGCCTGATTTCCTTGCAAAGTGAAGGTGTTGGGAGGTAGCCCAATACAGTTGTTAGGACGCAGGACCTGAGTTCAAATCTTGGTGTTCACTTGGCCTGTGTGGTCTTCCACATGTGTCTTAGGATCTCCAAGCCTCAGTTTTCTTACCTCTAATGTAGCTATCAGTGTGCTAATTACAAGGACTAAACAAGAAAATCCACATAGAGCACTTAACACAGTGCCTGATGCAAGGGGCTGTGCTCAATAAATCTTGGCTGGTATTAGAAGTCGAGTCCCTGTTTAACAAGAGGTTTTCAGGCCATTACCATTTGCTTCCATCTTCCATTTGTTTCCTTTAGAGTTTGGGAATAACTTGCAAAATGCTTATAATGATCTATAGATCAGAAACTACCAAGTCTAGAGCCATATTCCAACCTCAGTTGATTTGCACTGGCCGAAAGGCCCCTGTGGGCACGAGATTGAAGATGGTCTCCATCTTCCTAGAAGATGTTTATGTTATCATCTAGCATATTACGTGAATGAAGTTATACAAGAAATATGTTATATCTGCCTTTCAGAACTGTTTCCTCATAATGAAAGAAATCATTTCTCTGGAATTCACCATAGGTAACAAAGCCTCAGCTACAGAGGTTTTCAATGCGGGCAGGAACATAAAAATCATTTCTTATTTACATTTTAGTCTCATGTACATTATATTTAATGAGGATTTTTTTCCTTCCCCATGAATACATTTGTACTTTTCCTGACTTTAAGTTAAAGACAGATTTGCCGTATCTGCTGATATCCTCAGTAACATGCATTTTAAATGCAAACACTAGGAAACCCTGAGTTTTGTATTTTGAGCATGTAAAAAAATTCTAAAATGCCATTTAAAGCATGAAGTCTCTGCTGTTGATGTCGCCCTCTTAGGTTGTGAGTCTTATAAAATGGGTCCCTAAAAAACTTGCTTTGTCATTGCCCCTTCCTATTAGAACCTTGCTTCCTGCTTCCCAGATACTAACTCAAAAGGCCAACACATCGTAACCATTCTAGATGTGGGGATCCGCAACTATTGGTTAGCACCCTTCATCAGAAATTCTCCTTCACTGGTTCCATAATTTTTTCTATAAACTCTTAAGCCTAAGTGATTCTGATGCAGATGGCTTAGGGACCACAACTTAACACACAGTGATCTAGGTCAGAGGTCAGCCAACTATGGCTCTAATCAAATTCAGTTCACCATCTGCTTTTGTATGGCTCTTGAGTTAAGGATGGTTTTTACATTTTTAAATGTCTTAAAATGTTAAGAGAATACTGTTTTGTAACAGGTAGAAACTATACAAAGTTCAAATTTCAATGTCCATAAAATGTTATTAGAACACAGCCACACTCATTGGTTTGTGCATTCTCAATGGCTGCTTTTGCATTACAAGGAGAGAGTTCAGTAGTTGGAATAGTGATCATGTAGCTTGGAAAGCCTAACATATTTACTGTCTGACTCTTTACAGAAAAAATTTGCTAGGTATTCACAATAACCAATGATGCTTCTTTCTAAGGGTTTTTTAAAAAAAACACCTGAGTAAGAAAGTAGTGTGGGGTTTCTGTGGCACAACTTCCCCAGGTGACAGAAGAGACAGGAGGGACAAATGGGAAGTGGAGGGGAGGATTTCCCAGGCTTTCTGTACAACAACAAGGTGGGGGAATTATATTCTTTTATTTCTCATTCATGCCTGTGAAGAGCACATCATTTCATTAGAAAGGTGGAGTTCATGCACATGAAATATCCAATAAATATTAGAAGAGATATACTTTAAGTCTAAATTCTATGATGCAAATAAAACTGAGAGGAATTTAGGAAAAGAATCACCTGAAGTTAAGATTAAAGATGTACAGAGATTTAAGGTTAAAGGGACAGAGAAGGGGGAAAACATCCCATATTGAGTAGCTCTAAGTCATGAGACCTGAGAGATGAGAAGGGCTAGGGCCTATTAGCAAAGTTCTTTCATGAGCAGAACTCTGGTGGAAGTTCATACTGGGATTTGTTGAGTATGAAATAGGGACAGATAATGTTGGGTAATTGAAATAGGGACAGATCCTCCTGTAAGGCCTTGAATGCCCAGCAAGAGAATCCAGACATACTCTAACAAGCAATGGTAATGAACAGTGTGGGTGCTTCATCAACAGATCAAGAACATGTGTTAGAAAAATAACTGACCACAATGTGGAATCAGACTCAGATAAAGGAAAAAAACCTAAGAAACTATTTTTATTTTTAAATGAATATGCAAAGAGTTATACTTTTACAGCCCTCTTTGTACCAACTGTACAAGAAAAGAATAGAAACACCAAAATTGTGGAGAGGGTGGAAGCCTTGAATAGATGTATGCCCTCAACTTTTCTTAAAACTCTTTTAAGTCTCTCTTTTTTAATGATGCTGTCCCACAAAATATCTATAATCAAACTAAAATCTGACTTTAAAACCCATGCATTTAATCATGCCTGTCCCAACCCTGCAATTATTGGCATTCACATCTAATTTACAGAAAACTCAGGTCTGTGGTACCGTCAGCCTTGTTGTGCAAATATCCAGCGAAACTCTAGTTCCAATAAAAGTGTCATTCTGACTTCACATTTATGTGTTTCTTTCTTGAGAAGCCATTTGTATGTTCATAAGCATCATAGAGAAATACACACACACACACACACACAGTGCATTTTAAAATTGTTTTACCTGGCAGGAAAAGGTAGTTACCTCTAAAGCTTACAATGGCAGCTATTCAAAGGCAGACTGTGTTATTACACGGTAGTTTAAGAGAGGAAGTATAATTTCAGTGGTAGGAGACATTCATGTAGGCCGAGACAGTTACCCAGGTTGGACTTCAGCCAGCATATCTGAATTCACTGAAAAACGTCTCACTCACTGCCAATGGCACTGAATCACTAATGAGCACGAATGTGAAGTCCTGACTCCAAATTGGTCTCAAGGCTCAGATATAAGGTTGAAATAAGGACAGTAATGCCTTGTGTTTTGTCTACAATCCATTAATTTCCCTATCATGCCAAAGTCTCATTTGAGAGAAGTTCTTGCTGCCCACATCTTTATACATTTGTATACTTTCCGAAGTCATTCCCTGACATTCAGTTAAACTGTAGTACACACAGGCAGGGGGTGCCGTTCGCACAGAACCCATGTCCTAGACCTGTGGGTGTGGCACACTGACTGGGAGTGGTCTAGAAACTATTGTCACCAGTGCTCAAAGAGAGACGTAAAAAATTGCGATTAAGCATTAAAAGCTTTTATGGCAAACTGACAAGTAATTTTCTATCAGTTCAATCAAAACAGTTTTTAAAATAGGGGCTTATATTTTTCTGTTTTAATTTCTAATAATTTTCTTTACAAACATGTTGGCTTTTGATGGATTTGAATTTTTTTAAAAAACTGGTCTTTTGCTAGAGATTTGAGAAGCATGGCCCTGTCTCAGACTTATCTATCCTGTGAACGGCGCCCCTGGAGTTGCCCAATGTGGGTGCAGGTGCAAAGAATTGAAGAAAACCAGATCTGCCTAGGACACTCAAAGGACTAAAAGAATTTTAATTTATCTAGAAATGTTTTAATTGCTCAGAGAGAAGTGAACTATGGCAAAATGAAGCCCATGGCCCAGATGCTGTCTAGACTGAGCTCTTTAGGAAGAAATTGACCTCTCTCTGGTCAGTCCTTGCCAAATATGGACTTGGTTTTGAAGCCCTTGTACCCCAACAAATATTCAGGCCATTCTGCTTTTGGAATTGTGCCTAAAGCAGTTCTATTTCTAAAACTCTGAGGTACAGAAATGTGAATATATGGAGCCAGATATATAGTAAGTGCTCAAAACATTTTTTTCTGGCAAAACCCTATCTCTACAAAAAACACAAATACAGGTGCATGACGGCACATGCCTGTAGTCATAGCTACTCGAAAGGCTGAGGATCACCTAAGCCCAGAAGCACAAGACTGCAGTGAATGGTGATCGTACCACTGCACTCCAGTCTCATCGATAGACTGAGAACCTGTCTCAAAAAAAAAAAAAAAAAAAACTATCTATAAATAAGAAAATTAAATGTGGGAAGGGCTTTCACCAGACAGTCACCCTTGGTTGACTCTACTGATGATAAACCACGGCAGAGTGTTTCTAGCAATGGTCTGAGAGGCAGCCTGCTCATGGGGGTAAACAAAAACTTGGAATCTCAGAAAATAAGAGTAAGAATTCAAGCTGAAAGGCTGCTGCAGCTGCCAACTGGGCTCTGATAAGTTGTCAGCTTTGGGTATTAGAGCAGTTTGTGCAATATCCCAAAAAGAGACGACGAAAGCAGTGTGCAGAAACCAGCCCGGCAGGTAGTTCACTTCCAGGATATCTGCAGGGGCTGGGCCAACTGAGCCAGTTCTGAGCAGATTGGAGGTGAGCAGAGGGAAGGGAGGGGAGCAGCCAGACCTCAGGGCCTGTTTCCCTGCTGGGAATGATAGTTTGGGGTCCTGAGCACATAGAGGAATGCCCAGCGGCTGCAGTGACTTGATGCTGAGTGACAGTAGAGACATGGACTTCCAGAAACCCCACTCACCAGGAGGCTTCTCCTCTTTGGGAATGGAGAATGTTGAAATAGGACAAAGTTGGAAAACTACGTCTGTTATTTACCTGATACACTTCCTCCAGGAAAACATAATTGGTTAAAAAGAGAGAGAGAGAGCATTGATGTTGTTGTTGAGACAGAGTCTTGCTCTGTGGCCCAGGCCAAAGTGCAGTGGTGTGTGGTGTGGTCTCAGCTCATTGCAACCTCCACCTCCTGGGCTCAAGCCATCCTCCTGCCTCAGCCTTCCAAGTAGTTAGGACCACAGGTGCACACCACCTTGCCCGGCTAATCTTTGTATTTTTAGTAGAGACAGGGTTTCCCCACGGTGGCCAGGCTGATCTCAAACTCCTGACCTCAAGTGATCTGCCCACTGCAGCCTCCCAAAGTGCTTAGATTACAGGCATGAGCAACCACACCTGGTCAAAAAAGAACACTTACAATTCACTGTGTAAAACTAACTGAGTATGAAGACTAATGAGTGGAGCACATTTTCCCTAGCCCACCCAACCTGATAACTCATCTCATAAGTCACATAACGTAAAAACTTTCTTTTTAACCATCTTAAATAAAATGATTCCTTTGGTTTCCGCATAAACTCTACATTGTTCATTGCTCCTATATTCCATTCCCCAATGAAGCAGATCAATCCAAAACTGCAAAAATACCAACTGAACAAACCATTCTATTTCACAATGAAATCTATGTACTCTGTAGTAACTGAGAATGAGACAGCATTACTGTAACATTTGCCTTTGAATCGAGCAGTCCAGGGCTTTACATGATTTTGGTCCAAGGGTTAATAAATGTTCAGGAGAGCAACTGCTTCTGCAAGTCAATTGTACCAACTCTTCAAGCTTAAACATGGAGCAATTTTATTTTTAAAATGTCCTACGTGCCTGGAAAGAACAGTGGCCTTAATAAAAATAGACAATGATGATGATGAACATAATAATGATATTGTATACTCATCTGTTCCCTTTTTAGTTTTGGATTCAAAAGTGCACAAATTCTCTTCTGGGTTTCCACCAGCTTTTTATTCCATAAATCTCTGTTTTCATTATGGAAAAAAAGGGGCAGTATAAAATATTGGCCATAATTTATAAAATATGGAGGCTTGTGGCATTGAAGCAAATGATTTGGGTGAGGTAAACTATCTCATTAAGTCCTCATCAGCATCTTTAATTGTTATTTTTTATTATTTAGTATATTCATTAATATTTTGAATTTTTCAGTTTATTGGTTACTATCTCTTCAAATTATTTGATAACATAACTTCCTTGTTAATACTTCTTTAAAGTTTCAGAACTTTTGAGGTAGTTATGCTCTCCCCTAAATTGGATTGCTGTCACCACTATTTATGACTTCCCTCTTCACAAGTACTTTGAGAATACAATTTCTATTTTCGGAAATCTCAAAGCTAACTCTCAAAAAATGTACGTCTCTGGATGGTTCTTCAAACCTATAGGTCAAGTATGTGAGAGCACTTTTTTTAGTACAGAAAGCTCTTGAAAGTGGAGAGCATTTTAAGAAAAATGAAAGAATGGTCTAGGGAACAAAGTGAGAAAACATACATGTTTTTCTAATCTTCCTAAAAGGAAGACTGATGTATCAGAAGAAACATACAGGCTTAGAACTCAAAAGTCTTAAAAGATGAAAGCCCAGGTGTGATACCCGCACACCTAGAAACTGTGTATGAACAGGTAGAGACAGGAGCAGTTCATCTTTGACTGCCCCGACAACGGAGAGGTTATGATCCACAGAAATACTGACAGCTGTGTTGTTCAGAGTATCACCCCATAACCACGTTTCATGAGGGAGACAATTTCTCTTCTGTTTATTTTCTGATTTATTTATTCAGCCCTGGGTAATTTTTATGGGTATGGTTTGATTTGATTTTTGCTTTTCATTACACCTTTCACTCAATGCTACTTATTTGGTTTTCCTTTTGGCTTGAGATATATCCATGCTTTGAGTATAAATTCCCACTTAGTTGAAGGAAATTCTCTTTTCTTGCTTTTCATTTGTTAGCTCATGAAGTGCCGTACAACAGTACAGGACCATGTGTTAAGAACCATCAGATGGGGCTGGGTACAGTGGCTCATGCCTGTAATCCCAGCACTCTGGGAGGCCAAGGTGGGTGGATCATGAGGTCAAAAGATCGAGACCATCCTGGCCAATGCAATGAAACCCCCTCTCTACTAAAAATACAAAAAAAAATTAGCTAGGCATGGTGGCGTACGCCTGTAGTCCCAGCTGCTCAGAAGGCTGAGGCAAGAGAATTGCTTGAACCCAGGAGGTGGAGGTGGTAGTGAGCCAAGACTATGCCACTGCATTCCAGCCTAGAGACAGAGCAAGACTCCGTCTCCAAAAAAAAAAAAAAAAAAAAAAAAAAAAAAAAAAAAGCATTAGATGGCAAAGTTTGGACTCCACATGAAGTGATGGTTAGTTTTCTCAGCAGTCAGAGACAGGCCCTTCACAGGTTCACACTTGCCCATTTTCAAACCCTACTGTGTTTGGGGGCAGTAAAACAATGATTATTAGGTTCAAAACTAGGCTTAAAATCCTAGCTCTGCCACTCAGTGACTGTGTGACTGGGGATAAGTAACTTTTCAGCTCTCAATCTTCAGTTGCTTCATTTGTAACATAGGAGGGTAAGAGAACCTACTTCTCATGGTGTTGTGACGACTAAATGGCATGATGTGAAGTGCCTGCCAGAGTAAGAACCCAGGAAATGTGACTTTTTGTTTGTAGTTTTCCATTTTCCCTTGTTTTGTGTTATTTCTCTCCATAGAGCTCAGGAAGCTGGCAAGCTAGGGAACTTACTGATAGATTGTGTACGTAAGTTGAAACAGCTGCTGAAGAGAAAAAGAAATCAACATCATTTTGCACTATCCCATAAAACACATGGCTTACTTAACTGAAACCCTCTAGGACTGGGGCATATTTCAGGCACATACTTGTGTCAGAGGACACAGACTGTGCATTCCCAACACATTAAACCCAGCATTAAGCTCTCATCTCTCCTGAATGTCCACTGCTTTTCAAAGAGCTATGGTTTGCATATTTGATTTTTTATTTAAGAGACAGAGGCTTGCTGTCACCCAGGCTGAAGTACAGTGGTGCAATCGTAGCTCACTGTAGCCTCAAACTCCTGGGCTCAAGCGATCCTCCCACCTCAGCCTCCTAAGTAACTAGGACTACGAGCACACACCACCATGCCCAGCTAATGTTTTTATTTTTTGAACAAAAGGATCGTTTAAGGCCAGGGTCTCCCTATGTTGCCTAGGCTGGTCTTGAACTCTTGGCCTTAAACCATCCTTTCACCTCAGCCTCTCAAAGTGCTGGGATTATAGTTACGAGCCACCGCACCTGGTCTTGATATTTTTAAATTAAGTTTCTATCTAATTGTCATTTATAATCATATTCTATTGTTCACATTTTCTGAAAGATAGAATGTGAATAATATGAGGAATATGAATTTCCCCAAATCTTTGTGATTATCCAATTGGCCACTGCTTTAATGCTATCTTTTACTCTGTCCTTTTACTCTGTTCTTACTTTACCTTTTGGTCATGGTTTTGGCCACTCTCAGCTTCCCACAGCATCATAGTAAGTAATTATCTTTTCATTCTCAACAATGAAGTTAGTCTAGTTCTGTAACTAAACAGTTCTGAGATCCCACAGCCTAAGTTAATTTGAGACAATAAACCCTTTGATGGGTTTCAAATAGTGAGAAAGAGGTGTCTGGGGCACAATGGTGCTTCGTGAATAAATGGAAAAATTGGGTAACAGGCGGAGGAGAACTAAGGGTCTGCTGTGCAGGGAGCAGTCATCCTGATGAGAAAGCCATAGGACAGGCCAGAATACACTAGCAAAGGAAAAAGAAACGATCGAACCTATCCTAGGAATTTAAATCTGTCAAAGCCATTGATGGGAAAGAGGAGACTTCAGAGGAGAGTCAGCGTAGTCAAGATCAAGGACCAAGGAAGGCTCAGGAGGCTATTCTTGAGACGCTAAAGATCCAAAAAGCGACCTGGCAACATGCCATAGTGACCCAAAAAAGAAATACATGTGCTAGGAATAGGTTCTCAAAGAGGTAAACACAACCTATGGGTTGAAAACCTGGCAGCTGCACCTATCTGCCGAGATTGCGGCATAGAATGTCTACAGATGACCAAAGCAGTGCCTGGCACACAGTCAAAGCTCCATGAAGTTTGCTTTCCTAACATAGCAGGCCAATAAGGTACTGACCAGGGATATCGTCCCAATTCTGCTATTAATTATGTAATTTCATGCTTCATCATTAAATTGCTCCGCTTCCACCTCTATAAAAATGGATGGGTTGGGGCAAATGTTTGCTCTAGTCTACACTAATTCTATTGTTTGTCTCAGACAAGCTATTTAAAGTTAATGTGTGTCTTATGCTAAAATATAAGCTGATTTTATCTTCCATTGAAAGGAAATACATTGATTACAAAAATAATTTTTAAAAACTGAAGTATCAAACTGCAGAATTCTTTTTCAGTATAAATAGCCCTGTTGTTTACTTAGCAAGCATTCTTTAAATACATGTCACTTTGGTAGGCACTGGGGATGTGGCCCCTGCCCTCAAGAGACTTATAATCTACTTAGTCCAAGGCACATAACAATGAAGCGTCCTGGTGTATTCCAGGAGATGTGACGAGAGTGCAGCCAGGGTATCAATGGGGGTGGGGGAACACGGGCAAGATTGGTCAGTTCTACCTGGAAGACAGAGTGGTGACAGCATTTCAGAGGTGGTGCATGAGCTAAGACTTAAAAAGAGGTACCTTCTTGCCAGGGAATCAGGATGGGGTAGGAGTTCTAGGTAGAAATGGCCCCAGCAGGGCAAAGAAAGAGTTGTCACACATCCCACGTGTTCTGAGAAATGCAAATAGAGTGGTACAGACAGACAGGGGCTGCGAGGTGGGACTTTGTAAACAGTGAGTCTGGAGCTACAGGCAGGGCCAGGTCATGGAGTAGCTCGTATAATAAGGAGTTTAGACTCCACTCTATAGCAAATAGGACACCAATATAGAAGAAGAGAGAAGTACTCTGCTCAAATTTATGCCTTAAAAAGGTTCCTCTAGCAGCAATGGAAAGAATAGATTGAACAGGACAGGAATAGAGGAAAGGATGGAATAGACATCATTTACAATACTAGAGGCGAGAAGTTGAGCTCCTGGGGCTCTGAATCAAATAGTAGGAAGCAAGAACAGAGAGAAAAAGTCAGTACCAGGGACATCAAGGAATGACAGAATGTGAAAGGGAGGATGGAAAGGACAAATTTACAGTGAGCCCCAGGTTTCTGGGTTGGAGAATGGTTTGCTAGCACCAAGACTGTTGGAGAAGGGCCATGTTGTAGGGCAAGAGATTGCATTCGTTACTGGATGTGAATCTGTGGGCCTGTAGCAGAGTCAGTGTAAATACCTCTGGACAGGTGGGCTTGACCTTGGTTTTGGTACTGGGGATAAAACGAACTCAACCCGGGAGAATGCCTCAGTGAGAAGAGAAAAGTGGGTGCTGATGGAGGAAGCAGGTGTAGCAAATTCATCAAAATAAAGTCGTACCTTTGTCTTAATAAGCTGTCCAGAGAGTGCTGGGCCTGCAGTAGACATTCAATCAATATGCATTTAATGATGAATAAGTAAATGAATGAGTGAAGGAATCCTTGAGAGAAGTGAGGGACACTTAGTGTAAGTAGCAGACGTCAGGCTTAGAAAGACAGCACTACCGATTCTTCTTCTGCAGACAGGAGCTAAAACCATGAGTGAAGGAGACTCCAAGGGAATGTGTATAAAGTGAGAAACTGAGGACTCAGGACTGAACCCTGATCTCATTAGGAAGGTAGAGGAGGTACATTCTCCACAATCCTCTGTAATACATTAGTCATCATTAGTCAGAGCAGCCCAGTCAGCCGGAGCAGCAGTTAGAGACACAATTTGACCTTCATCCATAGCAAAGAAGGTAATGTTCCAGTTCCCCTTCACATGGGAGGTAGACGAGGACAGAGGAGGCATGAAATGTCAGCTATGATGAAGTGCCAGGTTCGGTATGAGCAGGTGCCAGCTGTGAATAGGTGCTGTCGGGCTGTAAAGTGTGGTTCTAGACTTGTTAATTCTATTAGGAAAAAACCTACATCAGTCCCCACTGAAGCTGTGTGAAGAATCGGAGCTGAGAATGAGCCCCATGTACTAATGCAGCTTTAGAAAGCAAAACACAGCCACAGAGTCCCTCGGTGGGTCCATGTGACACAAACACACTTCCTCTGTCATATACAGGTGACAGAGGTGGCTCATGCTTTTTCAAACCTTGTATCTCCTTAGTCAGTGAGGTTGTTGGAAACCTGAAAGCCAACATTGTTTGTAAGCTTCCTTGTTAAGTGACTTGAAGATGGAAAATTGTTCAAAAATAAGCCGTCAACTTAATCGAATTCAATTCAGCTAAAAAATATTGTGAGATCACTAAAAGCTAATTGCTAACAATACGATTGTTAACAACATGATTGTTAACAAGCATGGCCCCTGCCTTCACTATTTTTCTTAAGATTAAAACCAAAATAAAACATAGTCATTTAGCTTAGAAGTCAACTACTAGTGAGTTTAAGTGCTGATTTTCCTCTATTCTGAAAGATTTATGTCACTTCTAGTGGTTGTCATCAGCTCCATGATGATTCAGTGGGAAGTCCTCTTATGTACATCTGTAGAGGCAGAATCCAGTGGCTGCAAGTTCCCTTATGGTTCCAGCATGCCACAAGCTCATAATACATATATCACAACTCAACCAAGGCACATTACTGACAGCACAGAACTTCCTTCATTCTGTCATCTATGTAATAGAGCAATAAAATATTCCTGAAAACTTCAGAGTTGTGGAGGGCTCTCTGCCTAAGCATATCTGGCTCCCTAAGTGCCATGCAGCTGTGTCTATTCTCTTTCCAACCCTAGTTCTGCCCATGTGGGACCTCATAGGATCTCTAACTTTTTTCCTAAGTAAAACAGCAGCTTGGAATGATGCCCCTGAAAGTGATGCATCTAAGAAGCAAATACACAAGAGATTGTGATGTCCCAAGAACCTTATCCTCTGCCACTACAGCCCCCAGGCCACCAAGTGGTCACTGCTGCTGGCCTTTACTGTTCTACTGACTATAAAACCAACAAAAAACATCCAGATAAATATTATAGGTCTTTGTGCTGACCTGAAAGATTTTAGGACAAGATCATGGCAAGTAACTAGTCTGTTAATTACATAGTACCCTGCCATCTTGCTATGGAAAATTGGTGTGGGGGAAAGAACTCTAGACCTGGAGTCAGAGGGGCTGTGGGCCAAGTCTCAGTTCTGCCACCTCCCGGTTGCATGCCCGAGGATGCCATCAAAGTTCCTTCTGTAACATATGTGTAGTTATTCCTTTCCTGCCTCCTTCACACAGATTTCATAAAGAATGTGACAACATATTCAAAATTGCCACTTCAATGACAAACTGCTAAATAAGAGACACGTCACAGAGAAACAAAAATTGAGTATTGGTAAAAACACATTCTGATGTTTTATTTTATGCAACAAGTATTTCTTGAGCACCTACTCTACACTAGGTACTGTGCGAGGAACTAGAGAATGAATACAAATACACAAGATCCCTGCCCTCAGAAAATTAAACCCGTAGGGGAGAGAAAAGTTATCCCAGAAACTTGCACCTTTATTCCAGTTGTGACAAATGCAAAAACTTTGGCCCAGAGAGGTTAATGTAAGGAGTTGTTAAAGGTTGAATTGTGTTCCCACCCCCAAATTTACATATTGAAGTTCTTATCCCCAGTACCTCAGAATGTGAACTTATATGACATAGGGCCATTCCAGAGATAATTAATTAAAATGAGGTCATAGTGGAGTAGGGTGAGCCACTAGTCCAATAGAACTTGTGTCCTTACTAGAAAGAACATTGGAGATGCCATTCCCTGTGGGCATGTCTGTGAAGATGAAGGCAGAGATCTGAGTGATACAGAAGAAGCCAAGGAATGCCAAAGATGTCCAGCCAACTCCAGAAGCCAGGAGTGAGGACCGAACAGATCTTTCTCTGGCAACCCTTAGCAGGAACCAACCCTACCAATACCGTGATCTCAGACTTCTAGCCTCAAGAACTGAATATAGCAAACTTCTATTATTTAAACCCAAATGGGGGAAACACCTTTACCAATTAGTGGTCTCAATCATGGAAATGGGAAGCAGCCTTGAGGTTTATGCAGCTATGAGAGACTATCAGGTTTAGTTTAGAGAAGTCTGGGATGTAACCTCTGAAGTGACCCTGGAACAAACCACGTTCTAAAGGAGAAACAGGAGTTAGCTGGGTCAACAGGGCAGAGAACAGGCTCGATGACCCTGTGGTGAGAGAGAGACTACAGAGTCTGAAAGAAGGTCCCTGTTGCTGGAGGAGATAAAGCAAAGCAAGTAGGAGAGAGCACAAGAACGAGGTGAGGCTAGAAGAAAATGGATGGGGAGCAGATCAGGGTCCTATAAGGGATTTTCACTGTGTTCTTACAAGCATGGGGAAGCCAGTGACAAGGTTTTAAGTAGAGGAGTGGCATGATCAGATTTATGCTTTGAAAAGACTGTTGTGACTACGGTGTGAAGAGCAGATGGAGGAAGGTATGAGCAGGTGGCAGGTAGGTTGGCTGCAGTGGGCCAGGCAGGACCTGACCACAGATTACTCAGATGCAGCACAGGACATGAGAATTGAGGACTATTTAGAAAATAACCACAGGACTTGAAATCAACTTGAACTGCTATGGTACAGGTTGTTTCTGAAATATATTTTATGGTGTACTTATTACTGGACTCAGATAACAGTTCAAATATGGCCCAGAGTAAATGGTGGCATTTCCTTAAAAGATGATGACACATTACACTTGTCTCGGCATTGTGGCTGAGACCAGGCGCTGATGCTGTCACTGATGCTAGGACTAGGTATTGACGCTCAACATTTTCCCCACTTTGGTATCTTTGTACTTTCAGTTCATACTATGACTTTCATTTTTTTATGTATCAGTGGGAAAGGGATTAGCATGTTTACCAGAAAAATTGTACCAAAATAACAAAAGCTAATGCCTATTTAACTGCTGTGCCTCACAAGTCTGCCCCAGTCTTGCAACAGTTGGAGAATTCTCCCATTAACAAAAGGCATTTTACATGCTGTGCATTTTAAAAGGTCAAATCTGTGGAATATTTTATTTCATCAGAGATATCAAATAAAATCATAGTCATGAGTCACTCAAAAACTCATAACTAAAAAATAGGCTCTACTTTAAAGCAGAGTGACACAACATGGTCCACCTCCCACCCCACTTTTCTTCCATTCCCATGGCTAGGGTTGCTAATGGATGAAGATGGTTTCCTGCTGAAGCCATCGAGAATCCTTCTCGGCACAGCACTCCAGGCAGCCAGTTGATTGGAGTTGGCAAGAGAATCGACTCATTTGCCATCTCCATTTTAATGCTACGTAAATCCCTTATTCCCCAAAAATAATCACTCTAAATGCATAGTAACATTTTCCTTCCACCACAGGTATAGTTTGCCTGTTTTCATCAACAGCACCTACCACAGATGGTGTTGATGTCTTACTCATATCCTCTCAGCTGACCCAAGTCCACAGATGGCTGTGGATGCTTCTAGCAAGTTGACAGTTCAGCCTCAAGCACCAGCCTCTTACTCTCTAGAACCGAAGAACTTTCTGTGACACCACAGGCACTTTCTCAGGCTTAAAGCAGGCACAACGCAGAATGCAGGAGAGTTAACACCTTAGGAAAGCAATCCTTATCCCCCTCCACCATGTTCTAATGGTTTCTCAGAAGATCCACGTTAATTCTAAGCCCCAGCTGCTCAAAGGAATAATCTACTCATTGACGTTTCCCTTCCCTGACTCACTTGCCCCATTCTTTGTTTCATGCTTCCTAAAGTTAAGCCCTCCTCTCAGGGCCTGCTTTTGTGAGAACCCAAACTAAACAACATCCATGATCATCTGCTGTCTTCATAATATGTAAAATGCTGACTCACCAGTACTTCAGGTTCCTCATGGTGATCCATGGGCTGCGATGCAAGCTGTGACTCTGTTCCACAGAACCGTTAGAATCATCTTTTCTTCGACCCGGGAAGTTCTACGGTAGAACCTGGGGATACAAAAAAAAAAAAACAGGGAGGAAGAGAAAGAAGTTAGTTGCATCAAGAATTCCCACTGTAAAGCAAACAAGTGTGTTTTTAATCCCTATTTCTCACTATTGTAATTATGAGAAAATACATTGCAGGGGTAATCCTCTCATGAGTTTTGTGCTTTATCTCGACCAGCAGTAACAAGTACTATTAATCGGGAGAGCCACAGTCTTAAGATTGATTTCAAGCCTTAGACAGTTAAGTAAAAACCAGAAATAAGCATCAGTTCTACCTATGTTCCAGATCTTAGTTTTACAAAGTAAAAGATCTAGCTATGGAGACCAAAGTAGAGACAGAAATAAAATTGCTCTTAACATTAATAGATTATGCTAAGAAATCTTACTTAAAATGACACCAGGCCAGAGTCTCACATGCTTTCTCCTAACATCCCAGTAAAGTGCCAAGACATCAAAAAGATAGCATTAGGGATTCATGGATTCTAGCAATGATTGATTTTTAAATGGGGGATGGCACCTATAACCAAATAGGTAAGTATTTTAAAAAGCAGTGTTTAGCCTTAGCGATTGGAAGAGCATGACACTGAAAAATATTTACTACAGAAAACAAGAAACTCAGAAAACATACTTGGGATCCTCAGATGCTAGAAGATGTAATATTTAAAAGGCAGAAATGGGCACAGCAGCTCAAAATACAAAGACCACACACACACAAAAAATTCTTTATAAAGTAAGAAGGCTGAAACCTGTGGGCTTGAAATTACCTCAGCAGGTGAAAACAGTCATTAACATCAATGAGAACTAGACGTGCTGCTGCAAGGAGTTAATGATGTAGAGGTCAGCACAAGGAGATCTCTAGTAATGGAGCAGAAGGCTTGAGTTTGATTCCCACTCAACAGCAATCACGTGCACATCACTCCCCCAGTAATTCTGGTTTGTATTGGGTGTTTCAAATAGGAGACTAAACCTAGGCTGGGGAGGTTGCGGGAGTACTCTGCCAGAGTTACCAAAGGAAGGGAAAGAAGTGTTAGAAGGAAAACCTTAAATTTGATAGAGTTCACCCGAGAAAAGAATGATTCGTGAATTGGGCAGCCCCCAAACCAGAATAGGTTCATAGACACCCCAACACTGTCTCATGGTAGACAGAGATTTATGGACAGAAGGAAAGTAATGTACAAAAATGGAATTGAGATACAGCTCAGATTGGTTACAGCACAACATTTGCCCAATTTGAACACGATTCGAACGGTTGGCTGCCTTTGGCTGAAACTGATTGGCACAAGAGCAGGTTATGGTCTGTTTACACATCCGGTTAGGTTAGTTCACTATGTACAGAGAAACCCTTAGGCTGAACTTAAAATATGGAAAGAGGCAGCTTTAGGCTAAACTTAGCAGAAATGTGAACCAAGAGCTTTGACTATGACCTCTTGGAGGAGAGGAAGAAGCATGACCCTCTTTTGATAAATATTGACTGTAGGGAGTCAAAGGACAAAGAAATTAAGGACTCTTATCAAAGAGTCAAGATCAAATCTACAAGTAATACAATATCCTTTGATCAGCACTTCTTGAATGTGTATTAGCCACCTGGGAACCCTGTCAAGATGCAGATCTGATTCAGTGTAAGTCTTACGTCTGAGATTTCTAACTTTCAAAAAAAGAAGGAAAAATCCCAGGTGAGGCTGATGCTTCAGGTCTGAAACCACATCTTGAGTAGAAAAACTTCAGAGAACTCCTGAAGGAAATGCATTTGCTCTATTCCAGGAGGAACCGATGGAAACAAATTAACAGCTAGGCATATTCTAGTAATTTATAAAGCATGAGAAAGGATTTTAAAGTACAATTTTTCAGAGAGGAAAATGAAAGTGACTTACCAATAAAAACTGAGCAGATCGGGCTTCTCCTCTGCATCACTAAATATCAGAGGACAATAGAAAACTTTCATCTGGGTGCGGTGGCTTATGCTGTAATCCCAGCAGTTTAGGAGGCCAAGGCAGGAGTATCACCTGAGCTCAGGAGTTTGAGACCAGTGTGGGCAACATGGCAAAATCCCATCTACTAAAAATACAAAAATAATAGCCATGTGTGGTGGTACATGACTATAGTCCCCTCCGGCTACTTGGGAAGCTGAGGCGTGAGTATCATCTGAACCCAGGCAGTCCAGGCTGCAGTAAACCATGACTGCACCACTGCACTCCAGCTTGGGCAACAGAAGTGAGATTCTGTCTCGGAAAAAAAGAAAAATCTCAAGGAACTTGAAAGAAAATTGTGATCTCGTTTCATCTGAAACTAGAATTCACATGGAAGTGCTTAGGAAAGAAGCCAGCTATGTGGATTTTCTACTGCTGCCATAATTAATTTCTTACAAACTTAGTGGCTTAAAACAATACAAACTAACTTACAGTACTGTAGGTCAGAAATCCAGCACAGATCTTGCTGGGCTAAAATCGAAATGTCAGCATAACAGCATTCTTTTCTGGAGTCGCTAGAAGAGAATCAATTTCCTGAGGCCTCCAACATCCACATAGCCTTCCCCTATCTTCAGAGAAGCTTCAGGAAGTCTGAGCCTCCCCACGCTGCCACCTCTAGTTGCAGCCAGGAACATTTCCTCACTTGGAAGGACTCATGTAGTAGATTGGGCCCACCTGTATAACCTCTTCCCATCTGAAAGCCTTTAGCCTTAATCACATCTGCGAATTCTCTTTTGCCTTGTAAAGTAGCCCGTGCACAGGTTTTGAGAATGAGCGTGTGAGTATCTTTGCTGGGGGCCACTGTTCTGCCTATCACACCAAACATGCTGTTTCTGAAAAAATTATTTGAGGACATACATTATGAGGGGAATCAAAATTCAAAATCCCCAAATAGAGAAGTACTTGTATAAAAAGAACTGTGGCCAGCACTACAACTAGTTAAGTTGGGTAAATCTAAGTACTCATTGTATAAATAGTTCAAGGAAAACACAAAGTTAGAAGCAATTCATAAAAGAATCATGGTGGCATAATCATTGAAGCTGGGGGCACAGTCTATACTGGAGCACAGAGACTGGAGTAAGGTTAAACCTTCTCATCTCATCAGGATCAAGAGGAATTTAAGGGAAGACTCCAGTGAAATAAAAACAATGACTGAAAAAGATACAGCAAATTAAAACAAGTCGTAGTTCATACAGCACAAGGCAGCTTAAAAGCACTTAAAAGTAAGCTTGAGAGGACAAAAAGTGTAAAAGAGTTAAGGAAAAATAACATGTATCTGTTGTGGTATTAAATTGTTGAACCTTGCTGAAAAGCAGACCTCTACCTTGTAGAACTAGAATTTGAAATGCTTCAAAAGCATTAAATGGAACAAATGCACCACTTTATATTGATAGAACGTAAAGTGCATTATTATTTCGTTCTCATTACTATAGTTTGCTATTATCTGTACTTTGTTCCAGATAAAGAACCTGAGCCTCCGAGAGGTTAGGGTACTCAATTACAGTCATCCATCTGTGAGCCACAAATCAAGCCCAGGGTCTCCCTCACAGCCCAAGAGTCCATCCTGATGGCATGTGCCCACCTATGTATGTGAGACCGCATAGCTAGTGAGAGGTGGGGCTGGGACTAGAACCCAAGTCAGTTTTACCCCATATTCTGCCATGTATAACTTTTCACTCTACCGCCTCAGAAAATGTGTTCCTGTTTCTATCTTTGCTTCAGAACCACGTCCCCTAAGACACCCAGTGATTTTGCCAATCTCTGCCATTGTGAGTGAGTTATCCTATCTAGCCTCATCCCCTCCCTATGAGGCAGATTCTGGGGGATTCACCCACTGAGAGATCTGCTCCAGTGTCTTGATAAGGATTTGGGTGCCTCATCTCCCAATTAAGGTGAATCCCTCCCCTGGTGCTACAGATCACATCCTCTCTCATCTGATGAAATAATTTCACCAGTTAGCCTCTTTCCTCCAGTCTTCATACTTTGTCTCTGCTCAGGTTCCTTCTCATCTGGATGTGGGCGTGCTTATCCCACCGAAAAGAAATCTTTTCTGGAGGGCTTTATTCCCCTGTAGCCACTATGACACTGCTTCTTAACCCCATGACCATTTCTCAGTTCCCCTTCTTCACCTTCTATTTATTCAGACCCACTGCAAACTGATTTCTGCCTTTGTCTTAGCAATTAAACTGCTTCCACTGCGGTCACCAGTGATCCTCCTATCTGACAAACCAATAAAAAGTCTTGTATCATGAATATTTACATCTACCACTTCTTGAAGCTTTCTTTCTACTTGGCTCTCTTAATTTTCAAATCTTTCACTCATTCTTCTACTAACCCAAGGATTTCATTTTCACGCAACACAATTTTACTGCATTAAGTTTTACCTGACACATCTCTGAACACCAGACAATAGAGCTAATTACAATGGGACTAACACACACCTAAACCCAAACTCACTCTGCTGCAAACTTCAAAATGTAGTTCAAACTACATTTGAACCCATGCTCCCAAAGGCACCTCAAGTTGATTTTGCCCATAACCTAACTCACAAGACTCCACTCAAGCCTTCTTTAAAATCTCAGCCAGTAACACCATCATCCACTCAAGTGTGCAAGCTGTCATCTTTTCCTTTATAGCACTTCCCCAGCCCCAGCAAATCTCCAGGATTCATCAGTTCTCCTGAGTATCTTTTGGCCCTGTCTCTGTATTCTACCCTCCTCACCCTTCATTACTCACCATTACTGAGCCATTCAACTATGTCTACTGAGGTATCCACTGTGTGTCAGCTATTTGCTAAGTACTGGGAATACATGATGAAGAAAATAAGTATAATATCTCCACTCATGGAATTTATGCCCTAATGGGGGAAATGGACATTACATAATTATAAAATTATGCCATTCAACTAATAAACATTATTTAATTAATATAATTACAAATAGTACTATATAAAAGAAAAACGCAGGATACAATGAAAAAGTATAATAAGGAAACTTGATTAACAATGAAAGGTCAGGGTCATCTCTGACAAAGTGATACTTAAGTTGACAATAAAAAGGGGTCAGACATAGCTATGTGAAGAGTAAGAAAGAGTGGACAAATGAAGGAGTTTGTGCAAAGGCTCTGTGGTTAGAAACACCTGGCTTAAGGAACAACGATTGAAGAGGAGGGATGCATGTGCTGGCTGGGGAATAAATAGGAGCCAATTTCTTCAGACTCAGCAGGCGTCCCCAGACTTTTTACACAGGGGGCCAGTTCACTGTCCCTCAGACCGTTGGAGGGCCGCCACATACTGTGCTCCTCTCACGGACCACCAATGAAAGAGGTGCCCCTTCCTGAAGTGCGGTGGGGGGCCGGATAAATGGCCTCAGGGGGCCGCATGCGGCCCGCGGGCCGTAGTTTGGGGACGCCTGCTTCAGAGCCTTGTAGGTTTTGTGTTTCATCTCAAGCGTAATGGGAATTCACTGAAGGATTTTCAAGCATAATCAAATTCAGTGGCATCATCAAATTTGCTGTTTTTTCAGCTCAAACAAGAGAAAATAGGGCATAAATTACAATGGTGGCCATGGAGATAAAGAGAAGCGGATTTGAAATAGACTTTGGAGGTAGAATAGGCAGAAATTTGGTAGTGAGGAAGGAAAGGGAAGGGAGGCGTTAACAATGACTTTCAAGTTCCTGTCTTAAAAACTCTGAGAGCAGGTGAAATTCCCAAAATAAGGAACACTAAAGAATGAAGAGAAGATTCAGGAGGAAAGATCAAAGATTCCATTTCTGTGTTGAATTTATGATGCTTATAAGACACCAACAACTCAATAAAGATTTATTTAACGTTGGTGTAAAATAACAAAACCGACATGTAATCCATCTTAAATTACTTTAAAATCTTTCTAGACGGATTTCTCAAGAACAAAAAAATAATCAATGCTATACATTCACCATTTTTTAAAAAGATGTCGGAACCGGATTTTTCCAAGTATTGATAGCCTTCCACATTTTCTTTGCCAATTTTTTACAGTGTGCCATAACCCCAGAGCAGGTTTCTCTCTTCATTGCCCTTATCTTGTTCAGAACATAAATAAAAAGCCCTTTGTAGTTGTTACCCTTATTTTCTGCAAGACTCACCTCACTCTGAGTTTTAGCCTCCCTAGTCCAATTCTTCCTCTTCCAGTCCATTCTTTTATTCCTATTCGAGGCTTTTCATCTTGCCTGCTTTATTTTGAACCTATCCTTTATGCAGCTGAGTGTATCAGAAAACAGTATATGCAGATTTATCCTTTTTGATAGTCATTGGGATTACTTGAAATGGTTGAATTGCTCTCTCTATAAGGAACAAAGCCAGGGGAGAAATGGCCATTTGAAAACAATTTTACAGTGTTCCTAAGAAAAATGCTTTTATTTAAAAGATGCAGAAAGGATCACTTTTAAAGCATTGCAGAGAAAGCCTCAGCTCTCCACATTAAAAAAAAAAAAAAAGATTCTGCAGGTCAAAGATGGCAGCCATGTGAAATTTTCTTTGCAAATTGAAGGCATCGCTTGGCTAACACATGATGGTGTGATGTTTGAGTACTGGCAGCAGTGTGTCTTCCACGCTTGCTAAGGGACAGGTCTTTTCTTAGCCTAGGTCAGTTTCATTAGGAAAAATTGCCCTTTTACCTACTTCAGGCAGCTTAAACAAATTATCTCAAAGAACTGCAGGGATTAACCCATTTAATGAATTTTAATAAGGAATACATGAATCAGTCAAAAACCAGAAAAAAAAAAAAAGTGAGTAACATTGAACTAGTTCTGATGGAAATTAGCTCATGGCTCTGCTGGCTTACATTTACCAAAGGCTGAATTTTTGATGGAAAGTTTAGCTCTGTTTTCCAGGCTGTGGAAAAATGGGAGGATCTTTAAATTGAAGATTAATTTCATTAGTGCTATTTTTCTCTGCCAAATTAACCCTAAATGGAGATTATAAAAGCCTTGGGGCTTTTTTTTCCTCTTTGGGAAACTTTTTAAAAACAGTTTCTTTGTACTGAAAGAGTTTCTCACAATCCCTGAAATATTTTCAGACATGTAGTAGGAATGTGAATTTTATTCCCTACAAATAAGAAAGGATAATTTAAGAGGTATAAGGGTCTGTGTGGGTGTTCAGGTGAGTTTCCTGTCCTCCAGGCGGGTATCACCGAGACTGTGAAAAAAAAAAAAAATCTCTATTTATTACTTTCTCTTTTTTCTCTCTTACACATGTGATATGTGCATACTTTTGTTCTCTCTTTTCACTTTTTTTCTCTTTTTTTATTGCTTGAGAAATTTTTTTTAATTGCGGTAAAATGCACATACGTAAAACTTACTATTTTAATCACATCTCAGTGTACAGCTCAGCAATGTTAAGTGTATTCAAATTGTTTTGTCTCCTTTTCTTAAGTAAAACAGAACACACAGCTTTTGATCACCAAGGGCATGGAAATGTGTAATGAGGCACATCTTTATTTAAAAGTGGTTCCTACTTCTTTTCTACTGTTCAAAGAAAAAGAGAAATAGAAAGTGTTTCCCCAGCATCACCATCATTTTTAGTAACTGTAGAATCCCTTGTGAAATTCATGACATTGTAACAGTCATCTTCAAAAGCAGAATCAGATGTTCTAGCACGTATTTCAGCTCAGGGAGAAACTATTTCACATCCTGCAAATCAGAGTTCAATGTATCAACTGGAATACAGAAGTATGTTGGAAGACTTAGTTCTGTTTGGGAAAATTCCTGAAAATCTTGAAAAGGTGTCTTGGCATTATTCCAAATTGACACTATTATGATGGATTAAAGTTGCCCTTCATTGTATTTTGAACTCTTATTTGAACTGGGGTGATTTTAAGAAAGTTCATCATCTTGTTGCCCTTTGAAAGTAAACAATAGTAAAACTCTTACCACACAAATGCACACCAGGGCTCTCCACTTGAGATCTGCTGTAAAGACATTGATGTTCTTTCATTTTGGCTATCATGTGTCAGGAGAAGTAAGTTCTGAAAAGAGTCACTCTGTAATGTGCATCAAGCAATTTGAAAATGGCCCTTTGTGGCACTAGCATTGGCCACAGTGTTCTCTATCACCTGAGGTGACCTCAGTCCAGGATCCCAGTGAGCAGGCAGTCAGCCCAGTGCAATGATAAGTATAGCAAATGGAATGTTCTAAGCAAGGTTTCTCAACATCAAGTCTCCTGACATTAAAGGAAATAGTAAATATTTTCAGGGCTTTTTTTCTTAATCAAATGGATATTACCTGCAGTAGATGTTACTATTGTGTTTTTATTTTAAAATGGTTACCAGGGACATATATAAATTGTTCCCTATATAGGGTGACCAGATTTAGCAAATAAAAATATAGAATTTCTGGTTAAATTGAATTTCAGATCAACAATAAATAATTTTTAATATGAATAGGTTCCAGAAGTATCAAATGATTTTTAATAGCAGTATGTCTCATGTAATATATGTCTCATGCCATATATGGAACATACTATACCAAAAAAATTATTCATTGTTTTCCCTGAAATTCAAATTTATCTGGGTATATACTTTATATAGCAACCATATTTCTGCAGTTCATTTAAAATTGTATTTAGGGCTAGGTGCAGTGGCTCACATCTATAATCCCAGCACTTTGGGAGGCCAAGGTGGGCAGATCACTTGAGACCAGAAGTTTGAGACCAGCCTGACCACCATGGGGAAACCCCATCTCTACTAAAAATAAAAAATTAGCTGAGTGTAGTGGCAGGTACCTGTGGTCCCAGCTACTCAGGAGGCTGAGGTGGGAGGATTACTGCAGCCCATGAGGTGGAAGTTGCAGTGGGCCGAGATCACACCACTGCACTTCAGCCTGGGGTAACCACATAAGACCCTGTCTCACGAAAAAAGAAAATTGTATTTATTTGACATGTAGATTTAACTTACATTTCAATAATGAAATCAGTGTTGTCTTTTTTCTGCTGCCATTTTCAAGTACGAGGATTTTCTGCCTAAACAATTTACACTGTGTCTGTTTCTCTGCCCATCTCACTGTGCTCTTGGGTGCGGAGTTTATTTCTAGTTCTATTTCTAGTTTTATTTCTGATTCCAAAGAAGACAGATTTTTCAGGTGTAATTCAGCTTTGTGCTTTATACTAAAATGCATCTATTTAAAAAATAAAAATTCAAAATGCGTCTAGCTTCTATATTAGCTACAACTATATTTTTCCATTTATTCTTTTTTTGTCCTTATCCATATTTCATTTATTTTATAACTGTACCTTGAGCTCTTTTGCTTTCATCATAAGACTCAAGATTAAATAAATACATTTCCACTTGTACACACACAAACTCATACTCAGACAACATCTTGCTAAGGATAAAAGTCAATAAATGATCAGTATGAAAAACATGAGTCAGGTCATTATAAAAAACATTTTAATCCCACCAGAGAATTCTAATATACAGATTTCTATAGAAGTAGGGGAAATACGGGCCAGAAACTAAAACAAACTATTACTATTATTTTAAAGAATATGGCTCTTTTTCTATAAAATTGGTTTGGTAATGAAGACTACCTCAACTAAGAAAGGTTGAAGAAAAGGTTGTCTGTATCTCTGTTTCTATTTCCCTATGAAGATGGGTGATGAGATGCCCAAAAAGTAATATTCTCAGGCAAACCAAGCCTAGCAAAATGATTAGAATTGCGAAAGGCTAGGATGCCAAGCAAGGTGTAATAGTTTCTGGGGGATCAGGGGAAACTGTCCCTACAATCTGTGAGGCAAGCAGCAAAGGTCAACCTTAGCAAGCAGTTTTTAAGTAATCCTGCCCAACAGAAATTATTTCATCACATAGAGTGTAGAGATTCACCACACAATATGTGTATGCAAAACTTTCTAGATCTCAGAAGTCTTATCTTGCTTTTGTGATCTATGTCCTACCAGAATAATTTCAGAAATATAAGCTCAATATAATAACCAGCATGTCTCTTCCAGGATTTGAAAGTTTTGATTTGGTTTTCAGTGCTCTTTAACTTTAATTGAAATAGACTAGATTTTCTAGAAGGGTCAGGTCATCTCCACAAAAATATATAGGACATTTATAGTAGTTTGACACACAACTTCCCATGAAGTTGAGCAGACAGTTGGAGTTTGATCACACAGAAAATTTGACCTGTCTTCATCAGGACCAAATTAAGTATATTCAAAATAAATGTTTTCACTCATCTTAATTTAAATGTTTGTAGCATGACTGATAATTTGACAAAGAAACACAAGGGATGAAATAGCATTTATTTTTAAGAAAATTATTCTGATACACCCTCTTACTACCTAAAATTCCTTACTCTGCAGCAAGCAACTTCTTTTTAACAATGATTCAGAAAGGGCAACTATTGCTTCAAAGATTGAACCTTCTGCAGCATAACTCAGCAATAGAATTATTCAGAAACTGCCATCAGAGGAGCGGTAAAGGAGCCCTGGGTTGCACCATTGGTCTGACGTCAGACTGAATGAATTAGCCCTAGAAGAATAAGGATCCCAAGTGCCCATGATGAAAGGCAGTCAAATTAAACACCTTCTCTCTCCTTGTCTGTTCTCCACCAGGCTCCTGCTTACACCGTTTTAGTTCTGACACCATAACTGCTCAGAGGGTAGATGATCATACATTTTCTATAGGAGGGAAAATCATCTTTTAAGATAACGTCTCATGTGGAGATAAGAACGCCATTAAGAGGAACTATTTATTTTCAATACCTCTGTATCAAAGTCTAAGAATCCCAGCACCTGTCAAAAGTGAAACAGAAAATACTCTAAGTCTGTTTGGGCATTGCAGGAGGAAGGTGACGACACAAAGAAAGTAGGAGAAATAATTGAATATTTTGACATTGTGAAAATATATAAATGACATCTTTTCTCAAAAGTACTGTTGCTGGCAATTCCGTAAAACAGCAAATAAATTTTATACTTCACTGAAGACAATGGTTAATCAGGCAATAGGTTAAAATTTGTTTCACTTTTAAACTCATTGTCAAATTGTTTTCACAGCATTTTACAGAATGAGTCAAGGAGATAAATGTATTTATTTATCTGTAATTTTTACTGTCAACTCTTTCTAAAAGGATGCAATTAAATCCTTATAAACCACACATTGAACAGAATATTAATTGGAAAGAGGAATAATGAACAGTGTGTGTAAGACAGAAAGAGAGTTAATTTTACCAATCTTCTTGGGTAAGATGGTTATTACCCCAAACATTAAATTTAATTCTATGTTCTAAGGAAAACTAAGAAATATCATGGACTATATAGTTTAACTTTTTTTTTTTTCCTTTTTTTTGAGACAGAGTCTCACTCTGTTGCCCAGGCTGGAGTGCAGTGGTGTGATCTCAGCTAACTGCAACCTCTGCCTCCCAGGTTCAAGAGATTTTCCTGCCTCAGCCTCCTAAGTAGCTGGGATTACAGGTGTGTGCCACCATGCCCAACTCATTTTTGTATTTTTAGAAGAGAGAGGATTTTACCATGTTGGCCAGGCTGGTCTCAAACTCCTGACATCAGGTGATCTGCCTGCCTCGGCCTCCCCAAGTGCTGGGATTACAGTCATGAGCCACTGCATCTGGCCCCAGTTTAACTCTTTTCATAAAACTAATCATCACTTATTCACAACCGTGCATTGAGGTGCAATTAGTATTTTTGCCATGCTGAGGTGGATTCCTTAAAATGTGTAGGTAACTATGTGTCCCTATTTCTACAAGTATTTCCTACAAATGGAAATAGAAATAGCTGTCAACAATGCCCATTTTGAACAAGTCTGTTTTAAAGATGATAAACATAGTATGCAGCATGTTTTTAACGTTCATTTTTATTAGATATTTTGTCAGAAACTACCTGATATTAACTTGAATAAAAATTTTTGAAAGAAGGAAGATATATGAAAAGATATTATTTTGTTTTATGTGTTCAGTTTAGCTTTGGATTGTTAGGACCAACATGTGGCAGTGCCTTCTCTCTATTTTAAGCTTGTTTTTATCACCTTTTAAAAACTGATTTCATATTCTAAAATAATAATAATTTGTTGAAAGGGAATTAATCTATCCTTTACTTTTAATTATCTTAATCATTTGGATCACAACGAGTCAGTTGAATCATTATATTTTGTGATAATAGAGATCAATACATTGGATAATAGAAAGAGGTCAATACATTGGGTAAAAAAGCTTCCATGATACATGATTCATTCAATTAACAAACATTTTGAGCTCTTCACACAAAATATTTGCTAGCACTGGGTCACAAAGGTAATAGAAATCTGCTCCATCACAGAGGAGAAACACTCACAAAATTTTATAGTGGAACCTAATTCATAATGTAGGTGTATACATTATTTTTAAATTTATAATGAAGTCTTATTAATTGATTCTTAACCACATAAAGCAGGTAAATAAAACAATCAGTTCTTATACTAAGCAAAGATATTTACCTCTGAAAATTTAAATTTATGTCAGTATCCTCTCTCTCTTTCCCACTAAGGCTGTGCCAAAGGATCCCTAAGGATGACTGAGTCTTGGGCTTTGTAAAGCCCTGACCATTTGTCATATGGTCACTTGCCGTCTCCATGTCTTAGCATCTTCAGTTGCCAAATAAGGACTGTTCTTAGAATCATTAATACAATTCCAATGAAATTATTTGATTCTGAGCTCCTTGAAGAAAAACATACAGCCAGGCAGAAATTTGTTATTGTTACTGTTTGCTATTAACTAATTTAAAATCAATTATAATTATCTTAACATCATGCCACCCATAGGTGGCAGTGGGCAGTATTTTCAAAGTTCAAATATTGTTTTCTTTATTACAGGTTTCTTTTCTCCATGGAAAACTCCAAAGCCTGTAAGTTGGAATTATTATGCTTCTTTCTTTATTTCTACTTACCACTGCAATTCCATTAAATTGGGTGACCTCAAAATCTCTCAACTCTAGGAGTCTGTGGTGTCAAAAAAATAAATCCTCTGTGTCCCTTTGTCTTGTATCTGTCCCACAAGTACAAGAGTCACTCATGTTTCCTTCCTATGAAAACGATTCTGCCCTTTTTAAAAATATGAACTTACAAAATGAACATTAACACTATGCAATCTAATGTAATGAAAGTACTTTAGAAGCCTTTTGTTTTTCTCCATCAGCGATACTATGTAGTCTTCATAACATGGAATTTTTAGAAACTATGCAAACTAAAGGCCTAGAAGTCTTGACTGCAAGTTAAATCTAGTCCACAAGAAATTTAAGTTTGTATATATTTATATTTACCCTTACATTTTAATGTCTATGGAGCTACATATATGTATGTGTCATGTGTATATATGTCTGTGGAGCTACATATATGTATGTGTCATGTGTGTATGTTACCTCTGTATATGTGTGTGTATGTGTGTGTGTATAAAATGTGTATGTATATAGATATACACATGGGTATACACACACACACACACACACACACACACAAATACGTATATTTAAGCTCTGTATACTGTATATATATTCTGCCAAACCTGACAATCACTAAAAATGGTGCTTCTGAATCTTCATTAGATACTGGATATCTGTAGCATTATCTGACCACTCTAGGCCTACTTCCCTATGAAAATTGCAAAAATGTTTGTGCCAGTGTAAGAAGATGGTGGGTTTTGATAATCTTTTTGCAGAGCTAGGCTAGCCAAGTTGGCTTAGCAGTTAGAGAGGGTCTTTACTTGCAGCTAGATTGAAACGATTAATTGCCCAAGTCCCAAGAGCAGGGACTGGTTCTCTGGGATCCCATTTTATGATGGGTTAGAATACTCTGCCCTAAATGGGATGTGTGAAACCCCTGACTACAAGAGACTGCGGCAAAGCAGAACACCCCGCGAACAGGACCTCATTTAGGATTTGATTCATCTGGTCCACAGAGAGCATCAGATGGGAAACCAGTCTTATTTAAGTTTAGCAAATCACATAAGGATGCATGTGATTTTGAAAAGAGATCCTTTTAAATGTTTAAAATGAAATTTATTTTATCTTAACCAAGGTCTAAAGAGTTCCTTCCTTTCACCACCAAACTTAAATCTGTGTTCTGTGATTATACACATCTTTATCTAATTTAACAAGGAAACTTGCAACCTCATCATGGTGCTACAATTATGCAATCTAGTGATTTCCTTATACGTACCACATTTACACAAATTATGTCATTTGGTATAATGACAGCATTTGCTGTCATTATTGTAATTACATTCATAGTCAATAATTCCAAAAAATGTTTTATAGAACTCAATGTACAATTAATCCTGAATCCATGTATTTCTACAAAAGCTAAGGCTTGGACTTCCAGGTCACAGACAAGAGAAGGGAGAAAGCTATAGAATCAATGTCTTCCATGTATCTACCAAAAATTCCTTAGACTGAGGACTATAATGAGAGGAAGTGTGGCATTAATATACTTGTTCAGGGTGTGGGCATTAAAGGCATACTGCCTGGCCTCAAGTTTTGTTTCTTCTCCTAACTACATGACTTCACTCTATGACTCCTAACTATAGCTATCCACTTACGCTATCAGTGTCTTAAGTTATGTATCCGTAAAACGGAGATAATAACAGCCTTCTTTTATGGTTATTGTGAAGAATTCTATGAGTTAAATCATGTAAGGTGCTTAAAACATGTTGCCTCTACATGTTGAGCTTGAAAACATAAACTACCATCACCACGGAAAGCAGACCTTCCACGCATGAGCCTTTACCAAGTCACTCTATGAAATGAACATAGTTGGCTAAACTATTAATCCAAACAAGTATGTAACAACATACCCGCAGTATGTGGGTTTATACACACTGTCCTCTGAATGTGGCCCTTATTGGGCCTCTCTTACCCAGTCCCACGTTCCTGGGCATGGACACCTAGGACTAGACAAGAGAGGTCCAATAAGAAGCTTTTTGAGAAATAAACACATGGCAGGTAACACAAGCTCTAAACAGGTGACGGCCAGGAAGGCGCCAGGTAAAGGATCAATGATATCTTGGGTCAGAATAAGGAAATGGTATATGGGGTGAGATCTAGCTAGCTTCGTCCTAGTCCTGTGTGACTCCCTGACTCTTTGCTGTCCTATTGATCCACATCTTATACTATTCCATGTCAAGATAGCCGCTTCCTGTTGAACAAGTAATATGCTAAAATAGTGAGTTCTCATTTTCTCCATCTGGAAAAGATCAAGTGCATTCTTCAAATACAGAATCAAGCCAAATGTTGTCATCTTCCAACCTTGCCCAAAATAGTGAGGTGGAGTATTTAAACTACCCTAGTTTCCATAGGAAGGAAACAGTTTCTGAACAGAGCATTTCATGGGAGTGGAGGAGAGAGGCCTGCCTCATTCACATCTCTCTACTCCCTATGTGCACCCTATAATCAGAAGCTGAGGTTAAAGAAATTAGCTACCAGCCTGGCCAACATGGTGAACTCCTGTCTCTACTGAAAATATAAAAATTAGCTGGGCATGGTGGCACATGTCTATAGTCCCAGCTACTTGGGAGACCGAGTAGGAGGGATCGCTTGAGTCTGGGAGATGGAGGTTGCAGTGAGCTGAGATCATGCCCTTACATTCCAGCCTGGGTGACAAAGTAAGACCGTATCTCAAAAAGTAAAATAAAAATAAAAATGAACAGCCACAGCCATGAACAGATTGTTCTGTTTTACTATTTGATGCCTGGGTGTGGACCGGACATCCAGGCTGCTCCCTGATATTTCAGTGCTGTCCATTCATACAGTTGCACAGACATCCATTCACTCACCAAGGCCAGCAGAGGTACAGACTTCTCTCAGTATAGAAAACAACTTTTATTTCCATTTGTGCTTATTCTAGTGAGATGTTTATAAACATTGGCCTGGGTCTGGACACCACTGGGACTGGACAAGAGAGGCCCAAAAAGAAGCTTGTTGGGAAATAAACACCTGGCAGGTAACAAAAAGTCTAAACAGGAAAAGGCCCAGAAGATGCTAGGTAGAGCAAGTGAGGCCATCGACCTCAATAAGGGGACAGGATCAACATCCAAGGTGTTCATGAAGGTAGAAATAAGCCAGTGTCCCAGGTAGAAAGCAAAAGTCCAGAGACTAAAGTGCCTAAGGAAGTTGGGAAGAGGCAATGGAATGTACTCCTGAAAGGTGCAGTCGGGCCAGCATACCAGCCCCAGCTAAGGGGGTGACCTCTGACCCCAGCGCGGGTGGTGTGCCCCACGGTCTTCTGGGTAGGAGCTACCAGGTAACTCTGTTGAGGAGGGAGCAGGATACGAGGTGGCAGAGAACAGAATATTGTCTGCTTTTTTCATGGGTGCAGTGATTTTCTGCTTTACAGTCTTTTAAGAAACCCTGACAGAGTTACTCAAGAGTTAATGAATGTCATAGCAGGAAGTTGTGAATGCTTTACCAAGCATGAACTGGACTCTTGACTAATTCCCCAATCTCTGTGCTACAGAAATTGTAGAATTTGTCAATCTGCCATGGCAGCCTTCCTAAACAGTGCCCAAAGCATTACTTGTTCTGTAGTTTCAAGATTGTTTTTTAGAAATACCAATATTTCACCTGAAGCATGTCCAGTGACTACGTATGAACAATACATATACCAGCAAGACACATGTGGGTATCAAGTAACCCTCAGAGGAGTATAGGAGAAAGAAACAGACACTTGCTGAAGCCCTGTGATGAAGAGTGGGATAGATACTTCAGCTCCTCACACCGTACTTCTGATTTATTTACTTTTTGGTATTTAGTATCTTATAATTGAAAACAGAAGGGATAAAGTCACAGCCAGAATGCATCCACATGGTGCCTAAAGTCAGCTAAAGTGAAAAATTACCAAGGGTATGCCTTTACCCACAAATGTGGTTTTCCACATCATGGCAAGGTCACCCAGAATGGATGACCAAGGAAACCCAGAATAGCTTTCTGTATGAATTTTGCTATCAAATGAATTATGAAATTCATAAAGATTTTTACAAACGGAAACACAAGGCCTGCTGAGCAGAACATTCACTACAATTCATTATAACTCAAACCATATTTACCGGGTATTCCCCCTAGTGTGATACTATATAAACGATTACTCCTGTTAGAGGTATAGGTGGTTCTGACCCAGGATCTGCCACTGGCAACTGCTGGACCTCAAACAAGCTGCCTACCCTCTCTGTGCTTCTAGAGATTATGTTTCATAGGAGGAAACTGAACTAGACTAGGGGTTTTCCATCCTTGTCAGTTAGAGAAACTTTGTTCAAATGAAATCTTGGGCACTAGCCCATATAGAAAACAATTAAAATGAAGCCAGTCTTACTTAAAGGAAGGGCCAGTGACCACTTCTTTCCCAGTTTGCTCATTCAGCACAAACCCTTGCCACAGTCCCAGTCCCAAGTGGGCAGGGCTGGCCCCTGGGGTCTCCTGTGTTATACAGCACGTGGGTGCAGTTTAAAAAACACTGGAATGCATGGCACCTCACATCCCTTCCAGCTTTAACCTATTGATGATGGACAGGCCAGAGCTGGAATCAGAGCCCTGACAAAAATATAGCTAGTGTGAAAACAAAAGCAGGACAGTGACATAGGGAATAGAAAGTTAGGATCCTGCCAAGTTCAATGTAGTGTGTATCAAAACTGTTTTTTTTTTAAAGTGGCCATATTTTATTCATAATTTTAATCATTCACTAAATGAACATTTTCTGAGTGCTAACTCTGCATTGGTAATATAACAAGGAGAAGACACAGCCCTGGTCCCCAACATGATCCGTGTGAGACATGGCTGGGTAGAATCGTGGTGATCACAGTTCGACGTGATGAACTGGTGTGAGGGGCAGAAGGAACAGGGCAGTCAGCAAGAGCCTTCTAGGAAAAGAGACATCTCATCGGAATCTAGTAGCCATGAGAAGTGAGGGAGGGGATGGAAGAGTGGAAAATGCATATAGAAAGAGAAATGAAGCATGCAAAGGTTCAGAAGCAGAAGAGAATCAAGTGGATCCTAGAGAATGAGAAGCCAGCCCATCAGCCAATACGAGGAAGGTGAGGAGACCAGGGTCAAGAGGAGCCCGCTACACCCCTGTAGGAAGTTTGGCCTTCGTCCTGAGGACCATGCATACTCAGGGCAGAGTTTCAGCAGGAGGGCAAACTAACCTGCCAGTTTATTCAAAGCAGGAAAGAAAAATTGAGTTTGAATGAGTCATCAGTTGATGAACGAAAATGAAGTTGGCAGTGCCAACAGGTGACCTCAGGGAGCCCGGCTTCCACCTTGCTAAAAAGTGGGACTGATCTCTGCTTTCTCTATCTCATAGTGCTAATGTGAGGATCCAAGAAGATCATGTATGTAAAAGAACATGAGAAACTGGGAAGTACTCTGCAGGTCTTTAAGAAATTAGAGAAGTAGCCACATCAGTAGCAGCATTCTGGGGGAGGAATCACCAGATCCACAGTAAATGAGGCTTCCCAGGAGACTCTGAACAAGCCCTGAATCCTAGATGGTTGCATAATTACATCTAAACTGAGAGGAAAGTGACTGAATATTCACGCATAAGAGGTTGTTGCTATATGCGTAGGTGTCAAATTAGTATATGCAGACGACTGTAGCTTCTGCTTGGGGGAAAAGTGATGTAATATGTTGAAACCACCTTAGAAAAGGAAGAAATGATACCATACATTTCTAAGTACTTACATCTGAATTATCTTGAGACACATTATCTTTATCTTATAGGGGAAAAAACAGAGAAATTAAGCGGTTTGCCAAAGATTACCAGCTAATATTTGACAAGGTTATGTAAGTTACAGATCAGTTTGCATTCAAAAGTCAGGCACCACTTGCATTTATAACAGTTTATGATGTTGTCTTATGTAGGCAAAAAATCTTTTCTTTCAAGGAATTTGTACCAGAGTTTTGCCAGTTCCCTGGAAGAAAAGTCCACAAGGCAAAAAAGATTAACCTGAAGGTGACAAGAGAAATAGCCAGGAAGAATTCATCAGTCATTTTCTCTGTCCTCTTTGATTTTTCAGATAATGGACCGATGGGAGAATCAAGGCAGTCCTCAGACGAGTTTATCTGCTCCGGCCATACCGCAGAACCTGCCCTTCCCGCCTGCCCTTCACAGGAGCTCCTTTCCTGACTCAACAGAGGCCTTTGACCCACGGAAGCCTGATCCATATGAGCTCTACGAGAAATCTAGGGCCATTTATGAAAGTAGGCGTAAGTGAAAGCCACATAAAACAAGGGTACATTAATGATAGCTGAGCCACTGCCAGGAGATATACTGAGGCTGAATTATCTGGCATGGTTTTATATTCTGAGTTCCAGAAGTGTTTCAAGAGTAGAGCCAACTCGTCTAAAATTATCTTAGAAAGCCTGTTACTCTAAAAGTAGGTTTATTGTATCTTTCAGCTTACATTTTATCTCCTACCTTTCTTCCCCTAATCCCCTGAAGAAAATCAGGAATATATTTTGGGGGGTTGGGGGGTGTGGTTGCTGGTTTTGTTTAAGTTACCAAATACGGAAAAGAAGTGTTTAGCTTTTTTTAAATCGGTTTAATGTGATCTTGAGCCTAAAGCTTAGATTTTCCTTAGAGCCTTGAATGGAGCCATTGAAAAAGTTAGGTCATTGAGTAAAAAGTCAGCCAAGCCTTCCTACCTCACAGGCATGACATCAATTGCTTCCGAAGGCAGTATTGATCTAGGTGCCAATCATCTCTGCCACAGTTTTCTGCTTCTCTTTTAGTGCAGTCAGGCACATTTGAACATTCAGTCTTAAAATATCATGTATGCACTTGTCACCCTATCTGAAGATCTTTTAAAATGACTGTACTTTGTAAACATTAGAAAACGAGGCTTTTAATATTGCTTGTACCATTGCCGTGCTTCTTCCTACCATCTTGCAAATCACCTCCTCCACATGTTAGAAGACGGGAATCTCACAGTATAATAAGAACCTGTGTGTTAAATTATCAGGAAACCGAGCCTCATAGAAGAGTTTGGTCCCCGGCGCTCGCATTCATGGTCTGCTGATTTCCTTTGCTTCAGTGTTCCACCAATGTCTTGTTTCCAACTTTATCATCCAATGCATGAATAGCAGGTTTTAAATTGGGTGTGATCTCAGAGGATCTCAAATCTGCTTACTCTTTTGATGAGCTCAGGGGCTGAGAATTATGCACGCAGCTGGTAAAGGGGAAAGCAGACATAATATCTTTTCCCCATCCTCTACAACTCTTTGTAGAACTAACTTTGGTTGATAAAATGGTTAGGACTGCAGGCCATTAAGAAATCATTTATACCAAAATGAAACATCTCCTCTCCACAAACCCACACACACTTTTTTTTTTTTTTTTTTTTTTTTTTTTTTTTTTGAGACGGAGTTTCGCTCTTTTTACCCAGGCTGGAGTGCAATGGCGCGATCTCGGCTCACCGCAACCTCCGCCTCCTGGGTTCAAGCAATTCTCCTGCCTCAGCCTCCTGATTAGCTGGGATTACAGGCAAGCGCCACCATTCCCAGCTAATTTTTTGTATTTTTAGTAGAGACGGGGTTTCACCATGTTGACCAGGATGGTCTCGATCTCTCGACCTCGTGATCCACCCGCCTCGGCCTCCCAAAGTGCTGGGATTACAGGCTTGAGCCACCGCACCTGGCCCTCACTTTTTTTTTTTTAAGAAGTGGCTACATCAGAGCTACTGTGTTTCATTCCTCTCCTTCTGGATGAACAACTGAAATATCATATCTCTAGATTGTATCATTAGAATGCCTTTGCTGTAGTAAAGAACAAAGTAGATATTCTTAGCTACATAATATACAGTATGAATTCAGGGTATTAATGTACATTAAACTGCAAAAAAAAAAAAAAAAAAAAAAGATTTCAGCACAGTTTCTAATACCTTTTCTGCTTCAATAACCAAGGTATTGATTGAATACCTGTCAGCACTGTGAGGAGATACCAAAGATGAATAATACGGCCTGCTCTCACCCATGTAAGGGGAAAACAAGAATAATGAATGTAAACAGGTAGACAGTAAGATAAAGTTAACAGTTCTAACATGGAAGGTGGAAATGCGTAGGATCAAAATATCATCCTCACCTCCTTGGCTTGTTTAATTTGGGGATTGCATTTAGGGAGCATTGAGAGGTGCCTCCTCCTGCTTTTTGTCTCTTCCTTAGTCATTCGCTGCCATCCTTTTTGCAGCTTCCTGGCCAATGCAAAGCTTTATGATTCAGGACAGAAACAATGTTGGCATTTATCTCCAGTTGTCTCTTTATGGTTGGCTGATCCTGTTGTGCCCTTGGTTTCTTCGTACATGACCCTCTTCCCAACTCTAAAGGAATTATTTCTTTATCCAGCCCCTGCAATGCTGTTTCTGTTCATTGCCTTTCCACTCCTCCCCTGTAACAAACGAAGCAAACCAATCCGCCTTAACCTCCTGGAGCTTTCTTTTTCAGTCCTCCTCTGGGAGTTCTTTATCCCCTTTCCACTCTACAACTGCAGGAACAGCAAATACCCTGACTCGCCACCTCGCCCCGCCATGGGCCCCCATAGGTGCCCTCCATGTGCCATTGCTGCTGCTGGCCTCATCACACCCCCTTCCTGCTTTCATCAGCTCTCTCTAATGTTTCTGAGGTCACAGTAATGTTTTCAGGGTCAAAAATCTCTGGAAGCCAAAAGAGGGCAAGCTTACTTTCTTTCCCATCCTTCTCTTTTCTATCACATTTCTTCATAACACTAAATGGAGTGTGAATGAAACATAGAAATCGTGTCAAGGTAAGAAAAGCTCCACCACTGAAGATTAAGGAAACCAGGAGAGCATGGTGCCGCTTTCTCTCGTCTCTCTGGATAGCTGATCAGTTCGCTCTGCTTGTGGATATGTGTGTGTGTCTTAAAAAAAAAAAAAAATGGCCGGGCGCGGTGGCTCAAGCCTGTAATCCCAGCACTTTGGGAGGCCGACACGGGTAGATCACGAGGTCAAGAGATCGAGACCATCCTGGTCAACATGGTGAAACCCCGTCTCTACTAAAAACACGAAAAATTAGCTGGGCATGGTGGCGCGTGTCTGTAATCCCAGCTACTCAGGAGGCTGAGGCAGGAGAATTGCCTGAGCCCAGGAGGTGGAGGTTGCGGTGAGCCGAGATCACGCCATTGCACTCCAGCCTGGGTAACAAGAGCAAAACTCCGTCTCAAAAAAAAAAAAAAAAGCAAGACAGCCTTTTGCTCTTCTGTACATTTCCATTTCCAACTTTCACATTATCATGTAAATGATTAAAGCGATACTAAAAGAAAAAAAACTTTTAACTAATGATTGGAAAGCTCAGTCTGTTTCTCATTATGTTCAAATAGGTTTTTTTTTAATGCAATGATCATAAAATATATGCATCCAAACAAAAGATCAATATTTCAAAATTTGTGATTATGAACCATTCCTATTCTTACTTCTTTGAATTACATGCATAACATTCAGGTTTGGCTCTATTTATCCTTGCCTTTTCTTGGGGGTACAGGGAAATCAGTGCAAAGTGTGGAAAGGAATCCTAACCAAAGCTGTTTAAACTAAGTCCTTTGACATTTCCCCTAGTCTATAGTGATCTCATGGTGTCCTTCCTTACAACTACATCTAAAGCTAAACAGATTTTTGCATGCACATTCAAAACTGGGTTGCAGTCACCAGATAAAAAGATGCCCCTCCACCCACAAGCCTGCGCTGTACAGAGCTACAGAATGTTTGTTCTGTCAAGGCTGTCAAGAAATATTTGGATTCAAGTCACTGGTCCCCTGCAAATGATGGAAATTTATCAAATGATGTAAATGCTGCTGTGCCTCATTTGACTCATAATTAGATTATACTGACATTTTAATGTGCATGCACAGGACATCTTAATAAAGATGTATTCCTGAAAAAAAAATTCTGTGATTTTAAACAAATGAAGATAACCGTGGGATAGCAGAGCCACGTGAAACAGAACATGACAGGTACATGCTATGATTAGGAAACACCTCCTATCTTCATGAGATCTCAAGATGAGCTGGGAATGGAGCAAGACAGAGAAAGGAAGATTCTCCCACCCAGCAGGCTAGCAGTGCCTCTGACTTCAGAACATTAGGCACTGTGCCCGGAGGTGGCAACTCCAGGCTCCACGTCAATCAACAAGAATATATGAAACACTCACTATGTATCTAGAACTCTGCAAGACACTCCACAAGAGAAGTTATGAGAAATAACCTCTGCTCATTAGAAGCTTACAGCGAAGGTGGGGACACAAACACACACATAGGAAACCATTTCTGAACAAGGCTCTATTACACAACATAGCAAATAATGTCAGTATTTTAATGTCTGAAATTACATAGTAAAAATAACTAAATAATGAGAGTTTCTCAATTTCCGTGTGCAAAATTGATATTTACTCAAGAGAATTTTATCTGTTAAGTACCTTTCATCATCAAAATCTCATTAATCCTTGCTGGAGAACTCTGTGGAAAAAAAAAAAAAAGAGAGAGAGAAGAAGAATTTTTTCCCCACTAACTTAATTCCACATAAGTTTAAACTTACTGTACGTAAAAGTATAAGTATGTGAAAAAAAAATCCCTAAAAAAGTTTTAATCAATGGGCCTTCTGGATCTTCATATTAATTATTTAAACATTGACCCTATGTCAGTACTACCAATTCCCAGAAAAGAACAAAAATCTCCCCAACTCCCATCTCTACCAAAGACTTTTAGACAAATGTAACTATCCTGTTTGTGATAATAATCTCTGTTGATACTTGACTTCTTGATGCCCCACTACTTGCAATTTTAAAAACTGAAAACAAAAGAAAATAGATACCTTCGCGTACTGGGACAAGCCATGCTATTTTTTACTTCCCTCTTCTCTTTTTCCCAAGAATCTCATAAAGGAAGAACTTGAATTTGATTTGCAGTCACAATAGGAATGGCTTGAATATTCTGGTTTGAATGCTAACATTCCTAATTCTGGACTCCAGATGCCATTGCTAACCTTGGAGAAAAGCCGTTCTAAAGGCCATCAGTGTTTTCTCTCCCTCGTCTTCTCCTGCCCTCCTTTCTCTGTGTGTGACTGCATCTGTCCTCCCACTACACATTTCTAGCATGATGGGAAACCTTTCTTCATTGCCTTAGTTACTTATAAGACTGTCTAGGGTGACTACACATGGGTTTTCCTGGACAATCCTTGTCTATGTTGTCCTGGCATAATTATTAATAGTTCACTTTTTACCACCCTAGACTGTCCTCGTTTGAATGATAAATTATAACGTTTTCCTTGTTTATATAATTTATTCAAGGAATAGTCATCATTGCTGTCCAAGAAAAGCGTATATCTAAATGTACACACCATGAATAAATAGCGTAATACCTACTCAGATAATTTTTTCAAGCTAATTTATTCTATTCAGATAGAATTTTTGCCTATACATATTTTATCCCTAATTTGAAGCAAAGGCTTATTCCTGACTTGTGTTGGTAGCCAAGCTCCAAAGTTAGATATCTGTACAAATCTATTTCACGGCAAATGAAGTAGAAAAAAAATAGGTAGTAAAGTTTTGCACATTTACGTACTATGCCATGGAGTTCTCTTTCTTGATAGAGAAAATAAGTCAGGTTCAACATCACAAAAGTCACTGAAATGAAAGGGAGTTAATCTCATCTGTTTCCTTCTTCTGGGAAAGATTATACTTAGACAACTACAGCTAGATGACTGGTAATAAAAAGAATTGTGATAGGCAAGGCAGTATAAAGCACTTCCCAAAGAAATGAGTGTGGCTCACTTTGGAATCTTAGAAAATAAAGTTTTGATCATTCCGATGGGCCTGTTGACATAGGAGAGGGCCTTGTCCTGTTGCTTCACTTTCCTTTAAGCCAGACTTGTTGTAAAGGTTTGTCTTATCATTCAGCTCACGGGGACATTGCTTGGGCCTGTTCTACGCTGCAGCCTTAAAAGCTGAGGCAAATAAGCAGATGCAACCAGGAATGGAAAAGAAAAATGCTTATTTCCTAAAACTCTTCCCTCAGGGTTCTTTCTGTCCCTTGGTTTAAACCCAAGTTGAATTATGACTGAAGTTGTTCAAACTTTTTTCTCTTCACATTGAACTTTGGTTATCATAAGTAAGCAATTTATGAGGTACAACATGTCCACACTCCTTTGGGATAAGACATCACTCAAATGTAGAATCATAAAAATGTCAAGGATCCGTATAGTGTAATGTGCCTTACGGTATAACCTCTTTAGAACAGAAATTTCTCTGAAATGTCTTCAAAAGAGCTCACACTATCAATTTTCCTTTCCAGAATTAGAATAATAAGCAATGAGTATCATAGCAAAGGTAGCAATCAAAAGTGACCACAGGTCAGTGAAAGAGCATAATGGAGAAGCAAACTGTTTTGTAGTTCTATGTCTGAAATGAAATGATAATTTGTGGCAGATCAAAAACGGACAGTTATGTTTTTCACGTCTAGTGCTGTTATCCTGCTCTTTTGTTGTTCATTGCATATTATTGAATTCTTTCATTGTTCAGTATTGTAATATACATGTAATTTATGGCTGATCACAAACTGCTGGTTGTATTTCTAAACTACCAGGTTTTCTGCTGCTCTTTCCTCGTTATTAGCAAGCAAGCGTTGTAGTTTCACTGTCTCCCATCCTAACAGCGAGCCACTTGAAAGGATGGAGTACTACAATAATATTATTCACCACAGCACACTGCTTCAATGTCTCAATGAAAAGTGAGGGAGAAGCCGCATCACATATGGTAGTGTCTATGTAGGGTGCTCATAACCAAAGCTCTGAAGCCTATGAAAATCTTTCAGCTCAAGCCTTCCTGAGTTCCACATCTCCTTTTCCCCTGTAGTTAAATACCCAATTGAGCCAAGCTAGAAACATCAAAAAGTTTAAGAAAGGTTTAAATAAATTCATGGATACCATAGCTATAGGCCGCTATTATGTGATTATGAAAGGCCACCACGCCTTCCCAGAGAACACCCTCACATATGAACACTGTGCTAGACCAAACCCCGGCCTGATTTGCTCAAACACTGCTGGTGTCCAGTGCATTAAAGTACCCCCCACAAACACATATGTTCTCTGGAACACAATCTTACTTTAGTGAAATATTAAAATAAGATAAGTTAATGTTAAAACACTTTTACCAGTGACTCTAGCATTAGAAAAATAAAAGGATAGAAAAAGATGTAATAATGTTATCATTTTAAATGTCCTCAATTGTACTGAGAGATTAATTTTCTGCAGCCTTTTCTTATGAGAAAAGCATTATCGTTATCCTTAATATGTTACGATTTGATCTGTGAAAAAAATTTTCCTTTCAGAGGGAGTTTCTAATATATCGCATTGTACATCACTTTGCGGTTATAATATATTGATATGAAGATCAGTAAATCCAGTTAAGCTGTGTCTGCCATTTTAATATGTAGATTTTAATTAATTTAGAAATCTGATTTTAAAAAGGTATCCTCAGATAGCTTTCTAAAAAAACCATGGTAACATTTATATTTCCAACAGGTTCCTTTTGAAATGTGAAATTACTATGGTGTGAGCTAAATAATATAGAGATAGCAAAATAAAAGCTGTGGTAGGACACATATTTTTCCCATGTATTTTAGAAATTAGATCCAATCCTAGAGCTTATACATTTATTTCATTCAGTAATTTAAAATTAAAAGATCCTGGAATTAGACAGGGGATAAAGGCAGAGGGAGGAGTAAAAAGTAAACTCTAAAAATCAGGTCTTGATTGAAAGTTATCTAATATATCAAAGCATTTTGTTGGTTGCACAAGCTGACAATGTAACCCAATGTATTTTCATGAATACATGTGAAACCATCAGGGCTGCAGAGTTTAAGCACTCAATGGCCAGTAGGTCCTCAAGAGAGTACAACATAAAATGTCAGTTTTATACCTAATGGAAGTGTTTCAAAGGTAGCACTCTTCCATCCCTAATACAGACAAAAGGACATTTCTCAAGTCATAATTCTAAGCAGCCACACCAAACATGAAGGTTCTTTAAAAATAGCAATTCTGCCAGAAAGCTAATTTGCCTTTACTGTGAAAGCACAGCTTACCTGGCAGGAATGATCGTTATGCCCTCCATGAGCAGACTGGCTCTTTATTTGAAACAAAGCTCAGTGAAAAAGCAACAAGGCTTTGGTCTTATTTTATCTTTTAAACTTTAAGGATAAAATAATCATTTTTTCCTAGTGCTTTATATGGTACAACTATATTATAAAATTATGTCATCTTAACACACTCAGAACGGGGGCGTTCTATGGTACTATGTTCTTACTCTTTGCCTTTTAAAACTCTTAAGTTCCCTCGTCTATAAATGCTCTTAAGGAATAATCATTTATGATTAATGATTATATATCATAATTATTTATAGACAAAAATAATAATAATTGTATGAAATTTCTTCCAAGCAAAAAATAGTTCACATATGGAAGTCTTAAAGTGCCAGAGGAGTGGTTCTTGCAAGAACATTTTACAGTTCTTTTACCCACGATGTGAATTTGTGTTTTCGAGAGGTTTAATAATGTTTAGTTAATTTTCATGTAAAATTCCTTCCATGATTCAAAAGCAAAACAATGTGGGAAACTTAATATTAAATTCATCGTGTAGGCAAAAATATCCTGCCAGTCTCTCAGATAGAAGTATCTCAGCATATCTTAACACAGATCTTTAGCTTCTTAAATATTTCTTGACCAGAGGTTTGCATACATGTGTCATCTGCCCATCTGATATTAAACTCAGTTGTGTGGTTTAGGAACTTCTCTAGTGACCGAACAGTAAAGGAAAAGGAAGAATACCTGGAGATATTAGGAAAAAATGTATAGCATGGTCAGAAAAGAGTATATTATTTATTCATAATAATACTAAAACAAAGCAAGAAAGAGCTTTATTGAATAATGCATTCAATTAAGCTTAAAACATATAGCAAGTATGTTTTCTAAAAAGGATGTTGAAGAGTTTCCTGTGAGATAGTAGAGAATACCTTACACAAGTCACGTAGCATTTTGGGTCTTACCATCTGTGCAATGAAAGGTGCCTTGCATCTCTCATTCTGTTAATTCTTCTATGATATTAAGACCAGGGATTTAGAAGGCAGAGTGAAAATCAAGGGACAATTTAATTATGTTATTCTTCAGATTTAGCAGTTCCAGATAAAGACCTGGTGAAAGTCTGCATTTCTCAAACATGCAGAAAGGAGCTGCACATCTCAACCATGCAGAGTAGGAGGAAGCATGTCAATTGGGGTCTTGCTACCCATGAAAAATGTTAATGCACAAGAGCAACATGTCTCCAGTTACTTCTAGAACACAGTATGCAACCAGGTTATTCTAGGTTCTCAAATTCTAAATGTGGGATGTGCCCATATTTTGAAGGTGCTTTATACTCACTTTTTTGAATTTTTATGTTATTAGATTTCACATAGATTATAACATAAATCTTATAAAGGATCTCTATTGCTAAAATAAACTAATTTAACTCAACTACTTATACATAACTTCAACTACCCAGATAATTGGAAATATCAAAGTATTTTGACTAGTGTATATAAATCAGTACGATCATTGATTGGATTTTCTACTTTTCATTTCGAAGTTTTATGACATAGGATTATAACCTATTTTAAAGGACCTATATTTTCCTTATATATTTCACATTCTAGATTGATTTTACTTTCAAATTAGTATTCTTATAATGAGAATCAAAACTTAATATTTAGAAATGGTAATATTATTCTACCCTTATCATAAAAGAAATTCAGATTTTTCTATTTTGGACGCATGTAAAAGAAACATATTTACAGGCCAGGCATGGTAGTTCACACCTATAATCCCAGCACTTTGGGAGGCCGAGGGAGGTGGATCACCTGAGGTCAGGAGTTCGAGACCAGCCTAGGCAACATGGTGAAACCCCATCTCTATCAAAAATACAAAAATTAGCTGTGCCTCATGGTGGGTGCCTGTAATCGCAGCTACTGGGAATGCTGAGGCAGGACAATCGCTTGAACCAGGGCGGCAAAAGTTGCAGTGAGCCCAGATTGTGCCATTGCACTCTAGCCTGCATGACAAGAGCGAAACTCCTTCTCAGAAAGAAAAAAAAAAAAAAAGAAAGAAAAAGAAACATTTACATACGTGTTCATACATAAAGCAAGATAAATCTGTCCACTAACTTGGATCTTAGAGGAAAAAAAAAAATGTTTTAAACATAAGTATAGGATTGTGGTTGGGGGAGTTATGATAGCAACAAAAAGAAAGTAAAGATGAATTTTAAAATGCCATAAATGAATTTCAACTTTAATTCCCCATTTTCCCATCCAGAACAAGTGCCACCCAGGACCAGTGTTCGAATGGATTCCTCTGGCAAGTATTGTCCAGCACTCACAGTTCTGTGAACAAAACGTCTTCCATTTTGTGTAACAAATCATTCTTCTGAGTAGTATCAGTTTCTTAGTATATAATCACTGTGCTACTTTAGTCACCTACATGAAACATGTATTCAGGATAGAGAGCAAGTCTCATCATGGTGAGCCTAAATGCCTGCCAACGAAAACAAGGGAAAACAGTCATATTCATGAATTTCTTTCATAAAATACTCTAGTGAAAGACTGAATTAAAAACAGCTGCCAAGGAGAGCCATCAGACTGACGAGACCTGTGCTATGTGATCCAGTAGCCACCAGCTCCATGTGGTTCTTGGGCATTTGAAATGTGTCTATTCTAAATTTAGAAGTGCTATAAGATATGTGAAAAATCCGCACTGGATTTCCAAAGACAGTACCCAAACGAAAAAGAGAGAAAGATGATTTCATCTGTTTTGTTTTATAAAATGTGGCTACTAGAAAATGTTAAATTACTTATGTGGCTTGCATTTTATGTACATTGAATAGCTCTAAACTAGATATAAATAAGAAGCTAGAAGGTCTCAGGAGATTTGCAATTTAGACATTTCCAAAGAGTGTATTAGAAATTTTGCTAACATAGAATGAAATTCTTTTCAAATCAAGTAAATATTTATATCAGCTTCATTTTTTAAACAATGCCAATTATAAAATGCTGTATTTCAATAAGATTTTAAGTTAGGCTAGAATATCATATTTTCATTTTAGGAGCTTTCAGTAATAATTAATTTGCATAAAACGAAATTTTTTTTACTTAATCATATCGAAAACACCAATTTTGGTTTACGCTAAAATATGTAACATTATTGTACAAATGACAGAGGAAAAAGAAGATGTAGTTTTTTTTGCTCTTAGAAGTAGTGATGAAAATGCTTTAAACAGCTAATCAGACTACCAGATTGAAATACTCAAACAATTACAGAAAATAGTGTTTTATAATAGTAGCACTATTTCAGGGCTGTGGGCTCACAGCACACATCTCCAGAGTGTTTCCATGATGACAGCTCATTATCCATCTCAGCATGTTCTAACACCCCTTGGAGAATATATGTACTTGAGATCATTTCATTCTGTAAGTTTCCATGTCATTTTTGGGGGGATATGTAGAAAATATGGAAGATATTATTTAGCAGTTTGTCCTAAAATAATGTCTAAAGAATTTATTTAGCTTGACTAAAAATTTTAAAGCATGATCATTTCTCTATGCTGACTGTTAAATCTTTGTAATTTTTTTAACACTATCTTATGCCCAGAGAGAAAATGGGACCTAGTAATTACAGTTGCCAAATGAAACCAAGATTTAATTCGGAATTTTAAATCTCAGCTTACTGGTCACAAAAAGTACATGTCTTTAAAATCTCAGATTCTGAATGTACTTCATTTAAAAATGAGAATAGAGTGGTCCAATAGTTTAGGTTACCTCAACATACATGCAAAGTCATAGTTTACATTTTCTAAAAAATATGTTACTTAGAAGACAAAGGTTATAATATAGTTAGAGTATACTATGTTACTATACAATTCAGATTTTGAAGAAAAGAACCAATCCAAATAATTGATTGAATGTCTACACAAGTTTTCGGAATACTCTGGGAAATCATGACTGCATTTAAAATAAGCAGATCTTGCTTGGCACTGTGGCTCTCATGCCTGTAATCCCAGCATTTTGGGAAGCCAAGGTGGAAGGGTAGCTTGAGCCCAGGAGTTCAAAATCAACCTGGACAAGATGGCAAGACCCCGTCTCTACAAAAAATGTAAACAGCCAGGCACTGTGGCGCATGCCTGTAGTCACAGCTACTTGGAAGACTTAGACGAGATGGAAGGAGGGCTTGAACCCAGGAATCTGAGGCGGTAGTGAGCTGTGATCACACCACTGCACTCTAGCTTGGGCAACAAAGCAAGACCTCATCTCTAATTTAAAAAAAAAAAAAAAAAAAGATAAAATAAATAGATGACCCATATTATTTCTCACATTTATAAAATGTCTTTTATCAAATTACGTGTCATTTTTTTGACTCAGATGTATTTATCATAATTATAAGGTATATTATTAACTTTATTTGCATAAGATCCTTAGGTACAGAGGCAAAATTGATAGTAGGAAGTTGTAAATGATATGTATTTATGAAACTAATGATAACTCCATAGTGGAATAATGCTGTGGTTCATTGGGTCTAGGAGACTGAGTGCCTTAAGACAACTAAATTAGGGAAATGTTTACTTAACAACTTCTACAGACTGTGCATAATGGAACACTATAGACAGTCAATGATAACTATGCCATCACCTAAGGAGAATATTAGTGAAAAACAATCGACTCTATGGCCAGGAACTTTGAATGGGCAACTCCACCCAAAAATTAGACAGCTAGAAAATGGGGTGTCACAGAAACTACTTTCAAAAGAGATGTTTCCTTGTTTAGGATCTAAAGAAATCTGAAGTCATAAACAGTGTATCAACAATATCAAATGAGGCACTGAAATCAATCAGTATGAGGAAAGAAAAAAGGGTCATTTAATTTGGTCATTAGCAGGCATAGTGACCTTAAGGAGTGCAGTAGCACCAAGACAGAGCATAAACCAGACTGGCAGGAATGAAATCAGAGGTAGAGTGAAGGCTCCACTAGAGACAACTTTTCCTCGAAAGAGATGGCATGAGGAAGCAGAGCCATATTTAGGATGGAAAAATCTGAGCTGATGTGAAAGCTAAGGAGAGAGCCAAATAGAAACGGGGAGATGGCGTCTACTATAGCTAACACGTGCTTGGTCACATTCACATACCCGCAGGGATAAAGCAAACAAGTAAAGAGAAGGAATATTTTAAAGGATAGGGTATTAGCTACTTATTAGAAAATGTTAGATTTGAGCAACAGAAACTATGTAATTTCTGTTTAACTCATTCTATATCTGGAGTGCATACAATTCCAGAAGTCAATACCATATTTAATAATCATTTGTGATTCCTGATGCCTTCCTCATGCTGTCTTTCCTAAATCTCTTTACAAGGAAAAGCCAAAAAAGTGATGCTCTTTCCAGCAGGAAAAATTGAATAACTGTATCTTCCATGCCAAACTGTGATGATAAGCCATGGTACTTATGTTTTAATTAAAACTTGAAAGGGGATTCAAGTACCAAAATTTAATTGACATGTTTACAGCAGCATCCCGTGTGCCAAATTAATTCATAAAAATGTTGCTTCTTTGCATTTTTGAAGATTGAATCCATTCATAAAATTAATCAGTTGTGTTCAGTTACCCAGCCATTTCCCTAACCGTGCACAAAGCTACGTCTTTCAAAAGCAAGATTAAGGAAATGTATACCATGCGAAGCCCCTGGAGTCTTCATGTGAAATAGGAATCAACTTTTGAAATCTGCTTTTCTTTATCATGAGAGAGGTCATCCAATACCTGGATATGCTCACCATTTGCTAGTTTTTAAAGTTAGTTTTTACAATACTGGTGTGGGCCCAGGATAAATTAAGACTTGTAAATTCACTTGCCATAGTGGTCGTGTAAAATTCCATCTAGGAAGAGGATCATGAAATGCTTCATAATGCCAGTCATAATTCCCAACAAGCTTCATTATTTCATAATTCCTGAGGATCTAAGGACCCAGCTTCAAAGAAGCAACACTAGCCACAGCTGGCCACTGAACACTAATATCTAAAAAATGCTTTATCTCCTCTTAGTCCATTTCTTTACAACCAATGCCTCCTCTTGAGCGTCATTAAGCAACACCTGAGAGTGTCCCTGACAGTTCTGCAAAAAGGACTGAGGAAAAAGAAGATTGAAAAAAAAAAAAAAAAAGAGTACAAGGGAACAGAAGAGTAAAAGGACGTTTGTGGGGCACAGTTGAACAACACGCAAAGCAACTCAGGTCCAGATAGGTATCTACCAGACACCCTCATCTAACAACCTCCCCGGTGCATAGTTTCCTTAGAAACAAGAGAAAGGAAGGAACAGTGATTGTTAACTCTGCTGCAGTGGGGTGAAGAGTTGGCCCTTGGATTTCTTCACTTTAAGTTCTTGCGTTAATAAGGAAAGAAAGAAAACATAATACAGTAATTGAAACATGTCGTCAGGCCAAAGAGCAGCTGGGAGAAACTCAGAAACATCACAACCTGCCAAAAGCGCTAATAAAGCAGGAAAGAAAAACAGTGATGTCTCCCAGCTTTATACATGTAATTTTAGATATTTTCTAAAGCCAGACTCCAAGGAAAAAAGGAAACCAAAGAAAAATTATCTTTCTAAAATGTTCTTATTTTCCCTAAAAAATAAATAAATAAATAAAAAATACTGCTGCCTCAAGGCACAATCTATCATATAAACTTTTTTCCAGTTGACTATTTCTCTAAAATCTCCAGACCCTGCAGCCTCTGAATCTGTGTTCAAAATTAACAAAGAAATAAAGAATAAATCACATCTGCCAGTATTCTTCTCTAAGGGATCTCTCTTTGCCTCTCTCTGCTTGCTCATGAACCATGAAGCTGGCCACCTCTGCTGGGAAGAACGGAAGCGTGAAGATGAAATGGCTGGTACATACCACCCTCTGTTTGAAATCAGGGTGGGTCAGAGCAACAGGACCATAATTGTAACCAAAATATACATAAAGAGTAGGAAAAGGAGAATGAATGCGTTGTTTGCGTCTCTGTTCTTCAGAATTAAATAAAATTCACTTGCTAAAATGTAGATTTTTCTCCTAAAAAGAAGTCATGTGTTATTCATTAAGGAAAAGCCCCTTAATTCCTCCAGAAATCACAGATTCTCTGACAAAAGACAAACTTCTCGTGCCTCGATACCTCTCAAAGTTCTATTACTAGGATTGTTGTAATTTCAGCATTTCTTTAGGGGAAAGCTTTACTTAGCAAATAAGATGGATCATACAATAAAGTTCTTGTAGAGCTCCTTGTGCAATGCGGATGGGTGCTGAAGTCACTGGAAGAACAATTTCCCACTTAGCGTACTGAGTGGCAATGCAAAAGTCAGATGAACACAGGAGAGGAAAAGTTCCAGTTAAACATATGCTGGCTCTACCATGTTCAGTGTCACAGATAGAGCACCTTCTATTTGTATTTTTAATGTATATGTGGTCTGGAGTTCCTCCAAGTTTAAAGCGACTTATAGAAGAGATTGCCAGGAGCAACTGTATTATCATCAACTTGTGGAAGTTTGAACAATGACTGAGCAATATCTGTCATCTCCCATCTCCCCTTGTCTTTCTCCTTCCCTCGGGAGGAGTACAGATACCTGCTATGCTTTTGTAGAGCTCAACTCCATCTGCCTCCAGACTCCCAAAGGATTAGCACACACCCCAATATGTGATTTCATATATGATATGTAGACTTCAGAATAAACTGAGTTCAAAAGCCAATTGTGTCTCATAGTGTGTAAGGCAAGGTTTTCATCTTCCCTCTGCCACCACTTCTATTTAATAGGAATGGAATTTGTTTAAGTTCTCCCATCTTTAAAATGTGACTGATTATATAATTTGTAAAGGATAACGAAAGGATGTAGAGGTCTAATTGGTTATTCTTCTTGCAGAGTTTCATATTATTTGTTGAATGGAAAAGATCTTGGTCATGTATGCATTCGGTCATAAAAGGGTGTGAATGCTCACTGAATCGTGTACAATGCATATATACATGTACTTATGTGCCTGATTCAACTTTATTCAAGAGAGCACCAGACCAATAATCAGCATTTGCCTACATCTTCGAAGTGAATGATGACTTTCATATATCCCTGGAAATAGCCCAGGTTGTTGTACATCAAGGCAAGCCTGTAAATTGCGCTTTATACACTGTATCACTCCAGCGCAGCACCACCTACTGCAGAGCTGGGAAATATCTGCCTGGCCAGCATTCAATGAGCCTCTCTGTCTGACAAGTGCTACCATATAACCATGTGGCTCAGACATAGATTTTTGTCCCATGAGGCTTCTCTGAAATCCCATCTTAATTTCCACAACTATCTGATTTAAGCAAGGGGAATTTTACTTAATACCTCTTTCTATCAGTTGTAATACCTCCTTTAAACCATTAAGGCCCAGAAATCACTAAACATTTCTTAAGCAAGGGAGAGCATAATAAATAGTTCTTAAAATTGCTGATCACTTGCTGACATCCCAGCAGTGGGCATGAAAGTATGCACACCTCAGTCACGACTGAAGTATTTCCCCTTGAGGAAGGTGCCAAGAGGCGAGTGGACAGGCTAAGCGTAAGCCATATTCTACTTAAAAAGTCTAAATCTTTTTATATTTAATAGTTTTAGTTTATTCTAAGGCTAAAAAAATGACATTCAGGAGAGTTTTTCACCTTATTTTGAAATGCGTCTCTGTTGTTTCAGCTGACTTCAGAAAAGTCTCATTTATTTTGAGTACACTCACAAAGTCAAAAGTCAATTTGTGGCTTGCACATTCTAAAATATTTCAAGGACAAAAGTCCATCTTAGACGCAGGTAAATTTCTGCCTGTAAGCTTATGAAAACCCTAAAGGAGTTTGTCAGAAAATAAATGTTTCGCTTGGACACCAATACAAGAAATTTTATATTCTGTATCTTCTAATTTTTACAATTTTAAAAGAAACAACTTCCACTGAGCATACATTTACACACACACACACACACACACACACACACACACACACACAAACTGGATGCATCAAGTCATAAACATATTAATAAATTACTAGGCAGTGCTTTACTAGACAGTTCCAGGGTTTTGCCATCTGTTCTTACTTACGTGTGTAATAATTGTTCTCATCAGAGTAAACATCCTCAAAGTGACAGTCAAGCTTCTTGAGGGCAATCCAATGCTCTCAGGAAAATAAAGAATTATAAAGGCATCAATTTTTTTACTCAGAAATTTCATGTACTCTTTCTGCTTCTGGTAATACCCCAGTAGTGCCCCTGGCTCGTCACTATTATTCAAGGGACTACCTAAATTTGGAATACCTACTCTTTTGCTACCATATTTTTTGTATCCTCTATGGTTTCCATTGACCCTAACAGCACTCTCATTAATCACATCCACAAAATTAGTTTATCATTGGTGTGTTCAGTTCCTCAGGGGCTGGGAAAGAGGCAGGATTCATTACTCAATGGGATCTCCTTTATGCCAGGTCCAGATTATAAGGAATTGGATGTTCACCTTCGGAGGATGGAGTCTGGATTTGGCTTCAGAATCCTCGGGGGAGATGAGCCTGGACAGCCTGTAAGTTGAATCCTCTTTACTTTCACACTTGGGGCTGTAATGTGTGAGTAAGCACCAGGGAATCGAGTGTTTTCTAAACATCTAAAAGAAAACGTTTTAAGACTCTCATAAAGACGTTTAATAAGTTTAAGCTTTGAGTTTTTTTCTCGCTATTTTCTTTAAAAATATCTCACGATATACAATTATCTCCATGACAAATATCTCATTATAAATCATATTAAATAGGAGCATTGCTGATCTTTAGAATGGATTGAATTCCTCTTAAGTATTTCAGTTATCTAATTGTACTGAATCCCTGTTATCTTTGGGTGACAGCTCAGGAGTAAAGGTGACACCTGACTGGGAACAGCAGAATTATGTTTTTAACCAAAATAGCAAGGGAGATAAAACACAGGGATAAACAGGAATATAATCAGGCTCAGCACTGCAGAATATCAGCCAGATTTGAATTAAGGGATTACCAGAAGATGTCATAAAGTCAACTTGTTGGCATAACATTGGTAAATTTAAAAGGGCTTTGAAAACATATCTCTCTCTCTCCCTCTCTCTCTCTCTCTCTCTCTCTGTGTGTGTGTGTGTGTGTGTGTGTGTGTATTCAGAGTGAAAACATAAAATCATTAATACACGGAAAACACAGCAAGTCTAGATTTATGAGCATATGTTAAAATATCAGCTATAAAACACTCATTGTAAAAGATGGGTCTTAAATGGTACCCAATGTGACTAAGTCAGGTCCATGAAAGTTTTGAATAAGTGAAGGGCCTGAGCAGTGCAGTCAGCTGTCTACATGCCATCCGGCTCTGGCATCTGAACTGCATCCTATTATGCAAGGGAGTTGAATTTTAACCCTCAGCTTTCTCATCTGCAAGATGGGGATTACAGTAGTACTCTATTGTAGAGTAGCTCTGAGGATTAAAGGAGATAATATATATAAAGGTCTTAGCATTATGTCTGGATCATATAAAGTGCTGAATAAATGCTTATCATTATCAATTTTGTTTCTCTTGTTACTAGAGTTTTCCAGGAAATATACTATACATATAGTGTGTGTGTGTGTGTGTGTGTGTGTGTGTGTGTGTGTGTGTGTGGTTTTTAAATATACTATATGCACTATAAAGGTTACATATATGTGGTTTTCTTGAGACACAGTCTTGCTCTGTCACCCAGGCTGGAGTGCAGTAATGCAGTCATGGCTCACTGCAGTCTCAACTTCCTGGACCCAATCAATCCTCCCACCTCAGCCTCCCGAATAGCTGGGACTATGGTGGCATATGCCACCATTCCCAGCCCCAGAAAATAAAATTTAGAAATAAAGCATGGACAGAAATCTTCAGGAGAAAAAAAAGTTAATCTAATAAGTTAAAGGAATCTGAAACAGTTAAAACTGTCTCAGAGTAAAGTAGATTGCCTGGGTAAAGAGTGGGCTCCTCCCTGCAAGAGGTATTCAAGCAATCAATGGGAACCTGGCAGGAACCCCGAGGAGCTTCCTCTGCCCTGCAGGAGGAGTTGAACTAGATGATTGAAGTCCCTTTCTACGGAACACTCCAGGAAGCTGAGCTTACACTCTAAGGATGAGGACTCTCCAGGAAAAAAAAAAAAAAAAAAAAGTCGTATTCCTGAAATCCTGGGGATAAAATTTGGCAACAGTCAACCAAAACGTCACTAACTCCCCAGCTGCCAAAGAAAATGTGGAGGTGCTTTTGCCAAGGAGGATTGGCCAGATTTTTCTTAGTGCTTTGAGAGGAGGGAGAATGCTGAGGTGGAATACAGGGCTCAAGTAACTTCCGACTTAAATTTGTTCACAGACTAAATTAAGGATCTTATGTCACAGGGAGAAGGAACTCTTGGCTGTTTCACTCTCATTCACAGCTTTGTCTGCTCTCTACCCGCCCTCCCCCCACCGCCCCGCCTGTCTCTGATTCTGAGATTGCCGGGGATCCTAGGTCACCAAGTCAGCCCTCCAGCCTCCCTGCCCTCTATAGCTCGCCTTGTTTTATAACAGAGAGAACTGAAAATCCTCAAGTCCCTTCATATCTGTAAACATTTAACACACTGATTTATGCTACAGAGCCTCCTGACCTCCACAGGATATTTATCCAGCTTGGCTTCCTTCAGGATTGTTCATGTGCCTGCCTGTTTTGTTTAATCAGCAGGATTTTAAACTTCTCCCAAGCAAGGTCCTTGTCTCACCCTTTTTATACAACATGAGTGCCCCATAATTGAAAAATGGATCATTATCCACAGTGAGTCAAACTCAAGGTGAAGGTCACGGTCTTCAGACTGCCACCTCTGCCCAAGACTCCTGGCAACAATTGAAATAAGTTTGCGAAACGTCAGAGTCTAAGGGAACAGTCTCCACAGACCGCCCCCACTTTAGACACTCACTCTGGATCTGAGGGCCCCACCATGTAGTAGGTTCGCAGTGCACTGTTGCCAACTTGTCTGCGTCTGTTGAGACAGAACACCCACCCACGTGCCAGGCTACATGAAGTGGATTTATCACTTACAGGGAGGCAGCAAGGGACTGTAGAAGCCCACGATTCATGGAGAGCAAGCTTCCCAAGGCTCAGGAAAGCTGCCTAGGACAGACAGAGTCTTCACTCTGTGTGTCGCACTTGCACCTCGGCTGAGGCGCCCCAAAAAGCAGTCCACTATGGGTTTTCCACCGTGGAGAAGTATGTCACACTGGACCCAAGCATTGAAGGACATCCTGTTTCTAGCGGGGACTGGATCAGAATGCAGGCTGTTCCAGCTAGCCCCTCTTTATCTCAAGAGGCTATGCCCCTAGCACCTTCTACAGTTATTCTTGAGAACTGCAAGAGAAAAGGGGGAAAGAATTGGGTGAGTCCAAGGCCACTCAGGGAACTGTCCTGTGCTCACAGCTTTCCTCAGGTCCAGTAATTCACTAGAACAACTCAGAACTCAAGAAAGTGCTATACTTAACGATTATAGGTTGAGTGTAGTGAAAGGATAAAAATTAGAACCAGCCAAAAAAAGAGGTACACAGGACAAGGTCTAGAAGGGTTCCAAATGTTACACTTCCATCACCCTTAGGGACATGTTACCCTCTAGCATTCATTCAGAGAAGATTACCAGACAGGGATGCTCACCCAAGGAGTCCGGTGTTTTTATCCCAGTGTTTTATTACGTGGGCATGGCTGATTGAATCATGTTTCATTGAACCACAAGGATGACCTCAATCTTGAGCCCCTTTCTTCCCTGGAGGCCAGGCTGATATCATGTGGCTCAAAGGCACAACCCTCTAATTACATTGTTGGTCTTTCTGGTATGGTCCCCCCCACCCCAAGACTATTGGTATGGCTGGCCCCATCCTGAGTCATCTCCTTAGCATAAACCATCAGCTATGGCCTAAGGGGCTCACCATGAATGACAAAGACACTGCTACTTCCAAGGGTTTGGAGGTTATCTTTCAGGAACTGGGGACAATGGCCAGACTTCACTTTGGACTGAGGCAGAATTATTTACAGCCAAGCCATATGCTTAAAAGATACCAAATGAATGAAACAAAATGAAACCATGCTCAAAATACAATATAACTTTAAGGCAATTTTTGTATCATTCTGTGGGATACTGAACGCTAGCTGAAACAATTACAGGGCAACTCCATCTAGAATCCATTGCACTTACACTAACATAAATACTTCAAACTTACCAACCTAAGGGATTTCCAGCAGAAAGATGAGCTCTCCGTTTGTTCTAGAATAAACTGACTGACATGCTTTTTTCCCTTACTTTTACTAATCTCTGAGCTCCTCGAAGGCAAGGTCGGTAATTTAATGGTGTTTATGTCTTGTAAGCCTAGCCTGGTACAATAAACATTTATTTAATGAAATTGAAGAGAATATTTTTTTCACCAAGTCAAAACTGTCACCTGAGCTTCTCAGAACAAGTAAGGATCTGGAGTTTATATTTTCTGAGGCCTCTAAACTCTACAGGCTCTGTAGAATTAATGTGGCCTAGTCCTAGAAACAAGAGATAGTGTCCTGGCGGCCCTACAGCATGTTTTGTTGCGTTCCCCTGGTATTTTACAATTGTTGAGCTCCAATTAATTTCACCTTTGAAAACACTGATTTTCATCTTTTCTTGAAAATTTAATTTAGCAACATTGAGCTTGCCTTTCTCCATGACAACGACTAGCTGGAACTAAGCAATGGTCCTTTTTAGACTGAGCCTGGCTGCAGTTCCTAAAGCTCCCATATGCCTATGTTACTCTTTAAAGCTACTATCTTACAGATTCCCATTCCAGTGCCCATCCCAGAGGACTGAATTTAACAAAAAAAAAAAAACGGAAAAATAAATATTGTATGCCAATGGAGCCTTCAATAGGGGCTAGATATTTCCAAGACCTAATCTAAGCACTGAAAAGATATCAGTTTAATACAAATAACATTAAACTATAAAATAAACATAAGGTGAAGCAACAAAGTTTCTAATTCTTTCCATGATACTTTAAGAGAGTCTTTAAGATATGAAGTTCTTACTTTACTGGACCCCTTGGCTCATGCTTTATCTGCTTTGGGGGGAAGCCAGCACCCTACTGTGCAGATATCATCTTCAACTGCCCCCCTCCTCCTCCAAAAGCGGAAGGGATTGCATGACTGAGTCACAGGGAGGGGACAGTCTTGGCTGGCTCTAGAGGAGAGTGGTGTTGCTGGACTCAGCCTGGCACAGAAGCAATAGAATTGTTACCAGAAGGGAAGATGTGTGAATGCACCCAGCCTCAGGACATCTTTCTGCCTGGTTTGTACACGAGTTCCCAGGTTCCTATCACTTCTGAATACTGGCTTTGCATTCCTGAATTATCTCTCCCCTCCCGTGGGCAGGCATCAAGTATTTATGATAAGCCTCCTCAGATTACATGGATTGCTAGTTATCCTATTGTGTTTACGCAGACTTATTCTGGTTTATTCCTTCATTTGAATGATTGAAGACATGCTCATGCTGCAAGTTACAATTTTGATATCTAAGCCACAAGGTAGCAGCCTAAGTCTCTCTGAAGCAAACGAAGCTAGAAAATTAGTCCTGGAAACCACAGTATTGCATCTCAGAATGACCCTGTCCAGGAGAGTGAAACAGTAAAGAGCTCCCACAAGCCTTTCCTTCCAGCTTTTCTATATTCTAAGTCCAGAGATAACAAACAAAATGTGTTAGCGTCATTTAGTTGCTGGTGTGCTACAAAGGGAAAGGCGTGTGAGGTGACTTGGTCCCAACTAAAGGAGGTCTCATAAGTGCATCAAATGGGTTTCTGCCTCCATATATATGAAATGGTATCGACATCCCAGAGTGCACATTAAACACAACAGCACGGCTTTCGGCAAATAATGAACAGCAGGACTCCTGCTCAGACAAAGCATACGGGCATTTTTCCTGCAAGAGGAAATACTGTCCACAGTGAAATAGCAATAGAAAGAGAAAGAAATGAAAAGTTGCCAGAAAGGAACAAAAATGGGATTTCCAGCTGTGAGCTGAAAAGAGATAGAAAGGCATCGAGAGGGAGAGGTGTGGAAAACACTGCATTGGAGAAAAGCCATTCAAAGACAGACAATGACAGGCCTAGTCCTTGCTTGACACAGGAGTCCGGTGCATACCCGGTGCAGGAGTTTCAGGAGGAAAGAGCCTGAAATCTGCTCACCGTAGTGGTAAGTTGTCCTGGGCTACAGATACTACAGAGCAGATCTCCTGGGCTTAGTCTAACACTGGGCAGTGCAGGAAGGAATTAGAGGGATTAAAAGGCCTGGAAAGGTGGTTTTGGGTTTGTGTCTTACTTGTTGTGGTAGTGGTGGTTGTTGTTTTCTTTTTAGTGTGAGTTCTTCCCCTGACTTACTGGGATCTCAGCAACTTGAATGTGAATTGCTGTCATTTCATATCAAATGTTCTGTTTTATTCTGTACCCTCACAGTGAAGGATAAAGTAGAATTGTTTTGTTTCTTTGGGGTTTTAGAGAAGGCAATTGAAAAGACAGGGCCACAGATGAGTTGTTCACATAGAAGTTCTTTCTTGCTCTGTTTTGTCGCAAATCTCTTTCTTCAGGGCCAAAGCAATGGGGGCAGGGAAACACACACACACACACACACACACACACACACACACACACACACCCTTACCCTTCTCCCAGAGGGCAGAGAAGAGAAAACTGAATACTGGAACTGAAGGATCAGCTGAGGTTGAAGAGTCCCCCTGGGCTAGAGGGAGGTAATGAATGGGGCAAGGCTGGAGTTGCCTGGGAAGGCTCACTGGCCAGTGGGTCAGGGGTCAGTGACTAGAAGGTCAGTGACCTGGTAGGTAAGGGATCCTGATCCAAGCACCAGCGGTAAGGGGAACAGGTGCCTTAGCAGAACTGCAAAGTGACTACTGTGATGGGTCAGGGAACTCTGGTCATGCACTCAGCTGACTTGGACATGATCATCCTGTGGCTACTGGGAAGTGAGAGGAATCAGAGCCTTGTTATCAAAGGGCGATTGACCTTTGGACCAGCAGCATTCAACTCCTGGGAGCTTGTTAAACCTGCAGAATCTCAGGCCCCTCCCAGGCCTGCAATATCAGACTCTCACGAGGTGGATCCAGTACTGTTTTAATAAGCTCACCCGGTGGTTTCTATGCATCCAAAAGTTTGAGAACTACTGACTTCAAGGGTCAGATATCCTGAGGCATGTTCTCAAGAGCTTAAGCGAACATGAGAATGTATGCATTGGGAAACCAATATGAGTTACAGTGTGAGAAGGAATCATAGATTATCCAGTCCCTATGGTGGCAAAGGGGAAATAATAGAATGTGTCAAGTGTACAAATTATATTGGAAGTAAAGGAAAAAAAGTTGGTTTTTTTCTGGAATAGAGCGACACATGGAGTTATCTCTATGTCGGCAGTGAAATAGAATGCAAAAAGGTGGCAAATGCCAAAGGCTAAGGAGCACAGCAGCAGGGGAGCTGGAAGCAGTGATGGTGCAAGTAGCCAGCCTCTGCCAGCAAACACTGCAGCTCCTGATGGATGGAACAAATGCAACTGTACAATACTGCTGATGGCCAAGCACTGCCAGCACCCACACAGCGCACCAGGCACAGCTCAATTCAAGTTTATTTAACAGTATGGCAAACCTTCTTTGAAACATGGTAAAGAATACATTCTATAATGTAATTATGTAATAATATATACAATAAATATGTAATACTATATAACTCATACTTCTGTTATATTGAATATGCTATTTATTAGATAGTCAGTTGAAGGGGTAATTGAATATACTGCCTATTTAGAAATAAATAAGAGGCCTACTCTAACCAACTCTACCACCACCTAGACTGACGCCACTCCCAACACTGTATTTTTTCCACAGTACATGCCTTTGGGCATACTATATAATTTAAACATTTATTACAGTTATGATTGACCACTAGAATGGAAGCTCTTCAGAATCGTGATTTTTGTTTATTGTTCACTGATGGATTTCTAGTACCTAAAAGTAGGCTGGGCTCGATGAATATTTGCTGAATAAATGAATTAATGAGGGGAGTACTTTATATCACAACAATATGGTGGAAAAGCAGATCTTTTACTGGGCCTTTTTCAATAAATGATATTAAACTATTGGCACAGACTGTAATGTCGGGAGTATCTGTAAATGTTGCTGTGTATCGTGCTGTTCTCCTATAGCAAGAGAGGAACAGGAATTTTCTGATATGAAATTTCATCTTTACCATTTTTGTGTAGGGCCCAATAGCAGCTATGACTCTCTCAGTTGTAACCACTATTTTGTGTTTCATTTTCATTAGTTAGAATCAGAACTGTACCTTAAAACTGATAATTAACCAGCAAAGAAGGTCACAAGACAGTTTCTTCCTCTTTAACTGGCAATAAACTCCCTCACTAAAGTGTATAGGAAAGCTAAAGGTTGAAGTATTTTCTTTGGATCAAACCAACTAAATGTACCTTTTCATGGGGCAATAGAGAAACATTTATTTTAACTGGCTTTTGCACAAAGCACTTACCAAATCTTTGAAGTGCTCCATAGTGGGTTGAGCCTTTTGAAGAATAGATTGGAACATCTTTATAAGAAAACTGGTACATTCAGGTTGGCATGACGAGAAGGGAGAATGGAGAATGTCAGAGCATGCCCAACTTCGGGACTGTAGCAAATGGGTACAGTGGGTGGCAGGGAAAGAACCGCACTGTGCAGCCAGTCTGTGGCAGGAGAGTTCAGCCTCTCCCGTGACAGCAATCATGAATCACTGTCAGAACACTTAATATTCTATATGGAAGCAAATCTACTACTCACCCTACCTCCCTCCCCAGGAATAAGGGGAAAGCAAGCAGCAGTAGCATGGGAAATTTTCATTCCTATGTAGAAAGAGAGCTATTCCATGGACTAAGGCTGTGAAGCCTTTCCGAACATTACTTCGCCCATACCTGAGAAGTCCTGGGCATTCAGATCTGGCTGTCATGTTGACAGGCCACACTGAGCAGTGAGACTAAGTACAGAGGAATGGCTCTGCTGCCAAGCCTGAACACACGCAAGCCCGTAGGTCATGATGGAGCAACTCTGCAAATTAGCTGGAATTCACAGATAGGGGATTTGAAAGAAATTATGATGCCCGAAGGAAATCAATCTGGAAGTAAGGGATTTAAAATAAAATGTAGCCTCTGTAGTGTCATCGGGCTAATGGTAACCACCGCCATCAGCTGCTGTATGGCCAAGCCACTGTTAAAAGAAAAGGGAGACCTATTGGTCATGAGTTTGAAAAACTGTTTATAGGTTAAACGACAAAATTAAAATATGTAACACTATTTTCTTTCCTCTGAGAAAGAAAAAAGCCCTGCTAATGGACACTAAACTGAGTGCCTCTCATGGGACATGGGAAACCTAATGTGTTGCCTTTCATCACAGTCCCTGGTTGAGGGCATTATAACCATATTTCGAACAGGCACAGTGGCTCACCCTTATAATCCCAGCACTTTGGGAGGCCAAGGTGGGCAGATCACATGAGGTCGGGAGTTTGAGACCAGCCTGGCCAACATGGCGAAACCCCATCTCTACTGAAAATACAAAAAGTAACTGGGCATGGTGGCAGGTGCCTGTAATCTCAGCTACTCCGGAGGCTGATGCAGGAGAATGCTTGAACCTGGGAGGCAGAGGTTGCAGTGAGCCGAGATCACGCCATTGCACTCCAGCCTGGGCAACAAGAGCAAAACTTCTCTCAAAAAAAAAAAAAAAAACACACATTTCCCAGATGGGTACCTCCTCACTTTCCGGCCCAGTAGCCACCTAAACAACAGAAGCACTTCGGCAAACAAGCAAAACTGGGAATGTCCTTTGCATAGAGGACAGTGCTCCAAGGAAGTATTTAAAAAAATGGAGCAAAAAATCTGGAGAAGGCTTGAGATGTTTTTGAGTAAGTCAACTGACCAGAAAAAGCCAATGATGAGTTTTGCTTTGTTTTGTTTTGTGTTCTCCTTACCCTCCAGCTTTTCAAAGCAAAGAAAAAGGAAACTTTCCATCTTTATCAGAATTTAACAATTGGCAACAGCTATTTTCCCTTTGACCCTTAGTGCCATGAGAGAAGTTTAATGCTTCACGTGAGTTATTTCATCCAGTTCTCCCAATAACTCCATGAAGCAGGTTCGATTATTATTTTTCTTATTTTGCAAGTGAAGAAACTGAGGTTCACATAGTTTAAGAAGCTTTAACAAGACCACACAAATATGAAACGGAGCCAGAATTCACTCCTCATCTTGTTTCAGCCAATTAGCATCAGATTATTTGAGATTATAATTTTCCTTAAGGTGGTCATTTATGATGAGCCGGAAAGCAGGTGTCCCCAGAACTTCATGGCAGTCAGCAGCATGTTCAAAATATTCATCTCTAGTAGTAATCAACTTGAAAGAGTTGAAAGGGCATCCTTCCCACATCTCATTTTTTACTTTACAAGTCGCTGGTCAGATTTGAGGGCAAGGAATAGAATGTGCGAATCAAACCTTCCACAAGTTACGTAACTGTATATAAAAAGGAAAAAGAAGATTTGAAATATGAACCTTCTTTCCTTCTCACTGCTTCTCTAGATTTTGATTGGAGCCGTCATTGCCATGGGCTCAGCCGACAGAGACGGCCGCCTTCACCCAGGAGATGAGCTTGTATATGTTGATGGGATTCCAGTGGCCGGCAAAACCCACCGCTATGTCATCGACCTCATGCACCATGCAGCCCGCAATGGGCAGGTCAATCTCACTGTGAGGAGAAAGGTGCTATGTGGAGGTACGTACCTGGCACGAACTGCAAGATTGAAGGGGTAGGTGGTAAGATGCTTTTGTGAGACATGGTAAGGGCATACGAAACAAAATTTTAAATCCATGTCTACATTATATGAGGAAGGAAACAACCTAGATATTCCAAAAGTAATGATGATTTTGAAAGTGCTGATGTTCACCCCACTAGGACAAAGATCCAGTCTTTGAGGCCTGTATTTTAAATGCAGTCATTAAAAATTTCTAGAATTTCTAATTTAAGGCATATGTGCTCTCTGCTTTCTGGTAGATGCTAGTTCTGAAAAGAACATGATAGTACCAGCAAATATGCCATTTGAAAATGTGTTTACAAACCAAGAGCCACAGCATTTTGATGCCATAATGAGGCAGACAGGATGGAAAATTACCTTTCCTTGTAGAGCCTGATAAAAGGTAACAATAAAGCTACTGCCCCGATATAGAAAAAATACAGCTGTACCTCACTCCAAGAAAACACATTCATATAGCTCTAAACTTATGAAACAGATAAATTAGAAATAATTATTCCCTTTACAACCATTTTCTCAACTTCATAAAGGAATCCACCAAAGACATACTTTTCAAAGTCAGCCCTTGTATTTATAATACAATTTCACTTATATCTCTTTACCATATCAACCCCCACAAAAAGATTATTTATATTTTCAAGGAGTATGTCAGTTACAAGTACCACACTCTTCTTTAGAATCTGAGCATTCAATAACGTTGGGATTGTATTATCTTCCCTCAAAACCACCCAGCCTTTGTTCTGTGAATCACAGAGGCAGAAGCTTCAATTATGTTCAGCTCAGCTGTCGCCTTCTGCCCAGTGGCCCGCTGGCTGCTCTGCCCGACCCCTTGGCAGCCCTCATACAGAATCATCAATACTTGAAGTAGGAAGGACCTTAGCCATGTGAGCTTCCTCTTGTTACAGATGAAGAAACTGAGGCCCAGAGGTTTGATAGCTTGCCCAGTAATCCACAGTGAGTTCATGACAATGTGGAGATGCACTCTTCTCTCTAGGGCCAGTGTTTATTTCTTTATGTTACTTTGTCCACTTCCCCATTCTACCACAATCCTCTCCCCTGGTGAATTAGAAGATGTTAGGCCAGATCTTAGCAGATGTCACTCTCTAATACAGGGAGTCTTCCCATATGTGCTGTTCTACCAGATGCATTCCAGAAGAGGACCAAAGGGTAATGATAGGCTGTGAATGACTAGTAGAGAAGATAAGGCTTATTCATGTGACTAAAAATCCTTTTCTTTCTAATTCTCCCTAGAAACTAGACCATGAGCAAGGGCGGTCATTTAAAAGGGCAAGTCAAAAGAATTGTCAGCCCTCACCAGTAGAGACTCCTATATATCTTGTATCTTACAGAGTTTTTGCTAAGAGGTGCCATTTGTCTTCAGAAATTCATGGCATGTCACTTGACCCAAAGAAGTAAAGTATCTTAAATTATGCCTTATCCTTGGGCTAGATGCCAGGAGGAAGACAGTGCTTGCATGGTTAACATTTAACTGTCTCTCTCCCTGCAGAGTAATTTTTAATAAAAAGTTTGCTGTGCTATATGTTCTATAACCTAAAGATAAATTTAAAACGTACCTAATTTACAAGGAAATATACCGCAAAGTGCAAAACCAATGCACCAACATAATTTCATGCTCCCCTTGTCACCAGCTGATTATTGCAAATTAAATTTTCTTTCAATCAACCCAAGCTGTTGAAGTGTGTACCAAATGCTGCAAAAATATATTCCTGCAATTTGTGAATCATGTGACTTCCGTAAAGATGCTCTTTGCTGCAGCTCTTACCAACTTTACTCAGTTAGGCTTTTGAGTGCATTTCAAGTGCATTTAATTTTTGAAAATGTTCTGCTGCAGATTGCTCATTCACACCAGGAGAGTTTCCAAGTTAATTCAGCCCACTCTTCCTTGAAAGCTTCATCAGTACTGAAAATATTAAGTTCAGCAAAGGATACTTCAATAGCAAAGTAATGTCGTGAAACAGGATGGAAACGATTTTAAAGAAAAAAAAAAAGCATAGCAAGGTGACTTTTCTTCATAGTTCCCATTTCTTCTAAGTGAGAAGGGACAACTACAAATGAATATGACAATGGAGTTGCCTTTTCAAGGACTGTTGTTGTCATTGTTGTTTTGTTATTATTATGCTTTCCTAAGCAAAGGCAGTGGGAGGGGTAAGCCTGGTTTGGGAGGAGATGGTTCCAAGCTGAGGGGAAGTGAGCGATCATCTAAGGAAGAGACAGGAGCAGAAAGAGGAACAGCATCACCACCCTCATGCACAAAGGAGTAGTGCAGTGGGAAAAGGGCTAAAAAGAAGCAAGGTCGGCCGGGCGCGGTGGCTCACGCCTGTAATCCCATCATTTTGGGAGGCCGAGGCGGGTGGATCACAAGGTCAGGAGATTGAGACCATCCTGGTCAACATGGTGAAAACCCGTCTCTACTAAAAATACAAAAAAATTAGCTAGGCATGGTGGTACACGCCTGTAGTCCCAGCTACTCAGGAGGCTGAGGCAGGAGAGTTGCCTGAACCCGGGAGGTGGAGGTTGCAGTGAGCCGAGGTCGCACCACTGCACTCCAGCCTGGCACCTGGTGACAGAGTGAAACTCTGTCTCAAAAAAGAAAAAAGAAAAAAGAAAAAAAGAAGCAAGGTCATAGGGATGACATGCTTCAGCCTTCTTCTTGCCTCAGCTTGTGCAAATGCCCACCTCACTTCAGAAGACAGAGGGCACAGGCTTCTTCATTGATGCTCAAGAAAGGGAACACATTCATTATGAGAGATATAAAAAGGTTAGTTACGCTGAGCAAAAATTAAGATAACACAAAAACTTGCCCCAAACATTAAGTTATTTTTAAATGTACATACTAAGGATAGAAAGGCAAAACATTTTTTTTCTTTTGGAGAAAGCGTCTCCCAGGCTGGAGTACAGTGGTGCAGTCATGGCTCACTGCAGCCTCAACCTCCCAGGCTGAAGTGATCCTTCTGCCTCAGCCTCCTGAATAGCAGAGACTACAGGCGTGTGCCACCATACCCAGCTAATTTTTGCATTTGTTTGTAGAGACAGGATCTCGCTATGTTGCCCAGGCTGGTCTCAAATACCTAGGCTCAAATGATCACCCGCCACAGCCTGCCAAAGTGCTATGATAGGTGTAAGCCACCATGCCTGGCCTAGAAAGCCAGAATTTTCAATCAGAAAATAAACTAGATTCTCAAAAGTGAGAAGTTGTTGAGTAAGGGAAGAAGGTATCCAGCAGTGCTTCCAATTTTTCTTTTCTTCATTTATTTTTATTTTGTTGCTTTAGCAAGCAACTCTGGATAGTAAATTGCCTCCAGTTTGATTTACCAGATAGTCATAGCATACACTTTCACCTTCCATCAATTTTTGAGAGAAGATGCCTATCCATGACTCAGCTCCAGTAATTAGTTGTTCTTTTTCCCAAGGATATTAGAAGGGTGGCTTTAATTATTATACTGAAAAGCATAAATATTTATATATTTAGTGGATCAGCTTTGAGATATTCAACCTAATGGCACATTTGGATGCACATCATGTCTCTGAGAAATTTCCTAAAAAGTACATCTGGAATTGATGTGAAAGAACGTTTTATGACTTCATCAAAACATGTTAGAGTCAGTCTTAAAGCTATCAGCATCTTTTCTCTAACACCTAAGGGAAAGTCTAATTTTTGGCCTAATGCCAAGAAAAGGGAGGTTGTCTTGGTAGATGGGGGAAAAGTTTAGCAAGTATTGAAGGTGCTAGTGCATTCCCTGATCCTGGTTACTACACTTCTTGCCAATTCTAAATGTATTTCCTTATTCTTTGTCTGCAACCATGTCACCCACTTAAATAAGCTGTCTGCCTTGAGGGGTATAAACTGAGAATGTCTACACAGATGCCTGCCTATAGGCAGGCAAGCCCCTAACATTTTCAGGGCCACAACCTGTGGGCTGCTCCTGCCTCATAAGGTACCACGAGGGACCTGGTGCACATGCATGTGGACATCACAGCCCACATGTCCAAGCTCTGTCCATACATATACCCCGTTGCCTCAGCCATGCTTCGAGGCAAAATATGCCTGTCTGCAACACTCTCATCCTTTCAGGGACTGTCCTGAGAAGAGACACAGGCATACCCTAGATGCAAGGTCTATATGGTTACAGAATTCTAGAGTCCTGGTATGTAGTGTGTGGTCTAGAAGAGAAACTAAGAGCCCAGTTGAACAAGTTCCTTCGGCCCTGAGAATTCCTCACTGTATGAATAAACGAGTAAATGAGACATTTGTAAGAGGTCTTGGGAAGTGGGCAGGACTATGGTGACCCGCAAACCCCATACCCAATTGAGGGAGCAGCCATCACCAAGCTGCAACCAATTGGTGCCAAATATGTCGAGACAAACTGCAGATCAGCATTTCTATACAGTCTCCCTATGTACAAACATTGGCAATTAGTTTTCACAATTCTCAAATGAAGTATAGGCCAGCACTGTGCAGACCAGGAACAGCCCCTGGCCAGTAGTTAAATGTCCTGGTCTACGCCATCTCACCTGGCAGACATTGTCAATGATTTCCACAATCCCAATGGGAGGTGTTCTCTTAGCACAGTGACGAGTTCCACTGTGACTGGTGGAGACAAAGCAGCTTACCCTAAAAATTAATTATTTGACTTGAATAGATACTAACCGACTGAATTATATGCAGCCATTTGTGCATGAACTAGAAGAATGAATCAGGGATCCTGGAAATTAGTGAATTTTCTTTTAAAAATTATATAATACATGATATTTAGTCACTTTATGGCATTTTACCATATTATGATTAAACAAGACTATTGGCTGGGCATGATGGCTCACACCTGTAATCTCAGCACTTTGGGGGGCCAAGGCTGGCAAATAACCTGAAGTTAGGAGTTCGAGAACAGGCTGGCCAACATGGTGAAACTCCATCTCTATTAAAAATACAAAAATTAGCTGGGCTGGTGGTAGGCACCTGTAATCCCAGCTACTTGGGAGGCTGAGGCAGGAGAATTGCTTGAACCCAGGAGGCAGAGGTTGCAGTGAGCTAAGATCACACCATTGCACTCCAGCCTGGGCAACAGAGGCTGTCTCAAAAAAAAAAAAAAAAAAAAGGCTGTTAATGCCCTACAGTAGGAAGGACTGTTGGAAAGAAGACAGTCTCACTTGGGTCCAGAGCCAGATGAGTAGAAAAATGATATGGGTCAATCCCTGAAAGACAATCATGTGACCAGTTTTCAAGTGTCAAGGGCCCAGAACAAGCCCGAAAGAACTTAGAAGTCTTCTCAACTTCCTGATTTTAAAGATGTTCATTTGGCTAAAGATAAAGAACTTTGTTCTGGAAGTTGAAAGAGAAGTCCAAAGCCAATAGAAAAGTATCCTATTAATGCATATGATTCTTTCTCTTACCCGGATAATGCTCACATTGCCTTAGTCAATGATTTTCTCTCTAGAACCTGTAATGTAGCCATTCCCAGCCATTTACTGCAAAGACAGATAATTCTTCTTTGTTGCCAATCTACTGACAACCACAGCTCTCAACCTCCTAAAATATGACAGCCAGAAAATGAGATCTCTCGTCACTGCCTATGACATTTAGTTACTGATTAGGTCCAATAGCTCAAGGAGATTTTCAGTTTAATGTAGCACCATAATAATTGTTTTTCTTCTTCCTAACTATCTCTAATCACTTTATTTCCACCTTGTACAAGGACTGATAAAAGACATGTGATGCACCAAGACAACTTGTCTTTGGATGCTGTGTTCCGGTAGGGAGGGCACATTTTACAAGCGAAGTTTTAAATTCTGTTTGAAAACAAAGAAAGGCTTTGACATTGACATTCTGTTCTTTTATGACCTCAGCACATTTCTTACAAAAAGCATCCATTTTCTTCTTTTATTTAAACATCATTAATCAGATCTTAAAGAAAAATCAAATTTATCAAATAATAACAAGCAACAGCCTGGGTCTCATTCATTCTGTAATTACAAACAAGAAATGAGTACATTTTTGTAAGACCATTTTAAAAATCGAAGTATATAAACAAATGCAGCTTTTTTTTTTTAGGTATCAATGTAACAAAACATCTCTTGCAGTCTTTGTTTTTTTCTCCCTGATGTTTTTATTCCAAAATGGAACTGCAGCTTCTAAGGTTAAGAATCTTCATTGGAACTTTTGCTAATGATTTTTAATTTGCCATATGCAACACCTTCCAGAGTTTCTAAATAGGATACTATATCTAGGGACCCAAAATGGAATAATTAATGGTGATTATTCTCCATCGTTCCTCTGTTCCATCAACATCTTTTGAGTACACTAATCAAATTTTAAGTTGGGAATGAAAGCAGTTCTAGTTATAATTACATTATTCTAGGTGCCCGCTTCAGTTCTTTTCATCAGAGTGCCAATACCCAGGTATTAAATTAAAATGACAAAATTCTTTCTGGATGACAGATAAACTTTCATTTCAAAAACTAGCTTCTTTTGGCTGCCAACTTTCTATCATTTCTCCATGTAAATATGCTGGCTTTCTCGTGAAAGTATTGGTTTGGCTTATCTGGTTGATAACAGAGTATATTTTATATTAATACGGACTGTAAAATGGAGAAGACTTTCAACAGCTCCTTAGAGATTCAAACTTCATCATTTCAGAGCCTGAAATTTAATTTGATCCTAGAGTGAGCAAAATTTTTAATAAAAATCTCAACTTATTTATTTATTCTTTTAAACCACTTCATTGTGATATGGTTGATATACAAAAAACTAAGCAAACTACTTTTAAGAAGTATATTTTCCACATACATGAAGTAAAGCAACACTTCTAAGCTAGCAGAATATTACAAAATAGAACTACAGCTCTTTAGAAGAATGCATGATGGTTAACTTTAAATGGATGGCCCCTGCGCTGTTAACCCTCATTATAATACATCTACAGTAGCATTTCTCGAAGTGTAGCCTTGAAACTTGATGCAGATTTTTGTGCCCAGATCTACTGAAAAAACATTCTGTGGGTGGGCCGTGAAGATGTACCTTTTTATAATTTATTTAAGTGATTCTTATGCACCATACAAGATTCTACTTGTTTTGTGACCATCTTCAGTAAATTAGTATTTTGCAATGAAGAACCTCAATATCTAAAACTAGATATTGTCCCAGGGGTTTGCAGTTCTCACAAGAAGATGATATAAATAAGTTATAGTGCAAAGGAGGCTGATGAGGAGTTTTACCTGTGTTTGCTATAAAAACTAGAACGGAGCAAGACCTTGGAAGCTCTATACCTAGGTCTGTGCTTTCGTAAATGCTCTGAGTATCTGGGAAAAAGAGAATCAAGTCAACCAGTCTTGTAACAATACCAGTATCTAGAACAGTGCCTAGTACATAGGAAGCATTCATTGAGTCCCTTGTCAAGTAATTGCTTACCTGTGTGTGGTGTATTCTCCAGGGGAGCCCTGCCCAGAGAACGGGAGAAGTCCAGGCTCTGTATCCACCCACCACAGCTCTCCACGCAGTGACTACGCAACCTACACCAACAGCAACCACGCTGCCCCCAGTAGCAATGCCTCTCCTCCTGAAGGCTTCGCCTCCCACAGCCTGCAGACCAGTGATGTGGTCATTCACCGCAAAGAGAACGAGGGCTTTGGCTTTGTCATCATCAGCTCCCTGAACAGGCCTGAGTCTGGATCTACTATAAGTAAGTACCCAAATTTGCCTGCATTTGAATAAGGGGGCTTGTTCTGATTTGTTCCAGTGGTAGAGATACTGGACAAATAGATCAGAAGACTGTTGGGGACATAACTGTGTAGTCTGAAAGCCATAGGCTGTGGGCACAAATAAGGCATCCATACCACTGACTAGCAGAATGCTGCTGACCTCTGGCTCAAGAAGAAGGCAAGAACACAATTAATGCCCTTAACTCCTTGACCCCTATAGAAGCTCTTCATTCATTTGTAAATTAGGAAGAAATTAAAACAGAGTGATGTGGTAATGTTGCCATGAAAGCAGGGGTGCTTCTTTTTATGAGTTAGTCAGGGAATGTGCTCTAAGAAAGTAACTTGATTGAGACCTGTTCATGGGACCAGACATGCAAAGGATCTGCAGAAAAAATCAGTCCAGGCAGAAGGCTTAAGGTAGAAAGGAGCTTGGCATCCAAGAAATATACAGAAGCCCAGTACGGCTGTAGTATGGGGAGCAACAGAGAGTGGCAGGAGACCAAGGCATAGAACCAGGCAGGAGCCACACTGCTGGCTTCGTGTGCTGTCAGTAGGAAGTCTCAAACTGTAGTCAAAGTCTGTGGGAGGCATTGGAGGGTTTTAAGCAGTGGACTGAAATCCGATGTATATTTTTAAAAGATGAGTCTAAATGCTTGTGGAAATTGAAACCAAAGGGTTGGGGGTTGGGGAGAAAGCAAGAGTGGAATCATGAGACATAGTTGGAAGGCCATTTAAACATCCCTGGGGGTCTAGAGACACTGATACCTTTGTAACCGCCCAATGGGTTCACCTTGTCTACTGCCTAACAGAGCCAATTTATCAAGACAGGGGAATTGCAATAGAGAGAGAGTAATTTACACAGAGCCAGCTGTGCACAAGATGGAGTTTTATTATTACTCAAATCAGTCTCTGCAAGTATTCGGGATCAGAGTTTTCAAAGATAATTTAGTGGGTAGGGGCTTGGGCAGTGGGTAGTGCTGATTGGTCAGGTTGGAGATGGAATCATAGATGGTTTTCTTGCTGTCTTCTGTTCCTGGGTGGGATGCCAGACCTGCTTAAGCCAGATTATTGGTCTGGGTGGTGTCAGCTGATAGACTGAGTGCAGGATCTGCAAAATATCTCAAGCACTGATCTTAGATTTTACAATAGTGGTGTTAGCCCCAAGAGAAATTTTGGGAGGTTCAGAGGAGCCAGAGGCTACAAGACCTCTGAACTGTAATTCTAATCTTGTAGCTAATTTGTTAGTCCTACAAAGGCAGACTGGTCCCCAGGAAAGAAGGGAGTCTTTTAGAGAAAGGGCTATTATCAATTGTGTTTGTGTCCAACCACGAACTGAATTCCTTCCCAAAGTTAGTTCAGCCTATCCCCAGGAATGAACAAGGACAGCCTAAAGGTTAGAAGCAAGATGGAGTCGGTTAGGTCTGATTTCTTTCACTGTCATAGTTTCCTCAGTTATAATTTTGCAAAGGCAGTTTCACCCTCCTCTAGCCAGCAGTAGAGGGGGGAAGAGTAGATGAATGCAACTTCTGAAGTTCCTCCAGCTCTAAGGTTCTCTGAGATTAACCAACAGGTGACAGTCATAGCCCTTATTTGCCTTCCAACTGGTCACCTTTGCAGATTCTCAGGCTTCCTTGTTGTTTTTCTTTTCTGCAACACTCTTCCAGAGCTCATTTAGCAGACTGCAAGCAATAGAATAGACGAAGCGATAGGAAAATTTGCGCATTTTTCATGTTGAAATGATCTGGCCCAATATATTAGGTATGGAAACATGAGAATAAAGGAGCATTAAGAGAAAGTAAATAAATGCACGCATGTAGTAGTCCTAAAATTCTTATAGCCTGTGGGAGTTTCTAGCACATGTGGGATAGGGGAGGGATGAGTGTTAAATAATACTCAAGAAATAAAGTTATTGAGAATGAATAAGAACTTTATATGATAATGTTATCCAAAAAAAAAAAAACCCACCAGAACCTCATGGAGAGAATTGCCCTGTTTAGCTTAAGCCTTGACAAATTCAGAAGTGAAAACTACAGAAGCATTAAACCTCAGCGAATACGTGCAGAATCCAAATTACATACATCTGAAAGTAAAATTTCATTTCCTTTTCTTCACAATAAGCTGGAGAAATAAATCCGATTTTTAAGCATAGACTAAAAGCAGAATTCTGTCAGTACGATGGATTCACCAAGATTAAAAGGATACAAGACTAAAGATTTTCATGAGTTACATAAACAGCCTTCCAATAATTTACACTTGAAGAAAGTGTTCACAGAGAGCTTTTGCAGCTATTCCAGTCTTTCACATTGTTTATTGGGGCAGAATAACTAAAGGACTAGAATAAAAATAAAAAGTATATTGCCACAATGAAAGTGTTTAGCATGTATTTAAAGTCTCAGCTTTATTTGAAGTATGACAGCCTTATTTCTAAATGTATAGGGGGATGTGTGTGTATACACGTGCACACACATGCACTTACTATGTAAAGAAACCACAAACACTTTTTCTATTGCAAATAAAATCCATGCATAAGTAGATCTGGAAAACAATAGGTACAAATGCTTATAATTCACATGCGAATTTTTCTTCATACAAAGTGACATCACACTGACCTCAAAAAATTAATTCTAACCACTTTCAAAATGATATTATTTTACGTCACCCTGGAGAGTAGAAATATATCCTAGAGTTCATGCTGCTTCGTGGCTTTTTTTCACGTGTCTATCTCTTTTCAATTTAGTGAGTGTAAAATGCAAGTTGCCCCGCTCTGTGGCAAAAGCAGCTATTCACTGATGGCACGTTGCATTTCAGTATATAATTTACAACATGCACCTAAAAGCTTCCTGGAGCTGATACTACCTCATACTTAACATCTGTAATAATTCTGAATTCTAATTTTGCAGGAAAATGCAAAGTGCCTCCTGATTAGTAAAAAGCCATTCTTGTGCCACATATCCAAGATCAAAATATGAAGGGTTCTTGGGTTGCTTGATACTGACAGAAGTTTATGCTATCCAGGTGCTCAAGAGTCACAATCATTCCCAGGGTTTGCATTGTTTTTCTCTTCATGTCTTACTCCAACCCAAGGATTATTACCACATCCACTGATTTTTTTTTGTGGCTTCTGAAGCTTTTTCTTGGTGGACTAAGTGCTGTTTTGCCTTTGACAGGAGCACCATTACATTTAAGCAAGAAGAGGCCATGGTTAACAGCCTAGGTGCTACAATCGTACTACCCGGCTTTGAAATGTGGCTCTATCATTTCACTAACCATGTGACCTTGAGAAAGTTACATGACCTCTCTGGGCCTCAGTTTCCTCTGTGTAAAGAAAAGAGCATTTTGATACCTCTATTGTGGGCTTGCCATGAGCATTAAATGAGTATCTGGAAGTGTTTAGAGGAGTCCTGGCTCAGAGTGAGCACTAAATATATCATTGCTGCTATCTAGACCACCATCCCTGCTAGGAATTATCTTTCATTCCACCAGCTCAGTCTTGTCAAGTAGTGAAGAGTTTACTCTGGCTATAGGTTCTGTTAGCCATTAGTCAGAGCCAGCCACTCTTCCAGGGCAGCTAAATTTGGGCCACAGATGAGCATATCTCTGAGGGTAGCTTCCCCTCCCTGTCCCTTTCCCCACATGCAGCCCTTCTACGAACACAGTCTTTCTCACCACCCACCAAACTGCAGCCTAGGTCAGCAATGGGGGCAGTTGGAGTAGTGGCGGCCAAGGCAGTTCAGCTGAGATGCCTTTGCTGAGGCTTCAGGCTAGAATTGCAATTTCATATCTCCAGAATTCACAAGCCAATAAGCTATAAAAGTCATGGAAATCATCAAAATTCAGACTTGAGGCAATGCCTTTTAGAATCTCCCTGCAAACATGTTACTATTGAATATTATCAAAGAAGAGAAGAGAGAAGGACCCAAATGTAAACTTTCTCTTCTATGGGTAGAGATACGCCCATACCTTCTCCAGCTAAGACAACAACTTTGCCAGGGATGAGTGATGCTCAGCTAATTGGGAAATTGGGAGTTAGGGTTTCTGACTTACTTATTTCCTGGCATTTAGTAATGCTCTTTACCAAAGTCTTAGAGATCTGTTTTCAAAATATTATTTCCCCAGGAAATAAGGAAGAAACTTTATATCAATCAGTGTAATGAAGGAGCAAGCTTCTTCCTTCCAAGTTCAGTGACCCAGTAGGCCAACCATTGCATGAGAGTAGACATATTTTAGAAGCTAAGAAGCTTTCTATCTGTAGTGCAGGAATATCCTTTTATTGAGCCACTGTCTCACCCTGTTGTCCAGGCTGGAGTTCAGTGTCATGATGATCTGGGCTCACTGCCAACTTCACCTCCTGGGTTCAAGTGATCTCCTCCCACCTCAGCCTCCTGGGTAACCGAGACCACCATGTACCACCATGTCCAGCTAATTTTTGTATTTTCAGTAGGGATGGGGTTTTGCCATGTTGCCAGGGCTAGTCTTCAACTCCTGGGTTCAGATGATCTGCCCATCTTGGCCTCCCAAAGTGCTGGGATTATAGGCATGAGCCACTGTACCTGGCCAGAATACCTTCTTGACTTACAGTGCGAACAGGAGAGCGTCCTAGGCAATTTTGCCCCATTATGCAAAATATTATGTCTTTGTTTCAGACCTTAAAATTGAGCCCAAGGGAAACTAAAGTGGTTTCCAGACCAGAGCCTTGAATAAAAATAAACTGTAATAGGTACTTTCACTTTAAGTTCTTAAAAAGATGTGAACAAAGACTTACATGCAAAAAATGTTCATTGCTGTATGTTGATAAACATAGAAAATTGGAAATAACGTTAGAAACTTTTTACCAAAACAGATATATTTGGAAAGGTCGAAGCATTTCCTGCCATTGACTAACTGTGAGAATGAAAACAGTTAGCAATGAACATTTTTTGCACTCAGAGTCAGAGGCATGCACAGGTTAGGGAAGTCTCAGGTAGCCTCTGACTCTGAATGGATTAGATGCTTGCTCTGTAAAATGTCCCAGAGACTACATGCAGTGAGGTTGACAGGCAGATCCTTGGTCCTCCCCTACTTAAAAGCCGAGTCCTGACATCCAGGTTTTATTACAGAGCTGTAACACATGCCCTTAGAGGTGCTTCCTACCTCCTCAGCAAACCTACTTCCCCACCAGAGGTTCCCAAGAAGGGCTCTGGTACAAGTAATGAAGTCAAAGTAGCTCTTTTCTGTAATTTGAAAGTCTCCAGCTTTCCTGTCATTTGTCAGGAAGGTTATGTCAGAATATATAGGGTGGACACACACGGCAGCTTGCATATCAGTGGTGGAGGTTGACAGGCTATTGGGGGAATTTCTAAACTTAGATATAAGATAACAAGCAGCAGGTTAGAACGTATTCAGGAACAGCGGTCATAGCCTCAATCTAAACAGTCAGCAGCAGGGGAACAAACTTTTCAATCCTTCCTTTCTTCACTGGTGTTCCTCTAATGGTGCTGATTTCATCTTCTGCCTCTATCTGCGAGTGATCACTGGTCAGCATGCTGCTGGCCCCTCACGATCCTTCAGCTCAGGACTGGTGCTGAAAATCTCTGTTTCCACATGTGTGCTTTCTCCGGCATGGGTTGAAGTTTGGACTTGGTCATTCTTGGCTCTTCCTAAAGCCACTGCAATCTGATGCTCAGGGAAAGAGTTACTTATCTTTGGTAAAGCATCCTGGTGACTTTCTCAAAGTCCCTAGTGATGGCCATAGGCTACTGAGATTAAAAGTTACCCTAAAGATTTTAAAACTTTGCCAGCAGGTCTTTTATGACATTTTAGAATGTGTTTCCTAAAAAGGATTAAATAAAACTGAAATAGGAGAAATAGGAGTGATGTGTTAGGATTTTTCCTATCAAAAGTCACCTCACCAACCGTGCAGCCACTGAATAATCACTGAATTTAGAGGAGGCACAAAGTAAAACAAAAGCCAAGGTCTCTCTATGCTTACCTTAAAACAAGGCGATTTAAACTACATGAAAAGAACATTGGACAATGAGCCCAAGGCTCACTCCAGCTTGTCCACCAAATACTGTATCCCTTGAGCGGCCACTTGGTCTTCCTGTGCCCTTTTGTCATTTAAAATATATGGGAAGATGGTCTTTACAGCCTCTTCCAGCTCTACATAACATGATGCCATGAATCAGCATGGAAAATAAGGTATTCAGTTAATGTTATTGGTGTGTATAAAAGTATTGGGTAAGATTGAAGCCTAGGTTATGTTTTTCAATAGCTTAAGCTATCCTTTTAACTTGTATTACTTTTACCTTTGATTACATAATGAAAGTGGCTCCTAACACTTTGAATTCTTTTGTTCATCTCAACCTCTGTCAAGAAATGATCTTAAACAATCACTGAAATACACTAACTCAGCTCCCCTTTCAAGGCAATAAAAGGCAGTGTTTTTTCTCGCTCCTTCACTTCCTGGCACACTTGTAAAACAATGACATTTGTATAATACACTGAGATAAAACGAATGAGGCTGATGGGGGCAAGAGGCAGTCTACCAGGAGGCTCTATCCCTGGTCCCCACCAAGCTCACACAACCATCCCCAGCTGTCTTGGCACACCTGTAACATTTAGGGCACACCCCTTTCAGGGGCATCATGGTTACAAAGCTCTGCCTTACGGTAAATCCTCTAAATAGCAACCAATTAGCCACTCATTTTAGGTTTTATTGGGGTTTGGGTTGTGGCAGTGAATTTTCTTCAAACCTCCACGTTGAGGTTTGTCCATTGATTGCCTTAAAAACACAGAAAATACGCAACTGGTGCTTATCCTAGTGCCTTCACCTTCTCTATGTCATTATAGACTTTGACCCATCAATGTTCCACCTCCAGAAGTCATTGCTAGAGCTACTGAAATACCCACATGGTTGAACACTGGAATTGGAAATTGAGTCTCATTCATTTCTCTATTTCTTACTGGTTTGCACAAACAAGTTCCCTTTCAGAGTTCTTAACCAACTTCTCAACATATAATGTTCTGTTATTCCTTAAATGAATCTCTGCTTTGGATTCCTTCAACAACACAAACACTTTTACTCTGGGCTTTGATTACGCTGAGAGTGGCTCACTTAGGAGGCAGTACGGTATCACCCCCAACATTACTGTGAGTGCTTTCATAGCAGGAGAAATGGGGGTGGAGAGTCTATATAAAACACCAGTTTTCCCCTCATATCTGGCTTCTAATATAACTAATTGAAGCCATAAGATAAGCAAGTATCCTCAAAATCTCTGAGAAAGCCTACATATGCAACAAAGATAAGATTGTCATTGTCCTTGCTGATACAATGTGTTTCGAATCAAGTAAATCTTTCCACATTTATTATTCTGACTTAATTTCTGTTTGATGAGGTAGCCAGGGGCTGAGGAAAGAGTGGAAGATGACCGCTAATGATGCAAAGTGCATCAAGAAAGAACACACTTTCTACATACAATCCAGTCTTCCTGTACCAAGTCTTTGACCATAACACTCCTGATACAAATACCCACAGGATGAAGCTCAAACACGCCTCTTGTCCATTCAAGACCCTGGAGCATCTGGACATGGCTACTTTTTAGCCAGCAGCTCCTCACAGGTTTCATTCCATTAAAGCTGGCTGAGATATTTACCCCGTCCCGGAGGCCATGTTTTGCCTGTTGCCACTTGTATGCTTCTTCGATGCAAAATATTTTTTATGAAGGTTTCTCCCAGGCACTGTGCTCAGAATCTTACACTGTATTTAATCTTCACAGCAACACTAGGAGGTGGAGACTATGGCCCAGACAGTAAACATCTCCCATTGCTTACTGCTTCCTGACTTCCCTCCTTTTATTGTCTGTTATTGCTATTACAGTCATTTCACTTTTCATGTGTTTATGTTTTGCTTTCCACACAAAAGTTGTGATTTCCTTAAGGGCAAGAAAAGGTAGCATTTCTCTGGATCGGTCACAATTCTTGGTAGGTGTTTTTCAAGGATTTTCATGTTATTTATGTTTACGAGGTTGGATTGGCTTCTCATACAGTGATCAAGCGCAATCTTCATCAAAAGGAAAACCGTGACTGTGTTCTGCCCTAACTTATCCTACACCCAAACCTAGCTGTTTCATCCCGCAAAGGTAGCAAGACGTATTTTTGACAATGGGCAATGCAGCAGAGGACCACTTACGGGAAGAATTGTGTGAAAGCTGGTCCTTGCCGAGAGTGAGAAATTACACGATAATAAAGCAGAACTGGAGCAATGTCCCAGAATACAGATTTCCCATCAGTTGTTCTGAGCCCGGGTAAATGATTCAGTAGTCAGCCTGGGGCCTGGTGAATGAAGACTCAGATGAGAGAGCACCCTAAGAAGTCAGGGGTAGGGAAGCTGTCTTTGTGCCTCTGGCCAGCCTCTCTCATCATACGCTTCTGGGTTGCAAAGCCCTTGTTCTCCAAAGACCCAGGCAGTGGCCTCAGTGTGCCCTCTGATTCACCTCTCCTGGCACCAGTCCTTGGAATCGTCATACATCTGTGTGAGCACCACCTCAGCAATAATTATATAGTCCTAAATAGGAGGGTTTGGATGGCATCCCAGACTCCTTAGAAAAAAGTATTACTTCAGATTATTTATTCATTTACAATTATTAACAAAGCAACCCATTTCAGTTCCAACTAAACAACTTCTGAATTGTGTTACTCCTTTATAGGATTATACTCACTAAGGTCAGAATGAATAGGACCTATTTATTCAATTCCACTTTTTCAGTTGTGAACATGACTAATTTTGTTCCCAAATTAAAACCTGGCTGCCTGGTTCCTACTAGTAAGCAAACAAGCAGATGTTATACATATATATATATATATATATATATATATATATATATATATATATATGTAGCATCAAACTCTGAGTCCTTTGATAACAGAACACTGAAGCATTTATTAAGTAAAATAGACAAATGTAAACATTTTACTCTCCTAGCGCTAACAAATTTAAAGATCATTAAATTGTAGAGTAAGTCTGCAGAGAACACCATCATTCTTATTTATTCTCAACAAGAGGAGCAATACAATCCACCAAAAAAAATCTGTGTTCACAATGCATTTTCTAAAATTCTGGACTATTTTTCTTATTGTTGAATAGAGCTCATAAATCATGTTTCCCCCACTAGGGAATCATTTTTCAGGAGAGTTCTAATAATTGTGTTCAAAGACTCCAGGCAGCAGCAGAAGGTAGATATCTTCTTACCTTTAGCTATTTGATTGCCTTGAAAGCTCTTAAATGGGTGATCAGTGGCCGATTCCTGTGGGCTTGTGTCCTGCAGCTCCTTCTTATTCACTAGATAGTACAGGGAGATTGCAACAGAGACAACCCCAGGCATCATGTACAGGATGGTCCTCTACCAATGCGGGATGCCCATCACTCTCCCACACGAGGTCCAAGCAAATTCACAGCCTACAAAGCATTTTTGCAGAAGACACTTTTTCTTTATACTGTATTCAGTGCCTCATGGTGGATTAACTTCTCTGTGATTTTATTTTTCTTATTTCTTCCCAACAATCAACTACAGAGAAGGCTAACAAAGCTTGTTCCACATGCGGAACCATTTTAAGAGCAAGTTGTTAAGTGAACACAGTGCTGTTATTTATCACCCTTGTCCAGTTATGTTGTAAGGATATTATAAGGGATATTTTTCCCATTTGGCCTGGGATAAAATATTTCCTTTTGATGCCCAGTTTCCATCAAGAACTTAGGGAGTGCTTCTACCAAAACTCTTTCCTACTACACCATGCCTTGGTAAAAGACCTTTTTATTTGTGCATTTGACCACCAATAATTTTGCAATTGAAGCTGGATTTGTTCCAAACCAAACTATTCTGAGTACTTGGTTGGAATCATTTCTGCAGGTTAGTCAGACAGCCTTTTCTGGGTGATGAGTCAGATGACTAGGCATTCCCAAGGTTTTTACAGTGCCAGAGAAAGTCAACTAAATAGTGGAGTAAGTGTTTGCTCTACAAAGATGGCCAGATGTTGGGTACCTGATGAACCCATCTGCTTTCCAGAGTGAAGTGCCTAAATTACCTTCTGTGATAAGTCTGTTCATCATAAAGATGTATATTTATGGATTCATCATGAGAGGAGGGTCTTCCAGAAAGTAAGAAAGAGCAAATATTATGAATAGTTTTGCTCTTACAGTTTTCTGCCACAGAGCAGTTGAGATAATGTGAAGTAGGAGAAGAATATTTCAACTTAAAAATCTTCATTCAAATGTTTATTAGACTTGCTAAATGAACAGCAAGATGAAAAATAGCCACATTCTTGTAGGCACTTGACAAAATTGAAATACAATAAAACCTGGGTGCCAAATTAAACACTGATATTGATGCTCCTGGTGTCAAGTCACTCTCAGCTCTAATGGATGTATATGGTCGCAAGATTTAAAGCAGAACTCCAGGTACCTACATTCATATCCTAGCTGAATTTATACACAAATATACTTGTCACTCTTGAGGAATAAAGGCAAGCTGTTATCCAAACATGCTTTCCAGATATAAGACGAATACATTAGGCATTCCCTGCCACCACTGCCAGTGCCTTCCTTAAGGTTCTAGGTTAGCACTGTGCAGCAGAACTTTCTGCAATGTGGAAATGTTTTATACTGCACTAAACAACACTATGGCCATTAGCCATATGCGTCTGTGGAGCATTTGAAATGAGGCTGGCATGACCAAGGAGTTTAATTTTTAATTGTCTTTGATTTCAAATAATTAAATGGCCAAATGTGGCTTGTAGCTATTATATTGGACTGTACAACTCTGGAGCATTGTGGTGGCCTTTAAATTACCTCCCTGCCTCCAGCCTAATTCCCACTCTCCCTATGCTTCAGGCACCCTTCATACTTCCTACCATCGTCAGACTCCTTCTAAAACAAGTGTGATGATCTCACTTAGCTGTCGTAATCCATTAGTGGCTTCTCAATTGGCTCTGATATAAATTCCAAGCCCCTAGTGTAGTAAGACCTTTCATGACCTGGCTTTCCTTCTTCCAGGGCTCAGTGATGTCTGTACTCACTGCACTCCCACCCCTCACAACACAGAGGCTGCTATTCCACAGATCTGTGTCTTTGCAGGTCATACCACCTATGACTATGCTGCCTGCTTCACCCAACCTTGACCACTGGCAAAGTCCTGTTTGTGTTTTATGACTCAGATTAGACAGCATTTCTTCTCCGAAGACTTCCAACCCTTACACGTTCCCTGCTCATCTCCTGTCTCCTAAGCTATGTTCTATCAGTTCCTTTTTACTTGTCTATTTACTTCCATCCGAAAACCTCATTTTCTTCTGCTTTTTCATGTTTCCCTATTTTAAAGGTTTAATTTCTATATAGTAAAGTTTATCCTTTTTAGTCTATAGTCTGAATTTTGACAGACATGTTTAGTTATAACTACTGCTATAATGAATCAGCTGTTCACTCACTCCCACCCCAGCAACCACTGATTTGTTTTGTTCTATAGTTCTGCCTCTCCTATATAAATGGAGAGATACAGTAGGTAGCCTTTTGAGTCTGGCTTCGTCCACTAAGCGTAATGCATTTTAGATTCATCCATGTTGTTTCATGTGTCAATATCTGGCTCCTTTTCAATTGCTGAATAATGTTCCATTGTATGGATGCACCACAATTTGTTTAACCATTCCTTAGTTGAGAGGCATTTGGGTAGTTTCCTGTTTCTGGTGATTACAAATAAAGCTTCTATAAACCTTTTCATATAGGTCTTTTTGTGTGTGGAAATTTGTTTATTTCACTTGGTAAATATCTAGGTGTAGGACTGCTGATTCATATGGTACCAATTTCCATGTATGAAGGCTCCAGATACTTCCTATCCTTGTGAGTACTTGTTATTTTTAGGGTTTATGGTGGGTTTCTTTTAATTTTAGCCATTCTAATAGGTGCACAGTAATATGTCCTCTGGGAGTTTGGGTTTTTTTGCTTTTTGTTTTTTGTAGAGATGGATTTCTCCCTATGTTGCCCAGGCTGGTTTTGATTTCCTGGGCGCAAGCAATCCTCCCACCTCAGCCTCCCAAATCATTTTGGTTTTAATTTGCATTTTTCTCTAAAGACTAATGATATTGAAGACCTCTCATGTGCTGTTTGCCATCCATATATCTTGGCAGAGCAGTTTTTTTCACTTTTAGTCTATTCCCCCTCCAGTATAATTGGCATTTCGTTATGGACAACAAAACATGTTTTGAGCCTCTTCACTCCCTTTTCAGTTCTCATTCATTTCTTATGTTAGAGTAGTAAAAGTCATTTTATTATGATAGTCTTAAATAAAATTATGGAAATTATATTTGCTTAGTAAAAGTGAAAACACATATAGTTATAATGCTTTAAAATATGTCACGAGAGGAAGTACATGTAAGCAAAAATCCAAAAGAAGTTAAAATGTGCGATACTTAGGTAAGAAAGATAAGGATAAGAAAGAGCAACTACATGTCTCACTTTTGAAGTCAGGGAACTGACATAATTTATTTGACCATTCAGAGGTCACACTGCAGGTTGTTTTCGAAGTTAATGTATGATCAAGATCTTCTAGCTCCTGAACACTTTGCTTGAGGGTCCATTCATATTTGGTTTTATCCAGTCACACAAAATTGCATTATTTCAGGTTAAAACATACTATATACCCTGTTAGTGGAACTTTGGCTTGTTGTTTAACTGGAGGACCAATAAATATTCATGCAATCTTCTGGATAACAGATTGAAAAGGATAGCTGGCTCAGGAGGGATCATTTGCCTGGGTTAGTATCCGTTTCCATTTATATTAAGAAAATATTGCAAGAAGTTATTATCTGCTGGAGGGCTTAGGGGAATTCAGTGGAAGTCTGATATTGCATCTGATCACTTTTGACATTTACCTATTGTAACAAGGAAACTGTGTGAAGATAGCCAAGTGACTTTTTACAAAACACAATTTCAGAAGCTCTAAAAGGAAAAAGGAGATGGCAGAGATAAAATGCACTGCATTTGTAAAAATGAGAAACATGACTTGTCAGCAACACCTGCTTGTAACTATCAACCATTTCTATTGAGCCTGCTGAGAAATTATTCAGAGCCAAGTACATTGATGAGTGTGAAGTCTCATGTGCTTCAAAGGTAGTCAAGAGACACAGAGGAGGTCAACAAGGTGAAACCCCGTCTGTACTAAAAATACAAAAATTAGCCGGGCATGGTAGTGCACGCCTGTAGTCCCAGCTACTTGGGAGGCTGAGGCAGGAGAATTGCCTGAACCCAGGAGGCGGAGGTTGCGGTGAGCCGAGATCACGCCATTGCACTCCAGCCTGGGTAACAAGAGCGAAACTCCGTCTCAAAAAAAAAAAGAGAGACACAGAGGAGAGTAAGAAAGTGTAGTTTTATTGAACATTTTTAACCCTAAACTGGGGTGGATGAAATGTAATTTTATGACATTTTCTGCACACTTGAAAAGAAATAAGTTGTTCTTTATATTTTTTCTCTCAAGGCTACAATTGATAATAAGGGCTTTTAAAGGTTGGGTAGGTAAAATATTTAATTTTTTTCCAAACAGATTCTAAATCTCTAACAAGGGTACCAAAATATTGATTGCAAAAACTGGTTAAAAATTACTAAAGACATTTCTGATTTCTAATGGATAGTGGTAAATTATAACTACTTGGCATCTCAGACCTTAGACCTCAAGTAGTAACAGTGAATGAATGAGAAAAGGAGTGGTCAGGATATTTCAAAGACAAAAAAGTGGCACCTCAGCAGGGCAGAGAAAATCTAAAACAAATATGGATAACACAGACCCACTCATTTCTTTAGAAACTCAGGGAGGCCTAGAACTTAAAGTCAGGACAGAATGGAATACAACAACCATGAAATGCTTATCTTTTAAATAAAAAAGCAAGCAAATATGAAAGAAAATAGGAGAAATAAAGGTAACTCAGGGAACAAAAGAAAGCCTCAAAAACTTACTTATAGTCACAAAAAGATATGATATTTACTACAAACTGTCTTCCCAAAATCTCCATATTGAATCCCTAATTCCCAATATGATGATGCTGAGAGATGGGCCTTTGGGACATCGTTAGGGTTAAATGAGGTCATGAGAGTGGTGCCCCCATGATGGTACTGGTGCCCTCAGAAGAAGATGTAAAAGCCAGAGCTCTCTCTCCAACACATGAGGATAGAGCAAATAGGCAGCCATCTTAGTCCATTTTGTGCCGTTACAACAGAATACCACAGACTAGATAATTGACAAAGAACAGAAATATATTGGCTCACAGCTATGGAGGCTGGGAAGTCTAATATAAGGTGCCAGCATCTGGCCTTCTTGCTGTGTCATCCCATGGCGAAAGGAGGAAGGGCCGAAAGAGAACAAAAGGGGGCCAAATTTGGCCTTTTATAATGGTACCAATTCTACCATGAGGGTGTAATCCTTATGACCTATAGGAGAAGGAGCAGACCAATCCAGGATGCCAATATCGAATAAGAGTTCCAGAAAGAGAGACCAGAAAAACAGAATGGAAATTATCAAAGAAATAGTATAATAAAGGTTCACAAAACCAAACTAATGGAAACAAGTCTCCATACTGACAAAGAACCATACCCAAATGCACTACTGCAATACTTCAAAACAAAAAAAGCACAGGGAAAATCTTAACCATTTTCAAAATGAAAAGATAATATAAGTATATCACATACAAGGAGCAAAATCCTAATGGGTTCAAGCCTCTCAATAGTAACACTGGATGCTAGAAGAATACAATAAAGGAGTGCCTGTAAGTTTCTGAAGAAAACTCATTTTTTCAATCTAGAATTTCATACAATCTAGAATTCTATGCCAGAATTCAATCAAAAGAAGGTAAAAATAAACACATTTTCAAACACTAAGAACTGAAAACATTGGTTTTATCCCTGCACAATATCTTAGAAAGCTGCTGTAGGATATGCTTCAACAAAATGAAAGAGTGAATCAGCAGGAACAGAAAATCAAACACCACATGTTCTCACTCATAAGCGGGAGTTGAACAATGAGAACACATGGACACAGGGAGGGGACCATCACACACCAGAGCCTGTTGGAGGTGCGGTGGGGCAAGGGGAGTGAACCTAGACAATGGGTCAATAGGTGCAGCAAACCACCATGGCACATGCGTACATATGTAACAAACCTGCATGTTCTGCACAGGTATCTTGGAACTTCAAATAACAAAAAAATAAAAAGTGAATCAGAAAAGCTGACACAGAGTCCACCTTGGAGTGCAGCAACAATCCCCATGATGACACTGAGCAACAGACTAGAGAGCAAAGTACCTACATCTGGGAGGAAGGTCTTCAGAGGAATAAATTAAATTGGTGATTTAAACAGCTTTTGGAGAAGCAATTAAGGATATGTAGGAAAAAGACACAATCAGAAACCTTGATTAGAAGTGTCAAAAGAGGGAAAGAAATTGTACACCAGAAGAAAGAAAATCATAAACACTTTGGTGAACAAGATTTACATGGTAAAACCACAAACAATGACAACCGGTTTAACTAAAAATTGTGATAAAACTACCTTGGGATAAGGAGAGGAAGTGGGATGCAGAGGAAGACTGCTAAATCCTCTATCAGAATAGGAGGTAAATAGATATTGACTAACATTGCAAAAATGAAAAATGACTGTATAGGAATATTATTAGAAATGTGAAGAAGAAACAGCTGAAAGATTTAAAATGTTTGCCTTGTGGTCACAGAACTAGAGAAGACAGGAGAGTTAGGAAAAGAGACTGGAATTTTTTATTATAACCATTTTGGTTATGTTTTTTTTTTAAGTTCGCACATATATTACCTCAATTAAGTTGCTTTAATGCCTGACACTTCTTATAGAGCTCTTTGAGGAAAGAAATCTATAGATAGAGAAAATGGAAGGAAGACAATTAACTTGCTATAAGTCTCTTAAATTGTCATAATACTGAGAGCAATTCATCGTGAGTGGGAGGACAAAAAACATGGATAGCTACTAATTTAAGCAATCCCATTACTGAGTATATACCCAAAGGATTACAAATCATTCTATTATAAAGACAAACGCACACATATGTTTACTGCGGCACCATTCACAATAGCAAAGACTTGGAACCAACCCAAATGCCCATCAAGGATAGACTGGATAAAGAAAATATGGCACATATGCACCGTGGAATACTATGCAGCCATAAAAAAGGGATAAGTTCATGTCCTTTGCAGGGACAAGGATGAAGCTGGAAACCATCATTCAAAGCAAACTGACACAAGAACAGAAACCCAAACACCGCATGTTCTCACTCATAAGCAGGTGTTGAACAATGAGAACACACGGACACAGGGAGTGGAACATCACACACTGGGGCCTGTCTTAGGGTCGGGGGCTGGGGAGGGGTAGCAGGGGGTGGAGAAATAGGGGAGGGATAGCATTAGGAGAAATATCTAATGTAAATGATGGGGTGATGACTGCAGCAAACCACCATGGCACATGTATCCTATGTAACAAACCTGCATGTTCTGCACATGTACCCCAGAACTTAAAGTATAATAAAAAGAAAAAATTACTCAGGCACAGGTTCCCATACCTATACTCTCAGCTGTTTGAAAGGCTGATGTAGGAAGATTTTTTGATACAGGATTCTGAGGCTACAGTGAGCTATGACAGCCTGGGCAACAAAGTTGCCCCCATCTCTGAAAAAAGAGGAACCGGTGAAAGTGGGCACCCTTATTTATCTGGTTCATTTGTTAACAGAAATGGTTTCAATATTTCATTATGAAGTGTTTTTGCTGCAGATCTGCAAATATTTCTGCCATGGTTTTGTATTAGAAATTTTAGAAAATAACTTCAAAATTAAATAAAAAGAACTGAAATCCTAGTATGAAATAAAATGGCATACCATTTGCACCGTATTTATGTATTTAATAAAATATAAATACATATTTTAAAGCTCATTTAATAAAATGAGGTTTTCAAAATAGTTTTAAAAAAAGACAGAAACAAGAGTCTGGCAAAAAACAAACAAACAAACAAACAAATCCCCGATGGGGCTATAAGTGAAAGCAAAATGGTCCTAAGATTAAGCAATATTGAACGAGATCATATTGCAGTTTTGGAAATGAGCTAATGAAGCAATATCACAAAAATCATGAGTTTCATAAAAATAAATTATTCAGATTAAAGGGAAGGCCAAAGTAATGAGTATATATTTAAGTATTTTTCTCTATGTATATGGACAGGTTGGGTTAGGAATGACATGTGATTTTTTAAATGTGCAACTTAAGCTGTACCTCTCTTAATAATTGGTATCAAGTTTTAAAAATAAATGTTTTTCCAGAAAATAAAAATGACATCTTAAAAAAATTTAAGAGTTGCTTTAATTATAAGAGATTTCCAATCACTAGAAGATTGTTTGCTCTTCTCCTTTTATATCATGTGAACTTTGAAAATTTTATACAGTTTTTATCATTGTAGAGCCATCTACTATTTTCTAATGATAATTTGATAAGGCTCTGTAATAACTTATAAATAAAAGGAGCCCCATATTCAGGAGCTAAATTGGTCATCATAAAATTGGGCAACCAGCCCTTTGAAAGGCAGATTTGCGTGTTTGGGATGAAAGTATAATCCACACTTCAGCCCTGCAACTGTTTCTTAAAAAGAATAAAGCAACTGGCTTTTCTGCCCTGCAGGGAAGAATTCCTTTATTATATTTTAACATCAATAACTCTTTAAAGTTTTTTCCATTATTACTGAATCAGCTTGCTCTTTGGTTATTTGCAAACCATGCTTCCTAAAAGCTACACAATTTTACTAACTAAAATTACTCTCGTTGAACACAGAATTTCAACTTCTACCCCTTGATTGGAAAGTCCTAAGTTGCTGGTTTTATTGAGCAACGGAAATATGTATCTTTTTCTGAGTCTTTGGGAAAAATGCAAAAATTGCTGAAATAGGGTTAATATTTATTTGGCTTAGTGGGACCAGATTTTCTATCATGACATTCAGACCCAAACAGGTCAAAAAAGATATTCTTGCTAGTTATTACAGAAGTTGGCAAGGTGATTTTCAGGGACATACAGAGAAATGAGTATTGCCACAGAAGAAAAAAGGTGTATCTACAAATGGAAGGGTTTTTTCATTCTCTCTGTCCAGCTCCCAGACCCCACACACCTTCAGATTTGAGGATCATGACTATTCTGAAGTTTCTTTGCTTCCTGCCACTCTAATGTCTAGACATTTTGTCAGAATATGAGGAGAAAAATCATATCAAAAGAATACATGAACCCCTTGAAATATGGTGATCTATCTTAACATCTACTTAAAGAGAGTTACAGAAGAATAGTCGCTTTGTTAATGACACACTAATGAGTGACTTAAGAGAATAATTTTCACAATGGAGTAAGAGAATCAAGGTAATTTTTAGACCTCTTCAATAAATAAATGAAGAATGGAAAGTAAGAATATACTTCACAGAAATTTTTTGGACTGCCTTTCCTAGTGATGTACAGGGGAGTGGAGAATGAAGCATAAGAGGAAAGGATTGTTTTCACTGCTTTCCTACCACCCACCTTGTCGGTGATTTTTCTTGGTAGCTATAACATAGCCTCATTTACACCTTCCATCGCAGACACTAAAAACAGTGGAGTGATGCAAAGAAGAAATACGTTATGAATATATCTACAGAAAACGAACTACATCATTTGCAGGGTCCAGTGAAAAATGAAAATGTGAGGTCCTTGTTCAAAAATTATTAAGAGTATCAAGCTGGTAACAGACAACTAAACCAAACACCAGGCCCTTTTGAGCATGGTGGCCTGTGTTTCTTCGTTCTAAAGCTAGCCATGTGAACCCTGGCCCATCAAATGTTTCCAAACAACAAACCCATTTTAACCCAACCTCATGTTCCAGGATAGAACAGTCAAGTCATAGCTAATTACAATTCCTAATGTCATGAGATTTCTTTCTATTACCAATTTGCTCTCAGTACTCAGCTATGCAAATTTTTAACAAGTGGTATAAAATAAAAGCATGAACAGTAATATATAGCTGCTGAGTGTTTCTCCCCAGCCATATAGTTAATAGTATCTATAGGATGCTATCTGCCCTTAGCAACATGAGTTCAATTGAGTTCCCAAATTGCCGGTGATGGGCCCCTCTTCCCATTCTCCCATATGACCATCTGCTTATTACCAACTGCAAGGTAACTAAAGTGTTCAACCACAAGAGAATGACTCATGGGTGCTGGGGGTTGGGGGATGCACTTTTTGAATATGCAGTCCTTAAAACACCAGCTGTTTGATTTTAGGTTTTGCAAATCAGTTGGCTATGAATTTCAGGGAAGACATTCTCATCTTTGGAAAGCTAAATTTCACAGCGTTCTAGAGGAAAACAAGTCATGCCGTCTGCTTTTTCTTAATTTTACCACACAAAAAAACTTTAAAATACAAAACACATATTTTTCCCCACATCTTCACCTTCTGATGACAAAGAAAACTCTTTTGAAGGACACTGTCATATTCCAGGAAGGGACAATATCTATCTGAATGGGTTTGTCACAATATAACATACGAAGTCAGAATTTTTAGGAAGGAGTGATGGAAAACAAGCAAGATTAATATTATGCTCCGGTTTCTAAAGGCAGAAAAACAGATCAGGAGTTTCCACCATGTATTAAAGAGATGGGAACACTATGACATTCTCCCATTATTCCTCTGTGCTCAGTCTCCATTCATAGGAGCTGGGCTATCAGGAATCTCGAGGAAGCAATAATTATGAGGGCAGGAGGGACCCCAACCCACAAAGCACATCTCCATATCTCCCCACACACCTCCTTAGATTATATACCCCTTTAACATCATAAGATTTTTATTAAAAGGGCTGCCACTTACCTAGGGACACACATTCCCTCCTACTCAGAATGACCTTCCTGTTCCTCACCATTCTCTCAGTCTACACTTGGACTCAGTAATTCACTCCTCCTCTCTACCCTTGCTGCATGTTACATTTACCATGTATTTTCCATTTGCATTTTGCTTTGCGTATTTTTAAAAGTTCATCCCTCGTCTCTCCAACCAGACAGTGAGTTTCTCAAGGGCAAATACCATGTGTTGCTTTATTATTGTCTTCCTCTCTGGGCCTAGCATAGTGCTTGTTATTAAGAAGATGCTATTGAGAAATGTGTTGACTGATGTAATAATGGACCCTTCTGCTCCAACCCACAAATTTAAGCTAGTCAGTAAGTAATTTTCACATATTATTGAAAGAAAAACAACTGGAATCATCTAACTTTTAAAAAACTTTTATGTTCACATCAGGTCACAGATTCTAAATCCAAACTAACTTCCTTTGCCTCTTCAAGCTAATGACATGTTGTTTAACCTTCACAAATCAATGAAAATGTGAGCTAATGAGAGTTTATGCTATCGATTGCCTTTGAAGTATTTATTTTTGTCACACTTATTTCAGAAACTTCTCTTGTAAGTTTGGCATCATTGATGCAAAATCCACTTTCACTGTTTAATACTTTCCTCCACACGTAACTCCACTTTGTGGGATTTATTAACAAGAAAATAATTAAATGTAAACATGAGTTGCAGACTTTTCTTTCTCTGAAATGATAAACACATGAACAGCAAGGGAAAAAGAGGAGGGAAGGGGTATCTAATAATCCCTTCCCTTAGGATTTCAGGAAGAATCTATCACCAAAGCAAGAAAAGTCCTCCAGGTAACCATCCTGTCGTCTTTATGGGGACTGACCCAAGGTAGAAATCAACAAGAGTTCATTGGCTGGATCAGCCCACTTTGACCAGTGACTAAGGAGCGAGGGTAGACCATGCAAGGTTCCAAAAGAAAACCCCACACCAAAAAAGGGAGGATCACTGCTTTCAGTAGTGATACGGCTACAGACCCCAAGAATCCAGGCCTTCCAAACTCACTTAGAGGACATCTAATCCAAGTGATTATCTCTGAATATCCCACTAAAACAAGTGTGGTACATGGTGCAGAGCCAAAAGAGTCCATTCAGCTATGGGAAAATATAAAACACGTTGCCATATAAATAGACAATATTGTTTTATCTATAAAGGAATAAAGCAATAGAAAAGATGGGCTTCTTTTTTCCATAATTTATGTGATTTTCAATTAAAAGGAAATTTCTAACTAGTGACACATTGTCCCCTTCCGAAATGTCAGTATGTCCAAAGCCAAATGACATATTGCAACTTTTCCCAAATATCTGTGTATCCTAAGCACACTGTGTCACCAAGACTGATCCAAAGACTTGATTTACGTTGCTGCCTGACAGATGATGTCTGCAAGGCATGCTGTCTAAATGGACTGTGCTCTGGCAGTTACCTTAGTCATCAATTCTCGGGGAATTAATGAGTACCATTCATCCCAATAATAGAAACCAAGGTCAGGGCCTCTTCCTTGCTCTGTAATTCCATTAGCATTGCACTGAGTGCAGTTAGGTCATAAGTTCTGTAGACCTTATCACTGAGCAAATGGAGCTGCATCTTGTTTTCAGAGTGAATCCTCTCTGAGCGCACCTCTTGTCAGAGATGTGTTGTGTATCAACATTCAGTGCACTTACACATGTAGGGAAAATTCCAGTAAAGGAAGAGTGAGGCTGCCTTTAGCTGCCAAGAGTTTCAAGTACTGTTTTTATTAAAGTAAATGCCAATAGAAAACATTCATAATAAAACTATGTCGGGTACTTCCAGGAGCTGAACATACATTTTTAAACTGTGTGCTCACTTGTATTTTATGCGAGTCACTCAGTCATTTGATGTGGCTACCACTGAATTTATTTCTGCTTTCATTCTTTTATTTTGATCTCTATTCTTTTATCTTAGTTTTTATTCTAACTACCCCAATAAAGTTAAAATGGCCCTGAAACTAAGTTATTACCATGAGCGAATAATTCTGTTTACAGTGAAACTTTCATCTTGAAGTCTCAACCAGCAAGCTTTTCTAAACTAAGTCTCACAAGTCATTCCCTTGCTCTTCATAATTTAAATTGCTTTCAACCTCTAACATATCAAAAAAGAAGGTAGTAACCCCAAGGTATGAAGCCATAGGGAAGGATTTGAACTGTGGCTTTGACACTTGTTTTCTCAACACTGAAGTTAGGATGATTATTATACTTTCACAGCTACTTCACTCTATTGCTATAAGGATTTAAAGTAAGAGAGTTCTGCAGTGCCTGGAAATTAACGAGTAATAGCTTATCATTGTTGGGCATACAAATTGTGTGTGTGTGTGTGTGTGTGTGTGTGTGTGTGTGTGTGTGTAAATCTGTTTTGAAACATTCGGAGTTTTATGCCCAGTAAATTTCAAACGATCTACAGTAATAGAGGAGAGCAGAGGCATAAATAAGTCAAAACAGAAAATCATCCAGAGACCATTTGTATGTTTTGAAGTATGTTTTTAAATTTCATTTCAAATGTCAGAATTTCTAATATCCAAAGAAATTACTTCACACAAAAAAATGACACCATGATGTGAAGTCCTAACTAAACAGGATTTGAAGAGCTGTTCAATTTCCTCTGCTTTTCTCTCTTCTCCTCCCACTTTGCCTGTCAAAAGACAAATGCAGCAAAGAATCTGCTTCAGGCAAAGTTCCTGACTTCCACTCACCCTTGAATCAGGACCACTCATAAAGTGTTTAGTTCTTGGCTTAGAGGCAGTCTATACTCATCACATAAAAGCACCAGATACTCATGAATCAAGTAATAGATTAGAGATCTGAGCCAGAAAAGTAAGAGATACAGGGCGGTTGTTACATTCATTAACAGCAAAGGCTATGAAATCTGATAGACTAGGGTTTTAAGCCCTGTTTAGCATGTGTGACCTTGAACAAATTAATAACTGCTATATGCCTCAGTTTCCTCTACTGTCAACTTGTAATGACATCACATATTTCATATGATATGTTAAGGAGTGTTTTTAAATGTATCTATACTTAATATATACACATGTATATCATGTAGTGCTTGGCTCAGGTACATACTCGTAAGAGGTAAGAAGAAAAATGGTTAATGATATTCAATAAGTGTGAACGTATGTGTGTATATGTGTGTAGGACTCAATGTACGTGATTAGGAGATCTATATCATGCTGATTTCCCTTTGAATAATAAACTCGTAGAAGTTGGTGTTTTCCTGCAAAAACCAACAACATCATCTTTTGTGAAATCAGATAAAATAAACTCTTGACCTCATCCAGTGTCTAACTAATCCACCAAACACATCTCTTTCATAATTTAAGTTATTTTCCTGTGTTGATAGTTAGGGGATATTGCTCTGTATAATCCTGTAGTAAGCAAAGTGTTCCTTCAATTCTAGCAGTATTACAGGTTTACCCCATGTGAAAAGAAACCAAGTTGGCACCTACACACAAGCACACATACACCCCTCAGTAGTGATAAAAGAAATTTTTAAAAGGCAATAGTAATAAAAAGAATGGTAGTTAATACTTAGATCCATTCTTACATGTCAGGCATTGTTCTCACTTTTCCTATGAAAACTCATGTAATTCTCAGATGCAGTCTGTAACATCAGTGCTATTAGTGTACCAATTTTACTGCTGAAAAACAAACTTGGAGAAGTTAGGTAACTTTGCAGAGGCCACGGGATAGATAACAATATACACATTATGGCCAGGGAGACCAAATCATTTATGAGCCACCCATTCCAAGACACTGTCGAACGTGAAAGGGGGCAAAAACAGGAACTAAAGTTCACCCTCATTATGGTTGAAAACCAAATACCTTGCAATGCCTACATCATTTTTTTAAAATCAGCACATTAATGAGTTCTTATTGTATTTCTACTTGAAAAAATATATTTATTGTCCTAAGATTCTAAGATGATCATTAACATGCTCTAGGTAAGGTGTTCTTCATTAAAGTTGTTAGTGCTTATGGTAAATAAAAATGTATCTCAGCTTCCAACATGATGAGTTTCACTTCAGGGACACAGGCTCAGCCAATATTTTCATATCCTATCTATAACCTTTCACAATAGAAGAATGAACAAGGTCCTGGCTCATTAACTCACTAATTGTCCTTCCTTGCCATGGTTATTAGCTAATGTTCTGCCTTTTGCTGTAAAGCATGTGCAAGATTGAGAGTTCAAGGAATAGACATCCCTGAAGCATACTGAATGGTGGGTTATGTCATTCCATCTTTCTGCAGATCAAAGCAGTACCTGATTCCACAGGGAGAGCAACAACACAGTCTTTGACAGGTTTCTGAGCGGGGACTCACAGTCTTGAAGGGAGAAAGGAAAGAGAATGGGTTTCTAGATTGGTAGAAATTCCTTAAGGGAGTTTCCAGAAACACTGTATACTACTGATGTCCACCCCAGAAACAGTTATCTTGGTAGCTACTTGAACATTTACACTGAAGTCAACCTGCCAGGAAAATCTGTATGCCCGTATGTGTGGCTGTCCTCATACATATAAATAAATAATTAAAAGAAAATAAGTGGGCCGTGCATGGTGGCTCACACATGTAATTCCAGCACTTTGGGAGGCCAAGGCAGGTGGATCACCTGAGGTAAGGAGTTCGAGACCAGCCTGGCCAACGTGGTGAAACCCCATCTCTACTAAAAATACAAAAAAAACAAGGTGTAGTGGCACACACCTATAATCCTAGCTACCTGGGAGGCTGAGGGCAGGAGAATTGCTTGAACCCAGGAGGCAGAGATTGCAGTGAGCCGAGACTATGCCACTGCACTCCAGCGTGGGCAACAGAGCAAGACTCTGACTCAAAAAAAAAAAAAAGAAAAAAGTGTACATTGTTTTTAAAAGACATATAACATTTTACCAAACTTAAACATTTTTATATTTTAATATTTTGACATTTGGAGAGTATCTTATAGTCAATGGAGCATCATTATTTAGTTAGCAGTGTTTCTTACCCACCTCCCCACCCCCCCGGTGGCATATAAAATAAAGGTGTGTCTTACTATCCATGGCATTGCAGATTTGATAAAATGCATTATATATCAGACATTAGCAAGGTATCAATACCGTGTCGAGGTAAATCAGAAAGAAGAGGTAAGATGTGACACCCCACCAACCTTTAAAGCTTAGTACATGAGTGGGAAGTTGGTTATAACTTCTTTACCAAATGGCTACTACCCATATTAACATATATTTCTTTCCTTCCTTGTTTTCTCTTCTCAATAAAATAAAATGGTAGAAATTAAATTTCTGTCATTTATTATAGCTCTCTTAAATTGTTGATTATTGTCTCTAGAATATGAGCTCATGGGGTACAAATCTCCCTAGGAGCTTCTTAGAAATTCACCTCCTGCCTAGACATTCTAGTTGAGATGGGCCCCAGTAAGCCCAAATAGCTGTCTTTTTAACTCTTGGTTAATTTTGATCAACCCAAAGTTTGAGAACCCTTGGTCTGTGTTTGGAATTGGCCTATCACTGCAAAGGACTTGAATTTAGAAACTCTGGTCTCAGTAGTATGCACAGGACCCCATTTGACAGAAATCAGTGTGATTTCAAAAGGCAAATATACTGACAAAGGAAGGAATTCTGACATTGCATTGTTTCCTTTGGGGCTGGGACTGAAAGAACATGTATTGGTGATGTCCCTGATACCTATTTCTGTTGGGGTTTTTTTAGCTGTGCCCCATAAAATCGGACGCATCATTGATGGGAGTCCTGCAGATCGCTGTGCAAAACTAAAAGTGGGAGACCGGATCCTAGCAGTGAATGGCCAGTCTATCATCAACATGCCTCACGCTGACATCGTGAAGCTCATCAAGGATGCAGGTCTTAGTGTCACCCTTCGCATCATTCCTCAGGAGGGTGAGTGCCTGAGGCAGCCTTGCAGAGGGGCAGTCAACACACGGACACACTCACCGGCTGTTGTCAGCCTGCCCGCCAGGGTCGTGGAGTGCACCTGCCTGCCGTCAGTGTGACGTCAGAGTGTCAGAGGTTGATAATTATTTCCACCTTTGCAAAAACTCACACTCAGTTGTAATCCATATCCTGTTTACTCAGTACCTGTTTCATTCAGAGGTCAAGCTATGTGGCATTCCAGGCCACACAGAGTGAATTCCGAGACACCAGGTTATTCAGTCATTCCATGTGGGCCCCCGTTTTTATGGTTATATTAAGTCAGAACTCATTCAAAAGAGGTGACAGAGTTATAAATCTGAAAAAAAAAATTATATTAACAGTAAATCTCTAGAGGATTCTTCAAAGTCAGATTGGTTTTGAAAAACGTGAAGTTCTGTGGTGTAAGAAGAGCTCATTTAGAAAATGTTGCATCTGATTAGAATTAAAAATTCCCACTGAGCCTTTGAATTTGTCTATACAAGGACTCCCTCCTGAGGCTCAAAACAGTAGTGAACAGTACAATTCATAACCATGCCCTAAGGGGCCATGGAGCTATGAACATCACTGCACCATAAATTCACCATTTCCAGAGACAGTGGGTCCGTGACTTGTTTCTGGCTGCTGACTCATCAATGTTATTGAAGAATTCCATTTCTGGAGCTCACTGATGAGTGTCCCACACAGAGGCTGATGGGCTCACTCAACTTGCTACCCTTTGTTTTATTCAGCCCCCAATTCCATTTTAGGATTATCTGACATGCAGGCACCAAATGGCTAAACAGCCACTTGACTTTAAATATAAAACAGTAGTTCTCAACGGGGGTGGTTTTCTCCCCCCAGGGGACATTTGGCAAAGTCTGGAGGCATTTTTGACTGTCCTGATTGGGGTGGGCACGCTGCTGGCATCTAGTGGGTGGAGGCCAAGAATGCTGCCAACCATCCTAAAATACACAGGACAGCTGCCCAAAGGAAAAAGAATCACCCAGCCCAAAATGCCTACAGTACTGAGGCAGGGAAACCCTGATATAAATGGAGAAGACATTAAAAGATTTGGACTATGGGGAAAAAAAGGGGAAGAAGAGTTTGTAGAAGAATGCTAATAGATTACCTCCCTTTTCTTACCCAATCATAAAAAGAGACAGAGAAAAGAAAATGACCATGCTTTTTTTAAAGCTACTATCTGCAGACACCAATATGTATAAACTGCTCAATGGAAATTAACTGCAAACAAGGCTGCTCACTGAAAATCTAAATGCTTCCCAGTTTTCCGAGTCTGGAATGTGCCTTATGCCAATATATAGAGTCAATTTCAGTTGAAAATCTGATGTTATTAGGAAAGAAATCTAGAAGCAGTTATTTAAGAACAGTTTTGTGAATCTTCCTGTGTCCATTTTTTCTTTTTTTTTTTTTTTTTTTTCTGGAGAAATGTGGAGTCCAGTGGGCTATGTGGCAATAAGACTGACAAGGGATGAGGAAAAGACTGTAAAAAGCATTTTCCTTTTTATGGTTCATTCCTTATCCACACTTTGAAAGACTCTTCAGACTGTTTATTACAAGTAAAATGTGTGGCGGATCCATTTGCGAAAATAGAATATGTGTTAGAGCTTCGTCCTTTGAATTACTTTTTTCATAGTTTTATGGGGTTTTTCAGTAATCTTTTCTTCTGGCGGAATGACAAGATACTGTTTATAACCTTGTTGCGCAGTGATCATTAATGAAAGAATACAGATGTCGGAAGTGGTATTAGAACTTGATAAGTTTCACCTGCTATCTAAACACCTAACAGAAACAGAAATAACCAAAGCCTGAGCCATCTGCAGAGGCAACGTCACCACCTCTGATCACCTCTTTCCCCTTATCAATGCTAACCTGACGTCATCTGGTGCTTTGGTTCTCCATCGCAGAGCTCAACAGCCCCACCTCGGCACCCAGCTCAGAGAAGCAGAGTCCCATGGCGCAGCAGAGTCCCCTGGCACAGCAGAGTCCCCTGGCACAGCCAAGCCCAGCCACTCCCAACAGCCCTGTCGCCCAGCCAGCACCACCTCAACCACTTCAGCTGCAAGGCCATGAAAATAGGTAAAGTTTCCTCTGACTTTTGTGATGCCGAGAGGCTGGGGGTGGGGAGAGGAGGGAGCATTTGGGGACAGTACAGGACAGGCAGAGAGATTTTTCATAAAGTAGAAATCGCTGTGCGCACCTGTGTGTGATTTTGAGGTTGTGTGTGTGTTATAGATATGGTTTTATTAGTAGACAGTGAATGTCTGTCCTTCACAAAGAGAGACACTTTCCTGAAGAAATGGTGAGCGGTTGCAGATGAGTAGGGCTTAACAGTTGAAGAGTGTGTTAAAGGGAGTCCAGAGTGAAGAACATACTCAAAGGCCCTCTGGCAGGAGCGAGCATGCAGCATGAAAGATAGAAAGATGGCCAATACAGCGGTGGCAGAGGGAGAAGTGTACAGTGTCAGATGTAGCCAGTGAGGGTGGCCAGGGCCATCCCTAAAGGGCCTCATAAGCATGCTTGTTCAATGTTTTGATCTTTAAGTGCAGTGGGCTCTGAAGGGTCTTAAGCTGAGGACTGATATCACTGGATTTGCTTTATAGGAAGGCCTCTCAGTCTGCCCTGCAGAGAGCAGACAGGAGGCTGGCAGGGTAAATGCAGGTTAAGCAGTTAGGAGTTGGCTGCAGACGTCCACTGAATCATGAAGGTCATGACTAAGAGAATGCTGAAGGATCTGTAGGCATTAATAAGTATTAGCAGCCAAGTGTGGTGGTTCACGTCTATAATCCCAGCACTTTGAGAAGCCAAGGTGTGAGGATTGCTTGAGCCCAGGAGTTCGAGACCAGCCTAAGCAACGTGGTAAAACCCCATCTCTACAAAAAATACAAAAATTAGCCAGTCATAGTGGTACTCGCCTATAGTTACAGCTACTTGGGAGGCTGAGGCAGGAGAATCACTTGAGCCCAGGAGGCGGAGGTTGCAGGGAGCTGAGAACGTTCCCATTGCACTCCAGCCTGGGTGGCAGAGTAAGACAGTGTCTCAAAAATAAAACAAATCAGCATTTTTACTGAGTATAATAACTTTACATCCTCCTACTCACAATCTAATGAGGTTCTTCTATTCCACACATAGCATTAGAGATAGGCATCATAGACTAAAGAATAAGACACTTTGAACTTCCAGAAAAACAATGTCATAAGAACCACACTGTCTTCTCATTGTGACCTGTAAATAACAAGGATCCTGGGTTAGGTTGAGCCATTAAAGAAAAAGATGAAGACATGTTCCCATGATGCTTTCTCCCTTTTCGTGGGAGAAAAACAGAACAACTCACAGAAACACGTCTGCATACAAACCTTGCTGGTCTTTTTCATGATTCTAATGTTTTCTGAACATCTGCTTCCCATCCCTCTCCTCCCGTGATGATGAAGATGAAGTGAGACTCTGTTTTTGATTCTCAGAACTCTCTGGGTTCATCATTCGCATTGTTGCAAAGCAAACTCTGTTCCCTGTGCCACAGGTGGCATTTCTGCAAAGCCTCATTCTACTGATTTCCCATTTGCTTTCATAGAAAAATAAATGTCTGGTTGTCCTCAGCTGCTTATGTTTTTAACATGTGCAAGGAAGAGAAAAGCCCCACAAAGCAAATGATGCAGAAGTGAGAATTTGACAATCCGTAAGAAGGGTAGGTCCTCGGTGTCTCAGTAATGAGCCTCAGATGTGTTTGCTCTTGCCATGTATCACTTCGACAGATTGCACTGGCTTTCCCCAGAATTCATCTTAGACTCAAGAGGAAGGACTTGAGCGCCCCAGCAGTCCCCGAGCCAGCTTCAGGCTCTTCTTGCTGTGGTCAATTAATCTTGCAGCCACATTGCATTCTCCTTCCCAGAGTTGGATTTCTCTGGACACGGCTCTTACTTCCAGGCTTGTGTGGGTGAGCTCATCCCTGGCATGCTATAGCCCTGAGGGGAGAACCACAACTGGATACAGCCACTGTCAAACCCCGTCTGCCACCGGCTCACAACTGGGATACCTTGTTCCCTATCACAGAAGCAGTGGTCTCTGGACATCCTTACTGCAGAATGAAATATTCCTAACTCAGGGATTCACAGATGGACCTAATCCTAAATGTTTATGTCACCAACATATTTGCCCAGAGTTTAAGGTATTTTGCTGCTTCTACTACTACATTGCTTCTAAAGTATTTTGCCTCAATTACTGTATTAACAGCTTAGGAAGTGCTCATTCCAACTCTAGGGCCCTTTATTGGCCATCGGGTTTACTGGTTGAACTCTGTAATTCCTGGTGGTGGCTCAATTATATATGAATGAAGAGGTTCAGTAATCTTACAGGTACCAGAAACATTTTTCCTAATTACATTTAAAGATGTCCATGGTAGGGCTGGGCGCGGTGGCTCAAGCCTGTAATCCTAGCACTTTGGGAGGCTGACATGGGTAGATCACGAGGTCAAGAGATCAAGAGCATCCTGGTCAACATGGTGAAACCCCGTCTCTACTAAAAATACAAAAAAAAATTAGCTGGGCATGGTGGCACATACCTGTAATCCCAGCTACTCAGGAGGCTGAGGCAGGAGAATTGCCTGAGCCCGGGAAGCGGAGGTTGCGGTGAGCCGAGATCGCGCCATTGTACTCCAGCCTGGGTAACAAGAGCAAAACTCTGTCTCAAAAAAAAAAAAAAAAAAAAAAGATGTCCATGGTATCAGAGGGAAAACTCTGCCATTTTTTTAGATTAGGCTGGAGATCTCTCTAAGACAGTTTATAAGCCAAGTGCATACTATGAATTTCCTGTTTCTCCATTTGTCCAAGGAGTGCCCACCTACATGTCAAATTGAGCCAGTTCTCATGTTAGAGCAGGACAAAATAAAATGGCAGTCTGCTTGCAAATGTCTACATTGTGAGTTAGAATGAGTGATATTTTTTCCTGCATATTTACTCTTGGATTGACTTCCTATGTCACCCCATACACCTCTCCCCATTTCTCAGTCTTTTAACATTTTTTGGGTTTGTGCTCAGGAAGCACAAAACAATTTTAATGTGGAGATAAGCAAAAACACTATTCAAGGAGAAGCATTTGTTGAAAACAACGGAAAAGCCATTATGGAATATATTTCAAAACTAAGTATAAATAGCAGAGTTCACCTTCTCTAGCAAGGGCAATTGATATTTGCAGTTTAATTGGCAAGGTCAGTGAAAGACCATTGGAAACTGACTTACTTCACAGACTTTGAACTATAGATGCCCAGGACTGGAAGTGATTCTTGAAGGGCCATGTGATGTGCATTCTTACCATGGGCAGCATTTCTTTGTTCTGGAACTTTTTCATACCACAAAAACCTGCTAGAAAGTACCATTTGCAGTCTGGTTTTTATCATTTCTAAAGTCTCTTCAACAATGGAATTAATAGCTATGAAGGGTTATATTGATGATCTTCTTTCAGAAGTAAAAGAACTTAAGAGAGCTAGCTTTTAAAAATAATCCTGAGTTTTCTTTAAAGTGTTTCACACATTCAATGCAACATAATTTTTGTCCTAGCTGGTATATTATTCACTTAAAAGTTAGAAACATTCATAAAAAAATTAGTATGTTTTCCTTATTAAAGAATTCTTCAATGTGTAGTTCAACTTAAAATCCTGACACAAAACACTGCATAGAACATAGTTTGAATGCTTGACAGCCTGGATGAGTGTGTTGAAAGTTTCAACTGCTCCTATTTTTAGTCATTTATGTTACTTTGGGGGAGATTCTTACATTTCACCCTCTTTTTCCATATTTCGAGACACATCTGGTTAAAAATTGAGCAATGGATATTGCATATCAATACCACACAGATCGTAGAAATAAAGTGACTATGTGATAACCTAGAACACTGTGACATCCAAACCACCAAGCAAGCTATTTCCAGAAAGGTACCAACACACACTGGCAAATGTCACCCAGTTCAATTCCTTTTGTTTAATGCATGCATTTGCATAGTTAAGCATCTTATTCAAAGCATATTTTAAATAATTCTGTTCTCAGCATGCATGCTCTCAGTAGGCAAGTGGACAACTGAAATATAAAGCAAAGCCAAAATTATGCAGCTCACAAAAGGAATGCCTGTCCTCTGCAGGGTTAAGTAATAAATGGAACCAACTCAACGAGTTGATTAAAATAACAACATGACTAACCCCCTTCTAAGAGCCCCAAATAAACACATCTGTTGCCACGCACTTTCAGTGTGCCCTCACCAAATATTAGATTACATTAATGGCAATTGTTCAGGCAAGTGATTTTTAAAAACACTTAATACTAATCAGCATCAGTGAGACCATAAGCCAGTAAAAAATAATAACAATACATCTAGACTTAAAGGTAAGAATTCTACTGGTTTGCACCAGTTTTCCTAACACATTTGAGCTTTTTCTTGCTGCTAAATATTTTCTCAATTCCTCATACCCTCCAATTAATTTTAGATAAAATTGTTACCATGTAGAATGTACTTTTTCAATCTACCTACATCCCTGGGTAGCTCATTATAGACTGTTGCCATGGCAATAGCCAGTGAACAACAGAATTAAGTGGCCTCCATACCATGGTGATAATTTTTCAGTTCACCTTATTAATGATCCCATAATGATAGGGATTGGCTATTTCTTTTGAAACTAGTAACCTCCTCAGCTTAAAGCAGTTTGGATCACAAAACAATGCTAAACTCCCAGCTCTGGTCTCTTGTGTTTATTTCATTAGTAACTAATATCTCGAAGCAAGAAAGAGATACATGTGGGACACAAACATTTTTGCCTTCTCTTCCATCTTATGACCACCGTAGTATCTGAGGCTAATCCTTATAGCTATGGTGTAGTATTTAAGCCTCTGTGTAATATGTTTCCAATTTTACCAGTGATCCAATGACTTGTCACTTATTTGTAGTTGGTGATTATATTTTACCATAACTCCTTTAACCTCTGTAAAATATTCAAAAAGACCCAACTCAGCAGGTTAAAATAGCCTTAATTGTGTATTTGTAATGTATTTACAGATCACTTCAATCATGTTTTTATAAAGTCGTGAATGATCTACCAAGGGGTGTGTGTGAGAGAAAAAAGTGAGAGTGAGAGAGGAAAGTTGGTGTACTGGTGTTAAGACAGGCTGATTTGGGGGGATGTATGGTTCAGTACTTCGATCCCTAGATTTGCTGTAGCTGTACAGTTTTAAAAACTATAAATAGCCAAAGTCAAAGAGGAACATCCATGAGTCCTTTTCCACAAGGTTTTGGTTGAGCCATCATTTTTACCTTGAGTTCTTAAGGAGCCAAATGAAAAGTATACAATGTGGCATTTGTCACAGATTTTTAAATAATATTTATTTAATCTTTTCATAATCCTGAACATGCAACAGGACCACCAAGAGGAGTGGCTTGTGTGAGCTATCATGGCTGGACCACCTCTGGAGGCCATGTGATCATTCTAGTCTCCTTAGAATGCACCTGAGTTACAAGCAAATCCCATTGATTTAGTTACAGGTCAGAAGTGAAAGCAAGGCAAGATGTGAAACCAGACATCCGACAGCCTCCATTCACAGACTACAGGCAGCCCCCGCTGGACTACAGGCAACCCCCAGGAGGCGATTACCAGCAGCCCCCACCCTTGGACTACAGGCAACCTCCCCTGCTGGACTACAGGCAGCACTCCCCCGACACCAGGCAGTATCCTCTGTCGGACTACAGGCAGCCCCAGGTACCTCCTCTCCAAGAACAGGGTGGGCCCTGACCAAGGCTTCCAGAGAACTGCAAGGAATGAAATTGAAGCAGAGACAGAGGAAACTGTACCTGTCTGGAATAGACAGCTGCAGTTCTATTCCTAGCTCTGATAACATCGGGGTAACACCTGCATCCTCAAAAACATGCTGGATAAATAAATCTATTTCAGAATAAACCAGGACAATAAATAAATATGGATAAATAAATAAACAGTGGATGAGTAGTAATGGAATGAACTAATCCCTGCTAATACTAGATAACTCCCTGTATATTTCCTTGTCAAAGTATCTAAAATGCTCTAAGCTGGGACCTCTGAGAGTGCTGCTAAGGAAACTTTATAGATGCTAGCACTGGAGCTATTTTAGGTCCATAGTTTTTTACATGGCCCCCTCCCTGCCTTTCTGTGATAAAGGGCCAAGCCCCTGCACATAAGGGTAAGACTAGGCCTGGCTTCACAATCCAGAGTGTAGCCTGTACGACAGCCAACAACTTTCTGTCTACACAACCAGTGGCATGTTTGTTATGATTATTTGATGATGCACTTCGTGTCAACTTCCTTTACTTCTCTGAGATTCAGTTTCCTAAAGGGAGGGTCTTCCTTACAGTTCAGGGTGAGGATTCGACATTTATGAAAAGAGTCTAGACCAGAGTTTGGTATCTAGAAAATATTTCCTACTTCATAACTACATATCAAGATACAAATTAAGTACAATCTCAACTCTATCAGATTACATTGTGTTTTATTATGAATTGAAGATCACCTTTATCCTCAAAGATTTTAAGAATAGTGAAGATCAGAGAATCTTGGCTGTATTGCATTTTAGGTAAAAGAGAAATTGATTTTGTACATTCCAACATGATATTCAGTAGTCTGTGCAACTGAGAGATCTATCAGATGCCACTAAATTTCACTTTTCTAATCAGCAAACTCTAATTTACACACACACAGGCACATACTCACACACCTGACATTATTTATCATGCTCAACAGCAGTGAATGACAAAAATCAAAGGAGAGATGGTATCATTCAAGCCTATTGGTAATCATTCCACATTTGCCAAGTAAACCGATGAATATCAAAGTAAACAGACTACACAGTAATTCTTTGATGACCAAGTAAACTATGCTGTGGTCTGCTCAAACCTCTGCAATTTTGGATAGTCTTGCATTTGGATAGTTCATAAAGTCAGATTACTGTTTCTCCCATCATCATGTCATTTGGAATACACTGACTAAGAGAGAGAAGGAGAGCACAGAGATTAACCACAGAAGCTTCTCTGATACTAAACAATTGTCTATTCCATTTTCTCCCCCACCCCGAAGGATTTTGATTATTTCACTGTGGACATGGAGAAAGGAGCCAAAGGATTTGGATTCAGCATTCGTGGAGGAAGGGAATACAAAATGGATTTGTATGTGTTGAGATTGGCAGAAGATGGACCAGCAATAAGGAATGGGAGAATGAGGGTAAGAACAGTCTCTTTTTATAGAATTGCTTAATTCTGAAAGAAAACCCCACTGTGGCATTGGAAGAGTGCTGAAGCATGCTGTCAGACAGAGCTGCTGTAGGTTTGCCTTCCTTCTAGTTCATGACCCAGTTTCTTAAAGGTTTGGCCAAATGCCATTTTATAATATCTCTCATTCTCATGTTTCTGCTGATGACCTTCTAATTGATTAAACCTGAATAAAGCACTAATTTTCTAAAGAGCAAATGAAAGAAAATGGAAAAAGCATAGAAATCTAAAAAATAGCTTGAAAAGGAAACATTATTGCTCCATAATTCTTTCTATGATTTGATGATTCTGTTTTCATTAAAGTTGAATCTTTTGAAATTTATTTTTAGTTTTGTGCTTTTTCCCCCATATTGATTAATCATATGCTTTTGCAGGACTTTTTGGAAATATTTCCTTTGTGTTGACTGGTCTTTTGGTTTGATACTGAGCAGACAGAAACATTAGGAGAAAAATGGATTTGGCTTCTTGGATACAGGTTGTTCTTAAAAATGACAGCAGGAGGCTGGCATGGTGGCTCATGCCTGTAATCCCAGCACTTTGGGAGGCCAAGGCAGATGGATCACAAGGTCAGGAGTTCAAGATCAGCCTGACCAACATAGTGAGACCCCGCCTCTACTAAAAAAAAAAATGCAAAACTTAGCCGGGTGTGGTGGCATGTGCCTGTAATCCCAGCTACTCAGGAGACTGAGGCAGAAGAATCGCTTGAACCTGAGAGGCAGAGGTTGCAGTGAGCCGAGATGGCACCACTGTACTCCAGTCTGGGCAACAGAATGAGACTCCATCTCAAAAAAAAAAAAAAAAAAAAAAAAAAGACAGCAGCTAGAAATTTTCCAATTAGAGTATAAGTTGACAGTGGATTTTTTCATTTAATAATTACTTTGAGGCATCTGATTGATGAGTAACTAATTCTTCATTTAAGCGTATAAAACAAAGCTTGTTAACAAATAAAACATTAGACAGTCTCTTTACTCTCTCTTTCTCTCTCTCTCTGTGTGTGTGTGTGTGTGTGTGCGTGTGTGTGTGTGTGTGTGTGTGTGTGTGTAAAATCTAGGATTTATTCTTGCCCTCCCTCCTAACTCTTTTAGTTAATACAGAAAAGCGGTGGCTTTGGGATTCTGGAACCTCAGATTCTTGTGCAGAGCCTCACCAACCAATTTTCCCTGTTGGCTGAATCTGTTATTTCTACCACCAAGTCTACATATCTATGATACTCATTTCCAAGTCAGGGGATTAGCCACAGTACAAAAACAGAAAGCATGCACATCAAGTCTTGGTTTCTCCTTCTCACTGCACTCCTTTGATAGCTGGGAACTATCTGAGTTGGAATTTAAACCCAGGCAGGGCTGACACCAAAGACTGGCAGCCCCTGCCCTGATCTAGCACCAGCTTCCTCTTACCTGTCTCACCCTGGTTTGAAGATGGACCTCCACATGGTTTTCTGGCTCTATAGCTTCCCTATCAACCAGAAGGGCACTTTCTTAACCTACTGTAAAGCTAGCTCCCAAGTGGTTAAGTAAAAAAAAATTAATCGTCGCAGTGCAGGTGAAACACAGCAGAAAGACCATGAGCGAAATGGCCAGAGCCCTGTGAGAGATAAAGGCCCACAGTGGACTGCAGGGCTGGTCTTCATAGGTTACAAACAGTGGCCATGTATTTTATCAAGGGATCTACATGACTCACTGCTGGATATATACAGTACTCCCAAGGCAAAGAAGCCTAAATAGAGAAATACTCTTACAGGAAAAGATTGCTCTTTCTTACAGAATTTAAGCCAGAGCAATGGTTCTCAGCATAGTTCCTGACATCAGCATCACCTGGAAACTTGGTGGAAATGCAGATTCTCGAGCCCCACCCCAGACCTGCTGAATCAGAAAATCTAGGAGTAGGATCACCCACCAGGTTGTGTTTTAGGAAACCCTCCAGTTGAATCTCTGAGGTTTTACCTTCTGAGGTTTTTTATTAGATACTTGTGTCAACTGCAATCCAAAAATATTACATGAAAATTTTCAGAAATAAACAATTTATAAATTTTAAATTGTACAGCATTCTGAGTAGTGTGCTGAAATGCTGTCCTTCCCAGAAGATGACGCAGCCCTTTATCCACACTTTAGATGCTACCTGCCCATTGGTCACTCAATAGCCCTCTCAATTATCAGATGTATTGAAAGTTGAACAGACAAAACAAAACACAATTTGTGAATGCAGAAAATAAGGAGAATAGTAAATAGAGATGTGTATCATTGTCATGTCTGATTGCTTTTCTTCAGTCACTCAAGAAGGCTAATGTTGGCTGGGCACAGTGGCTCATGCCTGTAATCCCAGCACTTTGGGAGGCTGAGGCGGGTGGATCATGAGATCAAGAGATCGAGACCATCCTGGCCAACATGGTGAAATCCCGACTCTACTAAAAAATACAAAAATTAGCTAGGCGTGGTGGCACGCACCTGTAGTCCCAGCTACTCAGAAGGCTGAGGCAGGAGAATTGCTTGAACCTGAACCCGGAAGGCAGAGGTTGCAGTGAGCCAAGATCACACCACTGCACTCCAGCCTGGCGCCTGGCGACAAAGCGAGACTCAGTCTCAAAAAAAGGAAGGCTAACGTCATAATAGAAACACAATGGACAGTCAGGTTTTAAGGAAAAGCATAATAAATTATTGGAAAATATTACTGGATCTCTTCATAAAAAGAAGACTTAGGTTTGTAAAATAGTCTAATAAAATTGGAAGGGATGAATTTTTCATAGCTAGTGAATAAATCTCTGATACAAAGTTCTTGGGAATATAATCTAATTAAGCACTGAAACTAAATAGAAAACACAGGCAAAAAATAGTGAACATAAAAAATAATATTGGAGAAGCTCAGTAAAACAGGAAAGGTAAGAAATCAGGAGACATTTGGAGGGAAAGAATAGAAATTCCAAGTGCTTAAATAAAAATCTGAGAGTCAAGTTAAAAGAGGATCTGAAAGGAGATCAAGTTTGCTCTTAAAATGGTAAAATATTTTCCTGTTTCCATAAAAGCATAATATAGTTCGCATTTCCATAAAATGTATTTTTATGATGAAAAAGAACATCATTTCATAACTTCACCTGCAGTTGGGCACCATTTGTATATGCCTAGTTAGCATCACATAAGCTTATTTATAAAATGGTTTACCTACTTTCTGAAACTCACATGATGCAAAAGTCTGCTTGCAATAGGCTTTGGAATGACCTAAAACATTTTATTCAACTAATCAATGCACAAAAAAGATACCCCTTGTCCATCTTTTTTTTAATGGAAAGCAACATTCTCTGAAATTAGCTTATTTTAAATCTGTCACCTTTCCCTCCATGGGCCAGACATAACTATTCAATACAAAAGCATTCTGGTTTACATATCGTTCTTATTAAACATAAAACCATTTACAAAGAATATTTCTAACATATGTAATAGGTATAAATAATAACAATGATTCAAGGACCCATGAACCTATAGCCAGGCTTAAAAAACAGAATATTACCAAGCTCCCATGATTTCATTCTCCTCCCACTCTCCAGCCCTCAAAGAGAACTATCTTCCTAAATAAAGCACTTGACATTTCTTCTATTGTTACCACAGATGTGTGTACCTCTCAACTATATCATTTGGTTTTGCACACTTTGTGAACTTTATGTAACTGAATCATACCTGTTCCTCTCTGGGGTTTCCTTTAACTTCATGATATTCATCCAAGGTTGGTATATTACGCTATAGTTCATTTATTTTTCACTGCTATAAAGTATTTCATTATACAAATATGCCACAACCTGTAGAAGTTATTGATTTTTCTGTTTTATGGACATTTGAGATTTTCTCTGTCAATTTACACTTTTTGGTTGTTTCCAAGATTTTTGTAACTTATACAATCCTTGTACATCTTTCCTACTGTATCTATGCAAAGCTTTCTCTAGACTAGACTATATGCCTTGGAGGGCACAAATTTAACTTACTTAAGTAACGCAAAAGTGTTGTCCAAGGTGGTTATACAGTTATATTAGCATGTAAAAAAGTTTTTCTTACTACACACACTCATAAGATTTGTAATTCAGACTTTTAAACTCTCATTCTGGTAGGTAGAAAATGATGTATTTTAGGTTTAGATTTGCATTTCTTGATTATGAATGATATTCATCATTTTTTATGGTTTATTAGACTTTCATGTTCTCTCTTAAATAAAAAATGCCTGTACATGTCTTTTCTCCATTTTCTGTTGAATATTTCTTCATATTGATTATAGAAGTGCTTATATATTGATTATTGTTTTTCATCAATTAATGTGATACAGTTATCTTATGCCAGTTTATGCTTGTAGGTTCACTTTCTTTATAACACTCTTTGATAATGAGAAAGTCTTAATTTTAGTGTAATCGACTTAACATATATATATATTCTACTTTCTGTGTCTTGTTTGAGAAATCACTCTCCAAGACATGGTCTTAAACATCTTCTTTTATTTCTTCTTCTAAAAGTTTTATAGTTTTACTTTCTATATCCAAGTCTTTAATCACCTACAATTGATTTCTCTGTATGATATAAGGTAGAACTTCAATCTCAATTTTTCCATAGGGATAAACACAGGTCACAGCATCATTTAATGAGTATTTCTTTGCCCTTCCCCCCAACCAATCTGCAATGGCAGCTCTATAATAATTTAAATGCAATCGTCTGTAAATTGATTCTTTATACTGTTCTACTAGTCTATTTGTCTATCCCTGCATCAATGCCATACTTATTTACCTTTTAATGAGTGTTGAGTGTTTCGTGGAGAAACTGTCTCTCCCCTCAGACACATATCTTAATTCTTCAGGGGTGTTTGGATGTTCTTGGGCTCTTGCCTTTCCATATAATTTTAGAATTTGCTTGTCAAGTTTCTAAAAAACCCTGTTAGAATTTTTATTGGAATTGCTTGAAATTCATGTATAAATGTGGACAAATTTACATCTTTATAATATTGAGTCTGTCCATGAACATGATATAATCCATTTATGTAGATTGTCTATAAAGTGCTTAAAGTTTTATAGCTTTTTCCATAACATACCTGCAAATATCTTGTTAGACTGATTCTCAGGCACTTTTGTATTTTATTTTTACTCTTGAACACAGTATTTTTAAAATCTTTACACAAATGCATGTGTTCAGTGAATATATGCTTTTATTATTTTTAATGCACTTTTTTTTCATTTTTTTAAGAGCAGTTTTAGAGTCACAGCAAAATTGAGAGGAAGGTACAGAGATATTCCATATAGTCCCTGCCCCACACATGCATAGCCTCCTCTCTCATTATCAACATTCCCCACCAGACTGGTATATTTGTTACAATGGACAATCAGTATTGACACATCATTATCATCCAGAATCCATATTTTACAGTATGGTTCATTCTTGGTGTTGTACATTCTATAGATCTGGACAAATGTAAAATGGCACGTATCCACCATCATAATATCATGAAGAATATTTTCACTGCCCTAAAAATTCTTCAGGTTCCACTATTCATTCCTCCCTCCCCACTAACCCCTGGCAACCATTGATCTTTTTGCTGTCTGCAGAGTTTTACCTTTTCCACAATGATTCATTTAGTTGGAATCATACAGTATGTAACCTTTACAGATAGACTTCTTTCACTTAGTAGTATGCGTTTAACTTTCCTCATTTAACTTTCCTCCAGGTCTTTTCATGGCTTAACAATTCATTTCTTTTTAGCGCTGAATAATATTCCATTGTCTGGATGCACTATGGTGTATTTATCCACTTACTTACTGATTTTGGCAATTATGAATAAAGCTGCTATTAATATTTGTGTGCAGATTTTTGTGTGTACTTAAGTTTCCAACTTCTTTGAGTAAAAACCAAGGAATACAATTGCTGGATCATATGATACAATTATGTTGAGTTTTGTAAGAAACAACCAGCTGTCTTCCAAAGTGGCTTTATCATTTTACATTCCCACCAGCAGGACGAATGAGAGTTTCTGCTGCTCCGCATTATCAGCATTTGGTGCCATCATTGTTATGGATTTCGGCCATTCTGATAGGCATGCAATGGTATCTCATTGTTTTAATTTGCATTTCCCTGTTGGCATATGATGTAGAGCATCTTTTCGTATGCTAATTTGCCATCTGTATAACTTATTTGGTGAGGTATCTGTTAAGGTCTTTGGCCCACTCTTTATCAGGTTATTTTTCTTTTTCTTGTTGAGTTTTAAGAGTTCTTTGCATATTTTGGATAACAGCTCTTTATCAGATATATCTTTTATAAATATTTTCTTCCAGTCTGTGGCTTGTCCTTTTGATCTCTTGACAGTGTCTTTTGCAGAGCAGAAATGTTTCATTTTAATTAAATTCAGCTTCCTAATTATTTCTTTCATGGATTACGCTTTTTGTGTCATATCTAAGAAGTCACTGCCAAATCCAAGACCTTATAGATTTTATCCTATGTTCTCTTATAGGAGTTTCTTACTTTTGCATTTTACGTTTGGATCTGTGATCCATTTTGAGTTCATTTTTGTGAAAGATGTTTTGGTCTCTGTCTTGACTCATTTTTTTGCCTGTGGATGTCCAGTTGTTCCAGCACCATTTGTTGAAAAAACTATTTTTTCTTCATTGCATTGCCATTGCTCCTTTGTCAAAGATTAGTAGACTATATTTATATAGGTCTGTCTATTCTGTTTCATTGATCTATTTGTCTATTCTTTTACCAATACCACACTGTCCTGATTACTGCGGCTTTATAGTAAGTCTTGAAGGTGAGTAGTGTCAGTCTTCCAAATTTATCCTTCTCCTGGATATAGTTATTTTTAATGTAATTTTAAAATTAACTGTTAACCAGTGAAAAGAAAGGCAATTCAATTTTGTATATTGATCAATTATATCAGGCAAAATTTATTGAACTCTTATTACTTCAAATAATTCATGTGTAGCTACCTCTGGATTTTCTGCATAATAATCACATTTTCTATAATTAGAGTTTTGCAGTTTTTTTTTTCCTTTTCAGTCCTTTTATTTCTTTTTTTAAAATTTCATTGGCTTGGCTTACTGTATGATGCTGAATAGAAGTGGTCAAAGCGGCACTTTTATTTGTAATCTTAAAGGGAATGCTTTCTAAAATTTCATTAAACATGATGTTTAATGGGTTTTTATAGAAAATCTTTGTCAGATTAAAGATGTTTCCTTCTATTGCTAGTTTGCTAGGAGAGCTTATTATGAGTAGGTGATGAATTTTCTCTACTTTTTCTGTATCCATAGAAAATATCATACGATCTTTTTCTTTACTATGATAATATGATTAATCACATTAAAGGATTTTTATGGTTAAATTACTTTTGAGTTTCTGGGATAGGCCCTATGTATTCCTGATGTATCATTTTTATGCATTGATCAATTCTGTTTTCTGTTATTTCCTTTAAGATTTTTTGTATCAATGTTATTGAGTAAGATTGGCCTGTAATTTTTTTGTAGTATCCTAGAATTATTTTGATAATAATGTTACCGTCACTGAGGGAATATATTCTCTTACCAGGTCCAAAAGGGGGCATAGTTTTAAGGGCAAGAATTTCCCAGCGCCATGCTCCCCTCCCATCTCTCTCCATCTGGGAGATTTAATGGTTTATATTTGAATTTCACAGGCAGGGGAAGAAACTAAAAGTAAATCACTCCAGCAGAAGTTCTAAGGAACTCCTTTCATTGGACCAGAATCTTGGAGAAGGTGGGGGTTCCTCCCAGGATAAAAGTCTGTGCCCACACACCTGGCCGGATTTTTCCCTCTGGAATCCCCTTCCACACTTTTTGTGGAAGTCCTTCTCTTCTTCTTCTTCTCCTTTCCTTCTCTCTTCTCTACCTAAATAAAATCACCTTTCTGCAACATTTCTTGGATCGGATACTTACTTTTACAAGGGTATGGCGCACCTGCAGCGGTCCCACCACTTATTCTTTAAGAGATCGGAGACCAAGAACCCACAGCATTCTCTCAGGGAAGCTGTGCCTCACCAACACCCCAAGAAAACCCGGTTACATAACCTTATGAGAAACAGAATAATCCTTTTTGTTGCTGGTATTTACAGTTGTCTGGGAAAGTTTATGTATGTTTTTAATTATCCTTGAATGTTTGGTAGAAGACACCTGTAAACTCATCCAGGTCTAGTATGTTTTCTTCATGTGAAAGTCTTAGTCCACTAATTATGTTTCTATAATAATTATCTTCAGATTTTCTATTTCTTTTTAAGTCTATTCTGATAAACTGCTCTTTTCTTCCTAATAATTTACCTATTTCGTTTAGTTTTCAAATTTTTTATATCTTATTTTTATTTTAGTTTATTTTTGAGACAGGCTGGAGTACAGTGGTACAAGCATGGCTCACTGTAGCCTCAACCTCCTAGGCTCAAGTAATCTTCCCATCTCAGCCTCCCAAGTAGCAAAGACCACAGGTATGCACCACCACACCTGGCTGATTTTTTTTTTCATGCAGAGATGGGTCTGACCATGTTGCCCAGGCAGGTCTCAAACTTCTGGGCTCAAGCAATACTACTGTCTCAGCCTCCCAAAGTGCTAGGATTACAGGTGGGAGCCATCACACCTGGCCTATCTCCTATTTTTAATGTTTGGAGTATTTGTATTTATGTCTCTTTCATTTGACTACTATTCTTGTATTCTGTTTTCTTTATTAATCATGCCAAAGATTGTTCAATTTTCTTTTATTCTTTTCAAAGAGCCAGCTTATATATTTGTCTTCTTGCTTATTCATTTCTGTTTTTATACTTAATATTTCATTCTCTCCATTCTTTCTGGGTTTACTCTGTTCTTTTTTTTTTTTTTTTTTTTTTCCCCCTAAGTTGGATGCTTAGATTAGTAGTTCCTTAGGCTTTCTTCATTTCTATTAGTACAAATTTGAGGTTGTAGATTTAATATGTAGTATGTTCATTAAGTTCCAAATACATTCCAATTTCCACTGTGATTTCATCTTTGACTCCTGGATTGTTTAGAAGGTGTTTTTGTTTTTTATTTCTGAATGTATAGGGATGTTCTAGTTAGTTTGCTATTCTTAATTTGTCTTCAGAGAATATACTCCATATGATTTCAGTATTTCAAGTTTGTTGCAACTTGCTACAAACTTGGCCTAACATGTTGCATTTATTATACGTGATCCATGTGTGCTTGGAAAGAATGTGCATTTTGCAATTGTTGAGTACAGTGCTGTATAGATGTGTTCACTGGATAAAGTTTGGTTATTGAAGTATTCAACTATTTTATAATCTTACTCATTATTTTCTATTTGATCTATTAAATACTAGGGTAGGTTCTTAAAAATCTTTGCTAATTGTTTTGTAAATTTTTCTTTGAAAAACTATCAATTTGTTTTCAATAATAGAGATGGGCCTCACAATGCTACCCGGGCTGGTCTTAAACTCCTGAGCTCAAGCAATTCTCCTGCCTTGGCCTCCCAAAGTGCTGAGATTTCAGGTGTCAGCCACCACACCCAGCTTGAAGAGCTACCAGCTTTTACTTTGTATGTTTTAGAACATGTTGTTTGGTACTCAGGTATTTCTTTTATTTTCCAGGTGAATCTAATCATTCCTATTGTGTAGTTACCTACTGTATCTCTGTCAATGCTTTTTGCTTTAAAGTCGGTTTTGTCTGATATTATTGTAAGTATGCTAGTTTTCTTTGGTATGTCTCTCTTATTCTTTTGCTTTTAACCATTCTATGTCTTTATACTGTATGTGTTTCTCTATCAACCTGGATTTTTTTAATATTTTAACAATTTATTTCACCACGATCATTTCAATCAATTTACACCATTTTTATTTACTTATACTTTTAATTCTACCATTTTTGATCTTTGCCTATTAGTTTTACTTTTTCTACCTTACCCTTTTTATTGTTTCACCTCTCTTTTGAATAGTTGTTTGGAGTTCCAGTTCATGCAAGGCTCTCCTATTAGACTTTCCATTTGTAGCCCCTAAGCTGATTTTCTGTCGTTACTGCCCAGTCATCAAAATGGAAACTCAAGATGTCCAAGAATCAATAGTTATTTTCTGGGTAAAAGCTGCCTTTGGCACTTGTTTGCCTTCCAGGAGTCTTATTCTCACTTTGCTTTCGGCATCAGAGGATTCTTTACTTTCTGCCTTGTTCAGCAATCGTAAGGTTAGGGAATCTGATCCACCACATTGCTAGAAACAGAATTTAGTAACATTTACCTTTAACAACTAAGTTATGGTAGCTGCAACCACTTTCAGTCTTAGAGCTGGCCGTTGCTCCCCTCACAGTGTGTCCAGAGCTGTGCCTGGGAAGCAGCCCAAAGCGTGCCTCCCATGTGCCCACTGCATTCATTCTCTAGCAAACATCCTTCCCTTCCTCTCCAACTCCCCGCTTGTGTGTGTCCCCTGCCCACAAAGTCACTAATGAGTCCTTGCCACTGCCACATAGTCCTGTCTGAAAACTCACTCCACAGTCAAGGGGCTGGCACTGTGATCCCAAGGGACCCCTCATGCACTCCTGGGTCCTGCGCACAGAGAAGCATGGTCCCCTCACCCCTGCAGAATCCCATTTTATCTTCTACAGGACCCAAGTGGCTTGTCTGGGCCATAAATGTGCAGGCCTGCCTGGTTGGAGGCTTTGTCTGGACTGAGGGAGAGCCTCTTCATATCTGGCTCATATCCTGCCATTGGGATTGAATGGTATGGCATACAATCTTGAAATAATATGCTTTGAGCTCAGAGACACAAAGCATTGAGGCTGTCATGTGGACACAGAATTTCCCAGTGGGAAGAAGTTGGATAAAACAATGATATATACCCATTGGTGAGTTTATCTCACTTTGAGGCCTCCAGTCTCTGGTGCACAATTTACATTTACTTCAGTTATTTCAATCATCTGAGATACTTTCATTGATCAGCTCTCTTAAGCTCACTCCATTTCTTCCTTGCCCTGAAGACTTGCTTAGAGGAAAATTTTTACCTCTCATAGTGACTTTCTTGTCCACTTGACTTCCTCCCTTGTAAGGAAATAACCAGGTAGTAGAAAGAGCAGGAGCCTGACAGACATATTCAAATACTGGCTTAACAACTTATTAACTGTCTAGCTCTGACCTGAACAAGTCACCCTGTCAGGGGCTCATAGCTGCTCTGTAGCCTTGATCAAATACCAGGTCCTCTCTAGACAGCTTCAGGGGCCCACCCTATGGGCTTTGGGAGGGGACAGGAGTCCTCCTGACCAGCAGGATCAGTTGAGTCAACTCTAGCAATTCGTGGAATGACTGCCCGTCCTCATATACTGCAAGTCACTTAACAGAGAGTCAATTTTATGGTTCTAATCAATGGGAATAATATTTTCCAGGAAGGGCAAAGTACCTAGTTCAATATTTCTGAAATTTCTCCTATTCTTCCACTCTCTTCTTTTCCCCAAGGCCTGTACTTTTATTAAAATACAGGCATGCATCACTCGATGACAGGGATACATTCTAAGAAATGCATCGTTAAGTGATTTTGTCATGAAAACATCAAAGAAGCGCACTTACAAAAACCTAGATAGTATAGGCTTCCTATGTACCAGGTTACAGCTCCTACACACCAGCCTGTAGCTCCTAGGCTACAAACCTGTACAGCATGTTACCGTACTGAATACGACAGGCAATTTTAACACAGTAGTATTTGTGTATCTTAACAGATCTAAACATAGAAAGGGTACAGTAAAAATACCATATAATATTATGGGTATTATCATCCGTCCATCATATATTCAGTCCTTTGTTGATCAAATCATTGTTATGTGGTGCACGACTGTACTCACTACTCTCAGCACAGAAGTACCGAGAGCATCTTTTAAGTAAGTGTGTATGTCAAGAGGTGACAAAAGCTTTCAAATACAAATCAACTTGTACTTGCCTCCCCTCAGTCTGCTAGATAAGGTGGTTCCTTTTCAAAATACTCATCTGATCTACTGCTTACTGTTTAAAACCCTTCAGTGGCACCCCATAGTCTTTCAGGGTAAAGATCAGACACTCATCGCAAGGTTGCAGGCCCTGCATGTTCTATCCCCAGACCCCTTCCAGCTCATCTCACACAGCTCCCCGCTCCCTTGCTCTGTTATCCCACCAACCAGCCTCTCTCACCATGCCTCTTCCTGCCCATGGGGCTTTGGCACATGTTGCTCCCTCTTCCCACAAGGCTTTTCTCCCATCCCTTCCCCGGCTAACTACTCCTCATCCTTCCCATCCCAGCTCAAGCATCGCATCCTCAGAGAAGACTTCCCTGTGCTTTCCAATAAGGTCTCATCCACCTGTCATTGGCTCTCCCAGCAACAGGCACATCTCCTTTGTAGCATTTGTCACAGTGATAATTTTACATATTTCTGTCTGATCACTTTATGAAGTCTGCCTCTCCAGAGCCTAAGCTCTGCAGGAGCCAGAACCATATTGCTCTGGGCTCCCCGCTATACCCCAGGGCCCAGTGCTGTGCACGTGGGGCACTCTGTAAATATTTACTGCTGAACACGTGTGTGAACAGAAGCCAAAGTTGCAGGTGTGTTTTCCAACTCTGCACATTCACTAGCTGTGCTTATCAAGTCCACGGCCACAAAGACACCTGATGAACCAGGACATGGGATCTCATAGGTAACTGACCATATGAATATATGTGGCAAGTCAGTCCAACTTGCAGTCAGCTTATTTTAAAAAATGCCTCACTGTAAACACACCACCCCTGTTTGGATGCATCTAATTAAGATTTTGCAGTATCAGTGAGGTTGTATATGCAAAACCCTGTTGTGCCTAGCATTAAGAAATGCCTTTAATCTTAAACTACATGACATTTCAGGACTTGTTTTCCTTATATGTAAACTATCTCTCACCAAACATGGATGACAAGGAAAGAATGTAAATAAAGTAAAATAAGGTCAAACAGTAAATAATAAGAACTTCAAAAGCACAGGGTGTGCAAAACATGACAGAATAAAAGTGACAAAACAGGTGTGCTGGAGCCTGTTAGAAAAGGTACACAGGAGAGCAGTGCAATCTGAATGATGCGAAAGACAGAGCTTAGCAGAATATACCAACCCCACAGAGATAAGCCCCACCAGGTCACTGCGGACAAATGAGCTGAGGAAGCTGATGAAATCAAAAGCACGAGAGACGAGAGATAACAAGTACATAAGAGGGAAATAAAGCAGCCTGTCTGGAGAAATAAAGCCATTGTATGGGCTCAGGTAGATCATTTCGAGGGCCCTGCATTGCAAAGGTTGTCCACCCAATGTTTTATCACGTTTGGGGGCTAAAATTCAGCCAACCCAGAAAGCTCATGTCTGCATACAGTGTGCCTCTTTACATGCCATCCAAGATCATTTCATCCAGATGCCCAGTTGCCTCTCAGCCATCACTCTTAATCTTCCTTCAGACTGTCTGCAAATGTGAGTTCCTTTCCCTTTACTGTCTGGCCCTGCTCCATGCCTTTTATGAAGGAAAAGAAAAATCTCTCACAGAGATCAAATCCATTACCTTTTTCTTTTCAGTGTCTGACCTATGAGCACTGTGTTAAATGAGTTACACCAGCTACTCGCAGCAAAGAGGGAGAGCGTGCTGTTGATTAGAGAAAAGAGCCATGGGGAGCTCCATTGTCAATTATTCAGGGCCTCATTACCTCACATGGGAGGACTCCATTTCTCTGCTCTGTTTCTTCTTCTAGTGGATGCCCAACTTTGAACCATTTCAAAAGCATCTTCCCCTGAGGGCTACTTAAAGGTTTGGTAAGAAATCAAAGGGTTGGGATTGCATCTTGGCATGGAAAGACATAGAAAGGAACTGAATATATTAGAAGTGAGGAGAGTCTTTGATTTTAATTATTCATGGTGGGGGGCGGTGCCTATGCAAAAGAATGAGAAAGTTTACAAACCACTGCTGTGATCTAAAACACACTTTACTTGCCTCTTCATTTTCACTTAGAAACTTTACCATAATTTTTCTCTCTTTACCTGAGAATAAATTAAAATTTCTTCCCTCTTCATTTTTACAAAGCAATGTTTATACAAATTTGCTCTCTGCTTGAGATTCTTTGTCATTCCATCTCTCCCCCTAAAGCTTCTGAAGGATGAGCTTACCTACTTCTTTCCATTTTCCTTAGAAAATGGGTGTGAAATGCACCTTCATCATGATTTACACAGGATTTGGTTTGCATGGTATAGCCACTCAGAAGCTATGGAGAGCTGGGTACTCTTCTTAAATGTGAATCTCAGACCATTCACATTTCTTCTTTGGGGTGTCCAGAAGTGTTCTCCTGATTGGCAGTCACCATCCCCAGACCCTGTCCCCTTCTTTCCCTGTGGCTGCTTCCTAGCACTGTCAGTGTTGAACTCAGAGATGGCATTGCTCCTGCCTATGGAACATTGCTGCTTCCTTCTCCAAGTTGAAAAGATCTGACTCCTGCATGGTTCAACTTGACAAGATACTTCTTTTGTAATAAATACAAGTAGAGATCATACAAACAGAAAATGAGTACTTCTCCACATGGGGATCACCCCTGCTGGATCCCATATAAAACAGCACGGTTCCCAAGGCAGGCTTATGTCTCATTATTTGGTCAAGCATGGTGGGTTGAAGAGGTAGGGACTGACATCCTCCTAAATGCCTAGCCTGAATTTCCAGCTGCCTGTTGGATGTCCAGGGCATTCATTTTTCATTTCAGACCAGCCGTGAGTTGTTGTAATGCCGTCTTAGTGTCTCATGCCTTTGTGTAATTATCTGCCTGAAGGATGAATATACCCCTGGTCTTTAGGATGGTGTCAGCTGAATTAGTCGCTTGTGGAAGAAAAAGACTCCAAAACCTAGTAACATGGCTGTGCTTGTATATGAGACCTCAGGAGAAGAATGGAAGCCCAGAAAGGGAAGTTAAGGGCACATTAAGTAAACAAAAAGGCAGATTAATGAATCTGGGAAAGAGGCTGTTTTCAAATACTGTATTCCTTGCTTTAGAAAAGGAAGGGCCAGGAAAACTGGGAGAGGTACTTATATCACGGAATTAGGAACTGGGGAACAGGGAACTGGGCAAGCTGCTGAGTCAGAGCTTATAATTAACTACTTAACTGAAAGTGTGCCCAGTCTGTGTCTTTCTGGAAATGGGCACATACATCTAAGAAAAGTAAGTCAGGTCTCAAATTAGTCTCAAATTATGCATTCTTTCATTTTATTCCATTGCCACTGCCACAGTACAGGCCCTTGTCTTTGCTATCCTGAACTGTTCCAGTAGCCAGATGGGTCCCACGTGCCTCAAATTTCTCCTATTCATACTTCGTACAACTACCAAAATTATATTCCTAAATCATACATGTAATCAAATCACTTGTTTCCTCAAAGGTCTTCAACAAGCCTCCCTTTGCTTGCAGGAAAATATCTAAATCAGTCACGAGTTTTTTGTTTTTTGTTTCTGAGCCCAAGTCTTGCACTGTCACCCAGGCTGGAGTGCAGTGACACAATCTCTGCTCACTGCAACCTCCACCTCCTGGGTTCAAGCAATTCTCTTGCCTCAGCCTCCTGAGTAGCTGGGACTACAGGTGCATGCCACCACACCCAGCTAGTTTTTTGTATTTTTAGTAGAGACAAAGAGTTTCACCATGTTAGCCAGGACGGTCTCGATCTGACCTTGTGATTCATCTGCCTTGGCCTCCCAAAGTGCTAGGATTATAGGCGTGAGCCACCAGATTTTCTTAAAAAGGCCTTCTACCATCTGGCCCAATGCCATTTTCCATTCTTGTATGCTACTCTATTCCTCCAACGTATACTCCAACCATTGTTGTTTCCAAGCCATACAATGCCATTTCACACTTTTGTGTCTTTCCTCATCCTGTTCTTCCCAGTGGAAGGTCCCCTCTTTCCATTTCTATCCCTAAAACCCTCCTCGTCTTTCAAGAACCAGTTCTGACTACACCATGAAACCTTCACTGATCCCTGCCTCTCACCTTCCACTCCCAACTTCATTCAAAGGAAGTGCTTCCTCATCAGCACTCCAATAGTACACTGTTTGCTACATCTTTATTATGAAATATATCAAAGTAGAAAAGAGACTATAGTGTGTGTGTATATATATATATACAGCTTAAACAATAGTAAAGAAATGCCCATGCAATCACTAACCACCTAAACAAATAGAACAATGTGCCTCCTCCCTCCCACCCCATTATCTCATAGAAGTTACTCTTCTGAATTCTGCTTATCATTCCTTTGCTTTTCTTTATAGTTTATTACATATGGCTGTATCCCTCAATAATATATTGTTTAGCTTCACATTTTTTTAACTTTATAGACATTGTTTATATTCCCTTGATTTTTTAGCTCAATATTGTGAAATTCACTAGTGTTAACGTGTATTAGTATAGTGTTTTCATTTTCACTGCTGAGTAGTTTCCTATTCTATAAATACTAATTTAAGTAACCATTTTCTTGTTGATGGTCATTAGGGTCATTTCCAATTTTTTACTGTTAAAAACATTGCTGTTACCGATATTCTTCTAAAGGTTCCCTGATAGAAATGTGCAAGATTTTCTCTCAAGTATATCCCTGAGAATAGATTTGATAGGTCCTTGGGTCTGAGCAACTTCAAATTTGCAAAATAATGCCAAGAAATTTTCCAAAGTGTTTGTAACATTTTGTATACTTCTGTGTGCAGTATGAGTCATTGTTGCTTTATATCATTGTCATCATTTGATATAAAATTGATATTACATTTCTATTATGGTGGAAATGAAATACACAATAGTATATTATTAAGGTTTTAATTTTCTTTCTGGTTAGTAATGAACATCTTTTCATATGTTTGAATCATTTGTTTTCCTCTTCTGTGATATGTATGTTGATGTCTCTTTGCATTTTTCTTTTGTTATTGTCTTTTTTTAAAATTTTTGTTATGGTGGCATGCATGTATTTATGGGGTACATGTACATTATAGTAGCATGTATTTATGGGGTACATGTGATGTTTTGTTACAGGCATACAATGTGTAATAATCACATCAGGGTAATTGGGGTGTTGATCAAGAATTTATCACTTCTTTGTATCAGAAACAATTCAGTTCTAAAAATACAGTAAATTATTGTTAACTAGAGTTACCCTGTCATGCTATCAAATATTAGATCTTTTTTTTTTTTTTGAGACAGAGTTTCATTCTTGTTGCCCAGGCCGGAGGGCAATGGTGTGATCTCCTCTCACTGTAATATCCGCCTCCTCAGTTCAAGTATTCTCTTGCCTCGGCCTCCTGAGTAGCTGGAACTACAGGCATCCGCCACCATGTCTGGCTAATTTTGTATTTTTAGTAGAGATGAGGTGTCTCCATGTTGGTCAGGCTGGTCTCAAACTCCCAATCTCAGGTGATCTACCCACCTCGGCCTCCCAAAGTGCTGGGATTACAGGCATGAGCCACCGCGCCTGGCCATCAAATACTAGATCTTATTCATTGTAACTATGTTTTCGAACCCATTAACCATCCCCACTTGTCCTCCTTCTGCCTGTTACCCTTCCCAGCCTCTGGTAATCATGATTCTAATATCTCTCCATGAGTTCAATTGTTTAAATTTTTAGCTCCTACATATGAGTAATAATGTGAGAAATTTGGCTTTCTGTGCCTGGCTTATTTCACTTAACATAATTTCCTCCAGTTGCATTCATGTTGCAAATGACAGGATTTTATTCCTTTTTTGTAGCTGAATAGTATTCCATTGTGTATATGTACCACATTTTCTTTATTAATCCATTGATGGACACTTAAGGTTGATGCCAAATCTCTGCTATGGTGAAAACTGCTGTAATAAACAAGGGGGTGCAGATATCTCTTAAAATATGCTGAGTTCCTCTCTTTTGGGCATATACCTAACAGCAGGATTTCTGGATCATACAGTTCTACTTTTAGGGTTTTGGTTTGCTTTTTGTTTTGTTTTGTTTTTGAGGAACCTCCACGCAGTTCTTCACAGTGGCTATACTAATTTACATTCCTACCAACAGTGTACAAAGGTTCCCCTTTCTCCCCATCCTTACCAGCATTTGTTATTGCCTATCTTTTCAATAAAAGCCATTTAACTGGGGTGAGATGATATCTCATTGTAGAGGTTTGGTTTGCATTTCTCTGATGATTAATGACATTGAGATTTTTTTTTTCATATACCTGTTGGCCATTTGTATGTATTTTTTTAGAAATGTCTATTTAGATCTTTTGCCCATTTTTAATATGATTATTTTATCTTCTCCTACTGAATTGTTTGAGTTCCACATATATTCTGGTTATTAGTCCCTTGTCAGGTAGATAGTTTACAGTATCTTATGGCATTCTGTGGGTTATCTCCTCACTCTCTTGAGAGTTTTCTTTCTGTACAGAAACTTTTTAACTTGATGTGATCCCATTTGTCTATATTTACTTTGGTTGTCTGTGCTTTTGAACTATTACTCAAGAAATCTTTCCCCAGACCAATGTCTTGTGGAGTTTCCCTAACTACTTTTAGTAGTTGCATAGTTTCAGCTCTTAAATTTAACTCTTTAATCAATTTTGATTTGATTTTTGTATATGGCAAAATATAAGGGTCTAGTTTCATTCTTCTGCATATGGATATCCAGTTTTCCCAGCATCATTTTTGAAGAGACTGTCCTTCCCCAATGTATGTTCTTGGCACCTTTATTTGCCAAGGTTTTATTTATTTTATTTCTGGGTTCTCTATTCTGTTCCTTTGATCTATGTGGCTGTTTTTATGCCAGTACCATGCTGTTTTGGTTACTACAGCTCTGTAGTATAATTTGAATAATGTGACTCCTCTAGTTTCATTCTTTTTGTTGAGGATGGCTTTTGCCTACCCCGGGTCTTTTGTGATTCAGTATAAATATAGAATTTTTTTCCTATTTAGTGAAGAATGTCATTGGTATTTTGATAGGGATTGCATTAAATCTGTAAGTTGTTTTGGGTAGTATGGACATTTTAACAATATTAATTCTTCCAATTTAGGAACATAAAGCATCTTGTGTGTGTGTGTGTGTGACAGAGAGAGAGAGTGTGTGTGTCCTCTTCAATTTCTTTCATTTATGTTTTATAGTTTTCATTGTAGAGATCTTTCACTTCTTTGGTTAAGTTCATTCCTAGGCATTTTATTTTACTTGAAACTTTTGTAAATGAGATTACTTTCTTGGTTTCTTTTTCAGATGGAAACTTTTTAGTAGCCTCAATCTCATTATTTGTTACTGGTCTATCAGGATTTGGATTTCTTCATAGTTCAATCTAGGTAGGTTATAGATGTCTAGGAATTTATCCATTTCTTGTAGGTTTTCCAATTTACTGGCATATAGTTATTCATAGTAATCTCTAATATTCCTTTGAATTTCTGTGGTATCAGTAGTCATGTCCCCTTTTTCATCTCTGATTTTATTTATTTAGGTCTTCTATGTATTGATTTCAGAAAACCAACATTTCATTTTGTTGATCTATTGTATCCTTTTTTGGTTTCAGTTTCATTTCTGCTCTTTATTATTTTCTTTCTTCTACAATTTTTGGTTTGATTTTGTCATGCTTTTCTAATTCTTCAAGATGCTTTCTAAGGTTATATACTTGAAGTTTTTCTACTTTTTTGATGCAGGCACTTACTGCTATAAACTTTCCTCTTAATATTGTTTTTGCTATATCTCCTAGGTTTTAGAATATTGTGTTTCCATTTTCATTTGTTTCAAAAAAATTTTAATTTCCTTATTAATTTTTATATTTACCCACTAAATAATCAGGAGCATATTGTTTAATTTCCATGTATTTGTATTGTTTCCAAAGTTCCTCTTGTTACTGATTTCCAGTTTTATTCTACTGTGGTGGGAGAAGATATTTGATATGATTTCAATTTGTTTGAATTTTTTTAAGACTTGTTTTTTGACCTAACATATGGTCTATTCTTAAGAATGACCCATATGCTAAAGAGAAGAATGTGTATTCTGAAGCTGTCAGATGAAGTCTTCTGTAAATATCTGTTAATTCGTTTAGTTCTATAGTACAGATTAAATTCAGTGTTTCTTTGTTGATTTTCTGCCTAGATGATCTGTTCATTGCTGAAAGCGGGGTGTTGAGATCTTCAGTGACTATTGTATTGGGGTCAGCCTTTCTCTCTCTCTCTCTCTCTCTAAGATGCTTTGTAAGGTTATTTACTTGAAGTTTTTCTACTTTTTTGATGAAGGCACTTACTGCTATAAACTTTCCTCTTAATATTGTTTTTGTTATATCTCCTAGGTTTTAGAATATTGTGTTTCCTTTTTCATTTCTCTCTCTCTCTCTCTCTCTCTCTCTCTGTGTGTGTGTGTGTGTATACATATATATTCAAAAAGATAATAACAGAGAACTTCCTAAACCTAAAGGAAGATATCAATATATCTACATATATATAAATATATGTAATATATATACATATATCTATAAATATGTATAATATATATGTGTGTAAATATACACACATGTAAATATATATTTCCTTTGTATCTGGATGCTTCAGTGTTGAGCACACATATATTTATAACTGTTATATTGACTTGCTGAATTGACTCCTTTATCAATATATAATTACCTTTTTTGTCTCTTCTTATAGTTTTTGTCTTGAAATCTATTTTGTCTAATATAAATATACTATTCCTATTTCTTTTTTATTTTTATTTTCATGGAATATCTTTTTTTCATACCTTTAATTTTAGTCTATGTGTATCTTTATAGGTAAATTGAGTTTCTTGTGAGCAGCATATAGTTGGGTCTTTTTTAAACGTGTTACAGCACTGTCTTTTAATTGGAGAGTTTAGTCCATTTACAGTCAATGTTATTATTGATAGGTAAGTACTTACTGCTACCATTTTTTATTTGTTTTCTGGTTGTTTTGTGGTCCTCTTTTTTTTGTTTTGTTTTGTTTTGTTTCTTGTCTTCCTTTGTGTAAAAGTGTTTTTCTCTGGCAGTATGTTTTCATCTTTTTGCTTTGTATTGTTTTTTCATATCTGTTACAGGTTTTTAAATGTAAGGTTATCATGGGACTTACAAATAATATCTTATAACCAGTTATTTTAAACTGATGAAAACTTAATTCTGATTCCAAAAAAGCGAGGATAAAAGGTATAAAACTCTAAACTTGAACTCTATCCCCTCTACTTCTTAACTTTTTGTTGTTTCTATTTATATCTCTATACTCTCTCATAAAAATTATAGTTTTTGATAGGTCTTTTAATCTTCCTACTAAATATATGAGTGGTTTATGCACCACAATTATAGTATTGGAGTATTCTGTATTTGTTTGTGTACTTACCATTCCTGTGAGTTTTATACCTTCAGTTGATTTCTTATAGCTTGTTAATGTTTCTTTCTTTTAGATTGAAGAATTCCCTTTAGCATTTCTTGTTAGGTCGGTTTGATGTTGACAGAATCCTCAGCTGTTGTTTATCCGGGAAAATCTTTATTTCTCTTTCATATTTGAATTATATTTTAGCCAGATTTAATATGCTGGGATAAAAGATATTCTTTTCCTTCAGCTCTTTGATGAATATGTCATCCCACTCTCTCCCGGTCTGTAACATTTCCACTGAGAAGTCTACTGCCAGACATATTGGAGCTCCTTTATATGTTACTCGTTTTTGTTTTTTCTTTCCCTTGACCTTTGGGAGTTTGATTATTAAATGTGTTGAGGTCATCTTTGGGTTAAGTCTGCTTGATGTTTTATGACCTTCTTGTGCTTGAATGCTGATATCTTCATCTAGGTTTGGGAAGTTCTCTGTTATCCTTTTGAATAAACTTTTTACCCCATTTTCTCTCTCCTCTCTCTCTCTCTCTCTCTCTCTCTCTCTCTCTCTCTCTCTCTCCACCCCCTCCCTCTCTGCCTCATCCTTAAAGCCAATAACTTAGATTTGCCCTTTTGAGGGTATTTTCTAGATCTTGTAGGTATACTTCATTCTTTTAGGTATACTTCATTCTTTTTTATTCTTTCCTTTCTCCGCTGTCTGTGTATTTTCATGTAGCCTCTCTTCAACCTCACAATTCTTTCTTTTTAATCAATTCTGCTGTTGAGACACATATATTTTTCAGTTTGTCAACTGAAATTTTCATCTCTAAAATTTCTCCTTGGTTTATTTCAATCTCTTTGTTAAATTCATCTGACAGGATTATGAATTCCTTCTGTGTTATCTTGAAGTTCATTGAGTTTCCTCAGAACAGCTACTTTGAATCATCTCTCTGAATGGTCACATATCTCTGCACTCCAGGGTTGGTCAGTGGTTTCTTATTTATTTTGTTTGGTGAGGTCATGTTTTCCTGGATGTTCTTGATGCTTGTGGATGTTTGTTAGTGTTGGGCATCGAAGAATTAGGTATTGATTTTTTTTATCTTCACAACCTGGCCTACTTCGTAGCTGTCCTTCTCAAGCAGGCTTTCCAGATATTCAGAGTGTTGTATCTTAGTCTTTAATCGCTGCAGCTACATCCACACTGGGGGATGCCCCAAACCCAGTAATGCTGTGACTCTTGAAGACTCATACCACCTTGTGGGGTTGAGTAAGAGCTGAGAGAATTTCCTAGAGTACCAGAGTCTCTTCTTTTTCCTTACTTTCCCCTTTCTCCATGCTAGACTGCCTGGACTTGGGGGAGGCATTCCAATGGCCTTCACAGCTGGGATGGCACTGGGTCATACCTGAATTCAGCACAGTACTGGGTCTCACTCCCAAGGCCCTTGGTGACTACTGCCTTGCTACAGCTGATGTTTATTCAAGGCCCAAGGGCAATTTAGTCCACAGGTAGTGAGTCCTGCCAGAACTGCACCCTTCACTTCAGGGTGGCAGGTTCCCTTCTGGACCAGGATGAGTCTAGAAATGCCACCTAGGACCTAGGGTCCAGAATCAGAGGCTTTAGGACTTTGGTGCTTTATTTTACTGGGGCTGAGCCCAAGTTGTAAGACAGAGTCCTCTTTACTCTTCTCCCTCCTTTTTTGCAAGGGGAGTCTCCCTGAGCTGCCCTGCCTAGAATTGGGGGAGAGATGATACAATCACTCCCTTGGCCACCAGAGCTGGTGTTTCACTGGGTTGTGCACACCTCAAATCCACTAGCTCCAAGCCCCGTGCAGCCCCAGGACTTGCCCAAGTACTGCAATCCTTGTGGCATGACTGCCTTTTCAGTTCACTCAGGACAGGCCACATTAGTCAGCCAGTGGTGGGGCTAGCCCCAACTCAGGTTCCTATGACTGATGCAGAGGATGCCCCTCTGATCAGTGATCATCTACATGCCCCCTCTGTGCGCACTGGCAGAATTGGTGCCCTGTGTTGTGTTCCACTGTGACAGGCAGCACTGAGTTCCATCGTAAGTCCACACTCACTTCACTCTTCTCTCCAGAGCACGCAGATTCTGCTGATGGGGTTGGGGTTGGAGTTGGCAGTTCAAGACTGTTTTTCTACCCTTTCCAGTGCCTCTTTCCTTGATGCAATGTTAAAACAGGCACTTTGATCTCTCTCCTGATTTTTTTTGTTCATATGAACATACTTTCTTACATGGATAGTTGTTGAATTTGGTGTTCCTGAGAGGCGGAATGAACACCAGAGGGTTTTATTTGGCCATCTTGCTCTGCCTCACCTTTATTGATTTTTATACATGCTGGATATTGAATTTGTATTGGTTATATGTGTTGTAAATGTTTTCCCAGTTTGTGGAAGCTCTTTTTCTCTTCTTTATGATCCCTTTTGGTGAAATCAAATTTATATTCTCAAATATACCAATATTCTGTGTTTTTGCATTTTTGTGCTTTACAAAATTTTCCTACATATTTTTCCTAAAAGTTTTAAACGTGGACCTTTCACATTTAAATCTATAATCCATCAGGCATTGGGTTTGGTAAACAATGTGAAGTAGAGACATCCTACAAACTGTTTAACCACAGCACTTACTATATTCTATAGTAAAAGGTAATATTAGATTGTGGTACCTTGATATGCCACATTGTGTCATAATCATCTCTGTATCCTCTATTGTCTTAACATAATACTTTCACCTAGTAGGTCCTCAGGAGGACTTTCTGAACTGGTACAAATGCCAGAACCTCACAGCCATCCAACACCTCACAATGCTCCTCTCCTTACACTGCACTTTGGACAGCACTAGGAAGCTAGCCCTGCAGCAAACAGCAGAATGGCTTCTTTGTCCATCTTGTTGAACAGCCCTCTCCTCATCCTGCTCTTTATAGTTCTCATGAGCTCCCCCACTGCTCCATCCCTCACAAGCACAGTCAGGAAACAGGACCCTTAGATATCAGGGGTATTAATAATGGCCAGCCACTTTGTTTTGTTTTGGTCCCCAATACTTACACCTCCCAGGAGTATTGTTGGAAACCCATGAGAGGCCTCACCAGAGCAGAGCTGATCCCACATTGTGTTCAGGTAATCCAGCATGGCTCAGATATCACAAATCATGGAGAGGTATTTGTTGTGTTTTAGAGTGCCAGATTTCTTAGCCATGGATTGCCAGTAAAATGAAAATTCAAGTGGGTTCACTTTGCTTTTCAACTACTAGAGTGAGTTAAGATGGCACTAAATACAAGTATAAAGTTCTTTTCTGAATCATGCAAGCATGAAAGGGAAATATTTCAATTCATAGCCTAGATAAATTCATGTATACTGTACATTTTCCCATGCTTTCAATTCTGAGCAATTGAGCATGTATTTATTCATTACATACTGGAATAAACATTTCTAGAATATGCAGACAAACACTGTGAGGCACTGTGGGAGGCAGAGTAGCTTACGGGAAACAGCCTGGGCTTGGGCACAGCCCAACTTAGTCACTTACTAGCTGGGTAACCTCAGCTTCCTCATCACAAAAGAGAGGTCTATGCGTACCTAACTTGCAGAGTTTTTGTAATAATTAAACAAGGTAATTAGTATAAGTGCACAACACTGCCTCATCTGTTCTAGGGCATTAATAAATTATTGCAAGGATGATGTTGATGAAAAAGAGAGGGAGGTATAAGAAGGATGAATAATTATGAGGAAATGACTTAATCCCTACCCTTTGGAAATGTATACTTCATGATGTCTGCATAGATCAATAACTCAGAAACAAGGCTGACTACAAATAAGAACTATAATTACCACAACCGTGTTTTCAAAACCAAAAAATAAAATGTGATCTGACAAGTAAATGAACGTAAGAGCATATTAGGATCTAATATCGAAAATTGGAATTGTCCCAGAATATCTGAGGTATGCAATCCCTATAGCTGTAACGGAAGCACTGATCATCTGTAATGAGAAAGATCAATTTTGTCCTGAGGATATTCCTTAAATGAGGTGAAATTTAAATGGATTTTAATGGGATTTCAACAGGTAGATATGAAGAAAGAGAGGAGGAATTCCAGATAGAAGGAGGAGTCTCATAGAACAGGACAGAAGACATGGCCCTACCCCCGGGTGCCTTTTTATCATATGAAAAAATATTACAGATAATCCTCAGGACTCCAGAGAATCCCCTGGGGAAGGTATGGAAGCAGGAAAACAAGATAGGGGTAAAATCAGCAGAACGCTGAGTCTCACCTCATACCCGCAAGCCTATTTCAGACAAAGCAGCTCCGCTCTTACGTATCATCTATTGCCTTTCTTAAGTAAAAAGACTTTCCACTGCTTAATGAAAGGTAAAAAGTAATGTAGTTAGGTAATGTGCTTAGCCTTGCCTTGTTTTCCGTAACTAATCTATGTAGCCCTTTTGGTGAGCCTAAGATGACTTTTGCTTTGGTCACTTATCTTGCAAAATTTTGTGTGAGTCCTACCAGGGACAGAGGCCAACAGTACTGTGAGATGTCACTTGGGTCTAGGACTGTCTTTTTATAGGAGAAAGGGAGAAGTTTAACATAATTTTATTTTTAAAATGTTTTTCAGCTTTATTGAGGTATGACTGACAAGTAGAACTTCATCTATATTTAAGGGGTACATTGTGACATTTTGACATAAATGTGCCTCGGGGCAATGATTTCCACAATCAAACTAATTCACGTATCCATCATCCAACAGAGTTACCATTAATCTTTTTGTGGTGGTGAGAACATTTAAGATCTACTCTCTTAGCAAATTTCAAGCATGTAATACAATATTAACCATAGTTACCATGCTATACATTATATCTCTAGAACTTATTCATCTTATAACTGCAAGCTTATTCCCTTTGACCATTATCTCCCCTTTTCTCCCACCCCCAGCTCCTGACAACCGTCATTTTATCTGTTTCTCTAAGTTCCACTTTTTAAGGCCTCACATATAAGTGATATCATACAATATTTGTCCTTCTGTGTCTGGCTTATTTCACTTAGCATAGTGTCCTCCAAGTACATTCACATTGTCACAAGTGGCAGGATTTCCTTATTTTTGAAGTCTGAGTTACATATATATATATATATATATATATATATATATATATATATTCCATTTTTCTTTATTCATCTGTTAATGTATACTTAGGTTATTTTCTTAACTTGACTATTGTGAATATGGTGCAATGAACATAGAAGTACACAGATCTCTTCAAGAATCTGATTTCATTTCCTTCAGATATATATACAGAAATAGGATTAATGGATCATAATGGCAGTTCAATAATATTTTTAATTTTTTGAGGGACCACTGTATTTTTCATAGTGCCTGTACTAATTTATATTCCCATCAACAGTGGTACAAAGGTTCCCTTTGCTGTGCAAAAGCTCTTTGGTTTGATGCAGTTCCATTTATTTTTGCTTTTGTTTCCTGTGCTTTTAGTGTCATATCCAAAATGTCATTGCCAAAACCAGTGTCAAGGAGTTTATTTCCTATATTTTCTTCTAGGAGTTTTAAGTTTTCAGGTCTTATATTTAAGTCTTCAATCCATTTTGAGTTGAGTTTTGTGTATGGTGTAAGATAAGGGTCCCATTTCATTCTTCTACATGTGAACATTTAGTTTTCCTAACTCCATTTATGGAAGAGACAATCCTTTTCTCATTGTGTATTCTTATCACTCATGTTGTTGAAGATTAGTTGACCCCCATATGCATGAGTTTATTTCTGGCTTATCTCTGCTTATCTTTGTTTTATTGGTCTATGAGTATTTTTATGTCAGTAATGTATCACTTTAGTCACTATAACCTTGTAATATAATTTTAAATAACCAAGTGTTAAGTCTCCAACTTGCCCTTCATTCTCAAGATTGCTTTGGCAATTTGAGGCCAAAGGGTTCTATACAAATTCCAGGATTTTCTTTTTCTATTTTTGTGAAAAATGCCATTGAAATTTTGATAGGGACTGCATTAAATCTGTAGATCATGGACATTTTAACTATTTATTCTTCCAATCCATGAACACAGGATATCATTTCCTTTATTTATGTCTCTTTCAATTTCTTCCATCCCTGTTTTATGGTTTTCAGTATATGGATCATTCACCTTGTTTATTTTTTTTCTAAGTATTTTCATATTTTTGATACTATTGTAAGAATTTTTTAAATTTATTTTCAGATATGACATTGTTAATATATAGAAATACAAGTGATTTTTGTATATCAGTTGTGTATCTTGCAACTTGACTGAATACACTTATTAGTTTTGACAGTTTTCTGGTAAATTCTTTAGTATTTTCTATTTAAAAGATTATGTTATCTGCAAACAGAGACAATTTTACTTCTTCCTTCCCAGTCTGTATGCCTCAACATAATGAAACCGACATACAAACAAGCACACAGCTAATATCATGCCCAAACTTTGTTTCAAAAAGAGGTGGCCCTTGGCTGGGTGCAGCAGCTCACACCTTTAGTCCCAGCACTTTGGGAGGCTAGGGTACAAGGACCACTTGGCCCAGGAGTTTGAGACCAGCCTGATCAATATAACGAGCCCCATCTCTACAAAAAATTTAAAAAGCTAACTGGGAGCAGTGGCATGCGCCTATGGTCCCAGCTACCTGGGATGCTGAGGTGGGAGAATCACTTGAGCCCAAGAGGTCAAGACTGCAGTGAACATGTTCATACAACTGCAATCCAGCCTGGATGACAGAGTGAGATGCTGTCTCAAAAAGAAAAAAAAAAAAAGTAGCCCAAGGAGGATGTGGAGCAAGCATAACTCAGCCTTGAATGCAGGGTTGTATGATTCAGATTGTGCTTTAGATCCTTTTGTGGGGAAAAAGCAGCCCTTGTAACATGTCAAGTAGGAGTTGGGATGGTGAAACTAAATAGTAGATATTGGACAATCTGAGAAGCAATGTGGGAAGCAATGCAAAGTACAATATGGCAGCCTCACAGATAGGCCCTAGAGGGACATACTGAATAGCCAGGCTCCTTTGGAAACAGGTATGTCTCATATTTGAGCTCCCACATGAAGGTGAATTAGAGGCTTCTATGAAAATAAGAACTCAGATGTGTAATATGGGAAACTACACAGAATATTGTCATCCATTGTAAGAAGAGTGTAAGAATCAGTGACTCACAGTTTTTAAACTGTTGGTTGTTTCTATTCCCACTCCTTTGTGGGAATTCCCACTCTTTCTAAACTGACTACACTATTATCATTGGCACATTAAAGTGTACTGGAATTAAATGAATACATGTAAATTTTCCATTTATCTCCCAAGTACCCAAGCGGCAATAAATCCTGCAGTAAGAAAAGGCAAATTGGAAAACAGAAATTCATTGGAAATGTCCAAGAGAACATGGCAACAGTTAAAACAATGGCACAAAGAAGTATATCATAGCTTTCTATGCTAACAAATGTATTGTTTCTTGCTGCAGCGAGGAGAATTATGGAATAAGAGCTTGGAGAACCTCATATTTTATATAGATCATGATAATAATACATGGCATCGGTTCTTCTATTAGGCAAAAGCCTTATCTTTTTAGTGATGTATTATTTTCAAATCTGTGTTGGGAATATCTAAATTTGAAAAGGAATAGAGTGGTTTTATAAAGCTCCCTATTTAATTTGATATATTCTCAAAACTGACTTTTGAATAGGCTAGATAGGCAATTGGGCATTAAACAGAACACTATTGTAAAATGTATAATTTAAGGGGAAAAAGTTAATCATTTATAACTCAGTTGTTTCCTAAATATTTCACTAAAGAAAATGACAAGATGGTTAAAAAAAAAACTTTCACTTTCACCTGGAAATACCAGGTGCTGCAGGCTTTTAAAAAAAAAAAAAAAAAAAACCTTTCACTTTGATTTATATGATTAATTTAATTATTTAAGAAATATGCTTTTCATTTTCTAAAGAAGAACTCTTTAACATCTATGGATTAACTTCTAATAAAACTTTTGTCTGCAAATTACAATTAAAATATTTGTGTTAGGAATTGATAATACATTTCATGAAATTTTACAAGTGAAATAGAGTGATAAAGTCTAAGTATCGTTCTTAAACTGATCATTATTCACTGTATGTAATTAAAGACTTAGGAAATTATCTGTATTTGAAAATGGAGATAAAGGATGTCATCTAGAACATATAAATAAGAAAGAACTCTATGAATTAAAAACAAGAAAGACAACCCAATGGGAAAAAATTGGCACAGTACTTAAGGAAGACTTTATGAATAAAGATCCAAATGGCTAATAAGTATCTGAAAACATACTGAATATCAAGAAAACACAAATTAAAGAGTAATATAGAACTTTACATCCGTTAAATTGGCAAAAGTTTAAAGTCTGGCAACTCCAAACATTGGCAAGGATGTGAAGAACTAGGAACTTACTACAGTCACTACTGGAAATTGGTGTAAATTGGTGCACCAACTTTGGAAAACAATTTGACACCATCAAATACTTTTAAGGGTTGACATATACTCTACCAGTCAGCAACTCCACTACTATGTATATAGATCTCATTTTTGCTAATATACATGAAGATACATTTTCAGCAATGTTTATTGCAGCATGATTTTTAATTGCAAATATTAAAGGGAAAATCCTAAATGTACATCAATAGAATAAAAAAGTTGCAGAATATTTATATAATGGAGAATTATGTAATAGTGAAAACAAATGAACTATAGCCTCTATATGAACAGATATCTTCTATATTCTCTAAATTGCAACACCATAATGTTGAGTCAAAAAACAAGTTGCAGAATCACATATGTAATGCTATTTATGTAAAGTTTTAAAATTTGAAATACTATATGTATGTTCTTTATGGATACGTACATATGTAGTGAAAATCATAACAATTGGAACTAGAAAGACACCCATCCACTACAGAATAGCAGTTACTTTTGTGAGGAGAGGAGTAAAGTCAGGAGGGATACAAGGGGCTCCAAATCTATCCTGAAGACTTTTCTACACAAAACAGTTTGAATTAAATCTCTCACAATATTAACCTAGTTAAAATATGGTGGGTGAGTGCAAAGATGAGTGTTTTGTCATTCTCAACTCTGTAATATTTTTTAATATTACCTAATTTTTATAAAAACACATGATTTTTTTTAGCATGTATTTATAAATCTGAGAAGGGTCCTTTAAAAGTCATGTGAGCGGCCGCACACTGTGGCTCATGCCTGTAATCCCAGCACTTTGGAAGGCTGAGGTGGGTGGATCACGAGGTCAAGAGAGCGAGACCATGGTGAAACCCTGTCTCTACTAAAAAATACAAGAATTAACTGGGCTTAGAGGCACGTGCCCGTGGTCCCAGCTACTCGGGAGGCTGAGGCAAGAGAATTGCTTGAACCCAGGAGGCAGAGGTTGCAGTGAGCTGAGATCGTGCCATTGCACTCCAGCCTGGCGCCTGGTGACAAACGAAGACTCTTGTCTTTAAAAAAAAAAAAAAAGTCATGTGAACCACACCCTACCCACACATCTATCAGTGCACATGTCAACGAAGACAAGTAGTTGCCTTTCCTAAATTTAAAGCTCTAGACTGGGAATTGGCAAACTTTTTATTTTTTTAACTTTTATTTTAGGTTTGGGCATACCTGTGAAAGTTTGTTACATAAGTAAACATGTGTCATGGGAGTTTGTTGTACAGATTATTTCATCACCCAGAAATTAAGCTCAGTACCCAATAGTTACCTTTTCTGCTCCTCTCCCTCTTCCCACCCTCCACCCCCAAGCAGTCCCAGTGTCTGTTGTTCCCTTCTTTGTATTCATGAGTTCTCATCATTTAGCTCCCACAACAAGTGAGAACATGCAGTATGTGGATTTCTGTTCCTGCATTAGTTTGCTAAGGATAATAGCCTCCAGCTCCATCCATGTTCTCGTAAAAGACATGATCTCATTTTTTTTATGGCTGCATGGTGTTCCACATTGTATACGTAACACATTTTCTTTATCAAATCTGTCAACAATGAGCATTTAGGTTGATTCCATGTCTTTGCTATTGTAAATAGTGCTACAATGTCTATTGATGCACATGTGTCTTTATTACAGGATAACTTACATTCTTCTGAGTACATATCCAGTAATGGTACTGCTGGGTCAAATAGTGATTCTGTTTTTAGTTCTATGAGGAATCACCATACTGCTTCCCACAATGATTGAACTAATTTACACTCCCACTAATAGTGTATAAGCATTTCCTTTCTCCATAAACTCACCAACATCTGTTGTTTTTTGACTTTTTAATAATAGCCATTCTGACTGGTTTGAGATGGCATCTCACTGCGGTTTTGATTTGCATTTTTCTAATGATCAGTGATGTTGAGGTTTTTTTCATGTTTATTGGCCACAGGTGTGTCTTCTTATGCAAAGTGTCTGTTCTTGTCCTTTGCCTACTTTATAATGGAGTTGTTTGTTCTCTTATAAAGTTATTTAACTTCCCTATAGATACTGAATATTAGACCTTTATGAGACGCATAGTTTGTAAATGTTTTCTCCCATTCTGTAGGTTGTCTGTTTACTCTATTGATAGTTTGTTGTTGTTGTTGTTGTTGTTGTTGTTGTTGTTTTTCTGTGCAGAAGCTCTTATGTTTAATTATATCCCGTTTGTCAATTTTTGCTCTTGGGCAAACTTTTTCTATAAAGGGACAAATAGTTCACATTTTGGGCTTTGGGAACATGCAGTCTCTCGTGTAACTACTCAACTCTACAGTAATAGTACAAAAGAAGCTGTAGAGTATTTGTAAATAAATAAACATTGCTGCATTCCAACAAAATGTTACATAAGAAAACAAGCACTGGGCTGGATTTGGCCTATGGGTCACAGTTTACCAACCCCTACTCTAAACTCAGAGATACATACATTAATTTCAATGTTAACTCTCAGTAAAGAAGATAACCTCCATTATTAGAGTTTTAAATGGTCAGGTTTAGGGTGAGTTTGAAGTTTCCTGTTGAATAAGTTTTAATGTAACTAACATTCATTGAAAACTTACCATGTGACAGGCACTGTGCTAAGTTTACCTGCATACCCCTGTGATCTTCTTAACAACTTTATGAAATGGACACCACCATAATTCCCATTTTCAGATGAGGAAACTGAGATTTGCAGAGATTAAATGACTTGTCCAACATCTCTAAGTTAAGAAGTAGTGTTAGTTATAAGGTACAAACCCAAGGCTCCTAATTCCACCAAAGCCCATCCTCTTAATCACATTGCTAGCATTGCTACATTACCTTCCTCCACAGTGTCCTTAATACCTTCACAACGTAAGTTATCCTATATAAACAGTAACAACTAAAAAATAAAAACATACCATCAGAATAGAATCTAGCATATTAGGTTTTAATAGTAAACATATGTTACATACATTTGTTTAAAAAAAAAAACCAATCAGTAAAAACTGATTTTAATAGTAATTTAGTAAAATAGGTTTTAATAGTATAACATATGTTACACACATTTGTTTAAAAAAAAAAACAAGTCAGTAACCCATTTTTTAAAAACTTTGACTAATAAGGACTTGAAGAAATGAAAATGAAGTCACTTTTCAATTTTCTAGAGAATGAGTAATTAAACTTAACAGATAATCCACAAGCTTTATCTAGTTCCCTGTTTCTGTTCTTTTTTTTTTTTTTATCTCTATGTGGTGTGATAATATAAGTTCACAGCCTAGATCTTTCCAATTATGTTGAAATTATGACTCAGGCTACAGCCAAAGACAAAAACTAAATTTCTCACATTTTATTTAGAGACTCATCAGTAGTGAGGTCAGCCACCTCCTTGTGGGGCCTGTTGGGAACTTGAGATAACAGTATTTGCAAAGCATTTACCATCCCTTCTCTCCATTCCACCTCATACTCCATGACGGAACAATGTATCATATTTACCCTGTTCTCCTCCTTCATAATTGGGGATGCTTGAACCATCCTTGCACTTCACTCCATAGGAGATTTATGATTGCTTCTTGTCTAAAAGTAGCTGAGCCATTGAATCAGTAGAGGCCCACATGAGCTAGGAATGAGAGAAAAGGACTGAGAAAAGATAGAAAAGAGAGGTAGTTCTGGGGAAGCCAGCACTCCCATCATTTCCCATGGGTTGAATAGACACTACAAAAGGTGATTTGGGACTTACACCTATTGGGGCATTTGCTAACCAAAGTGACCCCTACTGAAGAGGCTGTAGGTTGGAATATCTGTAGTGGGGAAGGGGGTACTGAGTGAAAAAGGAGGAGGCCAGCCTCATCTGTATATCTCAATATGGAGAAGTCTTCAAAAAAAGACTTAGGATCTTCCAAAAAAGTAACCCAAATCATCCTCATGAGAGAGACAGCATGTATATCACTGAATTTAAATTTGCTTAGATCAGAAATCTTGTCTTCCTTGATGTCTTCTTACCATGTCCCCAGCACCTAACATGACCTGGCACAAAGTGAGCACTTGATTAAGATATGCCATACAGAGAACACCAACAAAAATAAGAGAGCAGACTTGCCATCAACAACTCTTGATCTCTCCATGGCATGTTGTCCCTCATACATACCCTGCCACCAGCACTTCCTTAAATGACTGGAAGAATAAAGAAAGAGAAAGGGGTGCTGCAGAGGGGAGAGAAAGAATAAGGCCCTTTCCGCACTTAAGCAGCTCAAGCCTTCAGCGTAGTGTGTAATGAGAGTGGGGGAGATTTTAATTGAAGATTGCAATGCTAACTACACTAGACTTTAATAGATTATAATGTTGAAAAAATAATGGGATTAGGCTGCTACCCAGTGGGAAAAGGGCAGGAGTCAACAGCACAGCTGGTAGCAGTTATTGGAAAAATAAATTAATTGCACATTGTCTCTCAGTGACTGCAGACAGTTTAGTCAAACCAGTTACATTAATAATGTGATATCCTTGGAAAACAAAGGTAATAAGAAAACAAGGATTTTCCAACAGGACAGGCCAGTAGAATTGTTTTTGTAGGAATGGTGATGAATTTGAGGGTTTCCATTCATGTATGTGTACCCCGTCCTTTGGTGACAAGTGTCCCACATTTGTAAAATGATTATGCAGTATCACACCAAAGAACAATGCAAGATTGTACAGGGACAATACAGGAGGGGCCAACCTCCACAAGTAGCAATATAATGATGAATGCAGGCAGGTTTGAGGGAGTATCACTGAAAGATATCCAAAGATTACTAGAAAATGCAAGAAATGTAATGGAAGAAATGACAAGAACCATAATTTAAGGCAGGAACCAACAACAGAAAACTGGAAAATACACTCAAGGAATTAAAATACACAGACAGAGGAAGCATCATGAAGTAGACTGAAGTCGCTCTTGAACAGTCACCCACAGTGTTAATAAAGAAACCTGTCTAACCAAAATTAAGGGGTATAGTCAGTGGCATGGGACAATTCAAGCTAAATAATCATGTAAAGATTAACTTGATATCTTGGTACCAATGGCACTCATTCTGCATTATTTATTTATTAGTCAGTTTCCAGTGGAAATAAATACATATATGTAAGTTAGAATTACATTTTTCAGAGATAATTTGAATTCTTCTGCTCTCTCTAGCCCATAGAAGGTTGGTTGGTTGCTTTTGCTTGCTTAGTAGCCTGGTTTGAGAATTAAGTGAAGTAATATTTCAAAAGTATCTAGCATAAAGCCATGTGCTAATTATTATGAAGGGTCCATTTTTTTATCTGGCTGGTTCACAACTCCATAACGAGCTTTTGGGTAATTAATTGAGATCTTAATGTAGAGACAGAAATCTAAATGCATGCATCTCGTGGCATAAGTACAAATGTTCACACAGAGAACTAAAAATAATCTGAGTCTAGTTAGAACACATGATGGAGTAATATCACTTTAGCAAACTGTTTCAAATCAATTATGAAACTCACAAATAGTAGCAAGTGGTACTCTGGGTTCTGAACACGGAGGGTGTCTCTTATATCAGATTCCCAACTGTAGTCAGCTCTTGTGACTTTACATCAAATTGCATTTTGTTCTCCACCAAATATTCTAATATATTGGTTTGTATAAAAGTAAGTAATTGCAGTCTTTGCCATGCCCTTTTTTTTTCTTTTTATTTTTTTGAGAGAAGAAGTCTCACTCTGTCGCCCAGGCTGGAGTGCAGTGGCGTGATTTCAGCTCACTGGGTTCAATTCTTCTGCCTCAGCCTCCAGAGTAACTGGGATTACAGGCATGCACCACCACAAATTTTCTTTTGCATTTTTAGTAGAGACGGCCTTTCATCATATTGGCCAGGCTGATCACGAACCCCTGATCTCAAGTGATCTGCCCACTTCGGCCTCCCTAAGTGCTGGGATTATGAGTGTGAGCCACCGTGCCCAGCCTCCCATCATTTTCAATGGCCAAAACCGAAATTACCTTTGCAACAACCTAATACTTCATTGGATGTAGGAGTCATTTTTCAAGAATTTGGTAAAGCAATAGAAATAACAATATGACCATGAATCAAGAGATGCATGGGAAAGTCTCCTTTTGAAATGGCTGATTATCCATGGGATATATGTGGAATTCTGAGAGCAGCTGCAGTTATATTAACCAGACAGTTATTAGCCGAAAATGCAAAGTGGGACAGTTCAAAAAGTGCGTTGCAAGAAACCAGAGGCTTTTTATTTTAGTGATTTAAGAAAGCTTTACATTTTTATTTCCAATTAACCTATCAATAGTGATGTCACTTAAATACTCCTAAGGAATATTATCTCCTCATTATTGCCAGAAAACATGCTGCCCAATTTCATAGCTCAGCTGTTCTCATGCATGCATGAACAATCTGAATTAACATGAACAGAAACAAGATTTTTAGACACTAGGCTACCTTCCTAGTTGTAAAATTTAAGTAATTAATATGTGACTTTGAATAGTAAAAGAAAGTAAAATGGGTAATGTTTATTTTGTGCATCAAAATGATAGTGATGCATTGCTACTCTTTCTATTCACTGTGTTAGCATATCAATAGAAATATCAGTAAAATCCATGCACTCACTGCCAATACCATTGAGTATTATGGCAATGAGTACAGATTCTCTGGAGAGCTGACTTTAAATTAAGCTATTAAAAAAAGACTATTTTTATTATGGCCAAAGACCCCAGAGACATGAGTTTTTCCTCCTTGGTACAATCTTTGTGTACTGTTAAACTTGGGCACAAGGACACCCGTGATCCCATCGGTCTGAAACTTTAACACATGTAGTTGTGAAAGCTAACTATAAAACTAACATTTATTTGAAGAGAAGGTAGTTACAGTGACCGGGGAAATTCAGACCCACTAAGTACTAACTAGATGCATTCACACTAACGGCTATCCTCAGTACACATTTAATCAGACTTTCTTTTTCATCCTACTCATGCTTAAATGAACCTGGGTTTCAAAGCTATTTACAACACATGAATACGTATTTTCAAACAATGTCCCAAAGGTTAATAACACATCATAAAATCTCAAACAGCTGCTTCTTCATGTAGAAGGAAGCTTTAAGTCTGAACCAAGTAAAGTCTTACTATTTTGCCTTTCTCCCCACTCCCCACCTCCCCAGTGCTAAAGCAACCTCATAAAGGGTAAGGAGCTCTGGGTGTTGGAATTAGGGAAACTGCAACTGGTCTTGTTACTTCCACTTATAAGCTATGAGATCTTTCATAAATTCCTATTCTCCCCGAAGGTCAGTATCATCACCTTAAGTAAGGATAGGAGAAACCAGAAATAAAAAGATTAATAAGACGAGCTCCTTGCCCTCAGTGCCCCTGCACATGCTTTAATTGGTGTCTTAGTCTGTTTTTGCTGCCATAACAGAGTACCTGAGACTGAGTAATTTGTAAAGTAGAGACATTTATTTCTCACAGCTCTGGGTTCCGGGAAGTCCAAGATCAAGACACCAACATCTGTAATAGTTTCTTGTCTCCACACATGGCAGAAGGCAGAAGGGCAAGAGATGACAAATCCACTCCCGCAAGCCCTTGTAATAGCAGCATTCACCCGTTCATGACCCAAATACCTCCCAAAGACCCTGCCTCCCTACACTGCTGCATTGCGGATTAAGTTTCTGACACATGAATTTGGAGGGACACAATCAGACCATAGCAGTGGGTGTAAAGTAATAATTATCAGCAACTGCTTCCTTCATTTACTCCCACATCATTCAATCAATCACTCTATCTCATTCATTCACTCTCTCATCTCTCTCTCTCTCTCTCTCTCTCTCTCTCTCTCATACACACACACACACACACACACACACACACATACACACGCACACGCACGTACGTCAGTCACTACTATGTTAAAAGCTACAAAAGATATTGTGGAAACCCCAACGAAATCTCTGCTCTCATACTGTATACTGGGAGGTAGTTATAGAATAACTATCATAAATAAGAGTGTATTTCCAGTGCTTCTCTCAGGACTAGTAAATGCAAAAATTCATCTGCCTGCTTTCAGCCGGTTATGCCAACAAAGGCATGATTATGTCAGAAAGAAAAGAGATGCTTCCACCTTGTGGCTGTGTCTTCCCCAGCTGGTTGCTGGTAAAGGCTTATGTTTGTAAGCTTGCCTCTCCTTGCAAGTAGAAGACTGTGCTGTTTTTACCTTTATACATTTTTTTTTTGCCTTCTTCATATTATAATGAGTATTACAGACCTTGTTCTCTCAGAATTCAAGGTTACCTTTGGCCAAAATGAAGTGGATAGCATTTATTTATTCATTTAGGAAATATTCATGAAGCTTTTATCTTGTGCCAGGCACCTCAGTTGATAGAAAAACCATAGTGAGCAAGGCACCGGCTGCCCTCAAAGTCTCACTCCAGCCTCCCACACACCCTCACCTCCCGCAAAGACTCTCCCTCTGCCATTAATCATTTATGCCCTACACAGTGATCATTTTTTGCCCCCACCACAAGTTTTTATTATCTATTATTTTTAAGACAATGCACCAGCTACTACTAGAAGATACAAAGACACACTCCCTCTTTCCAAGAGTTTACAACTTAGTAGGTCAGAAATGGGAGTGGGGAGAATAAATATACAAATAACTAGACTATCAGGCAGTATGACTATAAGTGCTACAAAAGAGGAATAGCTCTAAGAGTGGTGGATGCAGAGAGAAGGGAGGATAAATTTCCCCTGGAGTGATCAGTGATGGCTTTGTGTAGGATCTGAGCAGAGCCTTGAAGAATGGGCTTGATTAGGAGACGGGATTGAAGGATTCAGGGAGAATAACAAAAATAATAAGGAAGAATGAGGACAGCAGCACAAATGCTGAGGAAGAAAGAGTGGAGGAAGTACAAGTGGGCCAGACTAAACAACAGAGAAGGGTGGGAATAAGGTACAAGATTACAGGGACAGGGTCCTACAGGATCTACACCTCATGTCAAGGAGTTTAGATTCTGTTCAAGAAGCATTTGGACAGGAGGGGAGGTGTTTGAGAAGGAGTGAGGCAAAATCAGAGAGAAGCTTTGAAATATGATTATGGCAACCATATGGATGGAAGGAAGAGGGGAAAGAAAGAAGCAGCTAATGTAGAATGGCAGCAAGAGAAAAGGGAAATGAGAGGCAGCTGCTGGAGACAGGGTACGTGGAGAATTGAAAGGACTTGGAAACTGACCAGATCTAAAGGTAACTCTGACATCTTAGGTAATTTTAAAAGAGTGTTCAACTCAGTAACCTTGATGCCACTCCTCTTTCTATAATGGTATAGGGGCTACACATGTTAAAATAAAATGTTAAAACAAATACAGGTTTTCAAAAAACAGTTTTTCCAATGGGATTTGAGCTAGGCTGCCGTTTGATTTTTGTCTTGTTCATGAATTATTGCTTAAAGTATTCATCTGGCATATTTGATGTTTTAAAATCTATTCCATCCCACACCCACCACACCCCAGTGCTCGTTCTTCCTTTGTTCTACCTTCTCTCCCAGATTTATTCTACTTCCTTCTCTGCCCTATTCTGGGGGACTGATGGCTATGTCTGTATCACCCAAACGCTCTTGCTTTCTGGCTTTCTGTTGGATTTGGCCAGTGAGAAGCACCAGCAGGAGCCCAGAGGGCAGAAAGACAGCAAGCACATTCGTTTTCTATTCCTGCTGTAATGAGTGACCACAAATAACACAAACTGATTGCTTTACCGTGCTGGAGTCAGAAGTCTGAAATCCGTTTGTATCACTAAAAAGGCACCATGTCAGCAGGGGCCGGTTCCATTTGGAGACTCTGGGGTAGGAACTCATTTCATTTCCTTTTCCAGCTTCTAGAACCTCCTTTGCTTATATTTCCTTCCTCCATCTTCAAAGCCAGCAGCTTAACAACTGCTCTCCTCTGACCTCTGCTTCTGTCTTGTACTTCTCAGACTTTGACCTTTGTGATTACATCAGGCCCACCCTAACAATCCGGATAATCCTCCATCTCAAGATCCGTAAGTTCAGCACGTCTGCAAACTCTTTTTGCCATGCGAGGTAACATAACACAGATTCCAGGGACTAGCAGGTGGACATCTGGGGATGGGGGACATTATTCTGTCTGCTACAGAGAGGTTGAGGTATTTCTTACCCTGTTGCTCCCTGCCTTGGTGCTGCGGGCCTGGCAGCATTCCTTCCTGCTACAGCTGCAGCTCTAGACAGGGAGCCTCTCTTTCATGGCTCCAACTCTCACTCAGCCCCTGTAACTTCTTTTCCTACCCTGATGTCCTTCAGACTGGAGGTGGCAACAGCACTCGCCATGTGTATCCTTCATTGCCTCAACAGCCCTCTTTGACTGCCCTAACCCTGCCCATACTTCGAAAATAGTCCCATCATTAACTTATTTTCAAAATCCCAGCTAACCAATGTCCCTGCCACACATCTTGGTATACCTTTTTCATGCTCATTCACAATGATAACTTGTCAGGTCTAGGACTGGCACACACACAGTCTGAGAGAAAGAGATGTAAAGACAGAATCAGAGGTCAGAGAGGAGAGAAGGCGCTAAAATGTTGAAATGTAAATGCAATATGCAAGACAGTTAGCTTCAGGAAAACAAGGAATTGTTATCATGAGTCAATATAGAAGTCATTGCACAAAGCCTAATGCTTGCACTGAGAAAATGAAAGTATCTGATAAGTATACATAATAATAATCCCTCATTTTCTCTCAATTGCATCCTAGGAGGGGAAATAACAGCCCAGAGTTCACAATAGAAAGTTTCCTCTTTGATTTCCTTTTTGTTTATTTTTCAGTCAACTAGGGAAACTGACTTCATAACCTAATATAAGTGATTTCTGAGCAAGTAGATAAACTAGCTGAGCTGCCAATGATAGCTTTCTATTCTTACTCAGGCAGGTGACTTTAAGACATTGCCACAGTCTCTTTTTGCCTGAGCAGTCAAACTAGCGTATGAAAAATGGAATGACGGTAGTTATTTTTTCCTTTGTAGAAAATGTTTGGCTCCACCCAGCTTGTCTTTAAAATCTCTTTCTTCACATTCATGTCTGTTGCCACACTTGCAGTTATTTCTCTGTATTAGTTTAGGGTTTGGATTATCTGTCCAACATTCAGTGAGATTCTTTTCCTAAGAATTTCATCTAAAATCATGGAATATGAAATACCATTCATGTCCTATAAGAATTTCTATCAGGCAGTGCTTATCAAACAGAAGAGTTTTTTTCATTTTTAACCTCTCAATGATATTTCCAGAAAAATATCATTTCCCCACTTAATACACCTTCAGAAGCTCAACTGCTTCTCTCTGATTCATTATGAAAAACTTATTACTGTTTTTTCCTCTCTTCTACCATTATGATGATAATTGTAATGATGTATTAATAATTATAACTACTATGATTAATAATAGATTACATTTGTATATTTAGAGATTACAAGGCACTTCCTATATGCTATATTATTTGATCATGCTCAAACCTGGTTGACATATATTATGAAACCAAATTAGAGTTTTATTATAAATCTTGTTTACATCTGGTTTAAACTATAAGGAGCATATAGCCAAAAAGACAATTTCTGAGAAATGCCTTCTTTCAATCGTTCATCTATCTGCTGAACAGATACATGTGGATATTTCCCATGTGACACAGTGCCTGTCCTTGGAGAGGTTACAATATATTGGCAAAGGTCAATACTTCTAAAGAAATGCACAGGAAAGGCACCCACCCCAGACTGGTGGGATCACAAAAGCTCTCTAGATGATATCATCCCTGAAGTTGGGTTCCTAAGAGATAAGTAGGATTTCCCTTTTTGAAGTGGGGAGAAGGAGGACTCAGATTCTAGCAAATCGTACAGTATGTACAAAGGCACCGAAATGGAAACATGCCAAATACTTTAGAAAGGTAGGAAGGGGGCCAGATACAGTAGCTTACACCTGTAATCCCAGCACTTCGAGAGGCCAAAACAAGCGGATCACTTGAGCTCAGGAATTTGAGACTAGCCTGGGCAACATGGTGAAACCTCATCTCTACCAAAAATACAAAAATTAGATATGGCGGTGCACGCCTGTAGTCACAGCTACTTGAGGGGCTGAGGCAGAAGGATTGCTTGAACCTGGGAGGTCAAGACTGCAGTGAGCCAGGATCATGCCACTACACTCCAGCCTGGGTGACAAAGTGAGACGCTGTCTCAAAAAAAAAAAAAACAAACAAAGAAAGATGGAAAGCAATCGCCCAGAGAGTATACACAGAGCTAGGGGAGGGGAGGACTTAAAGAATTAAACGTCAACCCCAGTTAAGAGCCCTAGAAGAGGCCTGGTGCCGTGGCTCACACCTGTATTTCCAGCACTTTGGGATACAAAGGCGGGTGGATCACCTGAGGTCAGGAGTTCAAGACCAGCCCGGCCACATGGCGAAATCCTGTCTCTACTGAAAATACACAAAATTATTGTGGTGGCAGGTGCCTGTAATCCCAGCTACTCAGGAGGCTGAGGCAGGAGAATCACTTGAACCTAGGAGGTAGAGGTTGCAGTGGGCCAAGAACGTGCCACTGTACTCTAACCTGAGCAACAGAGTGAGACTCCATCTCAGAAAATAAAAATAAAAATAAAGAGTCCTGGAAGAGTAAGGAGATTTAGAAAGAAGCATTCTAATGAAATTCTCTGTATGAGATAAATGTCGGTAACAGTTGACAAGGAAAAAGGAAGGAATCAGTGAGAAAGATACCAAATCATAATTTAGAGTTCAACTACTTCCACAGTAGGGATACTGTGTCATCTTCAAATTTTACATGTATTTTCATGTTTTAATTTAGAGGATTTTTGTAAATAGAAATAGAGGCTCTGGAAGGGAGAGGTCCCCCCAAATCTTTGCTAAAGCCAGCTTCCTGATATGAATGTCCAGACAAGGCAACACTTCCCCCATGGGGCAGTGTGCTCAAGTCAAAGGCCACACATTTTCTGAGCTGTGACTACATCTTTTCTAAACACAAATAATAAAAACACTAAAGAAGGCGTACCACCTGCATCAAGTGGCAAATTCTCAGAATCCTGCAGCGGCCTTTCACTTCCGATACCAGCTTGGTCACCTCACCTTTGTGACTCTCCAAAGCAGGTACATGCTTAGGCAGAACCTTGATGAAGGAGTCTTTTCTCTTCTGTGCATCCACAGGATGTACAAATTCATCCACGAATGAAGTTTCTCAAAAGATGCTGGGATGTTTTTGGTTTGATTTCGGTTTTGTTGCGGGGGCGGGGTTTATTTTGTTCTGTTTTAGAGATTAAGTCCTCACTCTTGTTTCCCCGGCTGGAATACAGAGGTGCAATCATGACTCACTGCAGCCTCAAACTCCTGGGCTCAAGTGATCCTCCCACTTGAGCCTTCTGAGTAGCGAGGCATGCACCACCACACCTGGCTAATGTTTTCGTATTTTTTTTTTTTTGTAGAGATTGAGGTTTTGCCACATGGCTTAGGCTAGTCTTGAACTCCTAGACTCAAGCAGTCCTCCCACTTCAGCCTTCCAAAGCACTGAGATTACTAAAAGCATGAGCCAATATGCCCAGCCTGTTTTCTTTTTAGGTGATTACTGTCTAAAACATAGTCTAAAGAGAGTCTCAGACAGTTTTCAATATATAAATGAATCGAAGCAAATAAAATTCACATTTTGGGTGCTCTCAAACATGTATTTCAGTTTCCAATCGGATTAGAAGTTTTCTCTCTGGAAAAACCTGCTGATTTTATGGGCTCCTGCGCATTACTGAGGCAACCGTGCCTAACAGTTTAAAACAAAAGCCAGGTTCTGTAATAGGCACTTGGAACCCATCTAATTCAATCACAATCTAATGAAAGAAATGGGAAGATTAATGAAAACATTCCATGTAACCCCTTGAAAAATATTCTTACTGCAATAGTTATTAAATAATATCTCACAAAGTTAATCATGGAAACAGCCAGTAGATATTAAAGATCACCATTGAGTTAGAAATCAGCCTGTCCTTCGCTCCAGCAGGGCCATTAGGGCACAGGAAGCACAGTGTCAGAGTACCCCACGTAATGACTGCAGCAGCAAAGCCCCTAATTCTGATTTTTTCCTTTTCCTGGCACTTCATGATTTCATTCAGACTCAGCCTCTATTCCTCTTTCTCTTAACCGTAACATTTGTTTCCTTTAACTTTACCTGTCAAGACCAATGTGTGCAGGTCACCATTACTGAAGCCTCATTTGGTCTCCTGTAAGTACCATTGAAATTGTCGGCCAGGCGCGGTGGCTCAAGCCTGTAATCCCAGCACTTTGGGAGGCCGAGGCGGGTGGATCACGAGGTCAAGAGATGAAGACCATCCTGGTCAACATGGTGAAACCCCGTCTCTACTAAAAAATACAAAAAATTAGCTGGGCGTGGTGGCGCGTGCCTGTAATCCCAGCTACTCAGGAGGCTGAGGCAGGAGAATTGCCTGAACCCAGGAGGCGGAGGTTGTGGTGAGCCAAGATCGTGCCATTGCACTCCAGCCTGGGTAACAAGAACGAAATCCGTCTCAAAAAAAAAGAAAGAAAGAAAGAAAGAAATTGTCATGATTTGGCTGGAACTGCTTAAGGCAGTATTTCAAGAAAGCCTGAGGTATGCTGGGGTGCACTAAAGCTTAACCTATATGGTGTCCAAGTGAAGACGTTTACTGTCACTGAAAGGCAGAGCAAACATTCATTGATTCAGCTGTGATTAATGGAGGGCCTACTTTTCAGAAATTGTGGAAGTTACAGACGACACAGAGACAGTGTGTGTTCCCTTTCCATGAGGGGTCTAGTGTCAGAGGGAGAAAACCACCTGCAAGGGAAGAACAATGGTGGCATTAGCCTGTGACCTCAGATCATTAGCCACAAAAATGGTCCATAGCTATGTCCATCATGAAATAAGGAATAGAGATTATTCATAATTTATTGGAATAATACTCCAAAGGAGATCACTTCCTCATACCTAATTATAATCTGGGATCATTTTAGTCATATATGATCATGCAAAGTAGGCTCCTACAATGCAATAGTAGCATGAGGGCAATTAACTGTTTACAATCAGCTAAGCATGTTTGTAGCAATGTCCAAGTCACCCTTTGAGCAATGTCCAAGACACCCTTTGAGCTGGGACTGCCATGACTCACAGCTGAAGTAAATCCAGAATTTAATCTAATTCTTATAAATATTTCATTGAAACAAGCCAAATACTTTATATATGACTTGACTACAAAAATGCATACAGTACAGAGTTTAATTTTTTTCTTACAACCGGAACTATTAACCACATAAGGATTTCTGAGATGTTTACCTTCTCCTGCCTTGGCCTTCCATAGGAAAAAACAGAAAAAGATTTTTACCTGGAAAGCCCCAAGCAAATTCAAAGATTTGGTGTTTTGTTAAAGAAAAATCTGCCATGATGTATGAGTAGAAATGCAGAACCTGCTAGGCTGTGCCCTAGACATAGCCGTTATCTCACTCCGCCTTGCCCCTGTGACATTACTCTAAGGTTGTTAGTTGCCCCAAGGGACCACTGATAAAAGAATTTCTTCCATGGAAAAAAAAATGAGTGCTTAGAATTCCTCTTCAGTCCTTTGGTCACTTTCCCAAATGTGGTATTTCCCTCACCCATATAAAGCAATGCACACAGAGACTCCTGAATTACCTTTATCTGGTTTTGGTATCTCTCTCTTTCTCTCTCTCTCTCTCTCTCTCTCTCTCTCTCTCTCTCTGTGTGTGTGTGTGTGTGTGTGTGTGTGTGTCTCTCTCTCTCTCTCTCTCTCTTCTAACTGGAACTCGGTATTTTAAAAATACTCCAAGAATGAGTGGAGATGTTAGAAGTTTCATTTTAGTAACACAGCTCAGTTGAAGATAGCTCTGTGGCAGAGAGTATAGAAAGAGACTACATCAGAATCACAGCCGGTCTTTTTCTTCATTTCTAAAAGGGCTGTGAATTTTCTATTGATTTTATCAAATTAATTCTCCTGTTTGTGATAGAGGAAAGTGACACTCTTTGGTCACACATTGGCTGCTGCAGTGAAGTCAGATGAGGTTGGAAAGTAACAAAAAAACTTCTTCCCCCGCTTGCCACCACCCCACCGATAAGTTGATCTTCTTACATATCCAGATGACAGTGAAAGAGATTACATCCCAAATTTATTTAGGGAGTTGCAGTTAAAATTATCATACAAAGCAAAACCACAATGAGATACCATCTCATGCCAGTTAGAATGGCAATCATTAAAAAGTCAGGAAACAAGAGATGCTGAAGAGGATGTGGAGAAATGGGAACACTTTTACACTGTTGGTGGGAGTATAAATTAGTACAACCATTGTGGAAGACAGTGGGGTGATTCCTCAAGGATCTATAACTAGAAATATCATTTGACCCAGCAATCCCACTACTAGGTATATACCCAAAGGAGTATGAATTATTCTATTATAAAGACACATGCATACATATGTTTACTGTGGCACAGTTCCCAATAGCAAAGACTTGGAACCAACCCAAATGCCCATCAATGATAGATTGGATAAAGAAAATGTGGCATATATACATCATGGAATACTATGCAGCCATAAAAAGGATAAGTTCATGTCCTTTGCAAGGGACACAGATGAAACTGGAAACCATCATTCTCAGCAAACTGACACAAGAACAGAAAACCAAACACCACATGTTCTCACTCATAAGTGGGAGTTGAACAATGAGAACACATGGACACAGGGAGGGGAACATCACACACCAAGGCCTATTGGGGGTGGGGCTGGGGAGGGATAGAATTAGGAGAAATACCTAGTGTAGATGATGGGTTGAAGGGTGCAGCAAACCACCATGGCACATGTGTACCTATGTAACATGCCTGCATGTTCTGCACATATATCCCAGAACTTAAAGTATAAGAATAATAATAATAAACAAAAAAGAATAATAATAATAAATCAGTCTCAGGACACATTAACCACAGACAGCAGTGGCTGCCAAGACTCGATCTGGAGTTCAAGAGGATTTACACCTCCTTCTCCCATGGGTCTCAAGATAAGCCACATGGAAGTCCTTCATTCACAAATATATGCAGTGCAGCTCATCCAGACACACAGTTAAAGGAGACCCAGACTCTGTGTCATTGTCCCCATCGTCTCCTTCCCCACAGCCTCTTAATGTCTCACTTGGATAGACCATGTGACAATGCCACAGCTCAGCTTCCTTCCTCAGTCTTCCACCTTTCTCTCCTTCCTCTTTCCATACTGATGCCGCAGGAAGATTTCTAAACACCACTCTGCTTCCCTGGTCAGGTTACCCCATGCTTAACTTTTTAGTGCCTTGCTGTTGCCTTCAAAATAAAACCCAAACTCCTGAACAGCATAGCAAACAACTGACAGTTTCCCAAATACCATTCCCTCAAACTTTGCAGCCTTTGCATATGCTGTTCTCTCTGCCCAGAATGCTTTCCTCTTTGCCTGGGGAACTCCTACTGGTACTTCAAAACTCAGTTGAGATGTCAGCACCTCTGGCAGCTCTCCCAGACTACCCACCCCACCCACTCTTTGTTAGATGTCCCTTCTTTCTGTTCCCTTAATACTTTGTGAATGCCTCTGTCATAGCAAAGATACATTGAGTTGTAATGGCCTTATTTACCCACTTTCTTCCCAACTAGACTGAGAAGTTATTGCACATAGAAATTATACCATTTATCGCTATATCCCCAGTAGACTGACTGGTACATAGTAGGTGCTCAGAAGTTATTTACTTAATGAAGACACTCAAAACCTAGGAGGGATGACAGAAACTCGTGAATGTGTAATGAGGCATAATAAATAGAATGGGGTGCCATTACTACTGAACAGAGAGAGTGGACATCTCTGCTTGTGAAGAGCATAGGGTCAAGGAAGACACCTAGAGGAGAAGATGCTTAGGCTGACCTTCAGAAAGAACAAGAGATCACCAGGCCTATGGGGAGGAGGAGAAAAAAGAACAGCGTTATGTGTATGGGCCTGAATGCCTCAGTCAGCATGACGCATTTGGCAAGGTTTTCCTTAGAAAGATGACTCTGGTGACAATGAAAAGAGGTTCATGGAAGAATGATGGGGAATACTGGAATAATACATGTTAAAGCCTGAATTGAGCTTGTGAGCAATGGGATACATATGAGGACAGGGACAGATGCAGGGAAGTCGAGAAAACAAGGAGTATAGCATGACCCCCACGTTTCTGGCTTGGGTGAATGGTGTTGCCATTAACCAGGATTGGGAATTAAGAGGAAGAACCACTTGGAGAGAAAGATAGTTAGCCCTGTCTACTGCTTCTACTGCTGTTGAGTTGGAGTTGCCTGTTGGACAGACAACAAGGTGACAAGGTGTAGTAATCAACGGGACATGTGGGTCTGAAGCTCAGAAGAGAGTCCAGCCAGGAAGGAACACTTTTTCTATACGTAACTTCGTTGGAACTATTGTTTTACTTTTTCAATTTAATTCCTTGCCTGAGGTTTCTGTTGTGGGCAAGGGCTACTGGGGGGAGGAATAATTGGTCCCATTTCTGCCTCTGGCTTAGATACATGGCCTCTGGCAAACTATTCAACTTCAAGTTATGCCTGTTGACTCAGAGAAAATGAGACAATTAAGGAAACTTGAAGAAAGCTACTGGTCCTAAAACATTTAAGTTGGTTTTGTCTTCTTGGTTTTTTTGTGGAATGTGGAAGTCATGCCAGTGAGGCAAACCTCATTCACCACCCCAAATCCATACTTCCAAAGCCATGGAGTGAGTATACAAAGCGAGGTCTTTACCTTCACTACATTGGAACACTTACCCTTCGAGAATAATCCATAGGTGAAGATGTCATTTCCTTGCTACAACAAACATGTTTGTTCTTTCCCCCCACTTTCGGGGTCCTGTTTTCATGCTCTCCTGCCATTGTGATGGAAAATGTGTGTTCCTGTTCTCAGCCAGCCTTCAGGATCCACATTGATAATGACTAGCTATAGAGTTTTTCTACAGTTCTGTTGCATTACAGAGTTTAGACTGAGATCTGCTTTGTTTAAGGGACCTAACTAAAATAGCCTTTTTGCAAAGCAACTCATTGTGCTTTTGCTGGTTAATTTGTCTTATGTTACTTGCACCGAGATGAGACTTTTTTTTTAATTTAAGGGTTCCTGACATTAATGGTACTGTGGGAGTTATATGATGTGCTCACGGTTGAACCTCTTTTATTTCAACTGTCTATTCACAAAGGCCAAAAGGGAATTGCTTATGGAACACAGGCGTTTCTGACAATTCAGGAGGAACTGGTATTTAACCAGACAGCTTCTGGCAATCAAGTGTGAGCATGGCCAAGATTCAGCCAAGGCATCGATCACGTGGGGAGAATGGAGAATCTCACTTTTAATTCACGGGGCTGTGATAGAAAACTCATCATCAAATGTGAATATCAGCCAACCACTGCTTACAAAGAAGGCAATATCACAACAGCACCCAGGGAAATTTAAATGATACATACAAAAAATTCTCAGAAGCACAAAAACCAATAAATTCATCCAAAATGTTAAATTAGATGCTACACCCAAGCCAAAAGCTGGCAATAGATTCAATGAAGAGGCCTTAAAATGTTTACTTCTTGATTCAAAGCAAAAGTGCCAGGTTATTTTGAATTTCTGTATCAGACATATTCCCTAATTTTAAAAAATGCTAACTAGTTTACAGTCTCTGTCATAATGGCTGAATATAAGTAACATATGACCACAACCTTCATGGTCTGATATTTTCATTTCTGTAAAGGTAAATAAAGTTTGGTGATTAGATTCAGGATGCAGCCAGGGACTAGCTTCTTTCCAAAAAGCAGCAGGCTGCCACCAAATTGTTCGGATGCTCTCAGGTCATCTAGACATGCTTTTTAAAACTCTGTTGACAATGCAACTTGAGTAAAACCATCTTTGGCTGACTTAATTTTTCTTCAAACAACAGGTAGGAGATCAAATCATTGAAATCAATGGGGAAAGCACAAGGGACATGACGCATGCCAGAGCCATAGAACTCATCAAATCCGGAGGAAGACGGGTGAGGCTGCTGCTCAAGAGAGGCACGGGACAGGTCCCAGAATATGGTGCGTTTCACGTTTTCATTCACCCTTTTGCTCTGTTTTTCTGTGAACCATAAATGCCTATGCTTACTTATAAAACTACATCCATTCTCTATTCCTACCTAAATATATATTTAGCTATCAATAGGTGTATATATATATATACATATATATATATAGGCACATACATATGTATGTTTAAGCCCAAGAAATAAGTGTGTGTGAACTCTTTCTGTTGCTCCCTCCATTCAGGAATGTTGAAAATATGAAACGTAGGACCTTTCAGGGCATCTCTGAGTGTGCAAGGAGATCTAGCACTACCGAAATATTAGAACTTTTATAATTTGACTGATAGTCTGCTGTTCATTTGAGTACACAGTAATTTATCACTTATTTCCTAACATTGCTTGTGCATCAGACTACCTCAAAGGATTCATAACTGGAGCCAGGGACAAGCAACATATCTTCAGGGTGTGAAGTTTAAAATGTAAACTTCAGTTCATGCAATGATTGCATTTCCTTGGCATTTAGGAATTATTCTGAAAATTCACTCCTGTGTTGTGTTTCTATATGCTTTTGAGGAAGGCTTTAAAGCACATTTTGATTCACAGATTTGCCTTCGAACATCTTTAAAGTTGTTTCCAGAAGCCCATTACAGACACCACTGACAGCATAGCTCTAGTATCAGAAACAGCTGGGTGGTCATCACATGAAAAGCACCAAAACCTGCCAAGGTCTTGAAAAATAATCTCAGTGAGTGACAGACAGAAATAGACAAGCATACAGACATGTCAGACTCGTGCAGATAATACCTGTTCTGATTAGGGAAACCAAAAGCTAACTGCTGACCTGAATAATGAGCTCAAAGTTGATAGAGATAGATTGACTCACTTATATCCCTCTATTCCCTACCACCCCCGCAAAAAAATTCTAAAGAGTACTTTTTCATTTCAGATTATTCTTTTTGCATGTATTGTCTAAATAACTGACTATCTCCTTACTTAGCAGGGCAGATCTATATCCTGGGTTCTACTGAAATAGCTAAACTCAAAGGCCCTTAAATGCATTATGTTTCCAGCATCTTATGCATCCCTCAAAGCCTACACAGAGAGCTTGCAAGCCCTCACAGTGAGTCAAAAAGCATTCAGAAGTTTCTGTAGGGCTGGCTCTATGCCCAAGGAAATATTTCATCCCAGACTCCCACCCTTAATGCTTGGATCTAAGAAAATATTTTTAAATATATATGTTATCAATAAGCACAGGTATGATCCTGCTAAAACGTACCAGCATTAATCCCTTTGTAAAGAATCTGAACTCGGAATAGAATAACCTTTTGCACTCTCAAGCATTGACTGATTCAGTAATATCAAAGTGACCTGTGAAATTTTATCACTTCTAAAACATACCACCTTTAACAGTATGCTTCACTCCACGGTGAGACCTGAATATTATCTATACCCAGACATTTTCATAGAGTTAATATTGTTCTAACAAGTTTATCTTCCAAAAGTGAATCTAACCAGCATGACTATCCTGAGCTCTTTTCATTTTTCTGTAGAGTCACTATTGGTCTACACTTTCTCAGCTTCCACCACAGCAGCTGCTTACCTGTAGTGAGCAGGTAGAACATACTACTGATCAACCTGAGGCATAATTCAGACTGTAATGCACAAATATGAAGCCACCTCAAACTATCATGAAGAAGTAGAAACAGGTTTTTGAACAAGACAAAAATTCAAGATCATGTCAACATTATTTCATTAATTCTTAACATCACCCAAAAATATATGGTTACAGTAAAATTCTCAAATTAACCAAAGTATCAGGGCACATCTTTTTTTTTTTTTTTTTTTGGAGGTCTCTGTTGTTGCCCAGACTGGAGTGGAGTGGTGTGATCTCAGCTCACTGCAACCTCCGCTAACCAGGCTGAAGCCATTCTTCAGCCTCAGCCTCCCAAGTAGCTGAGAATACAGGCGTGAGCCACCAATGTCCAGCTAATTTTTGTGTGTTTTTGTAGAGATGGGGTTTCACCATGTTGACCAGACTGGTCTCAAACTCCTGAACTTCAAATCAATCCACCTTCCTCAGCCTCCCAAAGTGCTAAGATTATAGGCATGAGCCACTGCACCTGGCCTGGGCACACTTTTGAGTGGCCAGTCATCAACACTGTTAACTGTAGCAGTATCACAGAATTTCTTCTAAATATAATCCTCTAAAGTGTAACATTAAATCATACTTGTTAGTAATATTAGCACTTGTCCACTACTTCTGATATTAAATTGAGATGGATTTTGACTGCAAAATAACTTTAGATATGATGTCACACAAGAAAGAACTTATAGCATAGAGCAATCTCCTTTAGGGAATTAAAAGAGTAGTCATCAAGTAGGCAAACATTAGTTCTCTGGGAAAATCTAAGCTTCAAGATGCATGGTTAGGCAAAAGAAACCAAGATTATGGATCATAGCGTCTTTGAGGATAATGTCCATCAAGTGATATTTCTGGAATTTCAAAGGACTGATGGGTGGGGAGATGGGGTCCAGGAGTCCCCAAGACCACCTCCCCATTTAGAGATTTTCTGGGAGGCCTCCTGGGGCACAGAATATAATTGTGCTCATAGCTAAGATTTGTTACAGCCATATAGTGAAGACACACAGTGGGCCCACAAGGGAAAAGACACAGGTAGGGTCTGGAGGAATCCACGCGGGCTTCTTTTTGCTCCCTCTCTCACGCACGAGGTTGTCACCCAGAACACTCTTTCCCTCCAGCAACAAAAATGCAGCCATATATATGTGACACTGCTGCTCAGGAAAATTCCCTAGAGACTCAGTGCCCAAGGTTTTCACTGCCTCTGCCTAGCACGTACCACACTTCCAGACTCCCAGATGCAAAGCAGCCTCAATACAAACCAAACCGATTGTACAAACGATGCAGATACAATGAGACACTCTTATAATTTACCAAAAGGTTTACATTGGCTTAGAGGACGATTTACCAGTCATATTTCCAGGCAGCAGCCAATGGCCACCCTCCAAAGCAGGCCTTTCTAAGGAGAGCAGTCTCAGGCCTGTTCTGTTCACCTTTTCTGCTCCAGAAGCAAGCTAGAGAAGTGGCCACATCTATGAACTATGTAAGTGAGTGCAACATACAGGGAGTGCCCACAGCTGAGGAACACAATTCCTCCAGCATCAAATAGACTATATCCTGAAACAGAATTGCCTGCCTTCTTTCACCAACTTGATGCTTCTGTTTAAAAAAAGAATTTTTTTTTTTTTGGTCTAAGATAAACTAGAGTATATTTTAATTCTCAAGCAGCAGGATTGGTAACAGCAAAATGATAACCAAAGGAAGTGCTTATGGAAAAAGAAAATTAGGTACTTAAGTTTACCAGTAGATACAGCCAGGAATATAATCCTACGCTTTCCTAATGTACCCTAATCATGGGAAAATGGATTTTTTTTTTTGGAAAACCACTCCCTGTGGATGGATTTCAATGAGTCTTCCCTTTGATACCCCTATGATTCAAAATTCAGGACAGCTTTGAAGAAAGTCCCTTATCTGGACTTCTGGACACGTCAAGAAAAAGCTGGTTTCAGTCAAGAGAAATACAAAACTCTCGCTCTGAGTTCTTAAAGTGATCTGTGACTGAGAGATAAGCATAGGTACAACTGAAAAAATACCAGAAGCCATCTGTCATATCGTTGACTAAACAAAATCAGTGTGACTCCAAGTGAGCTGGAGGAAGGAAGAAACAGGCTGCAAATATGTCATCTCTAATTATCCGGAGACTAAATGTCAGGTGACACCTCAGCCAATTCAGAGGCAGAAATCAACAAATGCCGCCCCAAAAGTAGTGGCTGCACACGGAGGCTGTTGAACAGCTGCAAGGGGAGTCGGAAAATGATGAGGGCTTTGAAGGAGGAGTTCCTTTCATAGTTAAGTCCTTGAAAGACAAGCTCAGGAGATAGATACTTCAACTCCACTCCAGTCCTCGGGATAAGAATTTGTTGATTGTAAACTCAGTGGGAAGTGTGAGTTTCCCTCCCCTGATGCACATCTCAATGTCATACTGAGAAGAGAATCAAAAGATGATACATCCAAAGCAGTGTCCTCCTTCACCCTGGTTATTGCTATTCAAATGAAATCCACAAAGGTTAAGAGAAAAGGAAGTATGCATCATGGTTGTAAAACTGCACAGGAATAAATTATACAGATTAACTGCCTGCCTTGAAATGCAGGCATCCTTCATTAGCATTCAAAGAGTACAACACGAACATACACTTGATTTATCAACTGAGCCACAGAGTCAGGGCCAAGGTAAATAAAGGTATCACTGGATAAAAAAAGAAATCCCAACATAAGCAATTCAGACCAAAATGGAGCCTTTCCCTTGGTAATGTCTACTGTTCAAAGTTAACCAGAATAAAGCAAAATATAATAGAAGCATGCTTTTTAGTCTGGGTTGGTGCTCTGGCCTGTTTATTCTCTTAAAAAGCCACAGGGCAGGGCTTTATGAATAGAACACTGAAGAGAGTCCAGTTTCCCTTCATGTGGGCATATATGGTATTAGTTGTCACTGAGCCATTTTCATTGTGAGATTTCTCATCTTCTAAGCTAATGTAAACCTTTTGGTAAATTATAAGAGAGTCTCACTGTATCTGCACCGTTTATACAATCGGTTTGGTTTGTATTGAGGCTGCTTTGCATTTGGGAGTCTGGAAGTGTGGTACGTGCTAGGCAGAGGGTGCCTACATCACCAGCCCTAGTGAAAACCTTCTAAGTGGGAGTCTGAGTGGTCTTAGGAGGCCAAGCAGGGTTAAAAAGGATGAAGCAGAAACCTCACAATGAAAATGGCCCAGTGACAACTAACACCATATATGCCCACATGAAGGGGAAGAAGAAACAGCCAGTGAATTATACTTCTGCCTACACTTTCATTTTCGAAGTTAATCATATCTTTAATATAACAGGTTTTGGCTTGATTATAAGAACTTGGTAAATGAAACTGTTTACATTTTGCAGGTATAATAAAACTGAGCTAATTGGAGAAACAGATCGATCTGAGCTAGTGCCTATAGCTAAAAGAAATGAATGGGCCAGACAGTTGTTTAGTTAAAAGTCTTCCTTTAATCAGTAAGTTAAAATGACTTACAACAATTATATTAGAGCAGAGGTGAAGCAGTACTGGCCTCTATGTAGATAAAAAGAAGTCATGGTCATTTGTTTATTCTTCTTTAAGAATTTGTATTGCCAGCTGGGCACTGTGGCTCACGCTTGTAATCCCAACACTTTAGGAGGCCAAGGCAGGAGGACTGCTTGAGCCTAGGAGTTCAAGACCACACAAGGCAACATGGGGAGACCGTCTCTTTAAAAAAAAAAAAAATGGCCAAGTAAACATTATAAGTACACCATATTAAACTATTTTGCCTTGATCTGCTGAGTACATCCTTTCTTCCCTCTAATGATACAAAAAGAAACTCCAGACAATATACTCCTACCAAGTACTCTATATGGAACAAATCCTGTAATTAATATTATTCATTGACATAATTAACATTTCCTCAACTCAGCCAGATTTACTGAACACCTACTATGTGCAGGACACTTTGCAGTCACTGAAGGTAAAATATACTTCTGGTCTTCAATGAGCTGACACTAATAATGAAGAAATGTGTTTTCAGCAGAGTAGTGACTCATCAAAAGGTCTCAAAGGATCTTCATGAAAAACATTTGAATGGTTTTTATTAATTATTTGTAGAATTAAACAAGTCCTTCTAGAGTGTTAAGAATCCTTGAAGAGCACTTGGCTTCTTCAGTTTAAGAATTTCCTTTATAATATTTGTACTAATAATTAGTGCTTTTTCTGAAGAAAGGACTTGTGGGTAAATCTCTACTTAGACCTTGTCTGAATTATTCTAAATTCTAATTTAAGGAGCCAAAACTTCAACTATTAAATTCACTATTCCCTGCCTGTGGCCGTCAGCCACTTCTGGGAGCCTGGACATGTTACTTCACATCCTGGGGCTGTCTTGGTGTGCTGATGTGTCCCCTCAATAAAAGACAAAGGAGGGTCACCATTGCCCTAAGCTCTTCTTCAGAGACCATGTTGATGGAAGCTATAAGTGGCTCCATAGCCTTGGCACTAATTCGCCTGCATTTTTAATAGGGCAAAAGGTGGCTTGCTGCAATAATAAATTCTGAAATTTAATTTCAGCTTCTGACATTCATGGGTGAGCGTATCTTCCTTTTCCATGAGAGGTTCCACAAATCACTCAACAACACCTTCCACTGAGTAATAGAAAATGATAAAGCACCTAGGGAAGGGGACAGAATGTCTGGCAGAACCCTGGGTTACATCATACAGAGAACAGGGTTCTTCCTAGCTAAAGGCTCAGGATGCTCTCTGCAGCATATAGGCAACCCCAGGAAATCCTCTAGCCATAAAACCTGCAATAAATAAGTTCCTGTTTCATGGAGCCAGAGACCAGAGCTTTTTTTTTTTTCTTTTTGATGGGGGACAGGGTCTTGCTCTGTTGCCCAGGCTAGAGTGCAGTGGCACCATCTCAGCTCACTGAAAACTCCTCCTCTCGGGTTCAAATAATCCTCCTGCCTCTGCCTCAGCCTCCCGAGTAACTGGAATTACAGGTATGCACCACCACACCTAGCTAATTTTTTTGTATTTTTAGTAGAGATGGGGTTTCACCATGTTAGCCAGGCTGGTCTCAAACTCCTGATCTCAGGTGATCCACCCACCTTGGCCTCCCAAAGTGCTGGGATTACAGGCGTAAGCCACCATGCCCAGCCAGGGGCTTTCTTAAAGAACGCAACACTGAAATTCTTTTTCCCCAATGCTCAGCCAAAACCTCATTTGTTATTGCAAGTGATTTTAGGATGCAGATGAAATCACATTTCTTCCCATTGTTTTATTGCAAATCATGGGCTATAATGGTATTCCTTCTTTGTTACATACTTTTGCATAATTTGCAACATGCATTTTTCTTTTTAAGGATATATTGTGCCCTGCCCACAACCTGCAAGTCCTAACTTGTTAGATATTTAAGACTCTGACAAAATATTAGACTGGGCCAGGTGCGGTGGCTCATGCCCATAATCCCAGCACTTTGGGAGGCCAAGGTGGGTGCATCATCTGAGGTCAGGATTTCGAGATCAGCCTGGCCAACATGGTGAAACCCCATCTCTACTAAAAATATGAAAATCAGCCTGGTGTGGTGGTGCACGCCTGTAATCCCAGCTACTCAGGAGGCTGACACAGAAGAATCACTTGAACCCAGGAGGCAGTGATCACAGAGAGCCAAGATGGCACCACTGTACTCCAATGTGGGTGACAGAGTGAGATTCTGTCTCCAAATATATATATTAAACCATATAGTGACCAAGAAATCTACCAAAAAGAATCCATTTAGCTCTGAAGGTCCAGCCTTCCTCAATCCCCGAACACTTAAGTTGCGGCGGAGATGAGCGAATAAAGAGGTATCTTTCCCAAACTCCATCAAGAAGAGCACCCATATACATCTCGGAAAACCTAAAGATTCCAGATCCTCCAGTCACCCATCATGAAGAGTCATATTTCAAGATCCAATAGAAACATTCCCTTCCCTGCCCCAACACAAAGCTGAGCTCTCCCACAAAAGGGCTGTCTTCCCTAAAAGTCCAGGAGAAAAGGCAGCTTTCTTAGTGGAAACATTGCAGAATACTGTAAGAACACTGGAGCAGACCTTAAAGAAGTCACCAATTCCTGACAATTTTTCTTACACAATGGGAGATTATGGGGTGAGGAGTGGAGATTAAGGATCAAGGGACAATATCAAATATGGAAACTGAGAAAATCCTAAGATACAGAAGAGAAGAAAAAGTAACACTTCTTTAAGAGGAGTCAGAAGCCTCTCTCTCTGTCTCTGTATCTCTGTCTCTCTCTCTCTCTCTCTCTCTCTCTTTCTCTCTCTCTCTCTCTCTCTCTCACATACACACACACACACACACACACACACACACACACACAGAGAGTCTTAGAGAAATGATTCAGCCTTTTAAATACACAGATGCCTGCATTCCTTCTCACTCTCCACGTACCCTCTAGAGATTCTCACTGAGTCACTTCGGTCCAGGACTCTACATTTTTTCAATATTAATACCATTTCAGGGAATTCAGGGAATACCATGTCCTGGAGGTTGCCAGATGTGTCTGCTCTAGCTCTGTTGTAAAGGCCAGGCCCGCCAAAGCCTCTACTTCTTCTTGCCCTCTTTCTGTCCACGGCCTCCCACGATTTGAGTGTGCCCCATCCCTTCAGCCTCTGCCGGTCAAGTCTCAACTGCTCACCGTTCTATGACTTGTCAGTCCTTGAAATTTAGAGAGAGAAACGAAACTAGATTTTCCCCCTGTCCTCCCGTTTCCCATATCATGTCTTTTTGACAATCTGAGCTTTGCTTCTGCCCTCCTCACTACGGAGAGTCTGGCCCTGTGGTTCACAACATGAGAATGTTGATTCCAGAAAGGCCTTCGAACCTCTCAACTGGACCCATTACAAAGTTGTCGCTACATGCCAAAGCTGTTTTCTCCAGTCCAATTTTCTCTTGTCTTGAAATAGAAACATTACAGAAAAGGTGTTGATATTAAGGAGTTTCATAACAAAACCCGGCTGTTCAAAGCACAGTCCAGTATCTTAAGACAAATTCCATGGTGGGTCCAACCAACTCCCATAACCAGCAAGGGTTCAGTCTCCAAAGCATCACGTTAGCCAGGCCCGTGCCTCCTACCCTGCCCTGGTTTCCCCTAGTCAAATACCTCAAGCTTTCATTTTTTAACAATAGTACTCTAAACCCCTCATTTCTAGTGGAAGAAACAGTGAGTCCCTAAGGCCAGCTTTTTTAAGACTTGATTTTTTAGAGCAGTTTTAGGCTCACAGCATGTTTGAGAGAAATGTACAGAGATTTCCCATATACTCCCTGCCCCAATTCATGCATGGCCACCCCCATGATCAGCACCCCCAGCAGAGTGTGCCTTTGTTACCACTGAGGAACCTACATTGGCACATTGTTGTCACTCAGAGTCCACAGTTGACACTAGGGTTCAGTCTTAGTGTTGTACATCAGAGGTCCCCAACCCCTGGGCTGCAGATCGTGACTGGTCCGTGGCCTGTAAGAAGCCTGGCCACACAGCAGGAGGTGAGCAATGGGTGAGTGAGCGTTCCTGCCTGAGCTCCACCTCCTATCAGATCGGTGGCAGCATTAGATTCTCATAGGAGCGCAAACCCTACTGTGAACGGCCCATGGGAGGGATCTGGGTTGCCTGCTCCTCGTGAGAATCTAAGGCCTGATGATCTGAGGTGTACCAGTTTCATCATGAAACTATCCTCCAACTTCCACCTGGTCTGCGGAAAAATTGTCTTCCATGAAACCGGTCCCTGGTGCCCAAAATTTTGGAGACCACTGAGTCTCCATTCTACGGGTGTAGACAGCTGTATAATGACACGTGTCCACCACTGTAGCATCATACAGAGTAGTCTCACTGCCCTAAAAACCCGCTGTGCTCCACCTATTCATCCATTCCCTCCACACTCACCCCTGGCAACCAGCAACCGTCTTATTGTCTCTATATTTTTTAACTGTAAGTCCATATTTTTGTTATTCACAAACTGCCTACAACCTTGCTCAAATTTAGGATTGCCCCCATGTCCTGTTCTGATAAGAACTCCCAATATTTAACTCTAGACCTTCAGTCAGGATCAGAAATAAAATCATATAATGCCTTACTCCAGGCTTGAATGATATGCTCTAACTGCAACAAAATCTCTAAACTTAATAATCACGCATTCATCAGTGTGCTGTTTGGATTCAAGATTTTTTTAAAAAGAACAATTGCACACTTGCCCAGACTAAATAGCTTTTAACTATAAAGTGGCTCCAACATTAGCTTTCAAAATAACCAGCTTTTACAGTTCTGGAGCAAGGTCTCTGGTCCATTCAGCATACTCCCTCCAGCAGTGACCCTGACCTTATCGGGATCCTGGGTTTTAGGATTGGACACATACACTCATAATGTATGTATTAATATGCCTAGCACAGTATGCAACTCTGCGTCTCACATTTCACTTCAGTTTCTACTCCAGCCTTCACACCAATTTATTTCCACCATGTTCTGGGCCCTTTTGTTTGACCTTCTGGGCACGAGGTCTCCTAGCACATGTATCTTCCAAGTCCAGTAAAGGCCATGTTTAAAACCAAATAAGAGCCTTCTCTGGGTGACTCTGAAACAGCTTGATCATTTTCACACAAAATGACTTGCATCTTGGCAGGGCTAAGTGGTAAACTCAATTAATAAATCCTGAAATTTAATTTCTGCTTCTGACATTCATTGTTAAACACGTGCTTCCTTACCACCCAGAGGTTCTACTTTCCAATCAACCTCGAGGTGTTAGGGCTCCCCCTGTGTTCTCCCTTTCCTCAAACACATGATGCTAAGAAAAACGTCCCCTGTGGCAAAACCCAAAATTGATGTGGAGTGCAATTCCGTGCTGCACATTGAAGCCGTATGTACACAGTACCACATGTGCAGCAAGGCAGGCATGTAGATGGGGAGAATCAGCGTTTACTGCAAACAGGAAATCAGGCCTCAGAACATCCAAGCTGCATGGAGTAAGTTCTTCTGATCACATGAACCTCCAATCCCACCTCATCCCACCCTGAGCAGAGCTGGGAGAACACAGACGTTGTCAGGAGCAGCTGTTGCTTCCTCTAGGGGACTGTCTCTTGAAGATTATTAATCTAGATATTCCAGAATTTCTAGTACTCATTTTTGTGTAGGCAGAAAACTGCAGTTCATTACCTGAGCTAGATATAGACCAAGACCACCACGAAGAGAGGTTGGTTCCAAAGCACAGCTCACAGCAGTGAGTACAGTGGAACTGAACAGGCAAGACACTGCTGCATTTTTTTTTCAGCTTTATTTTCTCCCAGAAAGCAATTATATCCAGCAAGTCAACTATGATTTTATTTTATTTTATTTCATTTTATTTTATTTTATTTTATTTATTTTATTTTGAGACAGAGTCTCGCCCTGATGCCCAGGCTGGAGTGATGTGGTACTACCTCAGCTTACTGCAATGTCTGCCTCCTGGGTTCAAGCGATTCTCCTGCCTCAGTCTCTTGAGTAGATGGGACTCTAGGCATGCACCAACCTGCCGAGCTTTAAAATTTTTAGCAGAGACAGGTTTTTACCATGTTGGCCAGGCTAGTCTTGAACTCCTGACCTCACATGATCCACCCACCTCGGCTTCCCAAAATGCTGGGATTATAGGCATGAGCCACTGTGCCCAGCCATGAACTTTGAATTTAACAAGCAAAGTTTTAGTGGTAAGGGGAACTATATGAATTTATGAGATTATTAAAGAAAATATAAACATGGGAACACTATGTATTTTTATAATCCTTTTAAAATTTAGAAATGATTACTGTGACTGATTCTCAAATGACAGTTGATATCACTAAAACACATTATTATTAGAAAAGCCTGTAAGAATTTAGATGTTACTGTTTCAAAGTTTATTAACATTTGTGCCTCCATTAAAGCACCTCAGGATGCCCTCAATATTTTGCAAAAAGTCTACTTTTGAAATACACATATAGCTCAGTCTTTCACTAATTTCACTTGCTGCATGCTTGATAGGGTTAGCTTTACTTAAAGTCTTTATTCTTACTGCCTAGATAATTTTTATTCAACTGCTCTAAACATACTAAGCAATCTTGATTCTAACAGTAATAATATATCTTTGTTACTGGTTCTGTTAATTCTAATGATTGGTCCTAGGCTGTTCCTCCCCTTCCTTTAGGAATGGTTCCTTCCAGTCTCTCCATGTGCATGAAAAGTGACAAGCATGGGTCCCCATATTTCTACTTATTGGGCCACCCTAAAGACACGGTTTGTAAAATCTGCATGAATATTATCTTTCTCTAATGAGCCTTGGTTTTGCATATGTTTTTAACTGATGTATAATGCTTTCTCTTTCATAGTAGTTTGTCTAATCATTTCTAGAGTTCTGGAATATATGTATAGCTGAGACCTTACGAGTGTTAAGGATACGGTTTGCAGATTCATGAAAATTTGAGATGCACCGCATTCTAGCAGGGACCAGCCTAGAACGACCCCAGCAGGAAGGAAGGAGGTAGAGAACAGCAGAGCAGTGCTGGCAGCGTTCCGCCCCACACACTATAAAGCATCCTCCCTGGGATTCAGTGCAAATCACTAAGTTTGTTTCCTCTCAACCCAAGTATAGACAGCTGCAACCTAAGCTGTCCTTTCTGCGTCCAACAGAAAGAGAGCCACAGTTGCCAGACTTTCTAGCCCTAGAAACTCCGAACTCCACCTGGCATCATGGGTATTTCCCAGCCTGCTTTGTGGCAGTTATCCAATCAGGACTAGACCCTGTCACCTTCCTTCCTCCATACTCAGTGATGCACCAACTTTAAAGAAAAAAAAAACTTTTTAAGGGCCCATTAGTGACCTTTTTTTAAAGTAGTCATAATTTTACATCAAGTTAATATGCACTACTGTTTCAAAAGGAATGTTCTCAAGTGTTGGCTATATTTTAGCCTTGTTAAAAAATCTCAAGGAAAGAAAGTGTAACCCATATTTTTTTTAAAAAAGCCAAATGTAGATGATCACCTTGCAACTAGGGAGCAACTTTTTACCCCTCAAATACATCCCTAGAGCAGCCCATACTTCACTGTCACATTCTACAGTGGCATGTGGCTACTGCCACAATTTAATTGGACTGGGATTTTATATGTCACTTTCGCTTTTTAGCAGAAACTGTACTCATGCTCAGTCTCCATAGTCAGCCATAGAAGTGTAAATCAAACTGACACACTTCTCAATTCTGGTTCAATTCTGTCCCATTCACACTGTCACAGACATGGCTAAGCATCTCTCCACCAAACTCTTTTAAACTAGCTCTCTGAATTTTTTCTGAAATATATTTTCCAATTGTTAATGTCCCTACTGATTACCATCCAGCACTGGCTAGAATTTAACATGAAAGACAATATTATTCATTAAATTCTTTAATTGGCTTACAACTAAACTTTTCTTTTCATAAGGTTTTACGCTGACATAAATACACACACACACACACACACACACACACACACACACACAAAACCATCACAGTCATTCCTTGAAGCTATCTACAAAAACAAGTTTTAAATGTATAATTTCTCCAAAGTGTGTCTCTCAAAAGGTAACTTACTGATCAGGGGAAAACTCAGTACCTAAGTTAGGGCATAAAGGAGAAAGTTGCCATGTGCTAGAAAAGGGATAAAGCCATGGGGTAATTATTGGGGAAATCTAGTCCAATTATGATAGGTTAAGGAAGGATAGATTTCCATTTCTGATAAGAGAAAGGCCTATGCTTGCCGTATAATTTACTTTAGTCTGTAGTCTATGGGGATGAGAAGGCCTGAGTCAATTCACTAGAGTCCTTTACTTTAAAAAAGAGAGAGAGGGCTCTTTGTGGTTTCAGTTCAGTTCCATAAGCATCTATCAAGCACCACCTGTGACCCCGGCATGTTGCTCACTGCTAGGGCTATAAAGATTAATAAGAAAGGCTCTGCCATGTGCATTCATAAGCTAGTAGGGAAGACAGGGAGACAATAACATAATGGGGCAAGATAAATAGTATCAGCAAAGGGTGATCAGAACCCAAAGGGGCAGTAAACTAAATCTGCTTAGCAGAATTGTAGAAAATCCTAACCACTTGGTAAAAATTTTAGCTGGGCATTGCTTTCACCAGAGTGAGGAAAAAGTTAAGGCTGTTTATTTCCAGGCAGAGGAAACAGTTCGAGCAAAGTCAGAGAGATGTGTTCAGAACAGCTATTACATAGACTAAATGGGAAAGGGGGATGGCCGAAATGAAAGAGGAGTCCTTTTAAAAATAGCCTTCAGGCTGGGCGTGGTGGCTGACACCTGGAATCCCAACATTTTGGGAGGCCAAGGCAGGAGGATTGCTTGAGGCCAAAACATTGAGACCAGCCTGGGCAACATAGCAAGACCCTATCTGTACAGAATTTTAAATTAGCCAGGTGTGTGGGCACATGCCTGTAGTCCCAGCTACTCTGTGGGAAACAGAGACAAGAGGATTTCTTGAGCCCAGGAGTTTGAGGCTGCAATGAGCTATGATTATGCCACTGTACTCCAAGCTGGGTGACAGAGTAAGACTCCATCTCTAAAGAAAAGAAAGGAAATTGCCTTCTATCCCAAGAAAAGGAATCTGAGGTTTATATAATCAGATGTCACCAAAAGAGATCTTATAATGGGTGGGTAAAAACATCTTTATTTGGAAATATACCTCAGCAGTATTTAAGATGGGCTTTATAGAAAAATGCAGGCAATTAAAATGTTATTGCAGAAGTTGAGGCAATTGATGTGAGGGCCAGAATGACAAAAGTGTGGTGGAAATGGCACACTGGGGTTGGATATTGGGGATACTTCAGTCATTTCATTGATGAAAATAAAGAAGGTTGGTGAATAATGAATATGAAGGCCAGGATCAGTCAGGGGAAAGGAAGGCTGTGGCCTGGGGCTGGGCGGAAGGTGATGCCAGTATGCTAACAGGAAACACGGGCGAAGGGGCAGCTTAAGCAGAAGAATGATGAGGTTGGTTTGGGACCTGTTGAGTTTCAGAGGCCCGAGAGACACTTAAGTGAGGAAGCCCAGAAATAGGGCACTTGGATGAGGCACTCAGGAGCTGGAGCTACAGCATTCGAGGATTCCTGGAGAGGAAATAGAGTCCTGAGTGGGACTGAGCTCTCCCAGAGAGCACCCACTGTGTAGAGAGAGAGGAGCATCAGGTGACACACCCCCATTGGACTGGGAAGTAAGAGAAGTTGGTGAAGAAAATCAGGAGATGGCAATCTGAGAGGCAGGAAGAGAACCGGAAGAGAAAAGCAATTTGGAAGCCAGAGGGGGTGGTGCTTCAAAGAGAATGACCCATTTTCTAGATGAAAAAGTGGTTGCATCACCCAGAGATAGGCTGCGAAGCAAGTTAGAAAAGGAGGGAGAGTGGAGAGGATGGGCACAGTGCCAGGCACACAGCACGCAAGAATGATGGCTTTGTGCAGATTGTGGGAAGTGGCCTTCATCCTACCCCATGGATCTCTCTGTAGGCCCTCCCCACACGCCTCCCACATTCTGAGCCACGCTGGGAACCCACCCAGTGTGGACACCCACCCGGAATAACTAGGGCTCCTACTTAGCTCCAGCCATGGGGGCCCAGGCCCTGGTGTTTCTGGTTTGTTTTTTCAGAGGGCAGAGGTGGTCAGAGTGCAGAGGTGAGAAAGATACCACCTCTACGCCAAAGTAACTCTCTATAGGGGGAATGCTTAGGAACATGGGGTACTTGTAGTTTATCAATAAAACAAACAAACAAACAAAATTATACTCTTGTTGAAATCATTCATTGGGTTCCTTTCCCAGCTTGATGCGTAAGGTACTCTGGAAACAGGCATGCTCTCTCCCCAATTTCTCTTTTCCTGTGACATACTGCATTTTGAAATCTGAATTTTATCAAGACTCCAGTGACAAAGTCCCCTCAAAGATCACCAGTTTCACTATGGTAACGAAATCTAATGACAGATTCAACCCTTCAGCCCCTTGGGACTCCCTGAAACAGCTAACACTGTTGGTCAGTGTATTCGCCTGATTTTCTCTTACCTGTTCAATTGCTCCTCTGGGGGCTTCAGATCTCTTTCCACCCATAACAGCCCTCCCACCCTCTCCTTCAGGATCTCTCCTGCTGTCACGGTTCCACCTGTCCCCACTGTGCAGAGGACTCTTGTGTCTTTGCCACCCCGCCTTCATTCCACAGCTTCATCCCAAGACTTCAAACTGCTTGCTAGACAATTCTACCCAGATATCCTGCATTTATGCATTCCAGATTGTATTCATGACCTTCCCTCCCAAAATAGTCCTCCTCTTGAATTACCTACTAGTTAATTGTCCCGCTCAAAACCACCTTGGCTGGCTTCCCCACTCTCTGTGTGTGTGTGGGGCGGGGGGGGGGGGGGTGGGGAGGGTAGATACACAACCCGTCCCCAGGTGTGAGCATACTTCTTTCATTTCCCACATCAGCCCTCTCCTCCATTCCCATTGTCATTCTGTCCCAGTTCAGGCCCACTCCCCCGGAATAGACAGCCTTTACCTGTTTGCCCCGTTGCTATACTGCTATGGTATATCTTCCCTGCTCATTGATGAAAAACAAACAAACAAATCCTTTTTTTGAGACAGTCTTGCTCCATCACCCAGGCTGGAGTGCAGTGCCACAGTCTCAGCTCAGGGGAATCTCCACCTTCTGGGTTCAAGCAATTCTTACCTCAGCCCACCAAGTAGCTGGAATTACACTCATATGCCACCGCCCCTGGTTAGTTTTCGTATTTTTTAATAGAGACGGTTTTATCATGTTGGCCAGGCTGGTCTCAAACTCCTGGCCTCAAGTCATCTGCCTGCCTTGGCCCCCCATAGTGCTGGGATTACAGATGTGAGCCACTGCGCCCACCCAAAAATCCTTAAATGCATCCCCAAGCCATCTGTGATTTGGCCCTATCCTGCTATTCACTCTGATCTCTTATCTCCCATAATACTCAGTTACATAGATGTGTTCCAGCTACATGGGACCTCTTGTCATTGCCCTGCATCCTCACCTTCAGGGTGGGGCACATGCTGTTCTCTTGGCTTAGAAAACCCTTTCCCCAAGTCTCATCCCTCTTCAAGACCCAAGTCCAAAGCCTGCCTCCTCCATGAATCCTTTCCCAAGTCTGGTAATCACAAGGGATCTCTCAGTCCTCTGAAGTCTCCTAGCCCTCATGCCTCTCTCCTTTTCTCTGCCACTCTCTGCTTTGCACCATAGTTATCAGTATCCATATACTTCCTCTCCTCTGTGGTATTCAAACTCCTTGAAGCCAGGAACCTAGGTTCTTAGTACAGTACGTAGCAGATTAAGGACAATGAGGAAAGACTGAATAAGTAAATCAGTGAATGAATAAACATCTTGAAGTATCACGAGGTCATCATTCTGACAGCAAATTTCAATGCAGGTCTTTGTTTAGATGGTTGTAGAAGCCACAGGACGGATGGCCCAAATTTCCACCAATACTCTCAACCTAATCCAAAAGTGGGGTTTTTTCCTTTTGTTTTGTTTTTTAAATAAATTCCTGCCTATCCACTTATTCTTATGTAATGTATCTTTTGGGTTAAGAGTTGAATGGAGGAAACTGGCTAATTGAATGTTCCAGGTAGTTGCTTCTGGTTCATCTAAGTTTTTACTACAAAGTGTTTTTCCTCAAATTGTAGTTATGACCTATGTTGGCAGCACAGCTGTAGTTTCATATGCCAGAGATGCTGGGCAGCAGAAATGTCACATCTAGCACAGTCTCCTGGAGACAAGGTAACCAGGACCTGTGGAACGAGAGCTAATGTTAGGTCTGTCTGAATGGGATTCTGTGCCTGCCTTTCTGCTGTGGAAAAGGGGCCACCACAAAAATTCTCTAAGCCCTCTTCTAGTCTCCTGGGTCCATACCAAGGTTAACCAAATTTGCCTCTTATATGTCGGCCATTGTTGGATGCTGTGGTGAGTCGAGAAAAAAAAAAAAAAAAAAAACATGTGCCATTGTTCCTCCCTCAAGGAGCTCTCCATCTTACTAAAGAGCTGAAAATACTTACTTAGAATAAGAGTACGAACGAGAATAAGGGAGTCTGAGCCAAGTGGCAGAAATAATGCCCAGGAGGAAGGTAGTCTTGAGATATCCTTGAGGAGCCAGTGGGTTTTGGATGGGCTGAGAGAAGAACAAAGGGCTCTACACCTTAAAATGAACGTAGGATATTGTCAGAGATGATTTTGAAGCTAACCCACAAATGATATGTCTAGAGCATAAGGTTCCTATCAAAAGGCAAAGTTACGAGAGCTTTGAATGCTTGGAAGAAGCAGATATCTAGTCGTATAATGGCAATGAGAAGGCACAAAATGTTCTCAAGCATCATACTGACACTGCCAAAGAAGTGCTTTATGGGTGGTGGCAAACATTTCTGGAAAGGGTTTTTAATCCTGGGTACCCGTTAGAATCACCTGTGGAATTTGTATTTGAAAAATATCCACAGAGGCTCCTCCCCAGACCAATTCGACCAGAATGGGGTGGGGAAGACTTGCAGGCAGAGGTGGGCTTCTGCTGTTAACATGCTCCAGGTCCTTACGATGAGCAGCCAGAGCTAAGAACCGGTGGACCTGAGGTAGATGAGATAAGCTATTAAGATAACCGAGGAGATGCAGGGATGGAATAATGAGGTACTGAAAACAGAAGTAAGGTGCAGATGAGTTGGCAACCCCAAGAACCTTGAAAGAAGAATCAATAAAACCTGCTGAATGATGGTATAAAGGGACTAAGAATTAACGACGCAAAAAATATCCCCACGTTAAAAACTAAGTATCTGAGAAAATGGCAGAGCCATCATCAGGAAAAAAGAAACAGGAAATTTCTAAAGTGATGCTCTTAACTCGGTGTGACCTTTCAAGAATGACTTAATTTCTCTCGACCTCTGTCTATTCATCCATAAAATAGGGTTCAGTTATATGATGCCTTAGCTCCTTTTTAATGCTAACATGGAGAGCACTGTATATGAACTAATCTAAGGGTATAAAAAAACATGTGGCCAGGTGCTGTGGCTGACACCTGCAATCCCGGCGCTTTGGGAGGCTGAGGCAGGTGGGCCATTTGGGGTCAGGAGTTCAAAAGCAGCCTGGCCAACATGGTGAAATTCCACCTCTATTAAAAATTAGCTGGGCGTGGTGGCACACACGTGTAATCTCAGCTACTCAGGAGGCTGAGGCAGGAGAATCAGTTGAGCCACTGGTAGGGTGGAGGTTGCAGTGAGCCAAGACGATCATGCCACTGCTCTCCAGCCTGGGTAACACAGCAAGACTCCATCTTAAGAAAAAAAAAAAGTGAAATTTTAAGATGTATGTGGACATTCAAATAGTGATTCACAACAAGCAACTGCATCATAGTTGTTGGCTTCAGCAGTTGAAACCAAAAGAGCAGATGGAGTCACCAGGGAAGAGCATGGAGGGGAGAGAGGCTGGCAAAGGAGAGCAAGAACACAGACATTCCCTCATTGCCTGCTCCAGGCTCTGTGTCACCTTCGGACACATGAGCAGTGACACAGAGGCTCCTTTCCCTCATAATCCCCACTTTAATGGATAGACACAATCATTGTACTATGACCACTTGGAGCCGCTTTCATACACTGGGTTTTTCTGATGAAAGATCATCTGATGTTAGCAGAGTAGCTTCAAAAAGAGGACTTGGGCCTTTTTGCAATTCCTTATGAAAATTTACTACCACAAAAAAGCAAGTAGCAGGAATACTTAATGTCTCTTTTCATATTCAAGACATTACTCATATATATATATATATGTATGTATGTATGTATGTATAATTCCAGAGGGGAGAAAAATTATCTCTTCCAAGTGAAATACATCTGTTCAGTTGGCCTTTTCCATTATGGCCACCAATAGCTTATTAGCCCTGGGCTTACAGCAGTCATTATCTTTAGCTTGTTTTCAAAATAAAATATCAGGTGATGCCCAGGCAAAAAAAAAAAATCTCACTGCTTACTCAGCATGTAAGTGAAATGCTGCTTGCCTTTCAGTGGTCAAATACAGTGAAACCATGTCCCAGTCTCTCTCCATCTAAAGCCCCAAGGCATGTAAAAGCTCTGGCTATAAACCCCAAATTGTGATATGGTTGTGAAAGACAAACACAAATGGCCAAGAAGCGCAAGAAAAGATGGTCAGTATCACCAATTATCAGGGAAATGCGATCAAAATCACAATGAGGTATCACCTCACACCAGTGGACAGCAACTATTTACACACACACACACACACATACACACACACACACACACACACACACGCCTGTAATCCCAGAACTTTGGGAGGCCGAGGCAGGTGGCTCACCAGAGGTCAGGAGTTCAAGACCAGCCTGGCCAACATGGTGAAACCCCATCCCTGCTAAAAATACAAAAAATTAGCCAGGCACGATAGAGGGCACATGTAATCCCAGCTACTTGGGAGGCAGAGGTTATAGTGAGCCAAGATCGCACTACTGCACTCCAGCCTCAACAGAGAGAAACTCCATTTCAAAAACAAAAATAAAAATACACAGAAAATAACAAGTGTTGGCAAGGACGTGAAGAAATTGAGACTCTTGTGTACTGTTTGTAGGATTGTAAGTGTGGCCATTATGGAGGTTCTTCAAAAAATTAAATATGTAATTACCATATAATCTAACGATCCCACCTTTGGAGATTATGTGTGTATATATAGACATGCACACACATAAAAATATATGTATGCATACAAAATAGATATATATCATATCCAAAAGAATTAAAAACAGGATTTCAAGGAGATATTTGCATATTCATGTTCTTTGCACATTATTCACAATATTTACAATAACCAAGAGGTGGAGCAGCCTCAATGTCCATCAGCACATGAATGGATAAAGAAAATGCAGGTGGGATGTGTGTGTGTGTCAGTGTGTGTGTACACTATATACAATGGAATTGTTTTCTTCAACTTTTAAGTTCAGAGTACATGTGGAGGATGTGCAGGTTTGTTACCTAGGTAAATGTGTACCACGGTGGTTTGCTGCATAGATCATCCTATCGCCTAGGTATTAAGCCCAGCATCCCTTAGCTGTTCTTCCTGATGTTATCCCACCCCAACCCGCAACAGGCCCCAGTGTGCGTTGTTCCCACCACCATTTGTCCATGTGTTCTCATCATTCAGCTCCCACTTATGAGTGAAAACATGTGGTGTTTGGTTTTCTGTTCCTGTGTTAGTTTGCTGAGGATAATGGCTTCCTGTTCCAACCATGTTTCTGCAAAGGACAGGATCTTGTTCCTTTTTATGGCTGCGTAGCATTCCATGGTGTATACATACCAAATTTTCTTTATCCAGTCTATCACTGATGGGCATTTAGGTTGATTCCATGTCTTTGCTATTGTAAATAGTGCTGTAATGAACATATGTATCCATGTATCTTTATAATAGAATGATTTATATTTCTTTGGGTATATACCCAGTAATGGGATTGCTGGGTCAAATGATATTGCAATGAAATATTATTTAGCCTTAAAAAAGAAGGAAATCCTGTCGTCTGCCACAAGTATGAACCTTGAGGACATTATGTGAAGTGAAATATGCCAGTCACAAAAAGATAAATCCTGCATGATTCCACTTATATGAGGTATCTAAAGTAGTCAGACTCTTAGAAACAGAAAATAGAACATAGTTGTCACAGGCTGGGGAGACGGGAAAGAGTGATTTCAGTGGATACAGAGTTTCCATTTTAGGGATCTGTTTCAAATAACACTACTGTACTCTACACTTACAAATGGTTAAGATGGTAAGTTTTATGTTTTTTACTGCAGTAACAAAAAAAGACACTGCCACACAGGAGACCCAGCAGCCCTAAGCCTTCAGCAGAGGTTAGTGCACCGAGGATGCCCCCCTTCCTGGGCTTCACTTGATACATTATTCAGCCTTCAGGACAATTAGATAAGAGGTGTAGAGTTCTTAAAGGAGCAATCAGTAGGAGCCAGGCAACTTATTATCACAAGGTTGGCATTATCATCAGTTCACTCTCTAGTTACCAGGTTTTTGTTCAGCTTCTGTTTTTGCTGCTGTTGTTTTGGGTCCTGATTGATTTGAGGAGGACTCCACCAGGGGCAGTAAGGAAGTAGAACTGTATGTGTAGAAAAGGAATTTCCAGGGTCTGGGAGGTGTCAGTGGTTTATTTATATTTCTTTGTACCCCACCTCTTTTCGCAATGACTTCTTACAGACAGTAGCCCAGGTTTAGTGAGGAAGAGGAATATCAATTGTCTTGACAGCCACTCTAGGTAGAAGCTTGCAAAATAGACAAATGCTGATAGAATGCAATCCTGATTTTACCTCAGAAGCACACCCACTGACAAGGGAAAAATGTTTCCATTCATCGTCATTGGAAACCGCAAGTGGCAGGCTGAGGCACCCCCTATGGAGATGGTGAATGTAAATGTAAACATTGCCAGGTTTAGTACTGCAAAATATGACACGAAGACCATGGCTTTCTTTTTGCCTTCCTGTGACCTTGTCCCTTAAGAAATTTTTACTGGGTTATTATCTTATGTGTTTTATAGTTCCAAAGCCACTAGATCTATTATTAGCAAGCATGATTGTACCCAGAGCCCCATGCTTAACACTGAATGGTGCCTTGCACTACATTGTGTGAATGAATGAAAAGAAACAGGGGTAAGGTCAAGCATGGTGGCTTACACCTGTAACCTCAGAACTTTGAGAGGCTAAGGTAGGACGATTGCTTGAGCCCAGGAGCTTGAGACCAGCCTGGGCAACATAGTGGGACCCTGTCTCTACAAAAAATACAGAGATTAACCAGGCTTGGTGGTGCATGCCTGTAGTCCCAGCTTCTTGAGCATCATTTGAGCCCAGGAGGTCAAGGCCGTAGTAAGCCAAGAATACACCATTGCAGCCCAGCCTAGATGACAGAGAGTAAGACCCTGTCTCAAAATAAAATTTTAAAAATTAAGTAAAATTGTAGGCTCAGGTCCTTCCCTCCAGAAGGTTATGGTCTTTTAGGAAAAAGGAAACAAGCATTCCTATGAATGAAAGGGCTTAAATAATTCTGATGAAAGAACATAATACATACACACACCCATGTGAAGGGGAATGCCCACAGAGTGAGATGGGGGTTTTTTTAAGACGGAATTCCTACCTCTCCAGTCTTCAGCATCCCGGAATAAAAATGTTATCCTTTTAGGCCGGGCATGGTGGCTCACGCCTATAATCCCAGCACTTTGGGAGGCCAAGGAGGGCAGATCACGAGGTCAGGAGTTCAAGACCAGACTGGCCAACATGGTGAAACCCATCTCTACTAAAAACACAAAAATTAGCTGGGCGTGGTGGTGGGCACCTGTAATCCCAGCTACTCAGGAGGCTGAGGCAGGAGAATCAGTTGAACCTGGGAGGCAGAGTTTGCTGCAGTGAGCCAAGATCACATCACTGTACTACAGCCCAGGTGACAGAGCAAGACTCCGTCTCAGAAAAAATAAAATATGTATATTGCTGTGTAAAGGGAGTGCATTCTGAGAAAGAACTACCATATCTAACTCATAGGCCTGGTTTCCTCTGCTTATGAAGAGAAGGTACAAAATAAACTCAGTCCATAAAAGAAAGTGGTATTAGATCCAGCAGATTCTGGGGTAGATGTCAGGGGAGTACAAGTGTTCTTGAAGAATCAAAAGGCTGGAACTAAGCCTTTAATACCTCACAACAAGCTGGAGGTTCAGTTTGGACTGCTGAACAGAATGCAACAAAATCCAGTCAATTATTTTCACCTCTATAGCCCAGCAAAGAGTAAATAATTTTTCAGCTGAAATTTTTCCTCACTTTTGCATTTTTGTCATCCTTCTCTACTTGACCATTCCTTAATCCACCCACCCCAATAAATGGGCACTTCCGCTTTGAAACAGGGAAAGATGAACTCACAGTTGCGGCTTGGAGCTTATGAGGATGGAGAAACGCAACCACACACACCTGCTCCTGCCAGAGACCTCAGAAGAGAAAATAAAGGAAGGGTGTTTTCCTGAATTTCTGGTTAGTAAAAGACTCCAGAGAAAAGCATTTAGAAGCTTCACTTTTGAACCTTCGAATATATGCATATTCCCATGGCAGGAGCATAGCCAGTCTGTCCTCATGGGTCCTCACCCACTTGGGGCCAATCTGACAAGGAGAGCGGAAGGAGGGACAGAGAAGGGTCCCTCCCACTGAATTCTCAGCACCCTCAGACAGAGGAGAATGCAATCCTGGGACAGCTTCCATATTAAGGGTCTCCTCACCCACCCATCTGACAAAGCGCTTTGAAAGGCTGATGTTCTGAAACTCCTAGGACAGACATTTAAAAGGGCGTCTTTTAAATCTAAATTTTGAGAATGTTCCTACTGTCATACTACAGCAGCATTAGCTCTCAAATGATGTCCTAATGGGCTCTCGATTTTAGGTAACTTTTCTGATTTTAACAAAATACTACATCTTAATTATAGAATACCTCAAAAACAGAAATAATCAAAAGAGGGAAAAGAATTCTCTTTTTAAAAATGTAACCATTTTATTATGAAACCCGCTTTTTTTATTTGACAATATTTTGACTACTTTTCCATAATATAAATATATCCTTCTATACCTTGTTTTTAACAGCTCCTCAGCATTTAGTTCTATACATTTTTCATTTAACCCGTCTCCTATTGGGATGATTTTTTTTTTTTTAAACAGAGTCTCACTCTGTCAACCAGGGTGGAGTGCAGTGGCATAATCTCAGCTCACTGCAAACTCCACCTCCCGGATTCAAGTGATTCTTCTGCCTCAGCCTCCTGAGTAGCTGAGACTGCAGGTGCCTGCCATCACACCCATTAATTTTTGTATTTTTAGTAGAGATGGGGTTTCACCCTGGTGGTCAGGTTGGTCTAGAACTCTCGGCCTTGTGATCCACCCACCTCGGCCTCCCAAAGGGCTGGGATTACAGGTGTGAGCCACTGCACCCGTTGGGATGATTTTTCTTTAATTTTAATTTTCTAATTTTTCCACTATTTAAAAAAATCCTTGACACTATATCTTCCCTTATATATCCTTGATTATTTCCTCAGGGTAACTTTGAAGAACAAAACCAGTGAGTCAGAGTATCTGCATTCTCACAGGGAGTCATATTCTGGTTGCCGTATATAACCAGCTTTCAGAGCCACTCTTGGGTGATAAAGTAAATTATTAAAGTCTTTTTTCCCCAGTAACAAAGCATTTATGAACTCTGGCAGGGGCCGTGTGAGGTAATGAAAAGTCCCCATTGCTGAGAGTAAGCACTGGCCCAGGATGCCCCGCTGCCCTTTTGTGTTAGTCTGTTTTGTTGCTATAAAAGAAATACTGAGGCTGGGTCATTTATAAAGCAGAGAGGTTTCTTTGGCTCATGGTTTTGTAGGCTGTGGAGCACTGCACCAGCATCTGCCTCTGGTGAGGGCTTCAGGTGGCTTCCATTCCTAGCGGAAGGTGGAAGGAAACCGTGTGCAGCAGTCACGTGGCAAGACAGGAAGCAAGAAAGAGGAGGGGGTGCCAGGCTCTTTCCAACAACTCACTCCCCAGGGAACCAAGAAGGAGAACTAAGTCCCCTGAGGACAGCAGCAAGCCATTCAGAGCGCGCCACTCCAATGACCCAAACCTCTGCCAGGCCCCACCGTCAACAATGGGGATCAAAGTTCAGCATGAGGTTTGGAGGGTCAAAAATCTAAACCAACTGCCAGGCACAGTGGCTCACACCTGTAATCCCAACACTTGGGAGGCTAAGGCGAATGGATCATTTGCACTCAAGAGCTTTAGAACAGTCTGGGCAGCATGACAAAATCCCAACTCCACAAAACACACAAAAATTAGTTGAGTGTGGTGGTATGTGCCCATAGTCCAGCTACTTGGGAGGCTGAGACAAGAGGATTGCTTGAACCCAGGCAGTGAGCTGTGATGGTGCCACTGCCCTCCAACGTGGGTAACAGAGCAAGATCCTGTCTCAAAAAAAAAAAAAAAAGCTGCATGGTGGCTCACGCCTGTAATCCCAACACAATGGGAGTTCAAAACACATGGATCACTTGAGGCCAGGGGTTCAAGATCAGCCTAGCTAATCTCTACTAAAAATACAAAAATTAGCCAGGCATGATGGTACATGCCTGTAGTCCCAACTACTTGGGAGACTGAGGCATGAGAATCACTTGAACCCAGGAGACAGAATTTTCAGTGAGCCAAAATTACGCCACTGTACTCCAGCCTGGGTGACAGAATGAGACTTTGTCTCAAACAGAAATCTCTAAACTATAGAACCCCCACACCCAGCAAAGCCCTGACCTCATGGTCATGACTATGCAATGGCTGCAGTGCAAATTCTCAAACCACCCCTCAAGTTCTAAAACACAAGAGGACTCCCTTCAAAATTGGAAAAGAGTGAAGACCAGCAATTGCCTAATATTTCTGTATATGTGCCGTTGGTTTTATTTTTATTGCTCCTTCCATTCTCCTCAGTTTGTTTTTAAACAGCAGTAACAATATTTCTCAGGAATGGAAGGCTGTGTACAACCTCATAACACACTTCCTTGACAGTTTAAAAAAAAAGATTCGGCCCTCTCCAGCACCTCAGAGCTTGCCTGCATCTGTGTACTGTATTTCTTTCCTGAAGAGCAATTAGTCCAGAGAAGGCTCAAGCCCATGACATCTCTGACATGACTATGGCTTTCTTCTGAAATGTAATGGGCCATAAGAGCTTTTCAGACTTTTCTCTGAGAATAAATGCCAGGCAGGCTTCATTTGCCAGTGACAGAACTGACCCATGGCACGCTAAACAGTGACTAATCTGCAGAATCGAAACAGGTCAATGCTCCAGGTGGGGACTGGCCTTCGCCAGAAGACCAGTAGCTTCTGGCTTCAGAGGTATCACTGGGCAACGTAGAGTTGTGTGGCCTGTTCCTATTAACTTGAGTTAACATGCTTCAACAGGGGGTTGCTGCTGAGTTAGTGACAGTAGAAGGAACCAGTAGAGCCCATGTTAGTTATCACTCTTCCTGGTAAGGATGCTTTAGCCTGCAAATATGTACTGTCTCATTAAGAACGTCCTCACAAAATGATGTTTTCAGGCAGAATGAGAACTGAAGCAGACAGGCTCCTGAGAATCCCTAAAGTCACATAAAGATAGATCAGGCCCAAGGGAGAATGATCACAACCTTGTAGCTCAGAAATCTAAGACACACAGGGCATTTCTGACCACCATAACCTGCAAACCTGAGCAAGAAACAAATATTTCAATTCCCCTGCTTTCTCTCTAATCATACAATAATACTCTCAGCTCAACAGCAGTAGCCTTTGCTAAATCCTCTTGTGTCATTTAGTTGCTGTTCAAAGAGACATCCCAGGCATGTTCAGAAAGTGTCTTGTGTGACCACCTTGATTGAGAATATTTATTCCTATTCAGTGTTCACTTTAAATAGCCATCTTCTCTCCTTTTTTGTAATATTGACTTAATTTGAAGAGCCTATGGTGTGGAAAAAGAGACTCACTAAATATATCACAATTCTCGTCAATGACATTGGCCTAAAACCATCAGGCAATTTAAATATGAGATCCCTAAAGTTTAGACAGGTTTACAGCTAAGGGCAAAAACTATTCAAGGACAAAACTTAGTGTGAAAATGTGTTACATAAACACAGATGTAACACTTAATACATATGTAATAGCTAGCAAAACAAGTTGAGGAAACTTTTAGATAAGCAAAATAGAAAATCCGGACAATCTTCTACCAGGTGAATTTTCTCTATTGTGAACGATTTATTGACCTTTTATATAAGAATGATACTGCTCTCATTATCAGTCCCAATGTATAAAATCGTATTTGAAAAGAGAAACAGTGGCGTATTTCATAGGCCAAAGGACCATAAGATGTTAGAGTGAGCATTTCATTGCCACAAGTACAAATGTGTGGAAAATTACAGATATCAGATATTCTGAAGTACATCGGTGTTCAGTGAGACCCTGAAAACCTGGCATTCTCATTTGCCCCTTCTGAACTGAAAGACATCCCTGTCATGTTTTAAAAGAATCATTGCATCGATGGTTTCGCTCTGCCAGGTATACTGTTACCGGATGTCGTCTGACACAGTCTCGCAAACTGTATCCTTGGAACTGATGGGTTTCGTTTATCAAGTTCACATAGATCCCACCGCCCACATACACAACAAGGAGTGGAGAAAAGGTGTTAGAGGCTCTACCGCGAACCCCAAAAAAAAATCATAGGACTGCAATTGTGTCTGCCACCATTGTTTATGGGCAAGAGCAGATTCTAGGAGTAAGAACAGAGCCCTCAGCCATGAATTGCGGTGGAAGAAGGGCTGAGAGAGGAATTAAGCCAAGGAATGGCTGAGCGGCACAGCAGGCATCAGCCGAGGTATGAGCACTAAGTGAAATGTCTAGAAGGAAAAAACTGCAACCCTGGGCCTTAGCCCTAACTGCTCTGAGCCAAAGATGAATTTAAGCTTCTCTTATTCCTCATTTTCACACTTGTTTTTAGCTTGCAGTGACCATTTCCAGGGAGAAGCACTTTACTGATGAGACTGGTCATGTGGTGGAAATTAGGAGATGCCATCTCATCTTTTATTTCACAACATCTCTTTGTCATCACATCCTGTCCTTTAAACAAAGGCAGCACGTCTTGAGTCTGAGGGTATAAGGAATGAACAAATTAAATATATATATATATATATATATATTTTTTTTTTTTTTTTTTGAGACACAGTGTCGCTCTGTCGCCAGGCTGGAGTGCAGTGGCACGATCTCGGCCCCCTGCAACCTCCACCTCCTGGATTCAAGTGATTCTCCTGCTTCAGCCTCCTGAGTAGCTTGGGATTACAGGCTCATGCCACCACACCTGGCTAATTTGTGTGTGTCTGTTTTAGTACAGACAGGGTTTCATCATGTTGGCCAGGATGGTCTTGATCTCCTGATCTCATGATCCACCCGCCCCAGCCTCCCAAAGTGCTAGGATTACAGGCATGAGCCACCACACCCGGCCTGAAGTTATTTTTTTTCAAATTATCCAGCTTTCCTTATATTCATTGGAAATTCCCCCAGAATGTCTTAAAACTAAGACCAGAAATTGATGGGACTATTTATGTTTCAGGCTTATCCCTAAGTGGAGGACCTGGGACAAACCACTTCCCCAACCCAAAAACAGTATGAAGTGAAAGTCCAGTCTATACAAAATATGAGACTGAAGAGGAGAAATATTATAAGAAGAAAAAAACTGGAGGAAAATGTAAATTAATAGAGTTCTTTTGGAGGATAGTGATAAATACCACCCAGATCACACGTTTTGATGTATTATCCAAATTGCCTCTAATTGATATTTTAGTCATGGGGAGAAAATGTTTTTAATGAATATGAGGAATGAAGAGGAAGAAAGTGAGAGAGTGACGCCAACTGACACGTCTCATTGTGACAATCATGTGCAGAGATACGCATGTGTGAAAATACAGATTATATTCACAGGACCTGACTGCTAGAGGAGTTCACTGTTTTCTCCACTCAGGCGTTCCTCCTAAGACACTATTCCTTGAAGCATAAAAAGCAAAGCAATAACCCCAATTTAACATACCCTGCAAATAGAAGACATGCCAGTGAGGACATCATCATATCCATTTGCTTGCCATTTAATTTCAGAGTCTCCATTCCAAAATGTCACCTAGGCAAGGCTTTCTCTGAAATTGATTTGTTCCTCAAATCAGAAAAGTTTTTGATACAAGGCATTTACCTTGGCATGGTGAGGAACAGAAAGATTAATAAGCCACAGCTGTTATCTGATAGGCAAAGCCAAGACAATCCTATCAGCAAGTAAACCTCAGCCAACAGGTGCTCAGAAGAGAGAAAGGTGTATTTTCTCTGTGAGCCTATCAAGGAGGACCACAAGAATATGGCGGCATCTGAGCTGAGCAGGGTTTTAGGAAGCAGAGAGGCAGTGGGGCAATCCAGTCATAGGCAGAATCAATGTAAGCAAGGGCTTGGGGCCGAGGCACAGAAAGGAGTGTGACTGGAATGTAAGGTGTCTTCCAGAGAGACCGTGGGAGGCAGACCAGGCCCACAGTGCAGGCCCAGACCACGCATAGAGGCAAGACAGAGGGGGCAGTCAGAGCAGTGGGGCAGGCCACAAAGGAGTGCCTGGATGGGGCCGCGGAGAGCCTCAGTGACAATATTGCAGCCATGGCAGTGCTGCAGGGGAGCAGAGACAAGGGCCTCCACCAGGGTGGGAGTGGAAAGACAGGCAGAGCCACAGGAGCTGCAGTTACCCCATTAAGGGAAAACAGAGGGGTACAAACCCTGGGGCTTGGCTCCTGAGTGACTGCTGGCAGAGGAGAGATGTGGGGGCGGAAGAAGACAGCAGGCATAGGGCAAAGGACAAGGTCATCTAAGAAGGCTCAGCAGCCTTCTAAAAGGCAACAGCCTGCCATGCAGAATCTAGGCTGGCACAGTGACAGGCTCACCAGGAGATGATCCTGCTCATTTTCTCCTCCCCAGACGGTTCCATGCCAGACTTGTCCAGACAGCTGAGCCAGATATGCATCTAGGATAGAAGGTTTCACTCTCACATGCTCCCTGTTTTAATTGCCTTCAAGGGAGAATTTGACTGATTGGCTCATCTATATCATCCTGCCCCAGTCTCTGTTTCTTTCCTAATGAGATGATGCACAGAGAGCACAGAACCACCATCGTCATCCTGTGGTTCTCTAAGAAATGCCCACTCTATCTAGTCAATATCAAAACCTGTACATCCTGTTGATGTGGGTTTGCACTCTATATTCTACAGAGATCGATAAGCAGTCACCTAATTATTTAGCTAGTGATACAAAATGTCCAAAAGCTACTTTACATTGCAATTAATATATCTAATACTTAATGTTATAAGCCAACATGTAATATATGACTTTTAAATTATTCAATCCATATGTGTTTTCATTAGAGAAGAACATTTTATTCACATATTTATGATACCATCTCGAGACTTAATATGGCCTAATTCTATTAATAAAAACTACTTTAAAAGTCATTATCTTTTTTTAATTACAGCTTTTGATTTAGTTCTTTCCTGCTCCGCAAATAAGGGTACCTGGAGCCATCTTTCAATTGGTCCATAACTAACTCTGGGGTTTTTTTTAGAGCTATCCTGAGTTGCTCGGTAGAGGAAGCTGATTAAAAGGAATGTCCTCATAGGTCACGCATGCAGCCCCATGACTTGGCCATATCTCAGCTTGTCAGAGCTCTGTGCAGATACTCATCCTTAAATGAATCTGTTAGTGAATTCTATTCCATGGTTAAATCTTTAGCTCACAGAAGCCATGTTGAAGGTAATTCAAACTGTGTGCTCAGCAGTCTCAGCTATGACGGTGACCCAGGTCTTCACTGGGTATGATACTCAGAGCTGGCAGAACTTCAGTGATGAATACACAGTTGAAAAATCAGGAGAGTTCCACATTCCTTTTTTTTTTTTTTTTTATGAGTCAGAGTCTCGCTCTGTCACCCAGGTTGGAGAGCAGTGGCGTAATCTTGGCTCACCGCAATCTCTACCTCCCTAGCTCAAGCAATTCTGCTGCCTCAGCCTCCAGAGTAGCTGGGATTACAGATACCCACCACCATGCCTGGCTAATTTTTTATTTTTATATTTTTAGTAGAGACAAGGTTTCACCACTGTGACCAGACTGATCTTGAACTTATTACCTCAAGTGATCTACCCACCTCAGCCTCCCAAAGTGCTGGGATTACAGGCATGAGCCACCATGCCTGGCCCACATTCCTATTTCTGGTCCTTTTAGGCCCCAGAGAAAGTGGGATGCCTTCCCTTGGTAATAAGTTCCTAACCCTCCCGAATTTCTCAACTGTGTGTTCATCGTTCAAGTTCTACCTGGTCTGAAACACTGGAAATCATCTATCTAGTTCTTAACCTTGGCATTGATGGGAAGGATGCAAAGCCACTGAATGTCCAATAGAGCAAGTATTACAAGGCTTATGTATTAGCACTTAATATAGGATGACTGCTGGAAGGGAAGAGTTAAGGAAGAGAGAATGGAGATGAAATGTACCATCTTCCATCCAGAGTATGGGTTCTGTGGAATAAGCCTATAAAGCACCCTCCATGCATGCTCTCTACTAAGAGAATCATACATACAGTAGTTGTAAAGGAAACTGGAGTCAGGCTCTGATTAAGTGAATCATCAGATCTCAGATGAAGGCAAAGAGGGCTTGTCTCACAAATGAACATAACTATAAAATTGTTGACTGGAACTGAAAAGGCTCATGAAAATGCCATCATTATTCAGCTTCTTTTTCTCAAAGATGTATTTCTGAGGGACTTTTCTATATCTTTGTATCTCTCAGTATGTAATTCTATTAAAGTGCTTAACACACTGTATCATATTTATTTCTTCAGGTATCCTTTCTCCCTTCCCTAGAATGTGAGCTCTGCAAGGTCATGAACAGAAATGTTTCTAAATTCATTTTCATACTCCCAATGGCTAGCACATTACTCTACCTTAAGGATACAGATAGGTCACCAGTGTTTGATAAAAGGAATGAATAGATAAATGAGTGAAAAAAACTATGTAAGACCCCAGCCAAAAATCATTACATGGCTGTTGCTGTCCTATAAACCTATGTCTCTACAATTTAAGTACGTCTTTAGATGTCTAAGAGAGAGACCTGTCAAACATAATCTCTGCGTCCCAAGTGTCTATTCCTTTTTTTTTTTTTTTTTTTTTTTTTTTTTTAGTAGACACAGGGTTTCACCACTTTGACCAGGCTGGTCTCAAACTCCTGACCTCAAGTGATCCACCCACCCCACCCTACCAATAAGGGCCCTATTCACATTTGGCCTTTATTTTTAGCAAAAGGTAACATTGAGGTTTTATGAAAGGCTATCTTAATTTTGCCATTCATTCCATCTCTCAATGGGAGCCAACTGTGTACACGCACACACACACACGGTACATTGCCTCACAAGGGCACTGACTTTGTCCACCTTGTTGATCATTGTATCCTGACCACCCACCAATAGTCCCCAAAAACATGTGTCAACTGAAAAAATGAATTAGATTTCACAGTTTACTGACATACTAACCAGTCTTCCATACTGCTGTGAAAAAGAAAAGGAATACAAAGCTATACTAAAACTCCGCATTGATTCAAAGTGATTTGCTAGTGTTCAGCAAAAGAAGAATGAATCTAAAGTCTGCAGATATGTCAATGCCATTGTGGGTAGCTCTTCCACCTCTATCATTCTGTCTCTGGAACGGCAGTGATTGAAACTGACCTGTCTTCCTCATAGCTATGTTGGAGAGAGGAAAGAAAAGATCTCTTCTCTAGTCCTATATAGACATACACACATGCCTGTATTACTTAAAGCAGCCATATGTCTACTTAGAAATAATGGATGACAAACTGAAAAAGTGAAAGAATGCTATAGAAACTCTGGGTCCTGAAAAAGAAACATTCATGGTGCTGTAAATCATGGAGTTGCGGGAGTCACATTATTTTAATGAGTGTTTCTCATAAAATAACAGAATAACAATAATAGACTAATGACGTCTTCCTCATAATAGAAGTACAAGTTATCACACAATTTACCCCCATTGGTTTTTCATTTACCTTTAATCATACTACCACAGGAAAATAAAGGAGTCAAAAGAATGAGCTTGAACTTGAAAGATTTCTACTCTAGCAATTGTCACTATTCTTTTTCACATTTGCTTTAGGTGAAAGTCTGGCAAAAGTCAAACTTAGTAAAACTAGTAATTATACCACAAATACATTAGTTCTCCTTTCGTTAGTTTTTAAGGCTGAAACTTACACCTCTTAAGGTTAACAATTATTTCCCCTCAGTAAATTGTAGATTCCTGTGTTCTAGGGAAAAGCATTGCCAAAAATAAAGTGTTAGGCTGATTGGTCTTCACTCTTCTAAGCAAACAACAATGTGAAAAGTTGACCGTGAAGACACTGTCTGCACAGCCGGTAAAATTTCTTTGACTCACTCAACTCATTCAAGCTTAAATGCTAAAAAAGAAGGCGGCACTGACAGGCCATCCTCTGGGACTCTCTGAATCCAAAATCCAGCTTTGTCAGTTATTTCAAGTGGATATAAATGGAGATTTTGGCCAATCCTTTCCACCCCCAGAGGTCAAGGGAGCAGCTGTACTTCTAAAAATTAAACTATGTTCCCAACAAAACTTTTTCTTGATCTTTAAAGCTGATACGAAGCTCCAGAGCATTATACAAAATGGCCATGCAGATATTTTCCCACCCTGTACTCCACCTGCCACAAGCAGAAACAATGGGTCCATTCAGTTCACCTAGGACATGATCGAAGGTCCTTTGTATCAATTTTAGTTACCAAACGATGGCTTGAAAAAACACTATTTTTAAAAGTTAAGCCTCTTCTTGTCAGGGGATATAGGTAAGAAAAGTAATATCCCACTCTATATGCATATGTTTTTATCAAATTATTTCACACAAAGCAGCTTTTGTGAAGAAGGCAAGGGAAGCACTTAACATTTAGGAAAACTGAGGCCCAGAGAGATTACGTGGCTTACCCAAAGTCACACAGCTAGGAAGCAATAGACAATGTACCTGAAACTGTCCTCTGACTCCAAACAATAGTGTCCTACTATGTTATGCCCTGCTGATCTGATTCAAAAGCTTTCTTTAAGGAGATGTTGGTGTATCCCAGCATATTGAATATATTGATGTACCAATGAAGCCCTGAGTCTTGGGGTCTGGCAATTGTATCAGTCAGCTGCATTTGGCATCCCCAGGTGTCCGCAGCTCTGAAACTTCAAATCTAGATAAAGCTTATTTATTGGGAGCAATTCCAAGAGATTCAGTCCAGTCTGAGGCCTTCAGAGCACCTTCAGAAGGAAGGTTAGATCATTTTTGGCCAACTCAATGATAACGAGAACATTTACTTCTTATTAACAGTGTGCCTGGCACACCAAGTTAGTGAGCCCATTTAAACCTCACAACAACTCTGAGGTAGGTACTCTACTCACTGTCATTTTGCTAATAAAAAAAAAAAAAAAAAAGGATGAGAGCATTTCAGGTGACCTGCTTGATCAGGGAGTGTGATCAAGGACTAGAAGCTGGGTAGTTTGACTTCACAGGCCAGACTTAAACCCTGCCCTACAATAGCCCAGAGGAGTTCACGCCTTCTTGATCAGCCTATAACCCTCCAGACACTCCCAAAATTCAACTAGATGCCAAGCCATTAGGAAGAATGTTGTCTTACAAAATAGCAGGCCACCCGTGTTGGCCCAGAACCTATAATGTTTGCCAGAATCAGAAAGAGCTGCCATGTTAGCACTTTAAGATTATCACATTGTTCCCCTTTGGGTAGTTCATCAAAGCATGTAAGCTTAGCCAAAGAACACATTCCTCAACTGCTGGGCACCTGAACAAAGGCCCCATGACCCTGACTCTTTGGGGTCAACAGCAACCCTCTGTAAGGACCCTCCTTTATTAATCAAGGAAGAAAAGATACAGCAAATAACACTACTGATTTGAGATCAGAAGGAGCAGTTTAGGCCCCTGTCTCCTATACTCACAGATACTCTCAGTATCCTTGTTCATGGAATCATCCTTTAGCCTTGGAAAATGGACCCCAGTGAAGGGAGCAGCTCCGCCACTCAGGCCTTGCTTTTTGACCAGCCCACAATTCAGCAGGCCCCCCGTTTCTATTATAGGGCGGGTTGGTGTGGGGTCCCAGCTGCTCATTTCCTCCACACTAAACCTCTTCCTCTCTCCCGGACAGCAGCCTCACGTGGAGTAGGGTTCTGTGAGTCTTTTTTGGCAGGAAGGCCTACTTAAAGAAGCCCATTCAATGAACTGTTTACTCATAGGGCATAGCAGGGCATCAAGCCCGGTAGGTTCTGGCCACAGCCCACTGCTGGCGTTCAGGGAGCTGACTTTCCAGGCTTTTGTCTTTGTTTTGTTTGCCTTTTGCTTTTGAAACAGCGTCTCACTCTGTCACTATGCTGGAGTACAGTGGTTCAATCATGTCTTGCTGTAGCCTCCCACTCCTGGGCTCAAGCAGTCCTCCCACGTCAGTCTCCTTAGTAGCTAGCAGTACAAGCACGCACCACCACACCCAGCTAATTTTTGTTATGTTTTGTAGAGTCAGAATCTTGCTGTGTTGCCCAGGGTGGTCTCAAACTCCTGGGCTCAAGCGATCCTCCCACTTTGGCCTCCCAAAGTGCTAGGATTACAGGCATGAGCCACCACACCTGATGACTTTCCAGGTGATAGGAGGATAAGTGAGCAGCTTTGCAGCAAGCTGACTAAAGGTTGCAAAGCTCCCAACCTCAAGAATTTCCTATTAGGTCTCTCATTCAACCAAACTCGTATCTCTATTTTGAAAGAATCCTTTCTGTTGCTTGTGTTTGGCTAAGTATCTTACCCCAAGGAACCTCAAGAGGCTTCTTGCACAGTGTCTCAGGCAGAAGGAGCCTTCCATCGCATACTGCAGCCTCAGGTGACTGGACTGAGTGAACGTTGTTAGTGGATTTTTCTTTCCACAGAGACTCACATTAAAGCTCACAGATTTCAGATGAGAAGAATCAGATGTAGTCTCTAGTATTAAAAGTGCCTGAGTCAGTTTCAACCTTCTCCCATCAACACGCCAGGAGCATTCAACAAAGTGCAGGTGGAGGGTCAGCTGATGCCCAGGCGGGCGGTGAGCTTTCCCTGGACACCAGCAGGCACCTTTTGAGGCTCCTCCAGAACGGTCTAGCCGCCTTGGAAGGATGACTTACCGAAAGGCGTCTCCAAGGATTAACAGCTCCAGTGAGCCCCTTAGCGGCTGTCATTTATCTCAGTGCCAGTCACCAGCCATTCCTGAGTGGAGCTGTAATGAATAGAGAATGATGTCAATGTGTAGGCAGACCTCGTTTAGACGTCTCCCTGGGAGGTATGACGTCATCCCCATCGCCCCCTGACCTTCCCCCTCTAAGGCAAGGTGGCCGGCCCGGTGCGGCTCCCAGAGGTCCTCCCGCGCTTCCAGGACTGAGCCCCGCTGCTCCGCGTCTACCTGCTGGATCCTCAGGATCCCCTCATTCCCAGTCGAAGGACTGCCATCTGAACCCGTGTGGGGTGACCTTACCCACCCAGGGGAGGTTGAGAAAGGGGTGGGATCGGGCGCCCCCTTCCTGACCCTGGGCTGAGCTGGGTGGAGTCAGGAACGAGGCGAGGAGGGAACCCGCGGGGATGGGACGCTGCGGCGCGAGCGGGGGCCGCCAGGGGGCGCCCGTCCTCCGTCCCGCCCGCACCTCCCCGCGTCTTCCCTCCGCTTGGACAGAGAGTGGGGAGGACTAGAATTCAGCTCTCACTCCGGCCCGCTGCAAGGTGATCCAAAGGAAGTCGCATACTCTCCCAGCATTGTCCTTTGGCACAGACATACAAAAATAGTAGTCCCCACCCACAAGCCCCAGAGGAGAGCCTCGGGAACACAACGGGATGTCTCAGGAATGCTCTGGCAACAGCCCCTATTTGCACGAATTCTTATTACTAATCATGTCTTCCTTGTGCAAGTCGAACGTCTGTATAAACACAGTTGCACGTATGCTGGGAGCTGCCCTTTAAGTGACTCTACCCCCACATTAATGTGAGGCTTAACCTCTCAAGCTGCAGAATGAATGGTATTAAGCCGGTTACTAGGAGGTTCATCTCGCAAAACTGCAGGCAGATGTCTAGAGACTTAAAGACTGAGCCAGAATGAAGCAAGTCTATTGCCCTGGAAGAACTACCCACATTTTTCAAGCAATTTCTCCAGTTCATTTGTTTCGAGCACCTTTGAATTCCTCTGGCATAATCACTCTACCCTTCGTCAACACAAAATGATTGTTCAAACGACTCAATAAGATCATGCCATGGGCAACTATTTCCATTTATTATGATTTATTGCCTGTTTAGTACCAATGTGCCAGGCACATTCAACAGAAGACAAGCCGCCTCTAAAATGGTTTTTCTTTCTGCTCTGGAGGCCCACAGAATAAAAACAACCTACTCAGAGTAAAGGAAAGATCATCCATGCTGATGAGGATCAGTGACTAAGGACATCGTGGAAAGAAGGTCTAATTTGCCAAATGATAAAGAACAAGACTTCTTCATTGTGATGAGTTCTCCTGTTGACCTAAAGCACAGAGTAAATTGATTAAAGGCAGAGAATTCCAGATTTTCCACCAGGCGGGGCAGAGATTTGTCATGAATAAACCTAAGTCACACAATCCCCCTTGAAGGCAAAAATCTGGTATTCCTCTTTGGTCTTTGGTCCCCAGAACTGGCCCCTCAGTGGCACCTCTAGGCACTGAATAAATGCTTATTTAATTGATTAATTCAGGTATGAGAGCTCCTGTCTACAATTTAAAGAATTGAGATTTTTTTAACTCAGCGTTTCAAAGAAGAGCCTGTATAATTTCAATTCTTCCCTCAGCTTATTGCCAAAGAGAGGAAGGGCCAGGTACTTGGCTGCAGTCTCTGAACCAGTTCCAAACCTCAGGAATGTGTTACCTGGATGAGCAGGCTCCAAGATGTTCTTTATAACAACGGCAACTAGCTTACTAACTTAAAAAAAATCCTGTAAGTGAATATTAGACACCAATTAGAATCACTTGTGAAAACCTAAAAACACTATGAACATATCATTCAGATACCCTTTCTGGAATCATAGCTATGGCAGTCAAGAGGTGGCATCCTGTCCTGGCTATGCCAGTAACATGACGTGAGTTAGGCTCAGTGAAGATGCCCACAAATTTAACTAAACCAGCAGGCACTGTGAGGGTTTGAAAACAGAAACTGGCCTGTGAAGCCTAGACTTTCTGACTCTTCCTGCAACTATCATTCACTTCAGTATCCTGGTTGAAGCTCTTCTTTCTTTCCTCAACTTCAGTTCACCTGCCCCCTACAGTTTACAAAGTGAACTCACAGGCTAAATTGTGACAGCTTCAGTGGCATGTGAATCCCTGGGGAGCTTGTTAAAAATGCAGATTCAGATTCAGTGGGTTGGGGTGAGGGGAAGGGAGTCTGCATTTCTATGTTCTCAGGTGATGCGGTCGGTCCATGGCGGACACTTTGAGTGGTAAGGATATAGAAATTCATACAAATTTTTCCCACAAATTTTACAAAGTATGCAATATCCTTAAATGTTTTGCATTTAACAACACAGTACTACAATAAAACTAAAGAATTTAACATCAAGTTGATGTTTCATATGGATACATTACAGGTGCAGATCCTGATCTACTTACACATACATGAAATATACACATATGCCACATTCATCTACATAATTAAGGCGGCTCCACTTTCAAGTAAGAGAAATTAGTGATCTCTGATTTCATTCTTCATTCAACTAATATTTACTGAATGCTTAACATGAGCCCAGCACATGTTCTGGGACTGAAATCGCAACAGTGAACAAGACAGATCCCAGTCCCTTTCTAACAGAATTTATGTTCTAGTAAACGGAGACACACTTATTTAAAAAAATAAAATAAAAAATAAAATAAAAAAAAAGCAGCCAAGTGCAGTGGCTCACGCCTGGAATCCCAGCACTTTGGGAGGTTGAGGCAGGTGGATCACAAAGTCAGGAGTTTGAGACCAGCCTGGCCAACATGGTGAAACCCTGTCTCTACTAAAAATACGAAAATTAGCTGGGCACAGTGGCAGTCAGCTGTAATCCCAGCTACTAGAGAGGCAGGAGAATCATTTGAACCCAGGAGGCGGAGGTTGCAGTGAGCCGAGATCGCACCACTGCACCCTAGCCTAGGCGACAGAGCAAGTCTCTGTCTCAAAAAAGGAAGAAAGAAAGAGCAAACATAAATTACAGTAAATGCTGTAAAAGAAACAAAGAAGGAAATGAAATAGAAAATAACCACTTTGGACAAGGTGGGAAGAGTGGCCTCTCTGAGGAGGTGACACCAGTGGTCAAAGATCAAAGATCTAATCCTGACACATCTACTATGAAGAGACAAGGGGCTGTTTTTAGACTCCAGATGTACACACGGCCCAGGAACCATTTCCTACTGCTTCAGCAAAGGTACTGAACAGAAAGAAACAGGGGGCCGTTCCACAGCAGGTCCACTGACATTAGCCCTCTCCCCTCCGCTCTGAGATCTTTTTCCCAGACATCCTTTGGCTCCCGCTGCCAGGCCGCAGCCCCTCCCTGGGGTGCTGTGCTCACACAGTCTGCAGGCGTTGCTGACACAGGAGGGTTTTTCCCCTTTTGCGTCACACACCTATAAAAATCCAAGGCTTGATAAACCACCATCTGTAAGGATAGTCAAATTGCTTCTTGTATTTCCAGCTCAATTTTATTTCTGACGAAATGACTCCAGTGAAAAACCTTATCTTGCGCTAAAATGAAATTAAGCCTGCTTGAAAATAGCCACTATATATGTGCCCTAAATGCTACAGAAATTGATACCAATCAGTTTGTTTCTAGGAAGGCATCCTGGAACTGTTTGCAGAAATAAAAATTCATAGGCAGGCTTTATCAACACCGATGAGGGCTCAGATGGTTTCAAATAGTCTCATCTTTTGTCCTTTATTATCACAGCAGGAAAGATGCAGGTGTCTTTCACAACACCACAAATAGGAAGGAAAGGTTTTCTGCATCCTCAGTCACCTTATGGAAAAAGAAGGAAGGCTGCAGGAACCAGGAGCTTGCAGCTGGAGCTAAGGACATCACAGGCCCTCCGCCACCCCGCCCCCATCTTAAGTTCACAGAGAGGCCAGTGACCCCAGCTTGGCCAGGCATAGCCAGGGCCACTGTCTGCCCAAGGCCTCAGGTTAATCAACCCCTGCTTGCCTTTTGGAGAGCTCCTTTTACCCAGATGCCTTGGGGGTGCTGGTTCCTGCACAGGGGTATTATCCAGGTGGCAGATCTACCAGGGTCTCTGCTCATCCTTCTCTAGGGCTATTGCTTTTCTCATAGCATCTCTTGCAGGATATGTGGGAAAGAAGTGATACACTCACACCTCTCCTTTTTGCTCCTTACAGGAGCTTTAGATAAAAGTTACCTAAAGGGGCCAAGCATGATGGATCACACCTGTAATCTCAGCACTTTGGGAGGCCAAAGTGGGTGGACTGCGTTAGATCAGAAGTTCGAGACCAGCCTGGGCAACACGGAGAAACCCCTTCTCTACAAAAATTAGCTGGGCATGGCAGACACCTGTGGTCCCAGCTATTCAGGAGTCTGAGATGGGAGGACTGCTTGAGCCCAAGGAAGTGGAGGCTGCAGTGAGCTGTGATGGCCACTGTACTCTAGCCTGGGCTCAAAAAAATAAAAAGTTACCTAAAGAGGATAAAATGTGACAATCTCTGGATGAGCCACATAACTTCTATGAACCTCTGTTCCTTCATCTGTGTAATGAAGACAGCAGCAATATCTACTACTTAGGTTTGTTATGAAATTTAAATGACGAAATGCATCCACAGCATAGAGCATGAAGAGCAAGCACCCAATGAATGTTAGCTGTTTTTTTTTTTACCATTACCATTATTTACAAGTGCTTACTATATGCCAGAAACCGTGTTAAATGGTCATTTAATTTTTATGAAAATTTCCCATAATTTTTTAACAGATTTTAGATACATCACTTATAATTGGAGAAGTTAAGTAATTTGCAGAAAGCCACACAGCTGGTCAGTAGTGAAGCTAAAATCTAAATCTACACTGCCTCACTCTAGATTTCAATTCTCTTTCCTATCCCTGGCATTTGTCGATACTGACATTACAAAGCCAACTACTCAGTAGGTAATCCACCTCAGGTTGCTACTGGCAAAAATTCAAATAATATACCTTAAAAAATACACACACACACACACACACACACACACACACACAAAACGTGCATTGGCCCATACCTGATGAAAAATGCTTTGCAAGATGAGACTTTAAAATAATATTCCCCACATTGTATTCTTACTGTTTTTAAAGAAAATTAAAGTTAACACAAATTTACTGTTGGGCACAACTTTCTGGAAGGCACTACTAACAAAGAAGCTTTAGAATACAGTTTCTGTCTTCAAGGAATGAATCATTTCGTTGTGAAAGAAAGATGGGAAAAGGAGAATAAACACATGAAGCAGCAAGGGATAGACTAAGGGTTTACTACAATAAAGTAAGAAAACCATTAAGGCCAGGATTAGATGTCAAATAAGAGGGTATATTTTAGGAAGCAGAATACAGGCTGGGCTGAAGAGTGGAAGCCAGTGGCCAGATGGCCTGTTGGGATGATGCTATAACATCTCACTTTAAAGGGACAAGGGCTGAGGTCAACCTCAGGAGGGTAGATGTGAACTGAGGGATGTTCTGAAGGAAGACTGGGGGAACTTACTGACTGATGATATAGAGAGATTAGAGGAAAGGAAGATGTTAAAGGAGATTTCAGAATTCCCACACTTGGGAGGTCCAAACCTGCTTGTTCAGTCTGTTCCCAGTCTCAGCTATGGCACCACCATCCATTGTCACACAAGCTGGAGTCCTAAGGGTCACTCGGGCCTCCTTGCTCACTCACTCCTACCTCCACACATCTCCTCAGTCCTGTTAGTTCTCTCCTCTACACTTTCCAGAGCTGATCTCTCCTGCTGTGCTCTGTCCCACCCTATGCCATCTCTCACCTGTACAGCAGCCCTGCCTGCGACCACGGCTCCTCATCTCATTTCATGGCTGCATCAGCACCCATGCCAAGGATCTAACACACACCTCTGCTGCCCAGGCTTCAAACCCTCCAGTGCTTCTCTAGCACCTGCATGGGCAGGGCGGCGGGGCGGCAGTGGGGGCCACAGTCCTGTGTATGTCCTGCAAATGCAGAAGTTCATCATGGCTTCCTCTGCTTAACACCACATCTCACATCCTGCGTTTCAACCACGGAATCCATGGGGAATCCCCACAAATACCAGGCAAGCGGCACAGGACTTGAACAGGTAAATGAGTGAGTGGATGTGAGACTATAGGAAAGTCAGAATTAGGTGGCTGATTCTGGAAAATAATGAAAAGCTTAGTTTGGGTGTATGTAAGTGAGATATTTCGGCCGGGCGGGTGGCTCACGACTGTAATTCCAGCACTTTGAGAGGCCAAGGCGGGCAGATCACCTGAGGTCAAGAGTTCAAGACCAGCCTGGCCAACATGATGAAACCCTGATCTACTAAAAATAGAAGAATTAGCCGGACATGGTGGCACATACCTGTAGTACCAGCAACTAGGGAGGCTGAGGCAGAACAATTGCTTGAACCAGAAGGCAGAGGTTGTGGTGAGCCAAGATCACACCACTGTACTCCAGCCTGGGTGACAGAGCATGACTCCGTCTCAAAAATAAAATAAAATAAAATAGTGAGATATTTGGTTTTCTCCTCTTTTCAAGGGAGGCAAGAACTGGATGTGCTTCAAAATCGAAGAGAAGGGACCACTTGAAAGAAAGTCTGGTTATTAAAGAAATGAGGATGATTCTGCTGCTTAGGATCAATAAAATTATAATCAGCTAGTCTTCACCTAATGACCATTTCCTCAGAGAGGCCTCCCTGAATCCATAAATGAGAGTACCTCCTCCATTAAATGCCTCTGTAGCATTTTGTCTTTTTTTTCCCCCAACTTTCTTTTCATCACATTTGAAATCACTTGTTCTATGTCCACCTCCTATAATAAGCTCCTTAAGGGCAAGGACATCACTTAGTGATAACAAATTAAACTTAAAGCACAGTGCCTGGCACAGAGTAGATGTTCTACCCGAATTAACCACAAGATGAGTAGAATGTCTCCACCCTAAGTGAGCGTGCTTCTACGTGTCAATTCAAATGATACAGAAATTTGTTGATAAAGGAATCTAAAATACCACAATAAATTGTAATCCATGTATAGTTTATTTGTTGGTATTCTGAGTTGACTCATCTGTTTAGATAAGGAGGGATCAAGCATCACTCTCTTGCTTAAAAAAATCTCACCGGCTGCCCATTCCAAAAAACTGCGCATTCCAAACTGTCTGCCCAAATCTAGACAGGATGAGGGTCTCACTCCTTGGGTGGCACACAGCGTTCTCCCCAACTTGCCTTCTGAGCCTCCTCTTCCACCACCACCCCATGCACCCCTCACCCTTCACAGAGCAGCCCACTGAGCTCCACCTTTATTGAGCCCCCTTTCTGGGATCCTCTGCGCTACTCTCTGCATCTAGTGGACTCTTACTCTCCCTTCAAACTCTAACTCATACCTTCCCTAAGGCCCACATAGAGAATCATCTGTTCTCTTCCTGCCCACTCCACAGCACCATGTACTTCCCTCTAGAAGTCTAGAAATCTGAAATAGTACCATCAGTTCCCTGAAGGCACTAACTGTGTCTTGTTCTTCTTTACTTCTCCAGTGCCTTGCACAAGCCTGTATAAAAATTAGGTTTTGGTTTTTGTTTCTGTTTTTGGCAAGCTCTTGCTCTGTTGCTCAGGCTAGAGTACAGTGGCATGATCGTGTCTCACTGCACCCTTGATCTCCCTGGACTCATGTGATCCTCCTACCTCAATCTCTGAAGTAGCTGGGACCACAGGCATGTACCACCACACCCAGCTAATTTATTTTTTGTAGGGATGGAGTCTTGCTGTCTTGCCCAGACTGATGTTTTCTAGTGAATCAATACAAAACTCTAGGTCCTCTTTGAATGCTCTCTTTCTTCACACCCACATTCAATCCATCAGCAGGTTCACTCTAATCTATCTTCAGAAAGGTAACCTGAATCCAACGCCTTCTCATACCTCCATGAAAACCACCACCTCCAAGCTACTATCATGTCTTGCCCGAGCTACCACAGCAGCCTCCAGACTGCTGTTCTTCATTCCACCTGCAATCTATTTTGCACAAAACAGCTGTGTTTGGCCGTTTAAAATATCATTTCTCTGCTTGAAACCATCAAGTGGCTTCCATCACCCTTAAAGTCCAGACTCTTTCTTGAAGCCCTATATGATCTCACACTTCCCTCTGCCTCTCAGTCCTCTTGGCATTCCTTGAACATGTCAAGTCCTGTCTCAGCAGGATCTTTGCACTTTCTGTTACATTCGCCTAGTGTGTTCTTAGCCCAAATATCCAAATGACTTTCTCCTCCTCTGCATTCCAATCCCCACTTAATATCACCTACCCTGACCAGCCTATCTAAAACAACACCCATCACTTTCTATCTCCTTAACTTACCTTTTTTTTCTTCATTGCACCGGTCCGTGTCAGACTTTCTATTACTATCTATTTGTATATTAATCTTTGGTGTTTTCCACCATGACAGTAAGGTCCATGGAGACAGGAATATTGCTTTCTTCACAGGCATATTTTCAGTGAACAGATCTGTACAACATGAAAAGTAGATGCTTAATAAATATTTGTTGGCTAGACACGATGGCTTACACCTGTAATCCCAGCACTTTGGGAGGCCAAGGTAGGCAGATCATTTGAGTCCTGGAGTTCGAGACCATCCCTGGGCAACATAGCAAAACCCCGTCTCTACAAAAAAATTCAAAAGTTAGCCAGGTGTGTTGGTGCACACCTGTAATCCCAGCTACTTCAGGAGGCTGAGGCAGGAGGATCACTCTAGCCCAGGAGGTCGAGGCTGCAACGAGCTGAGACTGTGCCACTGTGCTACAGACTGGGTGACTAAATAAGTAAATAATATTTGTTGAATAAAGCAGCTGGATATTGGGTCCTAGTGTAGAGAGATATCAGTAAGAAGAAAGCATTTTGAAAAATAAAGCTGGGTACAGAAAAAAATGTCTAAGGATACCCTTGTTGAAATAGAATAACAAAAATGGACAGTTCCAGGCACAAGAGCTCTCTTCACTAATTCATTTTCTTTTTAAACAGCCAGAAGTGTTTCAAAGGGGCTTTGTCCCTTGGAGACAGGCTGTTGGGGATATAGTTGCATATCACTTGTGAGTCCTTAGTCTAGAAGTGAATTAGTCTCATGCCCAAGCCCTGCCCGTAAATGTTCTACAGAGGAGACAAAGAGATCAGGAGGAAGATCTTGAATACCCCAGAAGGTATGGATTTAGCCGGAGCCCACGAGTATCCTCGGAGTAAGTCATTTCCACTTCTTCCATCTTTGGCAAGATGTGGCTGTTATCAGTTTCTGTCACCTCTCCCATGACATAACTACATTGATTAATTATTCTGATCCCTTATTTCAGCTCTCTGCCGCTTCAGACAGGGCTGTATTTCTGTGATGAAGAACACCATTCTAGAAAAGCTTTGAGATTAAAGATGCCTTCTAAAGATTAAAGTAAAACCTCTTTAATTCAGATTCTTCTAATTCTATGAACTCAGAATTCACTATCAGTCTCATTGGGCTAAGGCTCATCTTGAGCCAATGGTGAGGGACACAGAGGAAGTTCTAAAGCAAAGTAGTGGTGGAAATATTCTTTCCAAAAGGTGTAATCAACTTAAAAAGGTTTCTTCCCCCAGGTTTAAAAATACTTTATCAGCACTATTAAGGGTTTTCCATTTTAAAAATTGAGTATTATTTATATACATTAAAATTTATCCTTTTTAGTGCAAATTCTATGAGTTTCAAAAAATACATGGTTATATCATCACTACCATAATTAAGATATAGAACAGTTTCATAACCTCCCAAAATTCTCTTATCCTCCATTGTAGTCAAGCCTCCTCCTACACCCAGCCCCAGAAACCACTAATCAGTTTTCTCTCCCTTCAGTTTTGCCTGTTTGAGAATGTCATACAGATGGAATCACACAGTATGTCACTTTTTGAATCTGGCTTTTCGCTCAGCATAACACAGCTGAAATTCACTCACTTTGTGAGTGTAAGTCACTTGTTCCATCTCATAGCTGAGGACTAGCCCATTGTACCACAGAGTGCTTATCCATTCACCAGATGATGGACATTTGGGTGGTTCCCAGTTTTTGGTGATTATGAATAAAATCACCAGAGAAATCCACATACAGGATTTTGTGTGAGCACAGTTTTTATTTCACTCAGGTAAACACCTCAGAGTGGGCCTCCTGAGTCAGATGATAGCTAAATGTTTAAGGATCTGCCAAACTGTTTCCTTGAGTGGCTGCTCTACCGTTTATTCCAAACAATATTGTGTGAGAGTCTTCATTGCTCCACTTGCCAGTTATTTTCAGTTGTGTCATTGTTGTTTAATTATAGCCATATAGTAGGTGTACAGTGGTATCTCATTGTAGTTTTAATTTTTATTCTTCTACTACTGATGTTAGCATAAAAGATGCTCTTTTATGTGCTTCTTCACCATCCGTGCATCGTCTTGGTAAATTGACAATTCAATAATTGGATTCAAACTATTCATTTAATGGCTGATGTGCATATAACATCCATATAGATTATTTATTTCATTTGCTCTTTACGACTCTGAGAAGGAATTAGGACAGGTATCGTTCCACTTTACAGATGATAAACTGAGGTTGACAATGGTTACATGATTTCCCAAGTCCGTACCAGGGGGCAGAACTAGAGGTAAAAGCCAGGTCTCCCAGTCGCCACTCTCTACCACGAGTTGCTGACTTGCTTCCTAAAAACAAGTAGGACAAATCTTGACTCCGCTGGACTGAACTGTCAGCTGAGGCTCCAAGTGACTGAGTGCCCCAGAAACAATTATGGAGAGCCTGTCCTTCCCTGCTGTGTGACAGATGCTTCTAGTCCCCTTACTTCAGCAAAACTTCCCCGAGCTTTAGCTCCCTTCTTTGGAGCCTCACAATCTATTGAGCAAATCTCTGACTTCCTTACTTTCCTACCACCAGAGTAGAGATTCCTGCACTTTACTGGGGCTTTGAGAGACACTGCTTCTTCATGCAGTGGTTTTCAGACTGTCTGTAAGAGTCTGGAGCATCTCAAGAAATGACCTAAAGGGCCCCTGTGGATGGGAGTGAGGGTGGGTGGCAGGAGGCTTTGGGTCCTCCTTAACTAACCAAAGCAGTTCCATTTTTATCCGTTTTACATATTGGCCTTTCATTTAAGATTGTATTTGAGAAGGAGGATGTGTTGCTTTAAAACAAATTTGAACACCACTGCCTCAAAGCTTGCCTTTAAATATTCAAGTGTAAGAAGGTCTCCAAGCATTATTCAGACACTAACACAAGCCTGAAATAAATGAACCAGCGCATTTCTCATAGATTCTCTAATGCAGATTTTACTAATTCAAACTGATCCCTAGGTATCCCCACATTCCCAGACCAGTCTGGATTATCAAGATTTTTTAAAATATTAGAACACAGAGCTGAGTTTTCTAACCTGTGCTCCATGACATACCTCTCGTGAGTGATACCACGATACTGACTCCTCTTAGCCCTTGGAGTGTTCAGAAAGGGTTTGGTATCTTCAGACCTTGATCATTTTCATGTTTACTCCAGTGCATTGTCCTTTTCTATATGTGTACCAATATGGAAAATGTTGGAAAACACTATTATTATAACAGAATAATGTAGTAGTTAACCTGATTCTCACTTACTAGCTGAGTGGTCCAGGAAAATTGCTTAATTTATCTACCTCTCAGTTTCCTAATCTTTGAAATGGGAATAATAGCACCATAGTTTTTTGTTGTTATTGTTGTTGTTGTTGTTGTTTGTTTTTTTGGTTTGTTCGTTTGTTTGTTTTTTTGAGACAGAGTCTTGCTCTGTCGCCAGGCTGGAGTACAGTGGCATGATCTCAGCTCACTGCAACCTTCACCTCCTGGGTTCAAGAGATTCTCCTTCCTCAGCCTCTCAAATAGCTGAGATTACAAGTGTACACCACCAGGCCCAGCTAATTTTTGTATTTTTAGTAGAGACAGGGTTTTGCCATCTTGGCCAAGCTGGTCTCAAACTCCTGACCTCAAGTGATCTGCCCACCTCGGCCTCCCAAAGTGCTGGGATTACAGGTGTGAGCCACTGCACCTGGCCTTATAGCACCATAGTTCTTTGAACTGTTATGAGAATTAAAAGGTAATATGCATATGTGATACACGCAGCACAGTTCCTAGTACATAGAAGATGCTCGGTAGATAGTAGCTCCATTGTTAACAGCCCCACCAAGACAGAGCTAAAACTTGCCACAGATTCATTGCTGCACCTTTGATTCTGCTTTCGAAGAGTATAAAGGTGAAGCTTCAATAAGCAAATACCATCACCATTGTAAAAGTTATTAATGTTCATAACATCTAGTTTACATCTCTGGTAATACAAGTGAAACAAATGCATGTTTGAAGGCCATTGACGATGGCTCCTTACTTGGAAACAATGCTTCAGAAAGAGCAGATGCAAAGTAAAATAATTTGTTCTGAACTTTTTTAAAGTAGTCTTTTTGGTTTATGTTTTGTTACAAAATCAGTCACCTTAACAATGGCTGAACAGATGCAAATGAACCTTTATAGTTTGAACACAATTCTTAAAAGGTTTTTCTTTTGAATACCAAATGACTTCACATTACTGTCCTTTGATCTACCCTAATCATTTTAGTATTTTTCTATAATATTCTAAATTAAAAGAAAGATTTCAATATAACCACACCAGTATTGGCTAACCCCAGACAACTGAAGGTTGCAACAGGAAAGAGTTCTTAATAAGAAATGACACTAAATTCATGGATCTTTTTACAGAATAATTCTAGTCATTTGAGCAGTAAAAGTATTTATGTCTCAAAGTGACTCACTGTCTGTAGTATCAGAGTATTTTCAATTTAATCCAGCTTCAAGGAATGTCACTGTGAAGATATTTTTTTAAGTAGATAGTACTATCCTGCCCTTATGAAATCCAATTCTTTTGTTCTCTGGTTACAGGTCATATTTCTAGCATTTTCACAGATCGATGCTCTAATCATAGTGACTGTCCCCCCAACCCACTATGTCCAAGATTCAAACAGAAATGGCATTTCACAGTCTCCATTAGCAATAATGACGGACCTGCTTCTGATAGTCACCTTAGATGGAAGTTTCTGTTATACTGCCCCAGAAGAAGACATGAGCCCCCATCTCTCAATCACACTAGGAGACAGTAAAGCCGTCCAGTGTCGGTGTTTCAGCTGAGTTGGTAGAACATTACACAATTCCGAAAGCCATTCAATGACCCTTAGCTACCAGCTGTGTGGCCTCGAATTCATTACTTAAACTCTGTCTCCGTTTTCTCATCTGTAAAATGTGTCAGTTTACATGTATTAATATGAGTTAATACATTTCAAGACCTTCAAAGAGTGCCTGGCAGCTAGTAAGTACCTCAATCAGTGTTAGCTATTGCCATTATTAATAGTATCAATAGCAATAATGCTTCTATTATCCTCCTGACCATGTTAATCCAAAAGGCAGTCCTTAGGCCCTGGTTTCAAGCTGTGTACTGAGAGTAGGAAGCCATCGTAGGAATGCTTATCCATGGCTTTCTGAAACACCCAGCCTGAAGCTGGACTCCCTGAGGCCTTTGGTGAGGTATGGGGCAGTAGACAAAGTCTCTTTCCCTACCCCCACTCTCTAGCTCCCTTCTAAGGGTTTTCTTGATTGCATTTTGTTACAAAAAGCAATCATCCGGTGGCTCACGCCTATAATCCCAGCACTTTGGGAGGCTGAGGCGGGCAGATCATGAGGTCAGGGGTTTGAGACCAGCCTGACCAACATGGTGAAACCCAGTCTCTACTTAAAAATACAAAAATTAGCTGGGCGTGGTGGTGTACATCTGTAATCCCAGCTACTTGGGAGGCTGAGGCAGGAGAATTGCTTGAACCCGGGAGGCAGAGGTTGTGGTGAGCTGAGAGCGCGCCATTGCACTTCAGCCTGGGCGACAGAGCGAGACTCTGTCTCAAAAAATAAATAAAAGCAATCACCTTGGTGATGGTGGAACCAATACAAATGAACCATTATAGTTTGGGCACAAGCCTTAAAAGATTTTTCTTTCTCAACCTCTGTGTCTTCAGCACAGGATAAAATTAACTCACCCTTGATGTGGGTTATGCTTTTGTCTTCTGTATAAGTGTTTGCTGGAGATAAGAGCCTCCTGGGAAAACCAGCAACACAGATACTTACTGCAGCAAGCAGTTTATTCCTATTGGGTCAGCTCTCTGGTTTTACCATCACTTTGGTTATATATCATAAAATAAATAAGCTGTTGAAACACAATTTCTGTAGATGAGATTTTTTATCTCTGGCATATGAAGTAAAGGAGCACATTTTATTTTTTAATATTGCTAGGCTCCTATAAGATAATTTAAGAGACCATACATCTTTTAACTCAAAAATAATGGTGTGTGTGTAATCTGTGTGTATATATACTGATATGTACTTATGGATTAATCAATCTGTTTTCTAGGAAAGATCCAAACTGGCTAGAACTGTCAATAGGAAGGGTAAGAAACTTGATCCTAATTTAGGAGAGGGGCTTGCTTCTTTCACAGTGGAATATAAGATATTTAGGGTCTATCCTACCTGTGAGTTGTTGGAACATTCTCTTGCATGTTGGTTAATGACTTCCCAGGGACAAGGCTCCTTTAAGCAAAGCTATTACTGCATCCTTAGACCTCACAACAAGGGAAAGAACATCCCTAAAATTTCAGAATTTGACTTTGCTCCCCAGGGATCCGAGCTTCTCTTCATCCCTCTCCATCCTAAGGGGCCTCTGATGAAAGCTGGGAACTCTCCCAATGTATTTCTGTGGCTGGCTTCCTCCTTGTTCACGCTCCCCAAACTTAGTCTTTTCCCCTCCCACTTCAAATACACATTCCCATTTCACCACCATCCTCCCTCTCAAAACTGATCAAAGTTCCAGACACAAACCTGTTTTTGACAAATTATACTTTAAATGAAAATCCTTTGCCCTAAAGTGTTTCCTCAAGTCAGCATTTGGTTTCAAGTCTTCCATTTCTATTTGTGGAATATATGTATTCACTCATCAAATATTCATCAAGCATTTTTTTTGTGTCAAACGCTATGCTAGTTGTTAAGTATACTGTGACAAACAAGGCCAACGTGGTCATTGCCCTCATGAAGCTTACAGCTAGCATTTGAGACTGATGTTTATCAAATAAGCAAGCAAAAGTATAATTGCACATTATAATTACTACAAGGCAATAAAATCAAGAAGCTGGTGAGAAAGATGGAGTATCTACTGTAGACTGGAGTTCTCTGGGATGCTATTAAGAGTCCTGAAGGATGAAAAAGAACCTGCCATGTGAATAAGTAAACAATAATGTCCCAGAATAGAAAGTGAGCTTAGTGCATTTGAAGAACTGGACCAAGGCCAGGGCGGGTGGAGAATAGGGAATGAGGGAATATGAAGCTGGTGAGGCTGGCATGGGCCAGATCATGCAGGCTTTTGTAGACTATGTTAAATCATTTTGGATTTTGATCTAAGAGCAGTGGAGATCCATGGAGCATTCAAGCAAGGGAGTGGCATGATCTAATTTATGTCTCAAAGAGATTGTTGTAGATGTTATACAGATAATCACTGGAGGTGGGCAAGAGTAGAATGAAAGAAGAGTGGGTTCTTGTAGCCCCTGTGAGGAGTGATAGCTTGGCAGGCCAAGCTCTTGGGTAGGATATTTAAGTTAGTTGCCCTGGGGAGGGTATGTGGTTCACAGCAGACTACACGTAACTTCTCTTTATGAATAACACTGAAATTCATTTTTGAAATTCCTGTCTTCAACAGTATCCCCAAGGGTTTATGAAAGATGTCCACACTGGGGCCCTCTGTTAGCCATGTCCTCAGCAGCCCACACTGGCTATATCCTTCCAGGAAATCCCTGTATTTAGAATTAGGGTGGTGAAAGTGAAGGTGAAGATAAGTTGGCAGAGTCCACACATATTTGAAAATAAGACTAATTTTTTTTTTAAGTCTTGCAGGTGGGTTTTATCTGTGAAGTGAGGGAGAAAGAGGAATCAAGGATGACTCCAAGTGGTGACTGTACCATTCACCAAGATGGGGAAATAAGGGAGAGAGTGCAGGATAGGTTTGGGGAGAAAAGATTTCTATCTGGACTTTGTTGGATCTAAAAAACCAGTGAACTATCCAAGTGGGCACTAAGAAGGCAGATGGATACACCAGTGTACAGCTGGTAGAGCTCAGCAGAAACATTTGGGAGTATTGTATAAAAGCTACAATAATAATGAAAACACCTAGGAGAGAATGCAGAGAAAGTAAACTACATAAGAGCAAGCCCTAAAGAGGTCAGGTGAAAATCAGAGGAACCCGCAAAGTCAATTGAGGAGAAACTGCCGGAAGTAGGATTTAAAAAGCAGAAGGGGGTATCATGACAGCCAAGAGTTCAGCTTGTTAATGGAAGTAGTCGGCTGTGTGAAAATGTGGCAAGACATAGTCGTCCTTCAGTTTCCTCAGGGGATTGGTTCCTGGAACCCCACAGATTTCAAAATGCTCAGATGCTCAAGTCCCTCATATGAACTGGTGTAGTATTTGCATATAACCTGCATACATCCTCCCATATACTTTAAATCATCTCTAGGTCACTTACAATACCTCATACAATGTAAGTGCTATGTAAACAGTTGCTATACTTTGTTTTTAATTTGTACTACCTTTAATTGTTGTATTGTTATTTCATATTTTTTCCCAAATATTTTCCATCCTCAGTTGGTTGAATTCACAGATGTGGAACTTGCAGATGTGGAGGGCCAACTCTATACAGAGTCCTCTGGATTTCACAACAGAAAGGTCATTGGCAGCCTTGACTAGAGCAGTTTCACCAGGGTGGTGGTGGAGAGGGCAGACTGAGGAAGCCAGTTTGTAATGAAAGGCTTTTTTCCTTTTTTAATTCAGCCCCTAGGCCTGGGGACATTGGACAAAGGGGCTGCATAAATCCCAGCAGGCCAGATGTGGCTGATTTCATCCTTCTAGGATGGGTCTCTGTTATTTCTAATTGTAGTTAGAACATCTCAGACATGAACAATGCTGTGTAGCACATCTTCCTTGGTAACCACCTCATAAATGAACATGATCACACACTTTAGCCAATGCCCAGGTCCAAAAAAGGAGAAAGGGAGGGGAGGCAGGCAGAGGAGGCAGGCAGGGGAGGGAGGCAGGCAGGGGAGGGAGGCAGGCAGGGGAGGGAGGCAGGCAGGGGAGGGAGGGAGGCAGGCAGGCAGGCAGGGAGGGAGGGAGGCAGGCAGGGAGGGAGGGAGGCAAGCAGGGAGGGAGGGAGGCAGGGGAGGGAGGGAGGCAGGCAGGGAGGGAGGGAGGCAGGCAGGGGAGGGAGGCAGGCAAGGGAGGGAGGCAGGCAGGGGAGGGAGGGAGGCAGGCAGGCAGGCAGGGAGGGAGGGAGGCAGGGAGGGAGGGAGGGAGGCAGGCAGGGAGGGAGGGAGGCAGGCAGGGGAGGCAGGCAGGCAGGGAGGGAGGGAGGCAGGGGAGGGAGGCAGGCAGGGAGGGAGGGAGGCAGGCAGGGAGGGAGGCAGGCAGGGGAGGGAGGGAGGCAGGCAGGGAGGGAGGCAGGCAGGGGAGGGAGGCAGGCAGGGGAGGGAGGCAGGCAGGGGAGGGAGGGAGGTAGGGGAGGGAGGGAGGCAGGCAGGCAGGCAGGGGAGGGAGGCAGCCAGGGAGGGGAGGGAGGGAGGCAGGCAGGGAGGGAGGGAGGCAGGCAGGGAGGGGAGGGAGGGAGGCAGGCAGGGAGGGAGGGAGGCAGGCAGGGAGGGAGGCAGGCAGGGGAGGGAGGCAGGCAGGCAGGGGAGGGAGGCAGGCAGGGAGGGGAGGGAGGGAGGCAGGCAGGGAGGGAGGGAGGCAGGCAGGGAGGGAGGCAGGCAGGGGAGGGAGGCAGGCAGGGGAGGGAGGCAGGCAGGGAGGGAGGCAGACAGGCAGGGAGGCAGGCAGGGGAGGCAGGTAGGGGAGGCAGGGAGGCAGGCAGGGAGGGAGGCAGGCAGGGGAGGCAGGCAGGGGAGGCAGGGAGGCAGGCAGGGAGGGAGGCAGGCAGGGGAGGGAGGCCCGCAAGGAGGCAGGCAGGGGAGGCAGGGAGGCAGGCAGGGAGGGAGGCAGGCAGGGGAGGGAGGCAGGCAGGGGAGGGAGGCAGTCAGGCAGGGAGGCAGGGAGAGAGGCGGGCAGGGGAGGCAGGGAAACAGGCAGGTAGGGAGACGGGCAGGGAGGTAGGGAAGGAGTCGAGGGAGGCAGGCAGGCAGGCAGGCAAGAAGAAGAAAAACATGGTCTGAAAGAAGCAGAACTAAATTGAACTCTTCTTGTTATTGCATGTCAAGATTTCATATAAAACTAGATTTTCCAATCTTAGAGAAATGCCCTTCCTGTCCACCACAATCTGTGTCATCTTGCTGAGGCAGGTGATAGGGCACGGTGGGATAAGGGCTGCCTGCTGAAGAGGCCCCTGGTACTTTACAGAGCTTTGCAGGCTCATGCCTGTGCAAGTACTGACACCGACCTGAAGAGTTTCTATGCAGAAAAATGAAAGTATTTAACCATTCATATAGATGTCCATCTTTTAAATCACTTTGATATAGTAAATTTAAATTTCTCGTTAATATTTTTAATCAGTAGTGACTTGGAACATTTTAGCTTTTAGTTTCTCTCACTGTTAAGTGTTTAATGATCTCTAAACTCTTGAGAAACTTTTATAATAAGAGGAATCTTTGAATTTGTAAATAATTTCACCTTTTATTTTACCATATGAAAAATCACTGGAGGAGGGAAAGAAAAGAGTGTCTCCCTGAATCTCAGAAGTAATTTGAGGCCAACTAATGATGGATGGACATTTATTCATCTGGTTTTAATAGCTTTTCATTTTCCTGGATAGGAACTCTCCAGTTCAATGCCAGACATGTGGTAAGTTGTTCAGAAATAAATACATCTTCTACTTAAGGACAAGATCTGGTTGCTGTTGGGGAGCAGTGGCCACTGTCCATGCCCATTTCATATACTTTGATCCTATTTGCAAGGTAACATCTTGGGACAATTTCTAAGTACAAAGAGTAAGGAACCCAAAATTTTACTCTCGACTGGACCATTTCGTAATCTTGGTCAATTATTTAACCTCTCTCTGCTTCAATTCCTCCTTCAGGAAATGGTGTGAATAATATCAACCTTCTCCCTGTATCTAAGAAGTAATTTGAGGCCAGCTAATTAACTCTACCATATGTGATGTAATGATGGGGAAAAGAGTTATTAAAATGTGAAATATCATTACTATGGTAGAAGTCAGAGATCACTCTTGCACATGCTACCCTCTCTTTAGGCCTTTTGAAGATCACTTTTTAACTCTTCTAGAACGTATCTCCCTAGATGGGTGGATTGCCACCACCTATCATTTGTTAGTTTGATTTTAAACTCTAACCCAGCCAAAAGTAGAACACATTCTCATTTCCACTGGATACATTTGCCTTTAAGGATTTCAGACTATTCCTTGAAGTAACCAAGGATACCTGAGGTGTAGCAAAACCACACCTGGGAATCACAGCACATGAAAATGACTGCCTTATTGCACTTACTCAAAACCTCACCTGCACAGGTACTAGTTAGTGAGGTGGCTTTCACAGGAGCTCAGTCTTTAAGTAGGCAGCAGGTGGGGTGCAAAAGAAAAAATGTGACTGGCCCTCTCCTTGCAAAGTGCTTTCCCTTATAAAGTCTATGTCTCAAATCTGTAAAATTGGATATTTTATCCCCATCTCAACAAGGAATAAATTGAGGCTCAGAGAGATTTAGTTGTCCAAAAATCATACCACCAGTAAATACATGCCAGAGCCAGGATTAGATTCCATGGCTTCTGATGCTCTTCTAGAATTTCACTCACTATGTGAAAATGATAATGGCCATCAGTGTATGGAAGAAGGAAGGTCAACATTATGCCCAAAATGTTCCATTCGAATTTCACATAGAATGAGAAACTTTTTTGATTTGCCATTCTAAAGATGGCCAGAATTATTTGGGAAAACCAACACCACTGCTCTTTTCCTCTTCTTATTGCTTTACAAATCAGTATCAAAAGTACTATATAAGAATCCTCAAGTTTCAAACAATGTAGACCCTGGACATTAAGGGACTGAGTATACGCAAGCATCCCTGACAGCCTCTGACATGTTACAGAGGTAGGAGCTTGAATCACATGCACTGAGGCTGCCTTGTGGGAATGAATCTCTTAGCTAGTGAGGGAGGCTCACGTGGCACTCAGAATTCAGATCTATCAATGTGATTTATTTGCTCTCCACTAATGACCCTATGCCAATTCCATGGAAGAAAAATTACACTCTGGAATGATATCACAAAATTTGAGCATTTTCAAGGTCATGAGACATATTTCTTACAAACATCAAGGAATCACAGTAATTGGAGTTCCCTGCTTTCATTTCCCCTTAGTTGTTGCTCACAGTAGTAGCTAACTCATCTCAGATTTCTAATATATCTGTCCTACTTGGCTTCTGACCAGCTGTTGCTTTTTTAAAAAATAAGTCATCTCTCATTTTTATCATTGTTTTATACGTGTTTTGATGTTGTCAATTGTCCTAAATCCTTTTTGGAAGTAGACAACTTAAATCTTAAGTAAATGTTGGAACTAGGCTTCCTAGAATTATCTTAGTCTTGGGGCACTCCATAATGTTAGAAGTACTAAAAAGAATTAAGTTTCATCCAGACTTGGCAAAGAAAAAAAAAGAATTAAGGACAACGATTTTTTTCTTCTGATTGTGGTTAAAAAGAAAAAAAAAAAAAAGGACAACGACTTTTAAAAACAATGATCTTTTAAAATGAATGTATCCAAATTCTGAAACTGACAACAGCTAGGAATATGCTTTGAGTGACACCTACTGGTTGAGAACGTCATTTCCCAACTTAGAACCCAGACCTGTGTTTCTCAAAGCTTGGCTCTAGACCACGCTTGTCCAACCCGCGGCCAGCTTTGAATGTGGCCCAATACAAACCTGTGAACTTTCTTAACATGAGATTTATACATGGTCCTTTTTTTTTTTTTAAGCTCATTGGCTGTTAGTGTATTTTATGTGTAGCCCAAGACGATTCTTCTTCTAATGTGGCCCAAGGAAGCCAAAAGATTGGACATCTCTGCTAGACCACCTTTTTCAGAATCACCAGGGTGCCTGATAAAAATACAGAGACCTCCCTGGGCCCCGTGCGGCTCACATCTCCGGGCCTGGTCCTCCCGGGGAATCTGTATATTTCACCACCTCCCTGGTGATTCCGAGGTCTGCTCGAGCTAGAGTCCCATTGATTCAAGGGCTGTTAAGTGAGCTGTCCACACAAGACTGTCAGACCCAAGGACACCCCGGGAAGTTACCAGGCCAAGGCGAAGGGATTAGGCCTGGGCTTCGCGTTGGCCTCTCCGGTCCACGGACGGGGTTCGGGTCGTGGGGGATAAGCGGGGCGGAGGGAACCCCCAAATCCCCGGGGGCGCGGCCTCTGCCCTCTTGGCAGTGAGGGTGGGAGTGGCAGTGGCTCCGGCCCCTGAGAGCAGTCGCCCCGGCTGCCTGCCCCTGTCCCCGGCATAGAGAGGGCGCGGGGACAGCCTGCGCGCGCCACTGCTAATGCCTGTGCTTCGCGTCCACAGACGAACCCGCCCCCTGGAGTTCTCCCGCTGCCGCCGCCCCAGGTCTGCCGGAAGTAGGCGTCTCCCTGGACGACGGCCTCGCTCCATTCTCTCCATCACATCCAGCCCCACCCTCCGACCCTTCCCACCAGATAAGCCCAGGCCCAACTTGGGATATCAAACGGGAACACGACGTTAGGAAACCAAAGGAGCTTTCAGCCTGCGGCCAGAAGAAGCAGCGCCTCGGGGAGCAGAGGGAGCGCTCGGCGAGTCCGCAGAGGGCCGCGCGGCCGAGGCTCGAGGAGGCGCCCGGCGGCCAGGGGCGGCCTGAGGCCGGCAGGCCCGCCTCGGAGGCCAGGGCGCCCGGGCCCGCGGCGGCGGACGCGGCGCGGGCGGGCGGGAAGGAGGCGCCCCGCGCGGCGGCGGGCTCCGAGCTCTGCAGGCGCGAAGGCTCCGGGGCTGCGCCCTCGTTCACCGACACGAGCGGCAGCGGCGGCGGCGCGCGGGAGGCCGAGGGCCGGGCAGGTGCGCGCGCGGGTCCCCGGCCTGGCCCGCGACCCCCGGGGGGCGCCCCCGCGCGCAAGGCCGCCGTCGCGCCGGGGCCTTGGAAGGTGCCGGGCTCCGACAAGCTGCCGGGCGTCCTCAAACCCGGCGCCTCGGCAGCCAGCAGATGAACCGCGCGGCCACGGCCCGCCCCCACCCCCCAAGCCCGCCTCCGCGCAGGCCGTTCTTCTTAGGTTCTGTCTCAAGGCGTTTTAATTTATTTTCACTGTCACACGCATAGATTACGAGGCACCAGGCCTGGGAGCATCGACGTGAAGTCCCACGTGTCCAGTGTGCATGGGCGGCAGCGCGTCCACGCACAGACCTAAACTGATCCTAAAGCCCCCGGTTCCATTGTGGGGGCTTTGGCAGCTATGGAAGAACCAAAATAACGTGAAGAACATCACAGAGAGACAGTGCAGTGTAGCTTTAGTTTAAGAAAAAGAAAAATATTCCTCCCCACTGCATGAAGGATTTGGATGTCATCCAAACTTTATATCAAACTGGACAAGTTAAGAGCAATCACAAACTGGAATATCGCCTTAAAAATCAAACTGCACGGAGCAAGCTGAAACTGAGACAAGATTATATCTTTTAATTGATCTAAAATGTTGTAAATAAATTGTTCTCGACATATCTAGACAGGGGTTAAAGGGTTTCTTTGACACATTCGGAACTGTTCACCCATGACATGTTTCCATGGCTCACCCTTGGCATCCATCCTCGGTGTTAGCAGCAGCGTTCCCTGCCTCCTGCAGGATGACTTAGAAATCTAGTGAGTTTATTGGTGTGATGCCATTTTTATTGCCATTTCTGTGATCAAATCATATTTCTGTACATTTTCAGTGGTAGGAAAAAAAGGTTTTAAAAATTGTATCCTAGGGAACAGTTTGCTGTAAGTCAGAATTTTGCAGTTTAGCTCATAGGTCTTAATTGGTTTTTCTCTAAACTATAAATTTTATAATTGAAGTACCACAATTTATTTCATCAAGATTGGCAAGGCTGCAGTTCCTTTATGAAGAGGCTTTTCTGTTGTCCCAGGCTAGCAGAGATGGATAGCTTCTTTGTCAGCAATGTGATAGTTCACTTATTTTATTGTCTTATTTTAAACCCTCTCTCCATGACTCCATTTGCACTTTGACAGAGGGACGCAGAGTATTTGTCTTATATTTCTCAGATTATAATGAATCTCTAATATTAAAAAATTATAACCAATTTATTTTCATTAAAGAACCTGAGTCCATTTAGCATTCCTTTCTGCTTATCTTTCTTTCCGTACTCTTTCTCCTTTTGTTTCCATTGGTTTGCTTTTGTCTTGTATTCTTTGTCAGTTTTTTATTTTGTTAGCAACCTCTAGATGTTTGTTTATCTCCATGAATCTGTGATTGGCCTCCTAGTAAAATTCTAAGGCTTGCCTTTCTTCCCTGCTGTTTTAGCGTTTCTTTGTAAAATGTTAGCTTCAATTAATTATCCATTGGTACTTACTGTAGCTACACATATTATATAAAGGCAAAGTGTTTCTGAAGGCAATTTTTTTTAATATGCCCTAAATGAATGAGGCTTCATCCTTCCCATATTCTTACTCTTTACAGGAGTTCAAATACAAATAAGCTTCAGCTCCCTACACTTGTAGTCTAATAAGGAAAAGGGGCGATCAGGTCTGTCTCAAAGGTCACACGTAATAGCCTTCCTGGGCTGATCGTTCCCATTCCATGTAATTGCAGTATCCTGAGTAGCAGTTTAATCATCAGACATGGGAGTAGTTTAGTTGTTTGACACGAGGAGAATAAGGTTGAAAGCCTCAAGTGAAGGGTCTTGCAGCTTGTAAAAGCAATGTCCAAAAATGAAACCCATTCATCATAAACAAAAGCACAAACACTTGTAGCAGTTTATAATGCTTTTGGTTTAATCTCAATTAGTCTTTCTCCCCTGGACTAGAAATCCAGTATAGTTTGCCATTAATTTATTGAATCTGGTTTTGGACAATGCTTCTGTAGTGTAGCTGCACGTCCTGGTACTGTATCCTCTGACCTTTATTTTCCATGTGTTACAAAAGGAAAAAAAATTGAGATTACACTGGCATAAACTCTAATTTGCACAGTTCACAGCTACTACTTGTGCAGTAATTGCTTTATGCGGCTGTAATCCATAACCTGTGAAGACAGCACATCATCTAAATCCCATTCCAAATAATATTTCTGTGTAGTGTTAGCTGTGAATTTACCCTGTACAGCTGTATCTCTATAAATATAATTTCATGTATTAATAGTCACAGAAAGACTGTAAGTGAGCAACTATTTTTATGAAACGCACCACTATGGATAAATTAACTTTTACAGAAATCTTGTTTACTGTATGATATTCTAAAACACTGTCAAATAAAATATATATCCAAAAATCTTTTCTTTTTCCAACTGTATAGGCTGTGTGTTAATTTGAAATAGATTATTACTGGGGGTTAACCTAGTTTTTCAGAACTTCAGTTTTCTTTTTTAAGTTTAAGTTTAATGCCCCAAATAGGACTCTTTTGAAACTTCAATCTAAATGCAGTGGCATTACATGGGAAAGACTGTTGGCTTTTTTGGCCTAAGTAAACAGTTTTCTCAGTCTAGTTGGTATTTGCTTGTCAGGTTACTACATGATTTACGAATTGGCAGTATAATTCTGTTGCTTGCTACATTGATTGATACTTTACCTTTTTTCAAAAAGGATCTAAAGTATCTATCTGTAATAAATTCCATCACATTTTTTCCTTTTAATTCTGAATTATTTTTCATGCAAAATCCCCATGAGTTCATGCAGAAGCCAGCATAGTGAGCAGCAGTGAACAGATCCAAAATGATCGGTCGACTATAGCTTTTATCATGAATTGCAATGCCTGTCGTAGGAAGAGAAAGTTCTACTTGACCCTTGGGTGATTACAGCCCTGCCATCAAGGACCTGACAATCGGAAGGAACACTTCAACACGAATCAAGACTTCCCCTCTCCACCTGTCAGTAGAGGGCCTCGAGTTCCCAAACTGTCCATCTTTTATTCCAATACAAAAAGTTTAAATATTGTGCATCATTTTTATAAAGGAGGTGACGTGTAAAATGGAAACAAAAATTAAGAAATTTGTTCATGTCGTTCTTTATGAAGTCATCTGAGAATGGGCCAGTACAAGCTGAAAAAGACCTATACAAAACTGCAATTTAAATGGAGTATAAATACTTATACTGCACAACTTATTTTAAAAGAAATACATACAAATTACTAAGACTCTAAGAAGACAGGAAGTCAGAGATCAAAGGACTAGGACAGTGTAAGGGCAGAAACTACGTGAGGCCAGCTAGGCCCATGCTGGCTTGGACAGGGCCGTATCATGAATTCACATCTCCAAGGTACAGACAGGAAAATCTGAACACAGGAAGGAGTCAGGTGAGGACTGTCCAAAGGGCGAGTGTACCCTCCCTAAAGCTGCTGGTTTGTCAAGTCCAGTATGGAACAGTATTCCTGTTTCTTAAGGAAAGAAAAATCAGGTCTTTATTTGAAATGTTTTGGTTTTTAAAGTTTGATAAGTTTAATTCACATTTGTAAGAAAGGCTGCACAAGAAAAAAGAAAAAAGAAAAAAAAAAAAAAGAAAAAACAGTACCACAACAAACCAGATGCAGCCACATCTGGCCCACAACCCACCAATCTAGAACCACAGGCAGGCATTCAGTGGGAGAACCCACTGTTTTCATCAAGGTCTGGATCACCGACCTTCCAAGCAGGGGAAGCACAGCCCCCAGAGGTAGTAAAGCCTGTGGCTATTGGGGTACACACATGCCAGGAATAGCCTCAAATGTGTATTCCAAGCATGAGACATGCCACCAGAAACCTGACTGTGTATGTCCAGTAGACATGGATTTGCTGTAAAGCTACAGAAACTGACGCTTGCTTGGGCCCTGAATCTTATTTGAAAGTTTATATTCTCTTTTTAATGTTTCCCCAAAAACTGTAACCTTGGGGCTCCTCAAAGTTGAATTTGCCCCTTTCCCCCTTGATACTGCTATTTTTCAGGCCAAACTCATGGTAAAAGTCAAATGACCTCTTTGCTGAAAGAATTTGGATTTAACAGACATTTCCGTTTCAGGCAACCATAGTGCCAGACAGGATGCCTGTAAAATCACAAGAATACTTTCCAAGTCTTAAAATACTAAGAGTCCTGTGTTTAGTAAGTTCTATATCATGCCTAGTGTGTGCAGGGCCCCAGTTATATGTGTAGAGATTATGATTATTCGTGGTAATAACAGCTGTGATTGTAAACATATGAGTATAAACAATGGAGCAACACCCTAGAATTAAACCAAACCCTCGCTGGGCATTTGGTAGCAAATCACCCAGGCAACTCAGTGACCTGGGACTTCATAAAAGCTTAAGTCTGTGCCACCACCCCTGGGGAGCGGGCAACCACAAACCAGAGCCTTACCTGAAGAGCTCTAGGAGTTTGATGGAATCTTTTTATCTGATGAAACTGCCTCTTGGAGAGTGATTTCACTGGAAGAACCTGGTATTGTGTGAAGCAATAAATTGACCTTTGACCTCTCACTTCCTAAGTGGGAGGTACATTTTCTAAAACCCCAACAGGCTATCTGCATGTCCACCTGCTCTGTACAAGGGCACTTCACCTTGCAAGGAAAGCCTCCATCTATTACCTGTCCTGCATTTTCCACTGGTGCATTACAGTGTGAAAACCCCTAAGGAATTAAACAAAGGGACAACTGGAGAATGCAGCCCTCCCAGGGAGAAGCTAGAGAGCAGTAAGAAATAGTTAAGTGGATAACACCATCCTTCATCGAGGAGCCCAGGCAGAGTTCTTGGTGATCTCAGAATTAGCACCTACATTTGAGTTTTCAAATAAAGTCAGATTTCTGATCGAACGTTTGATTGACTATGAGATTATGTATCACATATTTTCCATAGATGAAAGGCATCAGGGCCGGGCACAAGGGCTCACAGCTGAAATCCTAGCACTTTGGGAACCAGAGGCAGGAGGATCGTTTGAGTGTAGGAGTTTGAGATTAAAGGCATCAAATCTATAATTACTTAAGGTTTAAATCAAACTATATTTAAAGCATACATGCATACAAGAGGAAATACATTCTTTGCAATATTTAAATTTATGATTAACAAATGGAGATGTCAATTTAAAAATAAAATTGGGTCTAATGGCTTATAAAGTTACTTTAGGGGCTATGTGATCTAAAAAGAGCACTCGCATAGGCAACCTTCCTTAATTTAGTGTAATAAAAATTTTCAAATCGCTGCCATATAAAAACACTAATAGTGAACACAACACAGGCCCTATTCTCAAGTTGCCTATAATCTAGTTACAAGACGATGACAATTAACCTAGGACAGAATGTGGTCTCTATGGCAGTAGGAATGCAAGATTGTGTAGGATGCAGAAACGCTAGAAGTTGTCCTGGATAAGTGACATTTTAGTTGGATTTTGAAGGATGGGAAGGATTTCAAGAGGCACGGGGGGTATGAGGAAGAGAACAGCTTGAGCAAAGTTACGATAAATGTTGGAGGACTGTCAGGGTAGCGGGAAGTTACTGATTTTTGGCAGAGTATAGGAGAGAGAGTGGGTGGAGGGCGGGGATTAAAGCACACCACAAAGCCTTTGGTGAACAGTGGAGAGTCAGGAAATATTCGGAGCAGAGAAAAAAAAAAAAAATCTTCCCCTGGCTCTAAAGTTAGTCCTGGCAGCCTTGTCTAGGAGGAGGAGCACTTGGAGAAACTCTGGCAGGTGCTTCCTGTCAGTATAGGTGAGACGTAAGACTTGCGTGCCTGAAACGGAGGGGAGAGTTTTGCCAGCTTTCGAGAAAGGGAAACAAGCAGACCTCACACTTAGTGGACCCCAGGAGTTAGGGACAATCACAGCCTTCAAGCCTGAGTGAAAGGAGAAAACAGGAAGAGGAGCAGATCTACAAGGGACATCATGAGGCTCTTAGGTTGCCCAGATGGAAATATTCATCCGGCCAATAATCAGACTAAAAATTGAGGCGTTTCAGAAAATTAGGTTCAGGTGAGAAGCTAAGTCTAAAGATTTAAGAATCAACTCCCTAAAGCCCCACCAGGACCCATTCCTAGACATTCTGATGTATTTGGTTGAAATGGGACCTGGATATCAGGATTTTTTTTAAAGCTCCTCAAGGAGACAAAGGTTGGGCAGCCAAGAGTGAGAACCACTATGCTAGGAGTTAAAGATGTTATGATCTTCAAGGTAGAGAAGGGGCAAGGGAAAAGGGACAGGAGCCACACTGGGGAAGCAGGGACAGAAAAATGGGTCAGGGAAGGGGTGCTTGGAGAGACTGGACCGTGCAGGGCCATGGACTCCTAGAGAGGAGAGGATTTCAGCAAACACGGAGTGACATCAGTGACCACATGTGCAATGACATCACTCAGAAGCAGGAGTAAGACTGAATCACTTAATGTTATTTTTGGAGGTTCCAGAGACCTTTTAGTAGAACAGTACATTTAAGTCGCTGAGTGAATGAGGAGCGAGGAGGCAGAGGTCTTGTTGATAGGAGCATTGTCACTTCAAAGGAAAAGCAGAACACAGGAAGATTGCTGCTCAAGGTTGGTTCTTAGTCTGGAGGTCACTTTTGCCTGCTTTCAGCCCAAGGGGAGGGAGCCGGGGGAAGAGAAGGGAAAGTCACTGTGGGCTGCAGGCAGGGAGGGACAAGGTCAGAAGGCCTGGAGGACATGAAGGTAGGGAAGGAAGACGCAGCACATGCTGGGTGGAGAAGAAACGTGGCAGAAGAACACTCATCCACTTCAAGGAAGTTGTGTGTCTTTCAAAGACTTGAAGAAACACTAAAGAAGAGGCGAATTAAGGAGTTCGTATCCTGTGCATTCTGTTTTCAGCTAGTGGAAATCGGCTCAAATTTGTAAAACGCAGAGGTAACACTGAAGACGTTAAAAGAATGAAAACACTTTCTTGGGAATCCCGAGCAACTAAAAACAAACACCAACGAGAAAACAAAACAGAACCAAAAGGGCCTTTCTGAAGCAATCAAGCGGCAGATCTAGAATTTCTTCTTTTCAGAGCAGGTGTGAAAGTTTACTAAAAATCTTTAGAACAATAAGGAAAGAAACAACGCAAAGTACCACTTGGAAGAGGTCCAAGGCGGCGGCTTGAGAAGCCCGGTGTGCAGCTTACCGCTTGACTTGGGGTCTCAGCCGTCGGCCTGCTTCCGGGACCTCGACTTTCTTCCCCCGACTGGCGACTGGAAGCTGCTGATTCGTTTCAGGTGCTTTCTATCGGGAGCCTGCCTGCCTTTCTCTAGCGCCAGCTGTGACTTTATTACTTTAGAGAAACAGTTAACAACCACCTGACCATGCCCTGAGGGTCTCCCAGCACCCCTGCTGGGTTGGGAGGAGCCCTCTGCTGCCCTGCTATACCTAACTAGCCACCAACTGTAACGTTTTCCCCCTCAAGAGTTGACAACCCCAAAGCTTTGGGGTAAAATGGACAGACGTCTGTCTTTTCTGTAACTGCTTCCTGCTGACAGAGGGGCAGTGGTGGTTCTGTGGGTCTTGGTCTCTGGCCAGCAGGGCTGAGTTGTCTCCATGAGTCGGTGAAAGTGGTGTCCAGCCAGGCCAAGGGTGACAGGGACAGGACTTCGCCTCTGTCATATCCCACTGACAGGCAGTCTAGAGGGTCCCTGTAGAAGGGTGATTGTTGAATATTGAGAGGATGGTATCCCTCACTGAGGATCATCTGGAACTTAATGGGCTGAAGGCAAGAGGAGACAGATCGGGTTATTAGATTAGAAGAGATGGACTAACACAAAACAAGGGGGTGAGGACAGCTCCAGAATTCCTGAGGCTGCTGACACACCCAGGTAACTAGTGGCTACAATTATGCCTGCTAAGACCTGGGTGCGTGGGGTTTGGCTTTCGTTAGCTCCCTTGGTCTTATTTTCCCGAAAAAGAAACCTCCAGGTTTACCCCCATCACCTGGCAGGATTTGAAGGATAATTAATTGCAAAGAATTAGAATATTGATCCAGACTTTTACGTTACCTATCATTTTTGTTTCTTCTGAACTGCAGCCAGAGATCACTGTTGGTTTACAGGAATAAGCAGGGTTGATCTAAAATGCAGACAAAAACTTAAAAACAACTGATGAGACCTGAATTTAATGACAGGTATGTCATAACTTTTGAAACATAACTTGTCTCTTCAGTGCTTATTTTTGTCAACAAATCATGATAGGTCTGACTTTTTTTTGGCACAATTAACTTTAGTCTTAATTATACTTGGCCTGATTATTGCATAAAGTACAGCAAAAATAATGATTCTTCACACAGGCTTTTAAAGTTGACTTTGATGGAACTCTGTTCCATAAGGAATCTTAGATAAGACATTCTTAAAGCCCAGCCCAGCCATGGTTTTGTACCCTCAAATACCTATGAATTGAGTAAATTCCTCTTCTCTTAAGGTCCCAAGATAACTTGGGGCTCCTGGGCCTTAGAAAGTGACAGTCTTAGCCGGGCGCGGTGGCTCAAGCCTGTAATCCCAGCACTTTGGGAGGCCGAGGCGGGTGGATCACGAGATCAAGAGATTGAGACCATCCTGGTCAACATGGTGAAACCCCGTCTCTACTAAAAATAACAAAAAATTAGCTGGGCATCGTGGTGCATGCCTGTAATCCCAGCTACTCAGGAGGCTGAGGCAGGAGAATTGCCTGAACCCAGGAGGCAGAGGTTGCAGGGAGCCAAGATCGTGCCATTGCACTCCAGCCTGGGTAACAAGAGTGAAACTCCGTCTCAAAAAAAAAAAAAAAAAAGTGACAGTCTTTACTCACCACAGGTTAAGAACTCTGTACAGGGACTGTGCAGACAGGGTATGAGGCCAGTTTTCCCAAGGGGCTTTTATTGGCTCTATAAGTCCAGCTTGATTTCTTAAAATAAAGCGTACCATTTCAGTCGAAGCCTTTGTAAAACAACCAGTTTCTCTCATTGCATTCTATTGCAAAAGAAAACATTCTTATTGCTCTTATGCAATTAACTATATTGCCATAAGAATATTCACCAAGTTTCCAAATTCTAGAGAAACCAAGTATTGTGAAACAAATATGCTCCAAGTTTTGTTCACAGGAGTATACTGTATTCAATTGTTAAAAGCTGTAAATATCTCAAAAGTTTGATTGACTGAAAAATAAAACAAAGATTAGCAGTGTTTTCAGCAAAAAGTCAAAAAAGATTACTTCACTATTCTATTAGTTTAATCCATTCAGGTAAGCCCTGGTCTGCTTGACATTCATGAACATTTCAGCTCTATATAGGTATAGCCTGGATATCTGCTTTTAATTAAGCTGACTTTTGATCATAGTGCTCTTAAAATCCTTTTAATCTCTTATTACCCGACTTTAGCCTGGCCAGATGGCCAAAACTCATGTCTCTTGAGCTTTGCTAAAGGCAACCTCACAGGCGAAGTCGATAAGTTTTAACTAAAGTTATGACTTAATCGTGAGTGTACAAGGTAGGTGATAAGTAGTTTTTACAAAATTTAGAGTCTACAAAGGTAGTTCTGAGAAAGGAAAATTCAAGAAGAGAAATAAGATGTTGTTCATGGAGGGGCAGGGAATACAGTGATTTTTATCATTTCTACAACCAGTTTGTACAGAGAGAGAAGTCTGACTGGTAAGAATTTTAATATTTACTTTTGAAGGGTGGGGATGCCATTTGCCCCACCCAATGGGCTTAGCCCTGTCATCCTTATTCTACTCTCCATTATAAAAGACTTAAGAGGCTAATCTGAAGCCCTCCTGCATAGAGGTACTGGGTTTCAAAGCTGACTCTAGTCATTTGTTCCCAGTTTATTTTTAAGCCAAGAAGTTTAAGATTTGGGGAAATTAAACTTTTCCCAGTTTGGGGGAATGCATCCAAGGGGCATGTCCTGTGATATGAAGATGTGATTACCCATCTGCCACTCAAGAAGAGAGAACAAAGGAGGGACAAAAGAAGGCATTCTCCCTTTCTTCACGTCATCCTGGATGGGGCATCAACCTGGGTTCCAGGCTTAACCAGTCTTACTGTGTACCTTTGGGCAGATCTAGAATTCTAACCTAGGTCTGTCTTAACACAAAGTCTGGTGTTGAGTAAGTGCTCAACAAAGAGTTGTTGAATAAACCAATACTCCTTCCAAAACACTTCTGAGAGCAGGAATGATTCAAGCCTCCCTGTTTTGCTGCAGGGATTTCTGAAACAGAGCATGCTCTGCCGAGGACTTCCTGGGTCATCTCTACACCTGACATGGCCCGTATGTATACAGGATTTGTCCCCGAACACTAAGACATCTAGCCTCGTTCCAGGGCCAGGAGCCAAGGACATAAACAGTAGACTTAACCTAGCGTTAGAATGGCAGGATTATTTCTCTGGACATATACAATGATTGTTTTCAAAGTGATATTATGAATATTTCCCTTTGATTCTCACACTATATAAAATGGGAATGGGAACTATCATCTTTGCAGAGACGAAGAAGTTGTGGTCCTTAAGATTATTTGCACAAAGTCACACAGCTAAGAAGAACAGTACTCAGCTTCTACATCCCAATCTCAGACCGTTTCCAGTGCACAGTAAGAGGAAGAGGGCAGAGGGATTATGAGGACAAGGCTACCAAGTGGGAGGGGCCCACCTGCTGGGCAAAGGGGCGGGACAGGGGTCAAGACAAGGGAAGGACATCAGAAGTGGGTGAGATGGTGGGGACTCCTAGACCATGTAGCAGGAGGGGACCTCAGAGAGAGGGAGATGAGAGGTGGTGCAATTTCAAGTGGGTTCTTCCGAATTAATGTGATTAAAACAACTCCCAGGAATAAAGAATAAAACATGGTCATGAAAGCAGAATGCTCCCTTAATATCTTTAAATGCTTACCTTAAGGCAAAAGCCACAGCAAAGGGAGTCTGCTGAACCATCAGGGAGAGGACCTGCCCTATGCATCATAAATACTTTCAAAAAAGTGTTAGCACGCAAAGGGTGCCTTGTTACCGGAAGCAAAGACAGAAAATATCTGACTTCTTGAAATCCAGGTACAGCCAAGAAAGACATCAGCCAATTTATTTTTCCAGTGCTCAACAAGATGATAGCAGTGAGCTCCAAGTGCTTCAACCATATGGACATGGAATAAAAAGAGCCATTCATAGAAATAATGCTTCAAAACAGAAACCCATGTACATTACCCTTTACAAATGTTAAAAAATCAGTAGGGGGTCATAAGACTCAGGGACACTTCAACTCTCCCTGTGTTATCCACGTATGCCTGGATTCTTGCTTCTTGATCTGGATTTCCAACTCTGAGACGGCCCTAGTCGTGGCTCAAAGCAAACCAAAGTGAGCAAATGTGGCAGCTGTGAGACAAAGGCTGAGAATATATGTATATATACACACACATGAACACACAAAGACTCACAAACACACGGATACACACACATATCCAGGGACTCCAATTTTAATATTTTTATTGTAACAAGATAACATATATACCAAAAAAGTACATTAAAACATTTGGATGGTTTACTGAGTTTTAAAATAGGCACATGCAGAACCATCATCCACACTGAGAAACAGCCTGAGATAAATTACTTGAGACTGGGCCAGGCATGGTGGCTCATTCCTGTAATCCAAGTACTTTGGGAGGCTGAGACAGAAGGACCACCTGAGGTAAGGAATTTGAGACAAGCTTAGCCAACATGGCAAAAATCCATCTCTACTAAAATTACAAAAATTAGCTAGGCATGGTGTCACATGCCTATAATCCCAGCTACTTGGGAGACTGAGGCAGGAGAATTGCTTGAACCCCTGGTGGGGCAGAGGTTTCAATGAGCTGAGATCATACCATCACACTCCAGCTGGGGTGACAGAGCAAGACTCTGTCTCAAAAAAAAAAAATTGAGACTAACACAGAGTAAACACTTGACACATACATTTTTTATTAGTAGTACTGTCATCATTAAGAGACATACAAACATTTGCAGTGGTGCTCTGGGACTACCATTCAGCAAGTATGTTCTAGCTGTCAGCCGTGTGCCAGGAGCTGTGCAAGAGACCCACCTGTGACAGTGAACTCGACTGGCAGTGTGCCCTACCTCTTTTCATCATCAGGTAAACAACACCACAATCAGTGACACAATTGCAGGGTAATTCGTACCCCCAGAGAGAAGTCAAGGACACCACAGCAGGGGTCTTGCTTCCTGATGGGACAGGCAGGCCCAGCTTCTCCTGAGGAAGGGACTGCTCTGCTGAAGGCTGAAGGTGCCCAGGACTCAGACAGGAACACACTCTGTGAGAATAGACGCATCTGGAAGGGAGTCAGGGCCTGAGGGAACCAGGATGATCACCTCACCATTCTGATTTTCAAACTAAAAATCCACATTCCAGCAAACCTCCCAGGTGCGGGCGAACCACAGGGTTTGATTACCCAGGAAGGTACGGTGTGGGGACCAGCCTGGCAAATCTGCGACCCCGACAGGAGCTAGTTGCCTGAGGCACAGAGGATGAGAGAGAAGTCGCCAGCAGGAGTCTGGGAGCTGCAGAGTCCAGATCACGTAGGGCCTAATTGGCCTTGGCCAGTATGTGGGCCTCCATTCAAAAGGGAGCAGGAGGCTGCTGATGGGTTCTAATTGGGCAGAATGACCTGATGTGATGTCAGTTTCTTGTAAATAACACTCTGGCAATGGAGTGAAGACTTCAGAGGAGACAGGCCATGAGGAAACCACCATTGTGCTCCCTACCCCACCTGTCTTCCCTGGCCTCAGTTCCTCCTCCCCTTCCTCTCCATCTTCTTTGTCCTCTGCTGTAGGCTCCCGAGCCTTGGAGGCTGGGGATGCCAAGCTCAACCTTCCTGAACTTCTGTCTTGGGGCTGGCATGAACCTTCTGGGGAGGACTCAGGAAGCCTCGCTGGTGCATTTACAACTCTGTGAAGAACCTTCTTGGACAGGTGTCATCAGTACACCAACCCACAATCCTCACTTTCCAGATTCTCAGACCTTTTCTCCAACACCAAGATGTGGGCTGAAGGTTGATCTTATGTCTGTGGAATTAATACTCACCATGCCTAGCATAGAATAGGTGCTCAGTGAATGCTTGTGGAGGTTGAATAATTTTTTTAGTACTTGTCTCTTCTCCAAATCCAACATCATTTCCTTGAGTGTATTAATCCATTTTCATGCTGCTGATAAAGATATACTCAAGACTGGGTAATTAATACAGGAAAAAGGGTTTAACGGACTTACAGTTCTGTGTGGCTGGGGAAGCCTCACAATCATGGCAGAAGGCAGGGAGGAGCAAGTCACATCTTACATGGATGGCAGCAGGCAAAGAGAGCTTGCACAAGGAAACTCCCATTTTTAAAACCATCAGATCTCATGAGACTTATTCACTATCACAAGAACAGCACAAGAACAGCACAGGAAAGACCTGCTCCCATGATTCAATGACAGCCCCCACCAGATTCCTCCCATAACATGTGGGAATTGTGGAACTTAAAATTCAAGGTGAGATTTGGGTGGGGACACAGCCAAACCATATCACTGAGTAGGAATGGCTTTCAGCCTGGCAAGCATCCCTGAGGAGTCAGTGGGCAATTTGTGATTTTCCTCAGGTTTGCAGCTGTGTCTTCAACATTCTGCCACAGGAGCTTGACTTTGTTACTTAAGCATCTCTTGGGACAAAAGCTAAGCTTCTGGGACTCATTCAGGTGCTTTATCCAAAATAAGTCCAATAGCTCTTTCCCCTGGACTTTCTCCTCCTCATGCTCAGATCCAGTCTTTGAAGCCAGCAGGGCTTGAGCAGGCCTGGCCCTGGCTCTTATTTTAGAAAGGCAAGGGCAGGAGCTGAGCTACAATGACGGGGCAGGCCTTCTTGTTCTAGCTTTCCTTGCACAAACCCAGAGAGAGACTTTCCACTAATACACTTGGCTGAATTCAGATACATGTGTCCGGCTGGTCAGGATTCCTTAGATGGGCTAGGCCTCCACACTGTAAATGTTTGCTGGAAGTGTGTAAAAGGCCTCTGCCAGTCTGGGCCAGAGCTGATCCAGACTCCCTATGCCTCTCTGTTCCAATTGCAACTCCTTTAAATAACACCCCTACACACACACACACACACACACACACACACACACACGGCACCTACATATCCCATTTGACTTCTGCCCAGGGTGCCTCCTACTCATGTCAAGCAGCACTTTTGAGCTGTTTCAGCCCATCTCAGCCCCACAGCCTGCAATATGGTCCCGCCACTCACCAGCCAGCCCCTTGGACAAGGGACTCCAGCTGAACTCCCTGCACTGGTCTCTCAAGACCAAAGTCCCTCATGGCCTATTCTCCACTACCCTTCCCACCAGAAGAGGCCATTTACTCACACCCCAACCCCAAAACACATTTTCACTGTTTTTAATCTGAGTCAACAAAGACAAAACCAAATTTTTTTTTTTCTAACCACAGCTATCATCAAGGAGCTAACAACATAGGGTGAGGACTTTGTAAGGTTTAAATGCATAGTTAAGTATAAATGCCTTAAAATATAAAGCAGTCTTCTGGAACACACAGCCACACTAAAGGGGTAAAAGCAGCGGGGATAATTTTGTCCTGAATGACCTTGCCGAGATATTGAAAACAGGAGCAGTGAATCGTTTGAACTACTTCTAGAAGATTAGCTGCTGTGACAAAAAACCCTCACCCTCCAAACCCCCACAAAAGCTTATTCCTCACTCACGTGACAGGTCAGAAGTTGCGGCTTGAAGAGGTGGCTTTTCTTGTGCAGTGATTCAGAGCCCTGCGTTCCTTTCATTCTCCGGCTCCACCGTCCCCCAGGAGCCTCACTTCTGAGAAAATGGCCTGAGTGCCGGCAGTTCGGACATCCCTGCAAGCTTGTTAGAAATGCAGGCTCTCAGGCCCCACCCTAGGACCCAGAGTTTCAGAGCCACATTTTAAGAAAATGTGCATAGGCAAGTGACTCATATACAGATGCTCCTCAACTTGTGATGGGGTTACATCCCACTGAACCCATTGTAAGTTGAAAAAATATCATAAGTAGAAAATGCATTTAGCATACCTATCCTATCAAACATCATAGCTTAGCCTCGCTTACCTTAAAATTATCAGAACACTTATATTAGTCTATAGTTGGGCAAAATTGTCTAACACAAAGCCTATTGTGGAACAGAGTGTTTGAGGGCTGGGTGCAGTGGCTCACACCTATAATCACAACACTTTGGGAGGCACACAGATCCCTTGAGTCCAGAAGTTTGAGACAAGCCTGGGCAACATGACGAAACCCAGTCTCTACCCCACCAAAAATACAAAAATTAGTGAGGTGTGGTGACACAAGCCTGTAGTCCCAGCTACTCAGGGGCTGAGGTGGGAGGATCATCTGAGATCAGGAAGGTCGAAGTTGCACTGAGCTGTGATTGCACCACTGCACTCCAGCCTCGGCAACAGAGTGAGATCCTGTCTCAAAATAAATAAATAATAAAGTGTTGACTACCTCATGTAATTTATTGAATACTATACTAAAAGTAAAAAACAGAATGGCTCTATGGGTACTTGATACATTCTATGGTATCACTTTCATACCATCATAATATTAAAAAATCATAAGCCTAACCATCATTAAGTTAGGGACCACCCATATGTATAAATTTGAGAAGCCTTCAGAGCCCCAGAGTCCTCTGGAACCAGATAGCAGAAGGGGAACGAAGGTCTGGAGCAATTACAGCCCCCCTTCTTTCCTCCTCAAGTGACCAGTCATGCTCATTCGTATTCCCTTGGTGAGAACTAGTCATGTGGCCACAACTGGACACAAGGGAGCTGGGAAATGTAGTCCCTGATGGGGCAACTGTCTGGCAGATACCACTCCACACTACGGAATTGGGAGGACAGATTTTGATAGGCAGACATTTCTCATTCACGTACAGTACTTTTTTTTTTTTTTTTTTTACTTGCTCTGTTGCCCAGGCTGGAGTGCAGTGGTGCAATCAGCGCTCACTGCAGCCTCTGCCTTCCAGCTTCAAGCAATTCTCCTGCCTCAGCCTACCAAAAAATAGCTGGGATTACAGGCACCTGCCACCATGCCTGGCTAGTTTTTTTAATTTTTAGTAGACACAGGGTTTTGCCATGTTGGCCAGGTTGGTCTCGAACTCCTGAACTCAGGTGATCCGCCCACCTCAGCCTCCCAAAGTGCTGGGATTACAGATACAAGCCACCACGCTCAGCCTTTATTTTTTCATTAGAAGAAAGAATATTTCTGCCTCTCCTCCAGAAACTGCCTGGGGGACGGCATCATGGGAATTTTTCCATGTTTCTCTGTGAAGGTGGTGCTAACTGAACTGATATTTCAAACAAGAAGATAAAACATCTTCTTCACCACAAGGCATCATGTTCATAAGAGTCTGTGATCCCATGTGGTTCCCAGCAGTGCCTGCTTCCCCTCGCCCCTACACAGAGGGTATCCACAGATGACCTTCTCTTCCAAACACATCTGAGGGTTCTGACCACGGAACAGCAAACATTTTTGTAAAGTGTTGAATAATAACACTTTTTTTTTAAGGCTTTTCAAGCCATGTTATGTCTGTCGCGATCACTCAGCTCTGCCACTGAAGCATGAAAGCCGCCATAGATAAAATATAAATGAATCCATGTTATGTAAACAAAGCATAGGAGGATTCACCATCATTCACTTTGCAAATCTTTCCTGAGCACTTATTAAGCAATGCAATGTCTCTGAACCCAGTCAAAATCCAAACTCCATGAAGGCAAGTATTATATCTATCTTGCTCCTTACTCTGTCCTTGAATATAGCACCATGACTGGCACATTAATAGAACGAAAGAATGAATGGTCAAATGAACATCAAGCAAGGGAAAATTTACAAATTGGAAGAACTACAGCAAGTCATTTGAGATCCATCCTGGATAAGAGATCCACAGAGTCAGGGTTGCCAAGAAACCTATGATAAGAATAAGACAAAAGGAAGTCATCCACCAGGTCATAACCTTTGGTAACTTGGGGGGCCCTTATGGAACAGCAAGGCCTGATGACCCACTCTCCCCAGTGAGCAGGTGGCCACCATCTCGAAAACAAAGGCCCTACAGTAGGCCTACAGTAGGACAAGCAATGCTTGTATGTGCAGAAGAGAGACAAGCAGGGACCTATTAACAGAGGACTCATCAGAGTAGGGCTCAAAACCTAATATGGAGGCCCTAGACAAGTACAGAGGCCACAGCAAAGGGATTGCTTTGAGAAAACCTGGTCAAGGGCAGGAGCAGTCACAAATAATGAGGAAATAGCCTTAAATCAGCATGAGCTGTGTGCCCAGACATTTACATATGGCATCCAGTGTTATCCTTACAGCAGTCTTGCATGTTCATAATATTCTCCTTGCACCTCCAAAACTGCTTTGGTAATGTCACATGACTTCATTCCGGTACTTTACTGTAAAGCTACATAGAGTTTCTTAGCCTTAGCTTTGGGCCAGGTAATTCTTTGTTGTGAGAGGCTGTCCTCTGGATTGCAGGATATTTAGTAATATCCCTGACCTCTACCCATCAATTTTAACGACCAAAAATATCTCCAGACATTGCCTAATATCCTCAGAGGTAGAGGAGATTTGAGGGCCACTGAGCTACAGAAATCCAGACAGTGAGACACTGGCAAATGATAGACACATATGTCAGTGGAACAGAACAGAGAGTCCAGAAACAGACCCATCCATACATATATACATATGCCCATACATAAACAGACCCATACCAATACTTAAATTTACATATAAATTTCAACAAAGATACAATGGCAATTCAATGGAGAGAGAATAGTCTTCTCAACAATTGAATATCCGTATGTACAAGAAAAATGTACCTTGATGCATATGTGATACTATATACCAAATTAAACTTAGAATGGATCAGAGGCCTAAATATGAAAATCTGAATATGTGATAAATTGGACTTAAATCAAAATTTAAAATCTCTAATCTTCAAAAGATAGTTAAGGGAAAAAAAAAAGTCGCAGATTGGGAGAAAATATTTTCAAAACAAAAATCTGATAAAGGAGTTGTATCCTCAATATATTTTTAAGTCTCAAAATTCAATAATAAAATCAAACAATTCAATTCTTTAGAAGAGTGGACCAGGCACAGTGGCTCATGCCTTCAATCCCAACACTTTGGGAGGCTAAAGCAGGAGGATCACTTAAGGCCAGGAGCTTAAGACCAGCCTGGACAGCAGAACAAGAGCTCCATCTCTACAAATTAAAAAACAGAAAATAGCCAGGCATGGTAGCATGTGCCTGTAGTCCTAGCTACCTAGGAGGGTGAGGCTGGAGGATTACTTGAGCCCAGGAGTTTAAGTTTACAGTCAGATGTATCGTGCCACTGCACTCCAGCCTTGGCAACAGAGCAAGACCCTGTCTCAAAAAAGATCAACCAATCAATCAAAAATATAAAGAATGAAAGCTATAAAAAGGCACTTCAACAAAGAAGATAAACAGAAGACAACTGCATAAAAACATACTCAACATTATTTGTCATTAGGGAAATGCAAATTAAAACCACCAGGTAATACCACTTACACACCTACTAGGATGGCTAAAATTTAAAAACTGACATGCATTGGTAGTAGGAATCCAAAAATGATACAACCATCTTGAAAAATATTTGGCAATTTCATTTTCTTTTCTTTTCCTTTTTTTTTTTTTTTTTTCAGACAGGGTCTTACTCTGTCACCCAGGCTAGAGGGCAGTAGTGTGATCATGGCTGGTGGCAGCCTCAACCTCCCTGAGCTCAGGCGATCCTCCCAACTCAGCCTCCCAAGTAGCTGGAATTACAGGCACATGCCACCACGCCCAGCTAATATTTGTATAGTTTGCAGAAATGGCTTCCTACCTTGTTGGCCAGGCTGGTCTCAAAATCCTGGGCTCAAGCAATCCCCCCACCTTGGCCTTCCAAAGTGCTGGGCTTACAGACATGAGACACCACACCCAGCCTGAAGTTTCTTATAGAGTTGAAATATGCTTATGTATTTATTTATTTATTTATATCTTATGTTCCAGGGTGCATGTGCAGGATGTGCAGGTTTGTACATAGGTAAACCTGTGCCATGGCAGTTTGCTGCACCTGTCACCCCATCACCTAGGTATTAAGCCCAGCATGTATTAGCTCTTTTTCCTGATGCTCTCCCTGCTCTTCCTACCCTCCCTTGATAGGCCCCACTGTGTCGTTCCTCTGCCTGTGTCCATGTGTTACCATTGTTCAGTTTCCATTTGGTTTTCTGTTCCTGCATTCGTTTGCTGAGGATAATGGCTTCCAGTTTTACCCATGTCCTTGCAAAGGACATGACTTCATTCCTTTTTGTGGCTGCGTGGTATGCCATGGTGTATATGTACCACATTTTCTTTATCCAGTCTATCATTGCCAGCTAATGATATTTTGTTATACCAGCCCAAGTGGATTAAGACAGACTTCCTCTTTGACCCATGTGTTATTTAGAAATGCTTATCTCCAAATATTTTGAGATTTTCCAGCTATCTTTCTGTTGTTGATTTTTAGTTTAATTCCATGTGGTCTGACAGCATTCTTTGTATGGTGCCTATTCCTTTGAATTTGTTAAGGTATGCTTTATGGCCTGGAACGTGTTGTATCTTGGTGAATCTTCATGTGAGTGTGCAAAAAATGTGTGTGCTGGTGTTGCTGGATGAATTCATCTACAGATGCCCATTATATCTTGTTAATTGATGGAAGTTCTGTTCAGTTCAGCTATAACCTTACTGATTTTCTACTTGATGGATCTGACTTACCTCAAAGTCCATGGTCAATCACACTACTCACTCCCTTACACACACTCAAATCTCTTGCCCTCTTTGCTACTGTGTATAAACCACAACTGTGTTCCAAGTCAACTCTCTGCATGTACCTTGCCTATCTCCCCATACATCATGAATGTAGTTGGAGAAGAACATTCACCATGCTGACTGCTATCTGTTTGAATTCATAACCACTAACCTCAAGTTGGTCCTGTATGCTGCTGGGCAAACAGGCTGACACTCCCTGGTCCATTTCCAGGGACAGACCCATTCCATCCCCCTCTTGTGGATCACTGTTTCATACCTTCTCATTTCCCTTCCAGTGGCCAACACCTCCTCCTTAATCCTTGCTCTTAGCAGATGACCTTGCTTCCTAGTTCACATTAAGAAATTAGAAGAAGTTTCCACCACCATATCTACACTCATATTTGTGTCCCTATACTCTGCCGCCAGGTGTTTTACTCTCAATTATTTATCTATGCCACTAGCAAATGGCAACCCCTGCCGTTCCGGGCTAGACTGAGCTTGCCTGCTCAGGGGCCACACTGCAGCAATTCTCCTCTCTTTCTCCTGTATCATTCATTTGTCCCTCTCTCTTTGATCTTTCTCATCAGTGCACAGGCTGAAAAACAGTACATTTTTCTAAAATGGCAGGCATGCCTTGGGAGGCTTTTTCATTCCCTTTTTCCTCCAGGGAAGTTGCTCTTCCCCAAGATAGCCACATGCTTCTCTCCCTCTCCTTCGCTAGTCTTTACCAAATGACACCTCTCAGGGATGCCTTCCCTAGCTAAGCTTGCAACCCCTCTGTGGCGGGAACACCCTCAGGTGACCTCAGTGCGCCCTTGAAGAGTCCCTGTCCTCTTGAATGAGGGTAGAACCTGTTACTACTTGATTCTAACTAATAAGATATAGCAAAGGTAATGGGGTGTCACTTCTTTGATTCAGTTACATTATGTGACAAGGTGATGGGCTGTCACTCTCAGGGTTATGTTACATTATTGAAGACTCCATCTCAGCAGACGAGTGAGAGACTGTCCTCACTGGCTTGGAGTAAGCTGCCATGTTGTGAGAGGCCTTTGGAACTAGAAACCCTCTAGGATCTGAAGGCGGCCTCCAGCAGGTATCCATCAAAAAGCAGGGGCCGTCAGTCATCTGAAAATCTGAATACATGATAAATTGGACTTAAATAAAAAATTTAAAACCTCTAATCTTAATTTAAAACATCAGTCATACAACCATAAAGAAATAAATTTTGGACTGGGCATGGTAGCTCACACCTGTAATCCCAGCACATTGGGAGGCTGAGGTAGGCAGATCACTTGAGGTCAGGAGTTTAAGACCAGCCAGGCCAACATGGTGAAACCCCATCTTTACTAAAATATATATATTAGTTGAGCATGCTGGTGCAAGCCTGTAATCTCAGCTACTCAGAAGTCTGAGGCACAAGAATCCTTGAACCTGGGAGATGAAGGTTGCAGTGAGCCAAGAGATCGCACTACAGCACGCCAGCCTGGGCAACAGAGTGAGACAAGGAAGGAAGAAAGGAAGGGAGGGAGGGAGGGAGGGAGGGAGGGAGGGACGGGAGAGAGAGAAAAAGAAAGAAAGAAGAGAGAGAAAGAAAGAAAGAGAGAGAAAGGAAGGACGGAAGAAAGAAAAGAAAGAAGAAAGAAAGAAATGAAAGAAAGAAAGAGAGAAAAGAGAGAAAGAGAAGGGAGGGAGGAAGGGAGGGAGGGAGGAAATGCTGTCAACACCATGAATGAGTGAGCTTGGAAGAGGATTCTTCTCCAGTCCAGATTTCAGATGAGACTGCAACTGCTGACACCTTGATCACAGACTTGTGACGTCCTAGAGAAGAGGTCTGGTGAACCGAAGTTCAGACTCCTGGACCTACAGAAACTGTGAGATAATAAGTGTGTGTGTTAAGCATTTTTATATACCAATAACAAACAGAGAGATAAATCATGAGTGAACTCCCATTCACAATTGCCACAAAGACAATAAAATACCTAGGAATACAATTTACAAGGGATGTGAAGGACCTCTTCAAAGGAACTACAAACCACTGCTTAAGGAAGTAAGAGAGGACACAAACAAATGGAAACACATTAATGCTCATGGATAGGAAGAATCAATATTGTGAAAATGGCCACAATGTCCAAAGTAATTTATAGATACAGTACTATCCCCATCAAGCTACCATTGACTTTCTTCATTGGAAAAAACTACTTTAAATTTCATTTGAAACCAAAAAAGAGCCCATATAGCCAAGACAATCCTAAGCAAAAAGAACAAAGCAGGAGGCATCATGCTACCCAACTTCAAACTATACTACAAGGCTGCAGTAACCAAAACAGCATGGTACTGGTACCAAAACAGATATACAGACCAATGGAACACAACAGAAGCCTCAGAAATAAAACCACACGTCTACAACCATCTGATCTTTGACAAACCTGACAAAAACAAGCAATAGGGAAAGGATTTCCTATTTAATAAATGCTGTTGGGAAAACAGGTTAGCCATATGCAAAAAGTTGAAACTGGATCCCTTCCTTACACCTTATACAAAAATTAATTCCAGATGAATTACAGACTTAAACATAAGACCTAAAACCGTAAAAACCTTAGAAAAAAACCTAGGCAATACCATTCAGGATAAAGGCAAGGGCAAAGACTTTGTGACTAAAACACCAAAAGCAATGGCAACAAAAGCCAACATTGACAAATGGGACCTAACTAAACTAAACAGTTGCTGCACAGCAAAAGAAACTATCATCAACGTGAACAGGCAACCTACAGAATGGGAAAAAGTTTTTGCAATCTGTCCATCTGACAAAGGGCTAATATCCAGAATCTACAAAGAACTTAAACAAATTTATAAGAAAAAAACAACCCCATCAAAAAGTGGGCAAAGGATATGAACAGACACTTTTCAAAATAAGACATTTATGTGGCCAACAAATATATGAAAAAAAGCTCATCATTAGAGAAATGCAAATCAAAACTACACTGAGAAACCGTCTCACGCCATTAGAATGGCAATAATTAAAAAGGTAGGAAACAACAGATACTGGAGAGGATGTGGAGAAATAGGAATGCTTTTACACATTGGTGGGAGTGTAAATTAGTTCAACCATTGTGGAAGACAGTGCACCAATTCCTCAAGGATCTAGAACTAGAAATACAATTTGACCCAGCAATCTCATTACTAAATATATACCCAAAGGATTATAAATCATTCTACTACAAAGACACATGCGCACCTATGTTTATTTCGGCACTGTTCTCAATAACAAAAACTTGGAACCAACCCAAATGCCCATCAATGATAGATTGGATAAAGAAAATGTGGCACATATACACCATGGAATACTATGCAGCCATGAAAAGGATGAGTTTATGTCCTTTGCCAGGGACATGGATGAAGCTGGAAACCATCATTTTTAGCAAATTAACACAAGAACAGAAAACCAAACACTGTATGTTCTCACTCATTAGTGGGAGTTGAACAATGAGAACATGTGGACACAGGGAGGGAAACATCACACACTGGGGCCTGTCTCGGGGTGGGGGGCTATGGGAGGGATAGCATTAGGAGAAATACCTAATGTAGATCATGGGTTGATGGGTGCAGCAAACCACCATGGCGTGTGTATACCTATGTAACAAACCTGCATGTTCTGCACTTGTACCCTAGACCTTAAAGTACAATAAAAATAAATTTAAAAAATAAGTGTATGTGTGTTGTTTTAACCCACTATGTTTATAGTAATTTGTGATGCAGAAAAATTGAAAGCTAATACACCCTAGGTCGGGTGTGGTCGCTCAAGACTGTAATCCCAGCACTTTGGCAGGCTGAAGAAGGTGGATCACAAGGTCGAGAGATCAAGATCATCCTGGCTAATATGGTAAAACCCCATCTCTACTAATAATACAAAAATTAGCTGGGCATAGTGGTGTGTGCCTGTAGTCCCAGCTACTCAAGAGGCTGAGGCAGGAGAATCACCTGAACCCAGGAGGCAGAGGTTGCAGTAAGCTGAGATCACACCACTGCACTCCAGCCTGGTGACAGAGTAAGACTCTGCCTCAAAAAAAAAAAAAAAAAAGGAAAGCTAATATACCCCAAATGCTCCAATGCTCCCTGGGACGCTTTTCTATTTATCTTTTCACCTTAGCACTTAGCACTTTCTGACTTATTTTCTATTTCACTGATTTCTCTTGCTTATGGCCTACGCTTCCCCCATGACTCCCACACAAAAGTTCCGCTAAGACAGGGTTTTTGTCTTTTTTTTTTTTTTCTCTACCATTATATTCTCAGCACCTTCAACAGTCTCAGGGAATATTTGTTGAGTGAATGAATACATGAATGGAGGCTAAATCCTATTACCTAAGCAGAGAAATTCATCAAATGCATATTTATCTCAGGGAGTTAAGACAGAAAAGACAACAGGTTTGTTTTGTTTTTAACTTGCTGTTAAGGAAATGTTTAAGCATTGATTCTACAGCTCATGAGCAGCAGGAGGGGAAAGCATTGATTCAAGACCAACATGATGTGTCCAAGTAATCGCTGCTTACAAGTGTGGCTTATTCCAGGGGTAAATTACAAATTTCTAATTATTTATTTATTTATTTATTTATTTATTTTGTCATCCAATATATAATTTTGACTGTTTCCAATACGTAAGTTCTTAAAGCAGCATTCTTCAAGGTCTTTTAACTTGACTCACATTTTAAAAATACATTTCTTACCAAGCCTCAGCATGTACTGATACATACATAATTGAAACAAAAGTTTCACAAAATAGTACTTATTCTTTTAACACGCTCTGATTGTTTCCCATTGTGTTGCATTCTGTTATATCTCGTTTTTTAAAACTGGACATAGCAGCTGGTAGGTCTTAGAGAAACCCTCCAGGTGATTCTCCGTGAAGACCAAGCCGCAGTCGTCAAGCTTCTCCCAGGCTTGGATTGCTGTGGGTTTGACACTATCCTGCAGTGAGGCTCCCTTTTCTGTGCTGCATGGAAAATAGAAGCACCTGCTGTAGCAGTTAGGGGAGCTGGGGGCAGGCCTGGCATTTTCTTGTGAAACTGACATTGAGTGAGCCTGGATTGAGCCACCTGCTTATACTGCAGCTGAACCAAAGAAACACCAAGCCCCAGAGGCTCATTATCATTAATTTGTGTGAGTGTTTCTATATTTCAAAGACTCTATAATATACAAATAACTACCACAACTAATCTTTAATCACAGTCATGTCTTGGAAGTCTTAATGGTGCCTGAGTCACCAGCAGCTCGTCTTTGAATCTCTGATGGTAAAGTGTTTAAAAGAATCCCTGAAACATTAGCCACCTTACACGATTCCAAATGGCATAACTCGTGAAGATAATGAAAATTATGGTAAAGCACTTTTCATATAGCGCTAACTAATCAGTGAGCCCAGAAAAGCCGATGTTGATGAAGTGCCATCAAGTTATGGCATGAAATGCCACCTGCCGGTAAACCTGGGTCTAATTTGCCTTTGCAAGTAGTTTTCTATCCATTTGGATGTGAAATGAATCCTAAGGATGGCAGATGATAAAGATGCTGCCCCTTCAACACTGATTTGATTGGAAGTGCATTTGTCCTTTCTTTGAGGGTATAGTTTCAGAGGATTTTTCAAATCTCCCTTTGTGTTAGCTCAGCAATGCAGTCAGAAGGGGAGATGCCCCTGGAAACTTCCACCCTTGCTGCCTTCACCCCACCGTCCCGTCCAAAGGCTGAGGTGTGCCAGGGCAAGGAGGGGAAGTGCAGAATGCCAGAACTCAGAGAGAGATCAGGAGCCAGGGAGGCCCAGCATGCTGCTTCTCGCACTTTTTGTCTCCTCTCACAAATTTGGCCCCCATTTCCCTTCCCTTGTGGCTTTGTCCCTGTTATTGTGATTCTCAGCGTTACATGGCCTCAGCTCTCCTGTTTAATGGAAATCTCTGCTAACGTAACATCCTCTTATCATCATGTGGAAGCAACAGCCAAATCCACAATGTGGACGATTCTATAGGACAAATGGCCCAGTTTCTTCACCTCACGAATAGCTGGGTGGAGGAGAAGGGGAGGAACAGTTATAATAGAAGAGAGGAAAGTCATTACTCAGTTTCGGTCTTGTCTCAGAGGAGAAACAGGAGTATAGAGAATTGCTAATTGTGCATCACCCACAATCAATGTTTATCAGCATTCTGTTCTTCTTGCTTCAAGTATTCACTCCAACAGGAGAGTGTGTGTTTGTGTGTGTGTGCTTTTGTATGTGTGTGTGCATGTTGTGAATAGTAGCTATGGTCTCAACGTGTCCCCCTAAATTCATGTATTGGCAACGTAATCTCCCCAGTGCAACCGTGTTGGGAGGTACGGGCCTTTCGGCCTGTAGTGAGGGCTCTGCCTTTGTGTACACATTGATGCCACTGTGAAAAGGGTTTTGGAAGTGAGTTCCCTGTCCTTCCCTCCTCCGCTGTTCTGCCACGTGAGAATAATCTTCCTCCTCTCTTGCCCTTCTACCTTCCATCATGTGAGGCCACAGCAAGAAAGCCCTCATCAGATGCTGGTCCCTTAATCTTGGACTTCTCAACTTCCAAAATTACGAGAGAATAAGTAACCCAGTCTCAGGTTTCTGTTATTGCAACACAAAACAGAAATAATAAAACAACAATATTTTAAAGTAAATCCTAGAGTTTCTATTATTTCACCCATAAGTACTTTAATATATGTCACTTGCAAAGTACACTTCGGCAAACTTTTTTCAGCCTTTGATAAGGGGCTCCACTGGAAGCATCCCTGTGACTTTCCTTTTTTTTTTTTTTTATTATTATTCTCGAGGAGTTGAGGTCTCATTGTGTTACCCACGCTGGAGTGCAGAGGTACTCCACTGGAGTTTGAGTGCCTCAAACTCCTGGGCTCAAGTGATCCTCCTACATAAGCCTCTTAAGCAGCCAGGACTGCAGGCATGTGCCACCATGCCTGGCTGTTTTCGTTTTTGTACAGAAAGGGTCTCGCTATGTTTCCCAGGCTAGTCTCAAACTCCTGGTCTCAAGT